>NC_053459.1:9165340-9891590 GCF_015227805.2 Hirundo rustica | reverse complement strand
TAATTGTTACTTGCAATTGCATTTTTGCAGACAAAAAATACAAAATGAATGTGACATTTATATTTGTTAAGAAGCAGTCTGTGCCCACAAGCCTGCAGCAGAGTCCCAGATCTAGTAGGTATGGCTAAAAAAAAATAGCTTTCTGTTGTGAAATTGCTGTCTGGCCAACAGAATCTGATAAAACTAATACTTAAAATTGGGGTCTTGTTGTCTGAAATTACTGGATGCTCAAGAGAACAGAATTCTCTGATTCTTTTGACTGTCAAAAAGGGGAATCCAGCTTTGATAGCTAGTTTAAGTTATCTTTTGAGTTTGAATAAAGGTATTGTGCATTTGTTTGGTTTTTTTTTTTCCTCACGGAGCAAACTGCAATCATATTAAAAAATGGAAATTACCAGTCTTTTTTTAAACTTTAGATCTGCTACTTTTACTACATGAAATTTCTGTAGTACATTTTAGGGGACCGCCCTTGGCAATCCTGCATGTGATAAATGATGATTTCTATGGTGGTTTAACAGTGCTCAGCATGCAGCTAAGAGCCCAAATACTTATTTTCCTAAGATCTTACATTAATCAGAAAAGTTCTTAAGGGATTTGTTTACAGTTGCTGGTTAATTTTCTTGTGCAATAAGCTGCTGTAGCCCTCTAATTTGGGTAAGTTTTTGTATCATTTCTGTTGGTGCTGTGGTGATTCAGCTTGCCCCAAACCAGAATTCTTTAGCAGAAGAATCTTGCTTCAGTCTTCAGTGTGTTTTTTAATTAGATTTTTTTTTCCTCCAACGCTACTTGGATTTTACATCAACTCTTTAAAAAGTAGTTTTGAAGATTCTTCTTGACAGTCACTTTTCACTGTAAGGTAAAAGTGAGGGCTGATAGCTGACAGATACAAAATGACATTAGGAAGCCTGATGACTGTCTGTCATGCTAGAGTTATCACCAGAGTTGGTGTTACAAGATCTAATTTCCTCCACAGCAGTGTTCAAGTAGCTCCATCCATGGATAGTCTACAATTCCATGGACAATCCATTGCAGGTTTTGTTTGTCATCATCAGCCGTGGAGGTGTGATATGTGGGTTTGGTGGTTTTTTTTGTTTGTTTGTTTGTTTGGGTTTTTTGGTGTTTATTTGTTTGTTTTTTTTCTTGTTTTGCACCCAATTTCTGTCCTGTTATTAATAAATCTCCTGTATCAGCTGATTTTCCCACAATGATAAAACTATCTCTGGTGGTCTTGATTGATCTCACTTGCCTTCCCTGTGACTTGTAGACATCACTCAAACCAACAGCTCGATTTGTTACCTTGCACCAGTCCCAGAATAATTCCAGTTTTGATGAAAAATGGTAGTACTGTTACTTTTGGGTAGCTAGATGCTGTCTAAACGCAGAGGAATTCCAGAAGGCCATCACGTAACTTCAGTGGGCAAGAATGTGGTAGACTAATGTCAGCATAGGTAAACATAGGTTTTAAACAGAATTTTTTTCCAGTTAGGAAAAAATTATTCTAAACCATGTTAGCATGATGCTGAACTCAGAACTGACGGTTGCAGCTTGGAAAAGAGGCTTTGTTTTCCGGGATTATTGTCAGCAACGTGCGGTAGCAGCAGCCAAAAAAATCCAGAAAAACCTGGGCAGTGTGTGCCTCTTCCATGATCAGGAAAAGGTACTGAGGACAAGAAAATACCTTTTGTTGGTATTTAAAACACTGGTGTGCTCACCACATTTGGGCACAGGGTCTGGTTTTTGTGCCCACATCCAAAGAAGACAGAGTTAGTGCCTGGAGCTTAGGGAAGGTGCAGAGGAGGGCAGCTCTCTGTCCAAGGGGTGGTAGCAGCTTAGGGAAGATGCAGAGGAGGGCAGCCCTCAGTCCAAGGGGTGGTAGCAGTTTAGGGAAGATGCAGAGGAGGGCAGCCCTCAGTCCAAGGGGTGGTAGCAGCTTAGGGAAGGTGCAGAGGAGGGCAGCCCTCAGTCCAGGGGGTGGTAGCAGCTTAGGGAAGGTGCAGAGGAGGGCAGCCCTCAGTCCAGGGGGTGGTAGCAGTTTAGGGAAGGTGCAGAGGAGGGCAGCTCTCTGTCCAAGGGGTGGTAGCAGCTTAGGGAAGGTGCAGAGGAGGGCAGCTCTCTGTCCAAGGGGTGGTAGCAGCTTAGGGAAGGTGCAGAGGAGGGCAGCTCTCAGTCCAGGGGGTGGTGGCAGCTTAGGGAAGGTGCAGAGGAAGGTAGCCCTCAGGCCAGGGGGTGGTAGCAGCTTAGAGAAGGTGCAGAGAAGGGCAGCTCTCAGTCCAGGGGGTGGTAGCAGCTTAGGGAAGGTGCAGAGGAGGGCAGCTCTCAGTCCAGGGGGTGGTAGCAGCTTAGGGAAGGTGCAGAGGAAGGTAGCCCTCAGTCCAGGGGGTGGTAGCAGCTTAGAGAAGGTGCAGAGGAGGGCAGCTCTCAGTCCAGGGGGTGGTAGCAGCTTAGGGAAGGTGCAGAGGAGGGTAGCCCTCAGGCCAGGGGGTGGTAGCAGCTTAGAGAAGGTGCAGAGGAGGGTAGCCCTCAGTCCAGGGGGTGGTAGCAGCTTAGGGAAGGTGCAGAGGAGGGCAGCTCTCAGTCCAGGGGGTGGTAGTGCTGCCTCGTGTGGAGTTGCATCATTTCAAAGGTTTGATTTGGAAGGTGGGAGGCTGAGAGGGGCAGCGGGTTCAAGGTTTACAAAATCATGAGCTGGTGGAAGGGTGAACGCCAAGCTCTTGTTGACAGAAACCCTGCAGGACCAGGACACTTGGTGAAACTGGTTGGGAATCAGTCTAAGACAGATGAAAGAAGAAAGTGTTTGTTTACATAGCAGGTAGTGAATTTATGCAGCTTGCAGCCAGAGGATATTTTGAAAACAGGCTGCGTAGGCAGGTTCAAAACAGGGTGAGGAGAGTTCATGGTCAGCGGGGAGAGTGTGAGGGGAGTGGACCACAGGACATGGGCTATTGGTTCTCTCTAAATAGCACCTTTTCTGCCTTGTTGGAGGTGAATTCTGAACTAGATGAGCCATCAGTCTGACCCAGCTGGGTGTTTCTTACGTTCCTGAGCTCTCAGGCTTAGTGGGATCTTTGTGTCATTCACTTAAAATTATGTTTTTGATCATGGCAGGGTTAGATGGAAGGCATGAAGCCTCTCTTTTCTTTTTTTCATATGTTCAGTAAGCTGCACCTCCAAGGGAGACTCTTGGATCTAATTGTTAAATTCATCAGTGCTGCAAGACGATATGGCTATTATTTCTTAATAAGCTGGAAAAAGTTTCCTTCTTTCTAGCCAGGAAAAAAGTACTGGGAAATCCATCTGGGAATGTGATTCATCCGGGTCACAGTCATAATTTTCCTCTCAGATTCTGACGAGAGGTTTGGGCAGATACTAGTGATAAGATTTTATTTAGATGTAGCTTTCAGTTGTAGTGATGAGCAGCTACACTGGTGTTTATGCAACAAGACTCCAAACACACTTTTTATTACTTCATCAGTGGGACACACTCCCTGGTATTTGGTTATATCCCAGTGTGCTCTGAGAATTGGGAGTTCTTCAGCCCCTGCCTCATCTTACAGTTACCAATGCTCAGGAGTGAGAGTAAAACCCACAGCTAGAAGTCATTGATTCTGAAGGATGTGAGTAATTCTTTTGCTAGAGAGTAGGCTAGAGTATTACAATATTTTCAAGTATTTTTTTTTTTAAAATCCTCCTTAACAAAGTTAACTTCAGTACAGCAGTGTCTTGTAAAGTAGTAACCATTGGTAACTGGAAGACAGTGAGCCTAGGCTTACTATCCATATTTTTTGATTTAATTTGGGTAGACTTAACATAAAAGAGGTTAATAAAGAGAATTTGGAGGGTTTTGCATAATGTTAAGACTGGAGAGACTGCAAAGCTGAAAACTAGTGAGGGCATTCCTTTCAAAAGTGTTGACATTTTGTTTTACCATCAGTGTCTTATAACAGGGAAATAAATTCCCCATTTTTAATGTAATGTTCTACAATGATTTTTATCCTGGAGGAAAACTTAATTAATGGAAAGAGCTAGGTTATGTCTAAATCTGGACACTGTCAAGCTTCATCATAGCTGAATGTCAAGCTGCTGTAGAATCCCTCACTATGAAGGCTGTGCTAGCAGGAGTTATTATTCAGGCGGATATATACATCTGACTTTTCCTTGCTAGGGCACAGTTGGCTTGGAAGAAGACTGCATGTGAGTCTTTTGAGAGCTTGTCCTGCTTTCTTCCTTCTTCCTTCCCTGTCCCCACTTTCCACAGCTGCAGTAAAATTTGATAGCTCAAAAATTAATCCTAAGTTATAGAAGTCCTTCCTTGAAAGAGACTGTAAATCTCAGCAATACATTTCTTAGAACACAGAAAAGGAACCTCTTTTTATGGAAGGAAGTGGACTTATTTTTTTTTTTTTTTTAATAAATACTGAATAGAAGTGTATAAAGTAAAGTTTCTTCAGTAAGTTCAGAACCAACCAAGCAAAAACTTCCCTAGCTTTTCTTTGACTAAGCGAACGCTTTCTTACTGTTATGAAATACATCAAAAGTGTCAATATTTACTGTTGCAAGAACAGTCTTTAATATTTACTATTTGAAGCAGCTCTGTACCTTTTTCTGTTCAGTTTTGAGAGTGCCTAGTGTTTCTACTCAATACACTGAAAATATTAAATGTTAACACTGTATTTAGGCATCAAAATAATCTTATGATTTGCATTAAATGAGTTTGGTGAGGTGTTCTAAAAGGCATTCTTGGTGGATGGGAAAAAAGCACTAGAAAATACAGAAAGAGTGGCTGTGAGCACTGCCACTGCAGACCTGAGCTTAGGAGCATTAGGACTTTGGTTGGTTTGGTTCCAGTCACATTGTGCAACAGGGAAAAACAAATGTATGGAGAAAGCCTCCTTTGCTATCTGTTGGTAGAACTCCACTCCTTGAAATATTAAATTGCTGCAACTTGGTCTATGCAGGGACGGGGTACTGGTGCCAGCCAGCCAAACTCTGAGGGACAGCTGATGCACACCTCTGGCACGGGGCAGTGTGCAGGGACAGCTGATGCACACCTCTGGCACGGGGCAGTGTGCAGGGACAGCTGATGCACACCTCTGGCACGGGGCAGTGTGCAGGGACAGCTGATGCACACCTCTGGCACAGGGCAGTGTGCAGGGACAGCTGATGCACACCTCTGGCACGGGGCAGTGTGCAGGGCCAGCTGATGCACACCTCTGGCACAGGGCAGTGTGCAGGGACAGCTGATGCACACCTGTGGCACAGGGCAGTGTGCAGGGACAGCTGATGCACATCCCTGGCACAGGGCAGTGTGCAGGGACAGCTGATGCACACCTCTGGCACGGGGCAGTGTGCAAGGACAGCTGATGCACATCCCTGGCACAGGGCAGTGTGCAGGGACAGCTGATGCACACCTCTGGCACGGGGCAGTGTGCAAGGACAGCTGATGCACACCTCTGGCACAGGGCAGTGTGCAGGGACAGCTGATGCACACCTCTGGCACGGGGCAGTGTGCAAGGACAGCTGATGCACATCTCTGGCACAGGGCAGTGTGCAGGGACAGCTGATGCACTCTTTTGCATACAAGTACTCAGGGACAAACATCAACGTGTTTCTTGATAAGTGTGTCTGAGTCTGCTGAGAGAGCATTTAACAAATGCAGCATAAGAGGAGCTGCAAGATGCTGAGGTTCCTCTGCAGCTGAGTAAAGCTGTGAGCTGCATATCAGCAGAGGTGAATTTGGTGCTCTCAGTGTCCATTCAAGTGGCCTTGCTCCTTAAAGCATACTTAGTGCTGTTCTGCAGATGGGTGAGTAGGGATAATGTTACAGCCTGATGGCTGCTGAAGGAAGAAAGCTGCAGCACAGCCTAGAGAACTGTCACAACTTTGTTCAGTTTCTCCGGAAGTTTTTTTCCACATCTATACTTGTAGAGCAGAAACTGAAATTCAGTCTAACTTATATTAACTGAAATTCAATCCTAATATATATGTATTTCTATTGGCAGCTGCATTTGAAGCTTTCCTTGGCTATTTAGCTTTGAGAGGTTGACAAAGGCTGTCTGAAATACTCTTCTCTGACAATGAGGTAACTGACCTCATGTGGGGAAAGCTTCCTGGGCACCTAGAGATGTGGAAAACATTCAGGTCCAAATCAGCTGAGAGAGGGGGGACAGCTGCACTATGCTACTATGAACAGAAAAGATGCAATTTGGTTGTATCAAATGGAGGAGAGCCTCCCTAAGAAGGGAGAAGACATAGGATAAGCTGTCAAATAAGCCAGGTCCTGAGTTCTGGCTAGTGCAGGGATGGCAGTCTACCTGTGCATTTGAGGTGAGAATGGAGGAATTGTTTTGATACAGAGACGAAGTTCTGAAGGCTACAGGTCCATGTGCAGGTTGGATCCCTGTTTTCTCCCTGTTGCACAACAAATATCGTGGTATTCCTGTGACAGCCTCACTAATCCAGGTGCTGCACTTAGGAGTGACTGTAGCCTGGTCACATGTGGAGATTACTGAAGCTACAAACTAAAGTCTGGCCATTGATATTTCGCACAGTCAAGTTCTCATCTCTGAAGTTCTGTGAGCAGAAAAATTCCATCTGTTACTCTTGGAGAAATATGTGAAGTATCCACATAATCTCTTCAGCCTCTCTATTCCCACAGATCATGGGGTGCTTTGACGGACGTGGTTGCCATGTTCATTATGAGAAGGCTGAAGTCTTGTTGTGTAGTTTCAAAGTTAACTTTAACACCTTCTTGGATGCTATCTCAAACTGTGAGATTTGTGGGTTTTTATATTTAGCTCAAATTGTCTGCTATAATTGGCTTTGAGAAGGGTAGCTAACTGCTCAGGAAACACGCCTGCATTTTATGTTACTTAAAAACATGCGTCTGTCTTTTTGTCGTCTCAGAATCTGCTTTGCAGAGTAAGATTTGTTGGCATAACTCTTCAATTTACTTCCTTTATTTCCTTACTTCTGTGAGAAAGGTATGAAGCTCTGCATCTTCTCACTTGGCCACACCCTTGTCCTGACACCCCAGGCTGCCCTGATGGTGCTCAGCTTGGCTCTAACTCCAGTTTCACACAGCCAGGCAGCAGTGAAACCTGGAGGTGGTGGCTCTGCTGGGAGCTCTGCTGAGAGGGACCCACACAGCTGTGCTGAAGAACACTCCCATCCCCTGTAGCCACAGCCTGCCTTGGGGTCATCTATTCCCCCATATGTTGTACTTTCTAATTGTAGAAGAAAGCAGCGTAATGACATAGTTGCTTGCCTTGGACTTTCTGGGTAAAATGAAAATATATCTGTAAGGCTGTGATGTTTGATAGTGATGGTTGTTCTCAGTGCCTTGCTAAATGTCTTGGGTGATAAAGAAAGAGTGTTGGGGAGGAGGAAGCCAAACGAGTCCTCAGCAGCAGGAGCAAGCAATTTCTACAAAAGAGAAGTTGAATTCCTTCAAAACATTCTGTGAATGGTGTGGAATCAAAATATAATGCAAGTCAGAAGCTTCTCCCCCAAAAACAAATGTCTTCCCCCCCCCCCCCCCCAACCAAATGGGTTTTATTAATTTGCAGTTCAGTTGAATTCTCTCAAGGTTAGTTGTAGTTGTTCCAAAATTACAAAAATCCATCTAGAATGGTGGCTCCCAACTGACGTGCAGGGGCATGCAGAAGAGCCAGCAGGCTGTTAGATATGCTTTGAAATCTGAAGTAATTATAGCAGTCTCTCTGAAGTGTTGCATTCAGATTATGAGCACATTTATGCAAGGATTTTGGCACACATAGGTGTATCATGGAACAGTTAATGGATGCAGGAGGATGCTGGGAAGAAGGGCTCCTCAGGAGATTTAAGGTACTTGGGCATTACCTGGTGTGGATGTTACTTGATGCTTTGTTTCATGGTGATGTGAACATTTTTTCTTCTTAGTGGAACTCAGAGCTCTTATTGCACTTCATGCAAATGTTTGCATATTTGTGGTAACCAGAAAAATTGCAGCATAATGATCATTTTAGTGACATGTATAATACTCTGGCTTGTTCTTTATTGTATGTGGGTACTATGAATATCTCGCTGTACATGCAAAAGAATGAACATCTTTTCACTTTTAAAAGAACCCTCCCCATGTTTCACTATGACACACTGTATTAGAAACCCCAGTGCTAGGGGTTTCTAGTATTGATGTAATTCTTCCTTTGGAAGAGCTGTTTGGCTTAGCTGCACTCCCTTACATGATGCTTGTTCAGCTGGAGTGTGGAAATACTTGTTAGTGCATGGCAAACGGTGCAGGAGGTGCAGCAAGGTTTCTGAATTGGATGTGCTGCAGCTGCTGTGCAGGGCTTGGAGTGTCCGGCTGTTTCCCAGCTGCTGGAATCTGTGCCAGGCACATGCACACACACAACCCCCCCTTTAACTTGGTATTGTAGCCTGGGTTTGAGCCTGAGCATCTGCTTTTGCCAAAAGAAAGGTGTCACAGACCTAGTGTTAGAGAAAGAAATGTGATGACACACACACTCTTGTTCAATGGCTTGGAAAAGTCCTGGTTTATTGTTCCTCCCAGCTCGGCCAACAGACCCCAGCCCCAGCAGAGTCTGACTGGCTCCGGCAGTCTCCCACTGCAGGCTCAGACTGACCTCACAGCAGCAATTCTCTTCCCATTTGGGCAGACCTCTCCTGACCACCTAACCCACTCTTTTATCACACTCATCCTTATTGGATATAGCTGTGACCTATTAAGGGCAAGGCTGGTTTTGGTAATTAGCACAGCTGTGGGTTATCAGGGCAAGGTTTCCTGTAATCCATTCTCCTACAGAAAGGTTATGTATGACATGGTAAAAAAACCCTGAGACACAGGGCCTGTTAGAGATGCTCTGCACTGTGAACAGAAAGTGCTTAGTAATGGCCCTTCAAAATTATAGTCAGTATTTTTCATAAATGATAATATAATTCAAAATTAAACACCCCATTCCTATATTTCTGCCTTCCCACCACCCAGCCTATAGATTTAAAAATGACATATCAGCTGCGGAAGGAGATGCATATTGTGGGGCAGGGAGTACAGTTAGTTTCCTGAGCTGAAAAGGGGCCAAATCCACAGGTGAAGGGGGGCTGGTGGAGGCCTCTCTGCTATAACTTAATCTGAAGAACAGATAAATTCTTTCCTAAGTCAAAGCAAGCAATTCTAAACTGGTTCCCACTTGGTAAACCAGTGATATACTGATTTATAAATGATTGATGTTTTCATGTTGTTTTTACAGCCCGTAAGATGGAGGGGCTTAAGGCTTTGGGGGTTTATTTAGGTGTGTAGACACAAGATTAATTTGTACTTTATGTGGGTGCTAATATTTTATTTGATCTTCACAGAAACAACTACCACCAAGTGCAGAGAGTGGTTTAAAACCATAGGAAGGTCAAATATTGCTTGTTAACATAGTTTGATTTCTATAGTGTATACTAGAGCCCTTTGTAACCTTTTTTTGATAAATGTTCAAATCACTGAAAATAAAAGCCAAGGTATACTCTCACGAGACACCTGGGCCTCTCTGTAAGCTGTTTTCCCCTCTTAGCTCCTTGCCTAGCCTAGCTTCTTCTGGCTATGGATATAATGCAGGTTACAATGGTACTTGAACTGCTTTGTTGCAGGTGAAGGTAAAAGGTAGTTCTTTAAAATCCTTCCAGCTCAAACTACTGAAACGCTGGTGCTCACCCAAAGGCTGTCCCTTAAGTGCTGTGTTCCTGTTTTACCTCTCAAAAGCTGAACCTGCAGGCAACTTCAGGACAAAGAGTGATGTGACCTTTGCAAGCTTCTGGGACGTGTTTTGAGCTCACAGTTTTGTAACAGTTGATAATCTGTAATTTTACCTGGAGCTGGACCATAGCACATACTGTAGACATTTGAAGGATATGCTGAAATAAATTTTGCTTTATGCTTGCCTGTATCAACAAACTAAGGGTGCTTGAATGTGTGGTGTGCATATAAGTATATACTTGTGTGTATCAGTCTGTGTGTGTAGAGGGAGGGGGAGATAAAACCAGTTTGCGGTTTGTGCCAAATGGAGGCAAAAAGTGGGACAAGTCACATCAAAACAGGCATCTAAATGATTGCAGTATCAAGGCTAGTGGAAGGGGTGATCTGCAGTAAAGTAAAATGTCCCTTTTTTGTCCCTGCCACCTGACAGCTCTGTAGTTGCTGCACCCTTTGGAGCACCCTGTCTACTTGGGCTGCAGTTGAGTTTGCAAAGTATTACAGGGAATGCAGTGTTTTAAAGCTATTGTTGTTTTGTCCTTCATTAAGGCACAACATGTTTTGATTTGCGTGGAGAATATCTTTAAGACTGGATGCTTTGGCAGTGTAAACAATTGGAAAAGGAAAATGCATCTGTTTTCTATTACAATCTAATATTATGCTCATCTGTGGCTTCTGACTAATGGGCACTTGTTTACATATTGCAGAATATAGATTATCATTTTATAAACATAGTTTATAGTTGCATATTGGTTTCCTAAATAAAAGAAAGAAAAGCATAGTGGCTTATAGAAATGCTTGCACTGAGACAGTCCTGGAAGTCCAAAGAAGCAGCTGGTATCCAAGGGTGGGAGTGGAAAGCCTCTGCTTTCTGCACTGCCTCTCCCTTAGCTCACATACTGCCTCTATGCTCAAATCTGTTTGTTACTACTAATGACTTCTGCTTGCTAAATTTAGGATTTGTTGTAAGTGAAGATTAGAGCATTGTTTTCCTGTAACTGAATCTGATTTGTAAACCCTTAAGCAGAAGAGAAAGTCTTCTTCTTTAAGTGTTTCAAAGCAAAATGTCAGTAGACATCTGTGTACTTCCCTGGTTTAATCACTACATCTAAATTGCAGCTGTGGGATATTTCCAAACCCCTGTTTTCCTTTCTTACATTTCCATTAATTTTCAATGAAGCATGGCTTTGTTGAATGAATTGGGTTATTATTTTCTGAATCTCAAATACATCATGTAACTGTAGTGGCTAGTTCAACATTTAGAATCCACAGCTTTGAAATCTTAGCCATCTGAATGCATTATTACTGTTTGTTGATACAAGATTGCTCTGACTGAAAGAACAATGCAGAAAAAATTGGTTATTTAGTCCTCTCTTGAATGTTTAAGCTGACAGTACACTTCAAGCAGCAGTAAAGGAGCCATCTGAGCACAGAAGAGAAAATAAGAGTATGGAAGCATGTGTAGATACATTCCTGAGCCTGTGCGGAAGAAACCCGACAAATAAAAAAGTAGAGAAAGATGGGAGCGTGGGTATTTTTTAAAAATCTGTGTTTACAATTATTCAAAAATATGATGGGCTAAGATGAGTTAACTTCAAAATAATTGTTTTGTTTGCCCTGTAAGGAAGTTCAGGGTATTTTAGCTAAGTTGCTTATTCTTTTGCAAATGTATATTACAAGATTTTTCACTTAAGAAGTCATATGAATGTCTGTATTGTCTATACTTTGCATGGTAAAATAGCAGAACATCTAATTTGCTCCTATTTTTGACAACTTTCAGTGCTTAAGGAAGAAATTTCCCATGCTTGTTACTAGTCTCCCTCCAGTTGAAATTCCCTGGAAAGCTTTAGCTGAAAGAATTTAACCATCTTCAGTGAGATGAGAACACCATTCCTTTTTCATCCCTTCCAACCGCTGCTTCAGACAGTGCTGATGTTTTGCATATTTTGAAGTGACCTTGAAGTTTGGAAGGAAGCAATTGCTCCATTTCAGGGGGTGTATTTGCCTGAAAGCCACACTTTGTTATGTCAATACTCCGAGTAACTGAGGAATGCCAAGTTGCATTGACAGTAGAACTTGCTACACCTTCAGGTATTATTTGAAAAAGCTGTGGCTCCCACTGTGTGAGCTTCCACAGACCCTGATGGTGTTTTTCTCTTAGCAACCAGGACTGCAAGCTGGGAGAGAATCACAGACAAAAATGAAGTCTGAAAGGCAGTTTTTTTCTTGCTCTAATACCAGGACTTCAACAGAAAGGAAAGGTTCCTGTGTTTGCATTTCATCGTATTGTCTCTGTAGAAAAAAATGCCTGCAGATGCTACAGAAACTCCTGAGTTCTAGTTGTCACGATTTTTAATTCAAATTAAACATTGTATTAAGCCTTATGCATAGTTGGTAACTACAGAGAGAGGAAAATGCAATTGTTGAGACTGGAGAACATGTAATAGAAAAACAGTCATTTCCAATATAGGATGTATTTATCTGTAGAAAATAACTGTAGTTATTTTTTTCCCTTCTCCTTCTATGATAATTCTTATTTCTAACAGTCCTCAGAATTTGAACCGGAAATCATAAATTTTATCTGACAATATGGGAGATTTTTAGGGGGAGGTTGTTCGTTTTCAAGGCAGGGAACTGTCCTGGTTTTGGAGAGCTTTTCTGTCCAGTAATGCAATTGAACTCCTTTTTTCATGCTACTGTACCCTGTTTTAGCTCCTTTTTGTATATACACACACTTATAGGCAGTGATGTTGCACTCTTACCTTTTGTATGTGTGATAAGTAGAAAATGTACATTAGAGAACACTGTGATAGGCAACATACCTTCTGATAGAATTTGAGACTGCAAAATATAGATTTTTGTATGGTAATATATTTTCAGAGTTTTCTTTTGTTCCTTAAGCGATTCAAAATGATGAAATATATCTTCAGAAAAGCTTTAATAATATGAAAAAATCTGCTGTTGCTGGCAAACAGATGTACAGAATAACACTGAGATCTCTACTTGCTGTGGTGTGTACTTTTATTACCCCAAAAGACCATGAAAATTGAAGTTTTATAACAAAAATGCTTGCTTTATCTTAATTAAAACCTTCATTTAACAGAACTGGACTTTCAATTAGAGTATTTTTGGCTCTGGCATGAAGATACAGATGGAAAGTAGAAATTGGGATACTCTGCCATTCTTTACTGTAGCTTAGTCATTCAGAATCCCTAGCACTGGAAGTACAGGGAGTTTCCAAATGTATACAAAAAAACCCAAACCAATGCAGTATTCTGTTGGATAGGAGGGAACACAGGAAGAATTTATAGGTAGATTCTGAGAGCAGAAATTGTTTTAAAAGTGACTGAGCTGTGAAATTTCTTGAAAACTGCACTGCTGCTTGTCACAACCACTGATTATTTTTAAAATTATATTTAAAATTTTATTTTATAATTTCCCTCTACATTTCAGGCTGCCTTCTTCCATCTCAGGCACATCTTTCATCTGCACTTGCTCCTTAAACTATAATGCAAGCTTCTGTTTTTTAAGTTACATCTATAAAGCTGAATGGAACATTACCCTCCTTGTTTGACCTCCCACATGCGATACACAATCCATTAAATCTCATGTAATATTTAAGAATTTAATACATTCTTTGCATAACATAACAGTAATAATACTGACAAAACACTGCTCCAAGCAAAAGCGCTTATACAAACAGCTGATCTGTGAGCAGTGGGACTAATGAAGCCGTGTTTCCTGGAGGTTTTTCTCACATTAACTGGCCCTTTCCCCTCTGCAGCTTCTCTGGAGTATCTGACCAGCAGTGCTGGGCTCATGACGGGGTGGGTGCAGGGGTTGAGCGTGGGTGCTGACCCCCCTGGTCTCCTCTTCATTTTGGGGAGAGTTTCCAATGTATCACCAGGTAGTTTTGTAATCAGAGAGCATCAGCAGGCCAAGTTAGGTCCAGATTCTTCTCATGGCTAAGGGGACTGGGTGGCCAGTGGTACGAGTTGGTGTGGTAGGTTATGAGAGCAGAGAACTTCCCGTTTTATGAGATTATAAAGTGCAGTGATACACCATGATAAGCCTGGATTTTTATATATTTTGTCAAGATTAATGTCTAGAGGATGTTTTAAGTCACTGATTAACCAAGACTTCTTTATGTGATATTGTGTACAGATCCTTTAGTGTGTATGCTAAGCCTTTAATCTGTGCTATCTGTTTTTAATTTTCAATTGACTTATGCTAATAACTTCTAAAGGGTTATCTTTAATGCTGGATTTGACAACTCATGGAAGATTTATGTGACAATAATAACAGTGTCTATCATCTAGTGATATTCTTACTGATACTCTTGTGAACAACTTTCATTATATGGAAAGAATTTCATGTGACATGTTCCTTTTAAAGGTTTAAACTATCTGACTGAAAATTCTGAGATGAGAAAAACTTTCACCTAGTTTGACTTTTGATTGTGTAATTATACAGTTTCATAATGCTAGATTGGTGTTGCAATTAAATAGCTAATGTGACTGTTGATTAGTTTCCCATTTGAAATCATGGCAACTGAACAAGTGAAGGTTAGTCCATTTAGGCTGTTAGTAACTTTAAAATATAATATTGGCAGTCATTCAGGCTGTTAAGATTTTGCTGAATGAAACTCAAAAACACCCCATCAGTAAAATACTTGATTTGTCTAATTGGTCTCTATAATTTGGATTTAATTCACAGCTGTATCCAAATAGGGTTCCCCCCTCCCCAAGTGCCTGCCAGGTGCTGCCTCCTCTGCTCATGTATTTCAAATGTGAGATAGCTTCATTGTTTTGAAGGAGATTGTATTTCCTTTGTGCCCTTTCATCACCCCATATTTAGTATTTTCTTGTCACTATGGTTTCTGGAAATAAATTGGATGACAGTTGTTTTGAAAACCTAGTCTATATACAAACAAGTTTTTCAGTGTTTAAATGCTGCAATGAATAGTTTAGTGTGGACTATCTCAGAGCTCATTAAAGTGCTCAGCATTATTTTTGAGGTTAATCCCATTGCAGGCTGGGGTTGATTGCTAATTCAGTGGGAGGAGAAGGGGTAGAGCTCTTGCTTAACTTTTATAAGTGAAGGCTTATTTTCTTATGTTGGAATTTTGTTGTCTTTTTTTTTTTCTCCAGCTAAAAATTACATCGCATGTAGTTTACTTAATTTTATAAATCTGTTTTAATGTGGAATAATGCTTGGCTGTATGTAGTCACTCTGAAATGTTATTTATTTTTCTAAGCATTGGTACTTTTGCCTCCCACCCTCGTGTGTATGGGTTGTTGTAGTTTCAGACCATGTAGCACAAAACGTACGTTTCCCACACAGAACGTATTCTTCAGTTTGTAGGAGTGATCCGGGAACGAGACATTTCTTCAGTCCTTTTTATTCTCAGCAGTGTGTGGCTGCCCGATGTTTTATTTATAGCACCTTGTCCAGATGCTGCCCTGTGTCTGTCTTCATGTGGGCACTGTCAAGACATTAGCACCCTGCTGTCTGCCCCTGGCACAGCCTGAACTCTGCTGGCAGGCAGCAGTTCTCAGCTCACGGGCAAGGCACCGAGACACGGCAAGATGAGGGCAGAAAAATGATTCCCTACGTATTGTAGTGACGGTGCATGTTTGAGACTTCACGACTTCCTCCTCCTCACAATAAAATTTCATGTAGGAAATAGATGGGGGTTTATCTTTTCCTTGAGACTAAGACTAACTTGAGTAAAACTACAGAGCAAATCAAACCAAGGGCAGAATTAGATTTCAGGTCTTTCTGCATGTGGTTGTGTGCTTGTCCAGCCAGCTGTAGGTTGTATACCCAACCACAGCACTTCAGTTTTGGCAGCTTTTGAGTATGGCTGATGCTTTGAATTTCAGTTATCAGCTTAAGTGTCAGAGGAGTCTGAGCACCAGGTTTGAAGCGCTGGGAAGAGGAAGATGCCATGTGACTCTTAGGGAAGTTTTGCAATTTACAGCAGAGAGGGAAGGTAAAAAGGTCAGGTCAGATGAGTGCAAATTGCTAGAAATAAAGTGTGAATGTATGTGGATGTACATGAAAATGCATTCATACTGAAACAAACAATGTTGTACGTCAGTAGTTTTCTAGGATTTCTTATCTTGGCCTACAAAGCACAAAACAACGTGTCAAAGCAGTTAATGTAATTCATTTAATGTCAGAGTGATAGTGGTATCTTGGTGAAAAACGAAATCTGCGGTTAAACTATTGTTTTCTAGTCCAGTGTCAAGATGTAACAAACTTGGCTGTTGCTTTCTGCTTTTTACCAAAGACTTTCTCCTTTCCCTTAAATAAAGCACAACTTCTCATTTGTTTTCATCTGTTTCTGCTGTATGGTAGTTTTTATATTATGGAGTAGCAGACAGTTTCAAAATAATGGATTCTTTCCTTCTACCTTGGCTTTCCAAACTACTTGTACAATTTTGTCAACTTTATGAGATTTCGTTTGTTCTTATCCCTTCCCTGCTTTGTTTTCTTGGCATGCTTTTCACAATGTCTTTTCCAGTACCTCCTTATTAACCTTTTTTGATATTTAATGCGCTGTTGTTTTGAATTGAGGAAGTGTTTCATCCAGAATCACTGCAGAACTTCCTTCCCACGCTGCTGCCCAGACGTGCTGCAGACTAGCTACTTAATTTGCACTGGCAAAATTTCAAAGTGAAGGTCAGCTGGCCAGGTTATCCCCCTGCGGGGCTTCTGTATCCCTTCCTAAATGCCATTTTTCTTCTGTCTGTTCCGCGTTTCCCCTTATTTGTCCATTGGGAGGAAAATGGCTCCAACAAAGTTCAATGCTGTGACTCCTTCCTTGCTTTAAGCTGTAACTCTCACAATTTAGTATGCATCACAAAAACAGTTTCAAGGCAGTTTAGACTATTTATTTAGGGGTTTTAACATGTTGTCAGAGAAAAGAAATCTGTCAGAAAATGAGCATTATAGAGTTGGGTCAGAAAAGCACAGGAGAAAGTGGTATGGCTTCTGGAATGGGGAACCAGCCCAGAATGCCAGAAAGGTATGTGAAATACAGATTCACAGAGAGATAAGGATATTCAGCAGCTGAGATATATTCTGATTATGTGGTAGCTACACTGGGTGTTACATGTTGCTGAGATCCACTGCTGGTGTAATTTAGTTGATATAATATGAGCACAGCTTCAGTGCACTCAATTGGGATCAAAATTAATTGTGTATGTTTAAATTGCTGACAAGCTGAGGGCGTGTGAGTGCATCTAAAGGCACCCAGGTGATCTGCTTCCCTATGGTCAGAGCAAATGTAATGATTCCCAGCATTGGTGAGTTTGTCATTGCTATTAAAGTAATTTAATCTGAAAAATAAAAGTTCTAAGAAAGCTCCTGTGAAGAACAAATTGCATAATGAAGTTGTTTCTGGGTTCCCCTTGTTAGTATTTTTGCTATTTGGTTATATTTTTGACAAAGACAGAAACTGAGCAGTGTTTTCTCCTGAAGGACAGCCATACAAAGTGTATTTCACCAGTGCTTTCTTGAACTGGGTGTGGATTATTGGGTCATCATGAGAGGTGTGAATGCCACAAATTCTTCAGGGTTAGAGTCTGCAGACTTGGTGAGCTGAACAGTACAAATTCCAAAATAATGAATGATCCCAGTTGTTGAATTTGCAAGTTTATTTGAATCTTAAAGACACAAGCAGTGTTGCCCTGTGAGGCTTGAAGCTGTTAACAAGATGGTGCACATTTAGGGTTTGATATTGCTCTGATTATTGCAGTCTAGGGAGGAGAGAAGACCCTGGGCCAGCAGCGGGTTTATCTGAAGGATATCAAACACAAACAGTGCTGCCAAGTGTATTAGAGGAGCATTATGAGAAGATTTGGGATGAACTTGGAGTATTGATCTCAGGAGATCCCTGGCTTCGTAGTAACATCTTTATTTTCAGTCCTGAAACAAAGGGGTTTTCTCTCTGTTGTAAGCAGTACTCAACCTTTAGCTGATTAGTCAGATGGACTATTAGTAAAGAAAGGAAAGATCCAGACCTTCAGTCCTTACAAAACTGGAAGACACAAACACGAGAATCCCATTTATAGCATCACAACTTTTAATGAGAAAGGCTCTGCCCAAATTTTTTCATTTCATAGAAACCAACCAACCACAAACCTACAGCCTGTATCTTGGATTTTTGTAACTTGCAACTGCTGGACACTTTTGTTTTATGGCTTGCTTAGCTGTGCCACCACAAGAAAAGTTGTAGAATTTCTTTACAAAACATGCTAATGAACTTAAGCTTTCTTTCTAAACTTAATTGTATTTTGTTTCTTTTCTACATAGAAACTTTGTGATTTCCTTTTCCCAGTATGTTTTATGCCAGTGCAGAGAGCTTTGTTGGTGGAACCAGGAAAATCTGACCTGCAGCAGCTTCACTCTTTCCCATGCCAGGTGCTCAGGGCAGGCAGTCCTTGCCTTTGTGTCTGGCAGCAGCCTTTCTTGCTGACCTCAGTGATGGGTTGAGTTTTCTCTTGAATGAATTTAAATCAGGTTGACATGCTGTGAAGCTGAAATCAAACATACGAATTCTTTGCTGGGCAGAAGCTCATCCAAAGAATGTGTGTGGTTTAGTTTGTACTTTCCCACTGTACTTACATCCCAGGAAATGGGTTCTTAAATGTAAAAACCTGGTTCTGCTCTTCATCTTATTTTTAAAGTCTCATAGTTGTTGGTTTTTTTCACCTTCTCTTTCTGGGAAAAAAAGGAAAATTTTCTTCTGTAGTGAGGATGGCTTTTTTTATTCCAGCGCTACACCTGAACTTTGAACCAGTAGCAGAAAGATGGTATCATCTGTAAGTGATCTATCTCTAGGTTCCTTCCTCCAGCAGTGAATGACCTCTATGAAGACAAAACCGGGTGGAAACACCAAATTCAGTTATTCTGCCTTACAGGAAAGGACTTGGCGAAACCGAATTTTCAGTAATTCTCCATTTAAGATGTTCACGGAACAGCTGAAATAGGTATTTTGGGTTACAAGGAAGAAAAACTTATCTATTAAATGTAGATTACAGCTTTTCAAGTTAAATAGCAATGTTGTAATCACTTTGCATGGTTCTGTTTGGGATTGCTTTTGTTAGACCCGGGCTGCAATTAACACACTGGAGCACCCATTGTTCCTGCCTGCATTCCTTGGCTCTTTCGCCGTCGCTGGGAGTGGGGAAGCGCTGCAGCTTATTTGCATCTCTTTGTGAAAACGAGTTACTTGAGCTAGCTTAAATTTTGGTCGATGTTTTTCATTTATCCGAAGGAGATGCTTCCCGTGCCGGTGTGCCCGGTGGTAATGCCGGGAAAATGTCATGAGGCACTGCTCGTGCTCATCCGTGCGGGCAGCGCGGAAACGGGGATGGCGCCGGTCCGCGGCTCGGTGCGCGGCGTTTCCTTCTCATCGGCTCGTGTCTCCTGCAGATGCCACCAAGAAGAGCTGCAAATGAGCTCTCCAAGAGTTCTTAATGTGCTTACGTTGTCTCGGATCTCTAAAGACGCCCCGTCATACCTGTCCGGGCAAAGGGTGCCCAGGCTGCACCGAGACCTCGGCTGCTGGAATCCTGCATGAGTCCTCCCGAGGAGGTTCAGGATGGCTCTCCTTTTGTTTCGAGCTTTTGTTCGTGAGCTTTTTATTTACGAGCTAGATCTGTTCATTATGTGGAAGCCACTGTTTAATCTGTTTAAGGTGATCTATAGGATCCTAAAGTAAGCAACAAATGCACTTCTAAAACCTTGTATTCATAACTAGTAACTATGACAGGGAGTCTTCAGCTAGTCCTTGCTCGTGGTTTCAAACGATGTGTTGATGGGATAGGTACAGTTGTGGAGAATGTGTTTGGATTAACGAGGTCAGTGGCAGAGCTGCAAAATACCCTCATTTGGTCGATTCAGAAAAAAAAATCTGCATTTTCTTCAGTCAAGAACCATTTTTTTCACTGACCTGGCTCTGTCACCTGTGGAGTTGTTTCCTAAGCGGATGCCAGCTGACACTGGAAAGGTGTCACAGTGGGCTGAGCAGGTCAGCTCTTTGGGAGCTGTGTTTTGCCCTGCTGTGTTAATCAGTGACAAAGTAGTTGCATTTATTTGCTGAAATGATGCTGGAACTTCAACAGTAACTTCATGTTATTGGACTGTTTTGAAATTAAATGACCCTTTGGAAGGGCATTTCTATTGGCATTTTAGCGACAAGACGCATTATTGGCTCTTAATAGCAAATAGAAGTTTAAATTGGCTACTGGAAAGCCTTTTGCTGGAGCATTGCTTGAGTTTTCACTTTTTGCTTTGCTTTATTTTTTTCCTCCTTGGTTACTTTCAAAGAGAATGGAGTATAAGGAAGGAGTAAGGATTACACTTTAAGTGTAGTTTAGCAACACATATGTGTTATGTATGAAAATTCTGTCTGACTTCAGAAAAGATATATTAAGCTGTCTAGACACTCTGCTCTTAGTTCAAAATTTTAAGTACTCTTCTTCTCCATCTCCCCAATAATGGAAATAAAATGAAATATCACCTTATTTTTAGTTACTGGATTTAAGAATGAGATTTCAGCTGTAATAGGAACTGCAGCTAGCTGGGCTGTATCCATCCTGGACTAAGACATTTGAGAAGGAAGCTTTGCCAACTGGAACGTGCATGAGTGTTATCTGCATGTGTGTTGTAACAGATGTTGAGCAGAGACCACTTGTCAGAGGTACCTTGTAGGAACTTTTAAAGATGCTTGTTTGTTTCAGTACATTTTTCTTGCCTTGCTAACTTTTTCCATAAAGTCAACCACAAACTGCATTATTGGGGACTCCAGCTGAAACTTGTGGTGAATAGGAAATAGATTAAACACAGGTTTTCCCTTTTCTCGGGTTGCCAGCAGTGATGTCAGTCGCTTTAATGGTCCTTACCTCAGCTCGCTGCTGTCCTCGCACTCTCTATTAGAACACTTGTCTTCTGCACTGTTTAGTGTGTTGTTAAGGAAATGCTGATGGGCTGGAGGTATCCAGCCGATTACTTCATTTCCAAATAAGGTTCTTTCACCTTAAAGCACACTGCAACAGCTCACTGAGGAGAGAGGAGATTCAGATTGTTTTGTCAAAAATTTGGGCAATACTCCTTTGAAGTCCAAGCAAAGAACATTTGTATGCTAAAACTGAGGGGTAGGGCTTTTGGCTGTGCATGAGGCACAAATAATGGATTCAAGGTTTATAGGTTGTGTGTTTCCAGTGACCTCCGGAGGAGCAGCTTTGCTCTCAGATTGTTTCCTACACATCTTTGTGCATTCAGACAGAACAGGCACCACTGTACTGCAGCAGCAGTGTGGGTTGTCATTCTCGATTACTCAGTTCATGTTTTGTTGAAAGAGATTGGTCACAGGAGTGGGTGTGAAAGCCAGTAATTGCAATCAATAGTTTCAGATGGTCCTTAGCAAAGATCCTAGTTGATTTTTTTTTTCCTTCCCAAAATTAAAAGAAAACAAAAGCTACCAATACATCTTTAGGAAAGGGTGACAGACAGATTTCTATGTTGTACTGCTGAAGATTTGGAGGTGTCACTACAAGCTTGAAACTGCTCCACGCCCCTGTGTTCTGTCGTACCTGCAGCTGGCATTTGTATGAAATTCAGCCTGTACCAGGTCATGTCCTACATGATTCTGGCTCTTCATCCTGTCTCCAACTCTTGGGTATTTCAGGCTTTTGTGATTTTTCACTCTTTTTACAGATATGCAGGACTATAGTGTACAAGCATTTGGGCTTCTTTAACTGTGTGTTTCTTCAGTTTTCTTTTCTGAGTGAATTCGTCTAGGAGGTGTTTTGTTTTACCGATAAACTTGTTATTCTCTTTCTTCCTCGGCTCTTCTGACTTTAGAACCCTGGAATGAATACCCTCCAGTAGTGGTTGAGATGAATTCTTGGCCGTATTGATGGAATTGGTGAGGAATTGGATGGGACAGGCTGTTTTGTTCAATACATGATGTATTTAAGTTTAGATGACCTGAATACTGGTGAAGAGGTGTAAAACTTGGCCGTGATACTGCAAATCATGTATTATTTATGCTCATAAAATCTCTTAGCAGAATGAAGTCTGGCCGTGTAGAAAAGCTGTTCCTTCCACTTGCCCTGTGAGTGCAGGACAGGTTGGACCTTTGGGCCCTGCTGGATGGGAGCTGGGGGTGGAACACCCACCTTGGATGTGCAGCACACACATCACCCACACTTTCCTCCTCCATTTACATGAAGCCATTTCTCCTTTGTTGCTTGTCTTTATTAATAAAGTATGGCATTACTGGCTAATTTTAGGTCAAATGTAGTTGAAAGCTGCACAGCTATGTGAAGCTGTATATAGATATTTGGGTAGGAACATTCCAGTAGATTGCAATGTGAGTGCAGAAGAAAGTTGAAAGTAAATAAGAGATCTGTGAGATAATTCTCCAGGGAGTTTTCACAGCATACCACACATCATTTGCAGGGATAGGCTTTCCTTTCACTTGAAGGACCACACAAAGTAAATTTTGTTTCTTGTGCAATTAACAAATATAGGACAGGAGGTCTTTTCAGTTTTTTCACTTCAACGTGTCTACGGGAAGCCTTTATTTGTACTGAGGAAAATGCACTGTTTACCTGTCCTTTCAGGAGCACAGTTAATACTGAACATAGAAATTGACACACTTCTATGTAAAATGTGAGTCTTGCTTCAGCAGATTTTAGCAAAAGTACTGAAATGTAAATGCTGGTAGCACTCTCACCTCAGGTAAAAGACAAATTGTATTCATTTCCATGCTGCATGGGTTCGGTCCCCAGTGGGTCTGGCTGCGTGTCAGTGGTGTGCAGAGAGGATCTGGGGCTGTGGTGTGGGAGGCCCAGGGGTGGCGGGCACTGGGGGACACCAGCCACAGGACCTCAGGAGCGCTGGGAGGCAGCCCTGGTGTGACCTCAGCTCTGTGTCCCCCAGCAGGGACTGTGCTCCCCATGGGGGCTGGAGCAGCTGGCAGCAGGACTCCAGGCCATCCAGCCCCAGGTGCATCCTGCTGGGCACTGCCTCGCTCCTGATCAGGGCTGGGACTCACAACCTGCCTGGGGAGAACCAGCAGAAAGGCAGAGTGCAGAGGACTTGCTGACCCAGGCTGGTGCACTGTGCGCAGTCAGGGAGGCTGCAGCAGATGAGGAGAACTGGGGACAGGGTCAAAGGCAGCTTTGCATTTTACAGTCAAATGTGCCATGTGTTACCAGGGTTGTGGGACCTTGTTATTCACCCAGCCCTCTCTCAGAGGAAAGCAGAATGTAGATAAGTTTATGGACTTTACCAGGATTTTCTGTGTACAATTTTTTTGGACTTGTGTGTCAAATGGGGAATGGTAATGCTGCACCCTGAATGCTCCATTCTGTGGTCATCCTCCCCAGGCCAGCCGTGATATTTGCAGGTGGCCAGGAAGGCCTCTTGTAGGGGCTGGAATACAGTGGATATTTCTTATAGCTGTAAAAATGCCAACAGCAGGCTGGTGTTTGGAGTTTTTCTTTCTCTTGTTACAGGAGCTTGTCAGAGTTAATCAGTATGGACACTTAAATTGTTTCTGCTTAGGTGAATCTCTTGCAAGTTTTAAATATGTTTCTGACTGCTTTGAATTTTATTGCCAACATCTGTTTTAAATGCTTTTGGGATTCACATGCTTGAGTACAGTTCAACTGTGTATGCCACATTTTTTCAAGGTGCTAACACTTTCAGTTTGAATGATAACTCTTTTAAAGAGAAAAAAAAAAAAAAAGGAAGGGGGGGAAATAATTGCAGAAAATTTTTAAACTGCTCATGATGCTAATTTTCTCTCTCTTTCAATTACAGAATGATGACCTACACAACCTCACCAAATCCTTCTTTTAAACTCATGGGTATCAAGACTATAAATGTTTCATGCTATCACAACTAGGACCTCACCTCCTCCTCCTCTTCCTCTGTAAATGGGTACGATGCATCCAGTTCAGTTTGTTTACTTTACACAAACCTCAGGAGTTGTTGACTGAGCTGCACATCCTGTGTTGTGCCAAGCAGAAGCACTGTGACACCTGGACAAGTCTCTCTTCATCCTCTACCATAAAGACTTAGCTGGCCACATGAACTGATGTGCCCACCACTACATCATGGTGAGAATGGGTATTTTACTAGCACATTTACACAACTTCATTTGCTGCTGAAAACCTGTATGACAAATCATCATTGTAAATTATTACATACAAAACTTAATGTTGGTTGAAGAGTATTAAATATTTAACATAGGTTTTGATTTATACATGTACTTTTTTAATTAAAATGTAACTTTTCCTACAGCACATCTTTTTTGATGTGGAACTGAGGTATACTATATTCTGTTGTAAACAGAGTGGGGAACCTGCTTAAAACAAGGCTTCTAAGAATAGAGTAGGGTACTATTCTTGTTTTAAGATTGTAATTCAGAAAATAATATAATACGAGTCATTGGTCCCTGGGCCTTGATTGTACAGTCATATTTACTGATACTATCAGTTGTAAGATAACCCCGATGTTGAGCTGAATTCTTTCCAAAAGAAAAATAATTTTGTACTCCTTGTAAAATAATAGTCTGTATTAACTGCAATGAAGACAAACTTTACTGTACATGGGTATTTACAAGTGTCAACTTGAATTCATCAATTGCACAGGAACTGACAAAAAAAAATCAGAAAAAAGAAATCAAAGTCTTCCATTGTATATATTGTAAAGAAGAAAAGCAAACAAAAAAAAATCAACCACCAGGAAACCACAAAGCAAAATGGAAACAAAAAAAAAGGGTGAACTTTTTAAATTGACTCTTTCCCTGGAATGAAAATGTGGGTGTTTGTAAATTCTGGAAATCTCTTTCTATATGTAATAAACTAGATACTGTTTTATCTGCTGTAGTGGGTTTTGGGTCTTTTTTATTTTCTTGTTAAGCTGTCTCAAATATCTGAAATTGTCCCACCAGGTTTCTGTGATGTTTCCATGGTTTGTCATTGAGAATAGCTGTGGACCACAATAGCTTAAGAATGAAGTGTAATTAGGTGGAGTAGGGAGTATGGGTCCTTGCTTCAATTTTCTGGAGACTTTTTCTGGATACAGCTCTCCTTCCACTGAATTCAGGGGAAGCGTTCACTTGGAATCCATAGCATGTAAAATCACTTGGAAGCCACAGCAAGACTTCAGCATAAAATTCAAAAAGCATGACTCAGATGATTATCTCGAAATCAGTGCAAGAGGCACGACAAGGAAGAATTCTGTGACTCTCCTCTGCTTTACACTGATTCTATGCAGATGAAAATTCTTTTGTGCATAGCATTTGCAGAGTCTTAATTCTTTGGGGGACTGGAAAAATACTGAGATCATGGATTTTCAAGTAAGATGTTGTTGAAGTGATAATTGAATTTGAAGCCATGTCAGGTCCCCGTTGATCCCTCCTGCTTCCACAAAGCAACTCCATGGACTAGTGCACATTCAAAGGAATTCTTGTTATCAGGAAAAAGCAGGCAGGCACAGCAGCAGCTCTCCCTGCAGGAAGGCTGTCAGCCCTCAAAGCAGGGGTTTCTTCCCCTTGAGATGTTGATGATGCCTGGGATTAGGCTGTGGTTGGTGCGGTGTCCACTTCTGACTGCAGAAGAGATGAAGGGGCCATTGCACAGCTGCTCTTCACCTCTCGTTTTGCTGGAGGCTTACCAGTCCCTTAGCTCTGCTGGTATTACTGCACATATAAAACCACTTTGACCCTGTGAAGCCAGAATATTCACTTAAGAAAGGACTTGTATCTTAAGAATGCTTAAATCATTCCAGATTCCCTGGGAACAACTGCAGCAGTGGTGGTGCTGGCAGAGTGAGGGTGCTGGTGCGTGGGGAGGCTGCAGCCTGAGAGGGACCTGTGCCTGCCCAAGTGCTGCCTTGGGAAATCCTGGCCTTTGCTGACAGAGCAGTCACCTCCCAAAGGTTCTGATACCAAGCAGTAGCAGACAAGAGGCTTTGCTGCTTTTTTTATGTAGGAAGGGGCAAGTGGATCTGGAGTAGCTCACCTGTTACCCTTGATGAGCAGTGATGTGGATTTTTCCAAAGAACCTTAAATACCTAAGAAGGCTCTTGCTTTAAAGAGAAAGCCACGTGCATCAGACCAGTATTTAAATTTCCAAGTTACCCATTTTAATTTTATCTTAAGCTTCACTGTGTTGATTTGGTTGCTAAATATTAGCCTGCGTTGAAGTTTATGTGCCTTGCATAGAAAAGCATGTAATGTCCATTGTGATTTGCTTGTTCCAGGTAATTTGCAGAATCTGGCAATTCCTAAAATCACAAGTTTGGAGGTGCTGGAAGCTACTGATAAGGTTTAAAAGGCCACCAGTGAGTTCATTTAATGTTGGAAGGAGTACTTCAGAGTTATACCTCTGTGAGCAAATTTTGTTCATAAACCAAAATGAATTCTACAAAAGTGTAGGAATTGACAGTGGTCATTAGGGATGGCAGGGGGGATAGTGCTGATCTGCTGGGTTTCCATTCATCTTAGTGCTAACACACAGGCAGAGAAGGAGCTTGTTGAGGATGTTAATGTGCATAGGGCTTACGTTAATCATTATTGTTTCCTAAGTAAAATTAAAGATGCCTGTTCAGCAAATGTTTTGAAAAGACTTTTGCAACAAAGTGCATTCATAGCCAAACTGAAAACTCTTGATTATTGCACAGATTTTTTATTATTATGAATTACAAATTCTAATAAATATACGATTACGAACTAAACCCTTTTAAATTAAAGCATAAATGCCTCAAAAATACGGTGCTATACTATCTTATCCTTTTATGAATTCTTTTGCACTGTCTGCCATAGAACAGATTGCCATTTCTCAAAGTTTGAAAATGAGCACATGAGATCAGTCCTAGATCAGCTGGTAGAACTCAGATGCTTGGGAGTTTATTTTGCTTTTAATTTTTTTCAAGTGGAAGTTTCTGGTTATTATTTGAGTTCCTTTCTGGCTCTGTTACTGGCACAGCTTCAGTGTTCAAAAACTCTGTACTGAGTTCATTTTCTTAGTGCTGTTAGTTGAAAATTAGAGGGGTTGGAAAAACCATTTGAAGCAGTCTCCAGGAGCACAAGGAACATTTACACACTTGGGTTTTGGCAAAGATTGCTGTGTTCAAGCTCAGTTTGATTCTGAGTTGATGTGTATGTTGTGGAACTCTAAATAAATTTTTGTCCTTCTAGTATGTGATACTAACCTCTTTACTTAGTATTTAAAATATACCATGTCTTCCATAGTGTTGTTTTGGGGTCTTTTCAGTAAAAGCACAAATTCAGAAAGCAAAAAGAGAGCTCAGGCCGTGTTTATAAGCACGTTCTGGTGCCGTAGCCTTACTTTGTGCATATTTAACAACCAAGCCCTGTGTCCATCTTGCTACCAGCTGACTTTGAGCTGAAGCTGTTTTCTTGCCCTCTGTTTCACTCCGGGGCAGGGTCACGAGCAGAGTGTGCCTGAGTGGGTCCCCTCGGCGCTGCCGTGTTGGGGTTGTGTAGCTGCAGCACAGCTGAGCCAGAGCAGCCTCATGGGTGTTCCTGCAATGATTTGCTGCCTCCTGTGCTTGGGAGCAGCTTGAATACAGCGTTCAGCTCCTCCTTGAATCAATCTGCTTGTTCTACGCTTCATTCACCTAGGCTAGTTCTGAAAAAATGAAGACATTATGGCAAATTTTTGCCCATCTTCTGTGTGGCCTCCCAGCCATCTTTGGGTGCAGATGATTATGGGGTGTTTTTTGGGTTGGTTTTTTTGTTTGTCTGATTTTTTTCAGCCTGCAAAATTTGAGGCTAGTTCAGTGGTGATAGGGAGTGTGAATACTGTGAAATGACAGCATTCACTCTTGTCCAATTCACCCTGTATTTATCTGCCTATCAGTATTTTCACTGAGATGTGACTTTGAAGATACTGTAAAAAAGTTTGTGAACTTAGCAGATCCCCATTAAAAAAAAGAAAAAAAAAAAGAAAAAAAAGGAAAAAAAAAAAAAATAAAAAAAAAAGAGTGGAAGTGAAGGAAAGTTCAGGACTTTTAGTTTGGAGAAAGACTTTTATTTTGCCTTTGCTTCTACAAGGTGATACGATTCTCAAAAAAGATGAAATGCAGAATCTGTGATTTCCACATGTATGTTGAAAGAACATTTATAAGTAAGAAGAGAAGGTGGAGGCCAGTCAATGACTACTTGAGGAAGCAGGTGTTATGCTGACTTCTACATTTAAATATTTTCAGGTTGGAAGCTTTTGTTCTAAATTTGGGATAGCAGTAACAGGATAATTGAATATTAATGTGTGCCTGCAGTGGCTAGGCTTGAACATCACAGAAAACAGCCCAAGAACTCAGCATGTCTGCTGTAAGACAGAGTAAGGCTGGGTATGAGGCCTCAAGAGGGAAGGATGGAGGGAGAACTCAAACACTCTGTGCCTTGTGAAGCTTGCTGGGGACAGATTTTTTGGTAAAAGGTTCTGTGCCATTCTGGATTCCTGATCTGAATTGGTGGATGGTTTAAAAATTCGAACTTGAAGGGGCCTGGAAAAGAAATGACTGGGAAGTCCCCCTAACACTCCACAACCTATGGAAAGGCTCTGCTTGGTGAGATCCCCAAAACTCCTGTTTCTGCTGTTTGAGGATACTTGACAATTGTATTTGGAGATGGACACCAATAAAATAAAATAAAACCAACCTGCCTTCTGTAAATGCTGAATACCTCTCAGAGAAATCAGTGTCTGTGGGGAGATAAACTACTGAATCAGAACAACAAGAAGTGGAGCTGCACTGTGGCTGGATAAAATGGTTCTGCTTTTTCAACCAGTCTTGGACTCTACTTCTGTCTATAGAAATTGAAGTGCTAGTTAATATGAGGAAAATGACCTGACTGGAGAACTTGCCTACAGTGTTTGTAGAGGATAGAACATTGCAAAGAAAAACCATTAGAGCAGCAATGCTGCTACAGAACTGATAAAAACTTAAAACAACCAGATAATGTCTTTGCTATTTTTGCCAGTAATTTTTGAAGAGGAAAAGTTGTGACTAACAGCTCTGCTCCTGTCTGTCCATCCAAAGGCTTGTGGCATTGAATACGGCTGTCACAATCTGTGCCTTTTTAATTTATTTTTATTTTTATTTTTATTTTTTTCATTTCAAAATCAGTCTGGCACCATTTGGCTGTTGGATGTCATGGCTGAGCCCTCCTGGAATGTCAGCAGGGAGAAAGTCCCTTCTGCTGCACATGGGGCTTTTCCCAGGGCTCCATCTCTCAGACTGGGAAGTGAGAGCTCTTTCTCCTCCTGTTTACTTGTGGGTTTTTTTGTTTGTTTGTTTTGTTTTTGTTTGTTTTTTTTACCTGTAATAACCAGTTATTAGTTAGATTTAATAAAATGTCCGTTTTGTTGTGAATTATCTCCTGTCAATAAAGTACAATAAAGCTGAAATGTCAGAAGTTTTAGGTTTCCTCCTCAGGTTATTGTAGACATGGCTACTATCCTGGTCAGTTTCATCATTGCAATGGTACTGCTTTGTTTTTCCACCTTTTTGAAGATGGACTGAAAGAAGAAATGATAATTTAAACTATCTAGCAACTTACTGTTTCACCTTCAGCTTGTGAATTTAAAACAGCAGTCCATTGTTCTTTAAACTGTTTAGAAATTTGATTAAGGCAAGAGTTTGAGAGCGTAACAAGCCCCAAATTTCTGGCACATCCTGATTCTGCAGTCAGCCGAGCTGGGTGCAAAGCAAACTTGTCACTGTTTCTTCCTCAGGCTGTACCTTTTGAAGTCAAGGCCAGGTTGACTTTTGTTTTTTAAAAGGCTGATGGAAATAAGGTGAGTTCCAGTTCCTGTGGTTGTGGTCTCAGTCCAAAACATGCATTTGAGCCCATGCTGGGCCCAATTTGTCCTTTGTAACTTCAGAGAAAACCGGCCACGCTCTAACACTGGGGCGGTGTGGTTGCACTGCAGTCGGGGCTGGTTATGGCGGCTCCGCAGCAGCCCCAAGGCCTCTGCACCGGCTCTGCCTGCTTGGCCCTCCTCCTCCTCCTCTTCCTCCCCCTCCTCAGCACTCCCTGCGCTCCTGCCCGGCCGCCCTTCTCCCACAAGGTCTGCCCTTCCTCAGCCGCCCGGCCGGGATGTGGCTCCTCCTGCCAGCCTGCCCTTAGCAGTTCTGCATTAATCGCGGCCTGTTCGCAGCGTGCCCGCGACTGCGGGAGCGCAGCCCGCTGGAGGAGCGTCCGTCTCCTTCAGCCGCACGTCGGTGCCACCTCAGCGGGATCAGGGAAAGGTAAGCCGACGTTCTCTGAACTAAATCTGCCTGGAGGCAATTTGCCTGGAATTCTTCCCTGTTAGGCTGTGTGAAGTGGCCCGGTAATCTGTTGGCTCATCACCAGTCTCCCAGTCATGTGGGTAATCCTGAGGGTTGTCATCTGAGGTGAAAGATAAGGCGAAGGGCCTGAACGTGACACATGGATGTGAAAGATCAAGAGACTTTCGCCTGCTGTGTTATTTTTAAAATTAGTTTTGCCTCTTCCAAAGCATTATATAAATGTGAGTAAATAATTTGGTATTATTGCATTAGTTTTGTGGATGCAAAGCAAAACTATTTTTTACCTTCTTCATCGAGGTGTTAGGACGACTAAGTAATGAGTAAGAATTACTTAACTCCTGTAGTGTTAGGTAACAAATGCTGGTCAGGAAACTACGTAAGCGGTGTCCTTGCAGAACAGTAGCACTCTGTGCCGCCCTTTGGGTGCCTCCACGTTTCAGTGTCCACTGCAGTGCTTCCTCTGTTCTGTTTAATGCCATCCCGCTCGCTCAGAAAATTAAGTTGCTGGAAGGTTTCCTTCTGTGTTTAGTCCCTTCCACTCCTGAATTTCTGGTGAGCACAGCCAAGGTGTGCTCACCAGAAGATAATCAGTTTAAACCTGGCCTGCAGTTCTCAACCCTCTTCTTTGTAATCTGTCAGTGGAAGTCACGCTTATCCCTGACTCAGGAGGCTGCTGCTGTTCAGGAGTTCAGTGCCCGCTAAAGGTTCATCAAAGTGATCTCTACTAAACAAAGCCTATAAACTAAACACAGAAGCTTAAAGCAAGTGTATCCTTAAATTAAGAATGGCTCTTCAGACATAAGTGCTTTGGGGAGCCTGTGTTTGTTATTCCAGCAGTCTCATTGTGAGAGCTGCAGCTCTATGAAATGCAGATCTTCAAAGCTTCCTTGAAGATAGGATGCCCACGATTCTCCCTGTCAAAACAGAAGTCTATTTTAAGGTCACAGTCAGCAAGTTTTCTTCCTCCTAATACCTCTTCCCTTGGATGCTTCAAGGAGGGAACTTCTTATTGTTGAGCTCCTCACCTCTTCACCTTACCAGTGAGCTCTTGGTGCCTTTCTGAACTTCCCTTTGCTTTCCTCTTTTCTGTGAAGCACTTTTATCACCTGAATGTTCTCTGACTGCCAAATGCTGAATCTGAGGACAGTGCTACCTTAGTGAAACAACAAGCCAGCAGAACTTTCTGGAGACATCCTGTGAGCAGCGTTGGCTTGGACTTAAATGGCTCAAGAACAGGGGAATGTATGAAATCCTTAACCTGAAATTGGCATAGTGGGTCCTGAAACCACAGGCTCTTCAGTTTTACTGGGAGTAAATGGGCTTATAGCATAAATATCAGTTGTGGGGGGAGGAGGAGAGGGGTAAAGGAGAGGGAAATAAGATTATTTTTCCACAAAATTATTTTGATTTTAAAAGATTTGGTTTTCTCTGGTATCTTAGCTGGAAATGAAGCTCTGATAGAATACTGGGAGGGTTTTACCTGATTGAGAATTTTGTTCCTGACTTGATACGTGGAATGATTTAATTTGAAATAAAAAGTGAACTCATTGTTTGTTTGTTTTGTTTTGTTTTTTTTTAAACATCATTAAATAAAGACAATTTAGAACATGGTCACGCAGTAATAACATTACTCAACAGGCAGAACTTCCCAGTGTGAGATAGCATCCTATTAAACTTACCCTGGCTTTAGAATAAGAGAAACAAGAAACCAGAAGGCCAACGGCTCAGATCCCATCTTTTTGATGGGATCCCAAATGAACTTGGTGTGCAGATCAGTCTCTTTCCCACAGTATGTGCCGCACACCATGGAAGTGTTTCCTAATGGAACTTCTATCACTGCAAAATAATCACATATCCTTGCTAAGCAAATAATGTCATAACTGTGATGTGGGTTTGTCAGTCCAAGGCTTAACAGCCTTGTTATTTAAGCAGGATGTTTGGCATAATAACAGTAATATAAATTGATGCTGAATAGGTGAGATTTTTTGAGAAGAGCTGTGCTCAAACCTGTAAGAATTTAATGGCTTTTTGAGGTGTTTTTTTCTTTGTTTTCTTGAGGTTCTTTTGCTGTGTATTAGGTTTGTGTGTGTGCAGAGTAGAGTGACTTTCAGTAGCTTGTCAGTGAAAAATCAATGACTGATTGCATCGTAGCAGACATTCAGATAGGTGCTCTCTGATAAATTTACATTTGATCTTTCTGTAGACACTGCAAGTGTCACTCTCCAGCAAGCAGCAGCTCTTCTATCTCCAGTGATCACCAAATGTTATTTTGGGAAGTTACAGGAAGTACTTTGCTTAGTCTGAAAATAGTTAAGGCCAGTTCTTAAAAAGAGGAGTTAAGCCATCTATGACTTACAGTTGACATAGGTAACTGTCATTATAATTATTCCCTAAAAATATTTCAGGAGCTATAATTAGAAGGAAACAAGAAGTGAAACTCAAGGGAAACAAAGTACAAGTCCAGTGTGCTTAAATTCTCCCTTTGTCATCTTTGCATATTTTGTTGTTTTCAGTATTTCCACGTATTTATTCAAAGCAAACTTTACCCAGCAAACAAGTCATATTTCTCATCCCTAACATTTGCATTCCATGGTTTCTTCTCTGTTGTTCTCAAAGGTTGACAAAGATAAATTTAGATTGACTTTGCTTGGTGTTTAGCCTAATTCCACCTGCAGTGTAGCTGTTTGGCGTCATTGCAGTACTGTGGTCTCTCTAGGTATAATATTGAATGCATTTTCATTTGTTATGAGGGAAAATAATTCAAAACCAAACTTGTGAGGACTCTTAAGGCAGTGCCTTCAGAAACAGGCTTTACCTCCTGTGTTCCTTCACAGGAAATGAAAAGGTCAGGAGAGTTAAACAGGAGTGCTGATTTTGCTGCAGAAAAATGCAATGCCTCTGTATAATCATGATTTTAAATTACTTCTCCAGCTTTGGCACTGCCAGAATTAATCAGGGTAATGTATGGCATAGTGAACTGAAATATACAAACACAATAAGGTACCCTGACTTTCTAAGACAAGAAAAAAAAAAATTTCTGAGAGATGGCTGAATTAACAAGATAATTCTTTACTATATGAAGCAGTCCATAAGATATTAGTGTATTGTTTTGTGCTGTGTTTTAATGATGAGACTTAAAATAAGGCTGCTTAAAGGAAGTTCACTATCATAAAGATTCTTTGGGGGTGAGGGGAAAAATTTTATGATTCCCTGCTAGGTTTTTTGTCTGAAAATGGAGTAGGTGTGAAAGTATGTTGTGCACAGGCTTCCATAAAACAATGTCCTGAGGCACACAGCAAATAAACACATTGGAGGTTGTAATTATTGTTTAGTTGATGCCCTGTTTTAGATCCAGTTTAGAGAGCAGAGAATAGATGTCACCCTTCCTCCCACCAGCAGAATTTGAAGGAGGTGAAAGCTGGGTGCCAGGCTCAAGCTTGGGCATGTGTTTATGGAGGGATGTAGTGGGAGAAAAACAGACAGCAAGGATTGGGAAAAGCCTGACAAAATCCACAACTGCAATCTGTGCCCAGAAAATGGTATGATCCAAGTGGAGCTTGGATGCTGAATTTAACTTCACTCACGTGGTTCTGGCCTTACCTGGTGTCTGCCAAGCAGAAGTGACCTCAGAGGAGGGCTCAGCCAGGGGTCAGGAGTGTTTGCAAGGGCGATGCTACTGCCAGGCCCAGGCTTGGTGGGAAGTGTCAGTGCTGATGCTCACTCATCCCTGACTCACGGAGTTCAGTGCCGCTGTTCAGGTGCACGGTGGTTACAGACCCGAACAAAACAAGTGGGAATTAGGCTGATCGCAGAGCAGTCAGAACATGTCATGATGAAGTAATTGTCTGCAATCCAAGTGGTCCTCCAGTTTATAATTTATGAATATGTTCCTAGGAATAAACACAGGACTTGTGTGCTTGAGGCGATTGTTTAAGGCTGTCTTGCTCTTGTTTCACTGCATAACAAAACCCCCATCGCAGATGGTAGTCAGGCCAGAGACAAAGCTTATAATGAACTGATGCTGATTTGTTGTGTGTTTTTTTTTCCCTAACACCTACCATTAGATTTTTATAAACATTTCTTTCTTTGTCCCTTCTTGGGTACAGAGTATCCCCACCTGCATGGAAAGTCTGCCACTAGTACGAGAATGACTTGACCTAGATTTTAAAACAAAAACTGAACCCAGGAGGTTTTCAGCTGTAGGCTTACATTTTCACTGGAACTGAACTTTCCCAAAAGTACATTGGCCTTGATCAAGGTCTGGAACGGGTGAGCCGAGAAGGGAATTCTTGCAACTCAACCCTGACTTTCTGATCCAGCCAGCATAATTATAGTTTAGCTACCGGCCAGTAGCCCTGCTCTGGATAGCATCAAAGCATTCTTGTGAAGAGTTTTGAACTACTCCCAATGACCACTTTTGTGGTCGCTGTGCAGCAGCCTCTGAGCACACCCCGAGCCGCTCTGTGCCCAGAGAGCTGCAGCTTCTGCTCCCGGAGCCCAGCTCAGAGCGGTGTCCATGGCTCATCTACCAAAGGCTCCCTTGGAAAGACCCGATAATTTGCCTGCTCGGGCATTGTGGCATCCATTGCATAGCTGCGCTTCAAACGCTGTCTGGAGTCCGTGGCAGCTTCCCAAGGAGGATCTATCGGATCAGATGCATCCGGAATGGGCTCTATCAAAAGCTTTAGCGAATCAATGCCTACAGAAATGTAATTTGTCTTTAATCAATTTTATTGTTAACAGTAAAAGAGGAAATTGTAGATAAAAGCTTTAGGAATACAGAAAGGAAAAATTTAATTTGTAGGCAGCTAATTAATTTGTTTTTAAGATGTGTTTTTCCAGTCCTTTGCTGGAGTGAGTGCAGCTTGTTGAGGGAAACTGATGTGCTGGAAAGAAACGACAGTGTCCATAGCAGTGTGTTTGTGCAGAGAGTAGTGCAAATTATTTGTGCTTCTTTCTTCTTTCGTGAAGGACCTAAAATACACTATTATTGTATAGGTGTATTCTGATTCAAGAGAAAAAGGGAATTAAGAGAAATTATAGAAGATAAGGAAAAGGGAAATGGGGAAAGCAGCAGTAACTGTCTGAGAAAGTCTATGCATATGAATGTATGTGTGTAAAACCAGTAAATGTTCCAACAGCAGCGACTGCAGCTTAACCAGAAGTCACTAATTGCCCTTGAAAACTCAGTTCTATTTTTATCCCACAGCAGTGTTAACATCTGTATTTCATAGGTATTTATTCATTAGTGCATTACACAACCTGATGGGTTTTGCGTGGGCTTCAAGTTACGGTTTGATTTCTGTTAAGACACACATGTCCTATGGGATGTGTTTAAAGCTGGATATTCATCCATTGGAGGAAATGTTGAACTGTTTGTGTTTCGGAGTATGTTGAATATTCACCCAGGACACAATAGCCCACCCCTGCGAGGTTCAACAGTTTCTGTTGGCCAAGGTAACTTTGGAGTTGCTTTCCTGCAGGTGAAAGCTCACCTGGACCTCTGTTGATGTGAGAGAGGTCTGTGGATGGTTCTTGCTTCTGTAGCAGGCTGCTCAGGAAATTAGATAATCCTCTCCTATTGCTGTTTGATTTGAGGGATGTCTTCTGGGAAAGACAAATACCTATAAATCTGCCTACCTGTTTAGATGATATCTGAAGAATGTTTGTGAAATTAGGAGGCCATTTATTTGCATTTAACTGTAGTCATTGTGTAATACTTCCTGTTCCATGTGAAGTAAAAGAAATTAAATAATGAAATTTCCTATAGATGTATCTAAGATTAGCTTTCAGTCAGGCTATCCTGATAATGTTGTGAATCCAAGCGTTAATTTTCAAATGCTCTCCTTTTCCCAGTTCTCTATACTTGCTGCCGCTATTCTTAGCTCCTGAGCAGTCAGTGTTTGGGTTGGGGAAGACGGAAAGTTGGGATTTCGTGTCTGCCTTTCTTACTGAGGACAGCTTAAAGCTGTAGAGGTGAATCTGAGCATTTGTGGGGAAGAACTGTGTGACTAGAAATTGGAACTAAACACTATGAATTTTTTCTATTTATTATTTTAAAAGCCAGTGAGATTTTTATAAAGTCATTGGAAATTACTTTAATGGGACAGACATAGGAAGTATCTTTATTTGTAGCTTTTGGACTTGGCCTGATTTTCACAAGTGCAGGGCACTGACAGATGCTGTCTTTTACATTGGGCTCTGAGCTTATGGCACATTTCTGGGAACCAAACCATTTGCTCCTACTTCTGAAACTAGCTTCTTAAGGTATTCAGGTCTATAAAAAGTGATTTGTATAATTTTCAAATATTGTAAATTGTTTGGAAAAAAAAAAAAAAAGTTGTATTAGAAGGAAAAGCATTGCAATTGTTTCAGCACCGTTAAAGAGCAGCAAACCTATTAAGAACACCACAAGGAAAGCATGTTTGCATGAACTATCATGCATTGTTTCAGGACTTAAATATCTTCTTTTTGTTTCATTGCCATTTGCAGTGTTTTTTCTGTTTTGTTCTGTTGGAGTGAGATAGTGCCGATAAAGAAACAACTCTCTCCTCCTCCAACTTGATGTGAACTCTCACCTTTAAGTTAAAAATCCACGTATTTAAAAGTGTGTGTTTGTGCATATACATGTGCATGCACATAAATAACAATTTACAAAGACAGAGAGGGGGAATGCTGTGACAACTGCCTCAGTAACTTTATGAACTTAAGTGCTGACTGCTCTTCAGAGTTACGATCCTTCTGTTCTAGGGTGAGCGTTGCTGGAGGGTCATATTACTATTCTTTGTGCTGTATATATTTCCTTGACTTCTTGCAATAAAAAGAACCCCTGCTTCTCCTGTAAGCATTTCTAATTTGTAGCAGATCAGCAACCCAGTGTTGTTTCTTTGGCAGGGTGAGGCCATCAAGACCTGTCCTTTATGGGTCTTTCCAGGTGATTTACTAGCTATGACTTTCCCTTCATATCACACTTGAAGTTTCATCAAAATAATTTGGAATGTACCGGGACCAAATAAATGGCATAGGCTAAAGCATCTGTTTGCCAAGATAACCACACTACAACTTGCCAAACCAAACATTATTGTTAGAAACACGGCTTGACCATAATGCCTATCTCTGAACCGGAGTGGGAATGGTTTCATGGGAAAAAGTTTCCTCAACAATATATGGGCTCATAGAGCCTACGCTGGAAAAGAGACAGCATACTTTAGTTTAAATAAGTGAAACTGCAGCCAGTAGTATGGCTTGTGGCTGATCTTTATTATGTGCTATGTTTTCAAATTCTACTTTTTTTGCTTTTCAAATGTTATCTCTAAATAATTCCTTTTTTTTAACCTTGCTTCCCCCACTGCTATTTTTGAGGACTCATTAGAGAAAGCAAACTGTATCTTCATAGATCCTTCTTTAATTTTGCCTTTGAATTTTGTGACTGTTCTGCCTCAAGGAACATGCAGCTGATTCTTGACTTTACAGTGTTTGGGTGCTTTAGCTTGAAACATCATTGCAGCGTTGGAAGTTAGTAAAACATAAAGGTTTTATGATGAGATTATTGGAAAGGAAGTGGAAGGAGATGCACTGTATGTCGGGCTTACCAGCTTTGCATCCGATACTGGTGAGAGATTCCCAGATTTAGTAGCATCACCTAAGAGTGGCTCAAGGGCCAAGGCTCTGAAAGGCAGTTTCAACACTTTCATAACGTACCTGAAGTAATACAGTTATGTCAGTTGTGGGTGGGAACAGCAGAGCGGGATAGATTCCTCAGCACTCAAACCTTGCCAGCCCCACAGAGGAAAAACAGCACAAGTTGATGGAGCCAGCTGCAAATTTAGCTGAAAAGTCTTTTCTATTGATTTTTGTGCATGGATCACTCAGGTGAGGCAGTGCTGTGAGGACAGTGAGCACCAAAGCCATGTGAACTTTTCATCACCCAGGGGCTGGACTGAACTAGAGCAGGGGCAGAGCACCAGATTAACAGGATGAAGGGAATTAAATAATAAGGTAAATCCTTTTTCCTGGAAAACTTGGAAACTTGGCAGTTTTTCTCCTTGCTGTTTAGCAAGGAGACCCATGGCTGAGCAGCAATGCTGAGGTTGTTTCTTGCCTGTACTGAGTTTGTTCCAGTAGGTTCTGAAGAGGGAGAGGGGATGATGGAGCACTTGACTGCTGTGCTTTCAGCTGGCCTTTCCCTTTCCCTTAGAAAGCTTTTCTATTGAGGATCATCCAAATATGTGCCATCTTGCCTCGTGAATGTGTCTAGTGTTTCATTTTGACCTTGGTTCAAATTCTCAAGTGGTTTGAGTTTTGTTTTTTTTCCAAGCACCAATGCAGCTCATGTTTTGTTCTTCCCATATTTTCCATCACACTTTGACAAATTTCGACTAATCCTTTCACCAGCTTTATTGTCACTTGTCTCTGTGTTACTGTTTCTCAGCTTGTCATTTAATAACTGAAATACTAGGGCGTATAAGAACACGGGAAAAGCCATATATCACCCAGTTGTCATGTTTGGAATTACAACAGCTCTGTTACACATGATACAGTTATAAATTAAAATTTTCCATTGACCTGGAGCTTAGAAGGATATTTTCAGTGCAGTATTTACTTAGTTTTGCTGATCTTGATAAATTTATATCTATTTATCTTTTTATGTATCTATTTGTATTTCTTCTTATGTCCTATTTCTTATTTCATTTTGCTATTACTAGCAAAAGTCCACTTCTCTGGAATGCCCTTGTCTCTACTGAGGTAATGTTTGCAACCTGAGGTGGAGTGAAAGCTTTTGATTGTAAATGGATTGGGAAAAATATACAAAATCCTGCATGTTCCGTCTATGCAAGGAACTAGGAAAGTTGATTTTTCTAAATATTGAAGGAGAAAGGAGAAAATGATGTCTTTCAAAAATGGCTGTCTCTGAAATAATTCAGGATAATTCAAGTTTTATGAGACCTGTCTTTATAAATTCTGGAATTGATCCATTTGTCTCTTTAAAATTTAACTGCAGTCAAGAGAAGAATTAAAGGTTGTGTCGTTTTGATAATGTAGTAGAAAGCTATTTTTGGTAACTAAAAGAGCTTGTCGATAGCACTTGCTTTCCACCAGGAACTAGCACACTGAAGCCAACATGGGACTTGAATCCAAGCCATTTTTGATCACAACAGGCCCAAGACATCTTTAAAAATGTTGAATTGCAAATGCTGTCTGATTCGATTCGGACTTTACAGGTGAGTTCTGCCTTGGCACAAGGCTGTGAAATTGCCGCTCTCGTGGTGTCATTTGCAGGAGCTGGGACTGCCGCAGTCGGCTCTGGGAGGAAAACCCCGTTGCATGTCCCTTCGGAGAGGCCATTGTCTCCTCAGGATAAAGTCAGAGGTATTTCAGAAGTGCTTTGAAGCCGTGCCAGCCTCCTCACAGGGCTGTGAAATCTGATACCTCCGCTTTTGAGCTGTTGGGGAAAGTACAAACTGTAGTACTTGTGGAATTCATTCACCGACTTCCAAACTCGAGTCTGGCCTGGGAATGGAAGAAAGAGTTTAAGAAGAAGGCGGAAAAAAGACTTCAGTAGTATGTGGCAGTTAACTGTCAACTTTGGCATCTTTTCAGATTTGCAGCTTCATGCTTTCTAGAGATAAACTGTGACTTTTCCCTAAGGACTGGAGGATTTCATTTTCCTTCCCACTGAAGCTGCTAGGGTTGTATGACTGTAGGAGCTATGTGAAGTGCAGAACTATCAGCAAGATGCCTGCCATGCTCTTAGGTAGTTAATTTAAGCTTACAGAACATTTCTTGCAGCTTGTTCCTATTTAAATTGGCTTCTCAGTATTTCCCATTTGTGAAGCAGATCAATAGAGTCCTTCTGGCTGTATATTTCTATGCCTTGTGTTTCACCTGGGTTTCCTTGAGACCTTTTGTCTCATTAAGAGGTGTATTGAAGGTTTTCTGTGGGCTCAGAGCATTCCTGTGCACCCTGTGTGACAAAGGAGCTTGTGTAAAAGCAGAGAAGGAGCAACCAAATCTTCAAAGAGTCAAACTTTGTTACCTTTTTTGTTCTCAGTGGAGCTCAAATGCGAGCGGGCAGCGAGGCCTCTGTTTCTGCCGTGTCGCCTGTTGCTTTTGTTTCATTCTGGCAGAGTTGAAGGGGAGCGTTCTCTTACGTCTCTCGTGGTGCTCTCTGGGCTTGCCTTGGCCGTGCAGGACCTGTGGGGTGAAGGTTCTGTTGGGAAAGCAGGAGCCTTTCAGATGGGGAAGGTGCTGTTTGCACTGAAGCCAGCGTCTCTGCGGTCAGCCAGGCCAGGCTGGAGCCAGCGCGGTTTGCCAGCTGCTAACGCGGTTATTCCGTGCAGTAACCCAATCCCCGGGTGCCATGCAGGGCCCCTGTGCAGCTGCTCCCGGCCACAGTCCCAGAGAGAGGGCAGGGCGAGACAGGATTGTTGCACCGAGCGGGGCAGGAAAAGATGGCAAAGGTGTGTTTCTCCTCAGGGGACTGGTATGACAGATTTCAGGGACACGTAAGGGAGAGCTGGAATGCTCAGGCTAAAACTGAACTGCACCTGCTGAAGAAGGAAGAATAGCAAGAAAATACTTAAGTAACCAAAGTGGAGGAGAGTAGATGTTTATTGCTTAATGTGGAAATGAACAAATAATAGGTCATCTCTTTGATGTCTTTCTCCTTTCAACCACCACAGAAAAGGCGAATTATGACCAGATGCTTAACCAGTTAATTTTAATAAAAACAGGACTAAAAAGGAACAGGTCAGGTGTATTTGATAGATAAGAAAGATTATGCAAGTCAGCCGGACTTGATACAATATCCTATAATATGAAAAATTTGCAAGTGCTTACTTCTCTTCCATTCTCTGTAAGAAATGTGGAGTCTCCTGATGATATCAAGAAGACAAATGCATTACCTGTGTTTGGAAATGCAAGGGCAGCTGAGAGGGAAGAAGCCGTGGAGAATTTAGAGAACCTTAATGCTTATTTAGTATTAAAAATGAATAATGGCATAAAGCATTAGATGATACTTTAAAAATCCTCCTTGTCCTTACAAATGTGATAAATAATTATCATGATGCCACTCTGTACTTGTGCATAGTAGATTTGGTAGAACCTTATTGCAAAGACAAGCTAGGACACCATCCCACATGACATTCTTGAAGGCAAACTGTGATGGATTTATGTGGTAAGGTGGGCACACAACTGACTGAGGCAGTTGTGGGTACATGGGGATTTGGGGATTTAGAAAGGAGTACGTGGGGATTTATAATTTTTTATGTGAAGATGGCCCAGAGAGGTCATGATGACTTTGCTGCTGGAGTATTTCGAAAAAACTGCAGATATATTGTACTCGATTTTGCCTCAGAGGTGGGATAGGAATGAGATGATTTCCTGTGATTCCTTTCGCTTCTCTGCTCCTGGGACTCTGATGTGAGGCTGACTGGGGAGGTATTAACTTAAGTGCAAATAACTCAAGTTAACTGTGCACTGAAGACACAACCCTCAGCTTAATAGGTGTCATTTTAAAACCTGGCTGGGAAAACGTGGTTTCATATGTGGTAATAATATCCCAAAAGAACATCCCAAGATGATTGGTAGATTTGAGAATGATGTGGGCTGAGAGGAGAGATTCCAAAGTGGGAATGATCAAACAAATAGGAAACAAACCTAGAAGGCAGCCTGAAACAATTTGGATTGTGTAGGGAATAAAAGACCAGAAGAAAAATTGCTGAAGTCTTCAAATACTGAAAGGGCTGCTGTAAAAAAAGAGCAGTATGATGCTTAGAGAGAGTCCAATCCCTGCAGAAGATGGAACAGGAATTAATGAACTAATCTGCAGCAGAAAGTATCCAAAGAAGGCATTAAAATAAAGGGAAAAAAGCCCAAAACAGCAACAATCCAGATCAGGGATAGCAAGTACTGGAAAAGATTGCTTGGGTGATTATGAAATCTGTGATGACATTAAAGGGCAGGCGAGTGAAATACCTCTCAGAAGGGACATGGAGATGGTTGTTCTTACTTCGGGACCTTTCAATATCCCTATCTGGTTTCTTCAAAGATCTTTTTTTTCTCTTGAGAAGAAATGCTTTGCCTTGATAGTTGAGGATTAAATTTATTAATTTACTGCCCAAAATAGATTTGCTACTCTCTATTCCTACCAAAACTGACTGCCTAGCCAGTAGGGAAGATAACAAGCCCTGCGACTGAGGTTTTCACCTTTTTGTTCCCTTTTGCCTGTGACAGGAAATCTGTGGGAACTAACCCCATTGCAGCTTGTGGATGGGGAGACAGAGATGCTGTTTCTTTGCAGGAAATGCTAGTGCTCTTCACAGATAGGCTGAATATCCAGACAAGCCAGTGAAACTGCTGTGTGCAGTTCTGAGTGCAGCTTCCTAATTATTAGCGTTTGCAATGGTCCTTCAAATAGCACTTACACCTGTGTTCATTGCACATATTTGAATTTTGTTTCAAGTAAAATCCTCACATAGAGCTAGGTTTTATGTCTAAGTGCTCTTTGTCTTTTGGGTATTAAGCTGGAAATGTGCTGTAAATTAAAAACAAACCTGGATGCAAAAGGCAGCTCCTTTTTAGGCAGCGTCAGTTAGGTTTTCTGAGGCTAGATCTGTTAAAAAACTACAAACGGATCTGTCATGTCTGTTTAGAAGTTCAGAAGGAAGCAGACAGTTTGGATCAGGCAACAGTCTGCAGTGATGTGTCCAAAACAAGAGCTTTTGTTCCAAGCGGGGCTGATGCAGGCCACCAAATATGCCAAGAATGCGGGGCCGTTTGTGGTGCTGCACAGATACCATCACTGGCCAGCTAAGCACCCACATTCCTGCTCAAAACCCAGCGCTCTTGGGGTGGGGGCTGCTGAAACAAGGCAAACCCCGAGCAGAAGGTTGCCACTGCCTACATGTACACTAATGTCAGAGATAAAATGATCTCTGTTTTTCTTTGAAATCCACCGTTTTCAGGCCTCTCCCTCCAAGAGGCAATTAGCTGTTAAACCTCTCAGGGTCAAACGGTCAAGGTTAGTTACAAGAAGGGGGTTAAGAATTTTTGAATCAGCTGCAGTGATTCTAGTGAAAAATCTATGAATGATTTCAGTGAAAAATCTGTGAAGTCTGAGTCCTTTACATCAGGAAATGATGTTTCTCCAGTTGATATAAATTCTAAAATCAAGCATAGCCATGTATGTGAAAGCTCTTTGTGTAAACATGTGTGAATTGGAGAAGCTGTTGCACTCCCCAGCTTGTGAAAAGGCTCTACCAATTGCTCTGAGCAATTTTCAGACCCATTTCAGTGGTATTTTTGTAATGCCATGACAATTAACTGCTAAGATTGTATTCATACTTTTAAAGCAAAGTGGGGTTTATTTCTTGTTATTAGATATGAAAATACTGGTTGAAATAACAAAAATAAACAGTGTTATTAGGGAAAATATTTATTTTGCTGGAAAATTGTATGGAAATGTACTACTTTGGTAATTCAAAGAAGTTAAAATAAGTGGTCTTTTGAATGTTACAAGTTCAGTGTAACATTTGAACAGTCAGGACATCGACGTGGCTGAAGCTTTAGGGAGACATTGACTGCAATCCAGTCCAATAGCTTATCTTGAAAAAATTTAAATGAACCATGACACTTGTTAATAGCGGCTAAAGGAGCTAAAGAATTAAAAAACCTGAAACCCACAGTGCTCCAAATCTGCTGTATGGCACATCTGAAATCTGACATTGTCAGTTTTGGAATTAGCTCCTTTGAGCCCCTGGTAGAGTTCATCTTTAGTAAAGCAAATATTTTGCAGAAGCAAGTTTACTTGCATCCCACGATGCGGGGTGCAGCAGGGAGCTGTGCTTTGCAGGACCATGACTCTGAGAGGTTGTTCTGTGTCAGGATCACCATCTCCTGATGTGTGGTGTGTGCTGCAGGGGAGGCATTTTCATCATCCACAGGGGTGAGCTGAAGTAAATCTGCTTGCTGTGAGTAACCCTTAATAAGCCCAGCTGAGCACATCTGGAGAACAGGCGTTCATAGCCATGAAACACCAGGGCCTTGGCTGGTTGAAAGCTCTCCTCCTGCTGCAGGGAGGCTGGAGGGGCCCTTGGCCTGACCAAAGCTGGTGCTTCTGGTGCTGGAAATCAGTGTTAGTCTGCGTGCCTGGAGGATACCGGGGTGGATGTAGCAGACAAAATGGCTTGGAAAATACTGATTAAAATGTAAAGCTGACCCTGGTGGCCAAATGGGAAGCAAAGCAGATTAAACTCTCTCTGGAAAGATCACTTGGTGAAGGCAATGATTTGGATCCCAACCTGCCAATTAACCCATCTAGGGGAGTCACTGTGGAGAATTAACCCAGCCAATGTTTTGATGAAGTAGTTGAGTGGTATAAAATCACAAATCCAACACAACTGGTATTTTACTCTCTCATTACAATGATTTTTCAATTATGCTTCTTTTCATTAAGCTCATAATGCAGATTAACAGATTTCCCTGCCTTTTTAAAGGGAAACTGTGTGGTGATACTAAATAAAAAAATTAGGAAAGAGAGACAATTTATTTTCAGTATCTTTATTGTCTATCAATGGCAAGATGGATAACCAAATCTTCTCAGTCTTTTCAGAATGGAGTTTATGTTTAAATGGGTGGGTCTAGTCAAAGCTAAAAGGAACTTTCACGATATATTTTTTGTACAGAAGATTCCCCATGCTAATGAGCAGCCGAATCTGTCTCAGGGAAACAGTTTGTTACTAAAAATAAGTTGCAGCCTAACTGTAACTAAAATCAGATTGCAGAAACCAAGCTACACTGATTCCTGATTTCTGCTACAGAAGGAGATGAATTTATTGCAAACAGCTCTGATTGTTATATATTTTTAAATGTGCCAACCGAATCCTGTTTTGAAATTAGTCCACTTATGAGCTTCTATCAAATATGCTTACAGCATTCTCCAGAGATTTTCTTCAGACTCTGCAAAGCCAGTGAGGAACCAGTTCATAGTTATGAGGCCAAAAGGAAAAACAGTGCACATGAGCTATTTATAGAATATGAAGCAAAACAGTGTGATAAAGGGCAAATGAAAGCTTTCAACGAGAGGCTTTTCATTCCCAGTCACATGATCTTTACATGCAATTTCTTTTTTACTATACAATTTAGCAGGGGAATTAAATCACTTGACAGCAGCCTTTTTCTGGTTAGAAAAGAACTGTTCCGTGCTCCTTTACCATTTATAATACACTCACTTGTGGCTGTTGCTGTTTGAGAAGGCTTGTTTGCAGAAGTTTCTGCAGGGCTGATACTTTCCTGGCAGGTGGAAGCAGAAATGGTGGCCAGAGGCTCCCCTGGGAAGATTGCAGTGTGGAACAAGGAAAACCACCCTGCTGCCGAACACAAGATGCAGAATTCTTGGTCATGAGCCCCAGATGTTTGGGAAAACAGGACAAGGATCCCTCTCCTCTGAAACTCTGAGGCAGTAGTAGAAGCAAGTAAAGGTAAATCCAGCCTTTTTAATTGCTTTTGTGTCCCATCACCCACTTGTTCAAATGTCCTTGTTGTGTTCCTGCCTTTTTGCTCTTAATGCAAAGAGCAAAGGACATTTCCGTCCTGGGAGTTTATCGACCACCTTTTTGGATATATTTCTTCCAGAGCTAGTTTGTTCAAGTCAAGTATCTGTGCTCCATCTCTGGGGGCTGCCTTTAAGCAATTCTGACCTTGAAAAAACCCCCAGCTTGACCTGGGTGCCAGATTGTGACTTAGCCTAACACCATATTCGACTCTTTCAGAAATACAGGAGTTGCCAATTTTTTGACAACTACTAAAATTAGATATTTTACTGCCTAAGTGTGATGGCTCCAAGAAGGGGAATGGTGCAGAGGAGAAATTGCGTGAACTGTGTCCCAGAGGTCCAGGCTGATAAAAATAAATGACTTCTCAGATAGATTTCTTTTTGTTATCTTTCCTTTTTCTTTGTGTCTGTGATGAAGTTTGAGGGAGGCTAAAGAAACTGGATAGTTTATCTCTCAAATATGGAGGTTGGTGCTGTAATTTCAGAATATTTTCACAGACAGAGTGATTTATGGCAGCAGCCTTTTCTCCTTGGACATTAGCAGCATGTTTGCAGCTTTGCTGTCTGTTCCATACTTGAGCTTCTCACCACTCAAGCCATCACCCAGACTGTATTGTTTCATCTGTGCCGGATGCCTGCTTAGTCCTGGGAGCTCCTGTGCTCGTGTAAAAATATTAATACTTTGCAGACTCATTCTGCATTGTGACAAGTGAAGGAGAGGATAAAAGGCTGAGGCTTTAGCAGCAGTGGTGCTGTATGTGAGCTGAGTGCTGCAGCTGGGGAGCAGGGGAGCAAGCACCAATGAATGTGCTACATCTGTCTGTAGTCCCACAAGTCAGTCCCTCAGACAAATTTACAGATTTGCCAGTGGGAACAAGGTTTTTTAGTGAAGTTTCTTCAGGCTCTTACAAACATGTGAATATACTCCAGAACCCTGGTGAATGGTAAGCAGAAACACTGAAAGACAAATTTTCACTGCTGCTTCTCAGACACATGAACTCCTTCAGAAGTCAGGAGTTACTCTGGATTAAAAGAAATCAATGTTGGCTTCTTCCCAGGACGTAAACTCTTTTTAAGAGCTCTGTTTTATGTGTCCGTGTCTATGTGTGTATATACATATATAATGTTGTTTTCAAATACCCAGTGGAAATTTAATGGAGTTGCAGGAACAGCAGAATGGAGGAGAACTAAGTCTGTATCCAGCACATAACCCAAACAGTGCTGCTGAATTGATCCCCAAGAGGAAGACAGGGCAGTAATGCAAAACTAGAATTGAGAGGTTTGGGACTGCTCAGTCCCGCTGAACAGCGAGAAAAATCCCCACCTTCTCTGCTCCTTAATGTTCTTGCTGGACAATAAAACCAGCCTAAAAATAAAACCAAGCAAAACTGGAAGAAAAAAAAGATATTGGAAAGAGTGGAGGAAAAAAAAGTTATTTTCAGCAATGTATTCTGTGCAACCTTTACTTTGCTGGGCAAGAATTAAAATGGCAATTTTGAGCCATCATGGCTCACTGCAGTTGTTCAGAGATGTGCTGCCATTCCCTCTACACCTGGAACTTGCTGGTGAGACTGGCAGTGTCTCTGGGGGCACTGCCCTCCCATCCAACAGCTGCCCCGGGGTGAGGCAGAGGAGTGAGGAGGTGCTGTCACCGTGCCCTGTGAGCTGAAGGGTGTCCCCCCTCTGTCACACCCTGTGCAGAAGCATTAGGCCCCAGGCAGTGCAGCTGAAAGGATAGGTGACAGGAGTGCTAGAGTGGGGCTTTGGAGCTGCCTGAGCCTGGCTTCACTTCCCTCTAGAGTTTCTGGGTGCATTATGAGACCTCAGCTCATCTGTTCCTGGCTGCTGTGGCATCGGTGATATTTCTTCACTTGTGATCACTTGTGTGTGAAGCCAGCACAGATCTCTCTTCCTAAGCTAGACTGTGACCAGAGCTACAGTCAGTAGATTTTTAGACTGGAAACTAAGACAAACCTCACATGCAAGTTTCCTTACCAACCACTGGAGCGAGGGTGAGTCCTAGAGAAGGGCCTTAAAACCGTGGTGTTGGAGAACAACTGGACACAAATCTGCACTGCCTGTCCCAGCCTGAGGCTCAGCCCCTGCGAGTGAGAAACAGGCTGATCCCATTCATTACTGTCACCTTCAAATATAAACCTGCTGGAACAGAGAGCTCTTCTCAAAGCCATCCCATATTATCTATGTGCTAACAAACAAGACTGTGCTTGTAAGAGCACACCATGAACTGGCAGAGTGTTCTTTTTTCTTCTTTAAAGCTGATCAAGAGGGACAAGAGACACAGGAGAGTGGCTTAAGGCTATTCAGATCACAAGACTTTCTGATGAAGAGAACATGCAGCTGGCTGCATATGCTATTCCAGAAAAATAAACACCACTTGTAAATATCTAGCCCTCTTGCCATCTCTGAAGAATTTCTGCCAGCTGATGTAAGTAGCTGAGGAGGAGGTTGGAAAGCTGTCACCCCAAGGCTGCCACCCTTGTGTGTTGGCAGGGTGAAACGAGTAGCCTGCAAAATCTGGGGCAGGCAGGCAAAGATAAGCAGAAGGGACTGTCCCACTCCTGGTCCTGCTGGATCAGATGTTGTGAGCCTGGCATCCTGCTGAAGCACATGAGAAGAAGCACATGCAATTTGCACTGAAGACTTCAAGGGTGAACCTTACTGGTCACTGTTTTAAGGAGTTGCTGAAATGATCTCGCAAAGTATGGCACTACCTCACATACTCCTGTGTGCTCTCAGCTGTCTAAAACTGGCTTTTATCCTTTGGCACAGAGGGGATCCTCTGGCAGAGCTGAGGGGGGCTGAGCACCAGGGGCTTGGCTGGAAGTCACCCAGTCACAGATACTGAGCTGAGCTCTCAGCCCTAGGAACTCCTGAAGTGCTATGAAGTGAAGCATCCCTTACTCAGAGAGACTTTTCTGGCACAAAGGCAGCACTGAAGCAAGATCTCCCATGTTTTGAAGGAAGCACTGATTTGTAAAGTATCATGTAAAGTGATAGGTCTCCTTCCTGAAGAGTGGCTTCAGAACAAAACATTGTGCCTTTTTTATATTTCTCATTTCTTTGCTGTTACAGTTTCCCTCTACACAGTTATAGAGACTACAGCAAGAAGTTTTAGTTTTGGTATAAGAATTCATCTCCTTCTGCCCATATTTCCTCATATGAAATCAGTGAAGTGAAAGTTCAGGTAGTATCTGGGTGTGCTCACTCAATTTAAGAGTAAAACTTTCCAAAATATACCAGGATTGCTGGCTTTGGACCCCAGCCCACAGACACATGTCATTTTGATACAACATGTGTGATTCCCTGCATTGTTACCTCCTCTTTCAGTTACTTACACTGCAATAAGATTAAATGAACTTTATTGTGAGTCTTACATGAGCATACATGTAGGTCTGTATGTACATAGACACAGGGAGAAGGGAAATACACTAGGATATTTATAGTGCTTAGTATCTATGTATTTACCTAACAAAATCCAGCCTATTCTGTTTCCATTTTTACACAGACTTGTCTGATTGCTTAATCCAAGCCACATCCTCCACTCGATGGCTGCCAAAGCGAGCCACAGGCGAGAGGTGAGGTGAATTGTGTTTGGTAAGTCCCATGCAAGTTGTTCTTTGCTTTTTTCCTTCTGCTCTGTGTTTTTTTTTTTTTTTTGGTCATCATTTTACATATGATCCTCTTGGTTTGGGATGTTCTTTACCTACGTGTTTACATTGCACCCAATCACACTGGGCTGCGATCCCAAATTTGGGTCTGTGTGCTACTGGAATATAAATAATAATGTCTTGTTGCTTTGGTATGCAGTCAGGCTGGAATCTGGAACCCTACTCTGCTTGTGGGCACTACCCATTGCAAGACTGCTTTCTTAATTTTTGCCTGAGAGTGCTACTATGTATAGTACAAATACCCCCAGCACAGCAAAATAATGAACAGCAGCAGCATAGCAAAAAATTCATCTGTGTCAATGGTGGAAGCATTTTCTTGCAGGAGTGAAGTTGTGCTGTAAGTACTTGTTGGTTTGTTAGAAATCTTGGGATATGTAAATATTACTGATCCCATCTAGGCTATCATTAAGGGAGTTTATTGGTGAGTCTGAGGTTAAAAAGCCCCTAAAGCTCAAAGGATAAAGGAAACAGGTGCTTTCACAGGGCCTTGGGAGTTAGGCTACAATCAGTTTCTTCCTTCCCTTTGGGCTTAATAATATACTAAAGTTGGTATGTTATAGCTGTGGTAACATTTATAATAAGAAAATATGCAACTACAGCAGCAACATAATTTTTCCAGACTGCTTAACAAGTAAATGGTTGTGTACAGAATAACCTTCAATCCTGTGAGCATCTTTCTGTCAGAGGCAGCTCCTGTTATTTATGATAGCAATAAAACTACTGATTGTTATTGGACAAATTTCTCAGATAAAAAACCAACCAACCAAACAAACAAACAAACCCCAAAAACCCCAAAAACCAACCAAACCAAAAAAAACCTCACTTCAGACATTTTACTCCAAATCTTTCAGTGTGTAACAAAAGGTTTGAGGTTTCCAAAGTTTAGTCCCTGAGGATAAACAAATAAAGTTGTAAAGAGCACACCTTGCTAATATGATTGTTCCTTATTAGCATAATAGTTTTCAAATAAACAACTTGCTAATGTCTATAATAAGCAATTACTCTATGATGAAAACTGCAAATGGAGCCCACTGGTGGGTAACAGATAACAGTAAAATCTGTCAATAAAACAAATATTGTTCTGCCTGAACAGCTCTCTTCTTCACTCCAAGAGAAGAACAGAGCTGCCTGGGTATTTTTATAGGCTGATGCTTGACAGCCAGATACGTTACAACACTGCTTCTCTGATGCTTTGCTGTGATGTTACATGGAGCCTTTACTCTTCACAGTGTTAGTGTTACAACAAAATAAGGCAGAGACCTTTACTTATTTGGAGCTACCTACTCTTGAGTCCAGTAAAACCACAGTAGGGTGAATGTTTGCACAGGAATAGGGATTTGACAGAATAATAGAGTTTGCTTTCTTTCATAAAAGGAAAATGATAATTAAAAATTTGGAGTACATCCTATCTCTGAAATGTGCAAATGAATGAAAGTAGCATCTCGGCACTCTTCTTCTTCTTGCTATTCTAAATGATTTGCAGTGGCGAAAAGATGTTAAATGCATGCAACAATCTCACTTTCCCAAACACGGAAAAATGTGAAAAAAAAGTAATAATTTTTCAAGTATGGTTGACAAACTGTTTTCAAAACATTTTCAGTGCAATTTACATACTTGCCTGGTTGCTCCACCATTGATTACAAATCGGTGTTGTGCTTGCTTTGGTCTCCATACTTCTGCACTCATTTTTCCAAAATAATTTTGCATTTAGTTTCCACAAAATAAAGATATGGAATATGAGAAAATCATGAGCCCCAAGCCTGGTCCTTTCCAAATTCCATGGTGAGTATGAGGGTTTTATTTTATATATAGCTTTATAGAAATGGGATCATTTGAAGGAAAATCTTGAGCAATTCTTATCTTTGTTCCATTCTGCACTGACATCATGGTATGAAAATGCAAGGAATGTACAGTAAAGCCTGGTGTGGGAAGAAGATCTTGACAGAGGGATGATTAATGTTGTCTGAAAGAGGGAAAACAGTTATGTAAGAAATACAGCCCATGAGGCTGAAACTGAAGAAACCTTCACAGGTGCCAGACTGTAAACAGCCCCAGAGGGAAGAATATTGGTCTTTTAAAGGTGGACTCTGTAAACAAACAGACGAGGCTTTGGAAATATCCTTCAATATAAGTTTTTATGGTACAAATAAGTACATGGAGCACATAAGCACTGAAAGTGTTTATAAACGCAAAGAACATCCATATTGCAGTAAAGCTGCACAAATAGTACCATGGTGTAAATTTATACAGCGTGAGGCAGATGTGTGGTCTGATGGCTTAGTTTGTTTTTTTGACTTCAGCAAATGACATGATTTCTCTGTCTCTGGTTTTGTTTTGTTCCATTTAGCTGCTCTCAGCTACATAATTGTTCTTTCAGCTTGTAAATATTATGGTCAACCTCCAGCAAAGTTTAGATGAGGCCAATCAAATGTAAACAAGTGTGTCTGCACCAATGATATGAGTAAGCAAAGTCATCTCTTGGGATGTTTCCTCCCTCCCCCTTTTCTTATTCCCCGGGGACTGCAAGAGCTTTGTGGAGCCTGCTGTGGTACTGCTCAGCCTGGGGTTCAGTTTAACTGTCTGTGTGGGACTTTTTTTCTTTTTTTTTTCCTGGCTATTTGGTGTTGAATTTATCCAGTCAAATGAGAATAATGGGCAAGGATCACCTTTGGGGAGCATCCTCACATCTCTCCTTGCTTCTGCCCCTGCCCTAGGGGTGGCTGCCTGCAATGCGCGCACAACGTTAATACAGGTGTGAGGTGCAGCGCAGGGGCCCAGAAGGGCTGAGGGTGAGCAGAGGCTCCTGAGGAGCCGCAGCTGACGCAGGGCTGTGGCACAGAGGGGAGGCAGCGCTGCTGGGCCCTGCTGTCAGCCCCTCTGTGCAGTTTCCCAGCAGGGCTCCAGCCCCGGGCTGCTGTGCCTGCAGCAGGTGACAGCCAGCAGCACAGGGCTCCGGCCTGGTGGCTCTGCCTCTGTTACTGTGCCAGGGCCCCAGGTGCTGCTGTCACCAAACCCTCTGGGTGAACGCCTTTGCATTAAGAAGGTGCACATGGAACAATTTTTTACCCTTGAATGTGATCTTTAGAGTTTCACTCCACGTTGCTTTACTGTCACTGTGCAGCCCCAAACCTGCAGGGCGTACTGGAAACACAGAGAATGCATCCCATGGGCTTTCTGCTGCAAGCACCAGCAGGCAGGTGGATTTTCCTCGCATGCAACCTCCTCCCCTTGCTTTGCCGCCTCTCACTGTTGTGCACTGAACACAGGCCCTCCCTGCTGCCCTGCATCCAATATTTACCTGTCTCCCACCCCAGTTTTGTGTCTCCAAGTGCCCAAATCCTGCTGTAGCTTTTTTGCAGCTGTAGCAGTTCAGCACTACTGACAGCCTGACATTCCACACCTCATGCTCCCATAAGCAGTGAACTGTTGGGTCACAATTTTTGGTTTAGATATGAATTAACCTTTAAGAAAAAAACCCCACCAAAGTAGTGACTACAATGCTATTGATCTCCTGGGAACGGAGCCTGGGAGGTGTCTGACATTTTACATTGTTATCTATGGGAGAGGAAGGAGCTGGACTGTTTTTTCCCACAAGAAATGTATCTATTTTTGAGAGCAAAGTACTTTCTTTGCCATGGGACCCAAAACAGTTTTCATTCACTGACTCACAGTCTCTGGAGGCTTTTTTCCTGAGCTTAGGAGGCCAATGTTTAGTGGTTTGCAGATGGAAAAGTGACAGCCCAATTAGCTAAACCTGTTAATTTAAAAGTAAAGATGTTACCTGTTTACAGCTATCTCGGCTTTGAGAACCAGTCTCCACCAGCCTCACTCCTCTGTTTTTACATACAGAGTTGCTGTAGATTTGGTCATCATAACTATTGGGTGAGAATCTGAAAGCAATGTATCAACAACATATGATTTATTCTGTGGTTCTTGTGCAGAAAGCCAGAATATGATTTCATGCTTTCCTGTTTCTCTTTTTGTCTTCTTATGGTATGAAAATCATTATTAGTTATTTGCTATTAAATTTTTCCAGTAGCCTATTTGCTTAATTATGGATGAATGCTTATTGATAGATATTTTCCCGAGAGACAATCTTACCAAGACCCAGGCAGAAACTACAGGAAATGTATTTGGACAATGTTCATGTTGTATCTGTTCTTGTGGTGTATGGCAGAGCCAGTATGGACCAGCTTGGCAGCTCGTGGCCTCACAGGATGCTTCCATGTGTGTTGCTATTTATTCTCTGAACCATGAGGAATGTCTGTTAATAGCATTCATGGTCCAAACAGCTGAAAACTCTCTGCTGCATCTGCAGGGTCTGAGGGTGGATCCACATCGACATTGTCCACACAGAAGAACAGGACTTGGTGGCAGATGTACTCTGGCAGCTGCCAGTGTCCACACAGGCTGGAAGTTTTGGCAGGTGTGGGACATGGCAGTTGGGACCAGACATCTAAACATGCTTTTCTGTTTCATTCAGAGATTGCATAGGGACTGTTTAGCCTTTTGACAAAGCCTTTCCAAATAAAATGCTTCACCAAAGGAACAAAATATCAAGGGAAGGAGTATAACAATATTTAGAATTCTTCCACATTGGAAAATCTGTGCAAGGAACTTCAGAAGAGTTACTACCAAATGTGCCCAGTAGCACTTGTTAATATTTGTAGTTGTTCTTAAATCTATATACCTAATCAGCTCCTTAAACTATGCTCCAGGCATAGTGAAGTAGAAAGAAATATTTAAAAGATTGCCTGAAGGGATGAAGTCTCTTGGTATTTATGGTAAATGTACTGCTTTGCTCTTGTTAGGAGCTTTCATTAGTTTGAGTTGTCTATCTTAATGCAGCTTGTAAATTACTGACAGTAAAAGAGATTCCAAAATGGCATCTGTTACCATGGAATACTTTTACTTCTAATATATAATAAAGAGGTTAACCCTCATATATCCTGAAATCAAAAAGCAACTTCAGATTTCTTATTTGGAAGATGATTCTTTAATTGAGCTCACCTTAGAGATCACCAGGTGAAGTTCATGTGATGTTTTTGTTTAAGGTGTGTCTGTCCGGTTCGGCTGGTTGTTTTGAACAACATAGCAAAGAATTTCAGTGCAGTGAAACCATTTTGCTGTCTGTTCACCACAGGTCTTGTTTTCTGTTGCTTTCTGGAGCTTGGTGTGACTCAGGCTGTGCCACAGTAGGGTGGAGGGTCCATGAGCTTCTGTATCTCGAGGCACAGAGGCAACAGAGCTACAGGACAACACGCTGGAGTGGGATCCTGGCTGGGTTGTAATCTACCTTATCAAACAACTGAGAGCTCCTTGCACCACATTTTTGACACTGGTGGGCAGGCTATGGATATACAATGGACTGAAAGTGTGGGCAGGACTGGCAGTCAGTACCTTGTGTCTTCAGGGAGGAATTCCCATCTGTAAAGGACCTGCTGCAGCTGATTTTGTGCTTTTTCCTCCTATTTTGAATCAGCCTCATGTGCAGAATGTCTGCTCAAAATCCTTCTTACTGATGTTTCATGGTCTCTTACTTCCATTATTTGACCATTACTAAAAGGAGATCTTGTAAGTGATGCAGCATTAAGAGCAGATCTCAGAATAATCAGTAGTTTCAGCAGCTCTTTCTATTCTCCCTGCTTTTGTGGCTTATTATAAAAGTGTCAATCTCTAGCTGCTATCTAACAAACAAACTTCTGCCCTGGATCCATTTCCTCTTGGGCAGTTTGCCAGGAATAACAAATTAAACTCCAACTCTCAGTTTAAGAAGTTTCACTTCACTGAGTAGAGTTCAAGTACAGTCTATTATCCTGACTAAGTGATAGAGGAGTCCTTTGATGTTTGCTTCTTGAGTGGTTTATACAAGCCAGGGCTTCCTGTAGGAAAAAGAGCTGCAGCTGAAGGAAATACTTGATTGATCAGGTAACCTCTTCCTCTCGCTCTTGAGAGTGTCTGAGTGCCCAATGACAGAATCATGCAGAGATACAAAGAGAGACCCGGTATAGTCTCCACAAGAAGTCACACAGGTTGATGATGTTTCTCAATTTTTCAGCGGCCAATCCTGCTCCTTCCACCTTCCCGCTGCTTTCCTCACATCAGCTCTGGTGGTCCAGCATGGCTTGTTCAACCTACTTAATTTGTAAGACTTCACAATTGAAAGTAAGCGTTCTGTCATGCCCGTGAGCTGAACTGGACATTTAGTAGTGCTGAAGGGGTGGAGCTGTACAGGTGGCCCCTGGAGTGGGAGGCACGGGGTAGAGAGGAATAACATGTAGGACCAGGAGTCCTCCATCTGCACCTGCCAGCCAGCAGGTCAGCCTGGCTGTGTCACTGAGCCATGTGCTCAGGGCTCCTCCACCCTACAGCTGGGTGCCACTCTGAAATCTTCTGGAAAATGCTGGTTTTCTCCTTTGATCACCAGGGGCTGAGTTCATTTTATCACATAAAATGGTTCAGTGCTGTGATTTTTTTCTCTCTATAAGAAGGTACAGTGATGCTCTCCTCCCGGAAATTCTGACCTGGAAGCTTGAGGGAAAAGCAGAAGTTGGCTAGAATATATAGAGGAAAAACAGGGAGTGTGCAGTGCAACGTGGTCAGAGCATAGGGACCAGCTAAGGACAAAAAGGAAAGAGGTACCAGCAAACCTTGCATTGTCTGAGTTGTTTCAAGATACCCATTGTTCTGTGGTCAGTGGTAGTGAACTGCTGTGTTTGATTTCTGAATCTGAGTGTTTTAAAACTCCTTTGTTAGCTTGTCACTCCCAGATAATTGGGGTAATTTTTTCTGTGCCAATGAATGTTCATGACCACTTTGCTTCTCCCTGATTCTTTAAAGGTGTGGCCACAACATGTGGTGGGTGCAGCATTGATTTCCTGTCCACCTTGGAGCACCTGGACACAGAAGTCACTTGCAGGACTCTTGCCTCTAAGCAAGGGCTGAACAGCTTGTGAGCAGCAGTGCAGTGCCAGAAGGAGCTGATAGTTCAATATTACAGTGGAGGCCTTGCTCCTCTTCTTAGCTCCTGGCCTTGCAATTCTGCTGCTTTCCTTGTCGTGGGTGTGTTGGGTGCCTGTCAGATGGCTACAGAGCTGACTCAACTCACTAACACAAAAGAAAATCATCTCCATGTAACATTGTCACCGTTGGTTGGAAGGCGAGCATGAGGAGATTTGGAGGCAAGCAGCCTTTATTTTGCAATTAGATGTTGCAATACCTGTGGATATTGCATGCTTAACAGTGTTGCAAGAGTCCCTTGGGCAGAACTCATTGAATTTGGTTTGTAAAAGCTTGTCTAAGTAGGGGTATTGGAAGTTGTGAAATTACCCGTTATTCTGTGCATGCAAAGCAATCCTGTAATATTTTATTACAACTTATTTTGGGTTGTGTAGAAACAGTTTTTCCTTCAGCTGTAGCTTTCCTTTCAGCTATATCCATGCCTGAAACACTTTTAATCCCAAACACCCAGACTATCCTGACCTCCTTTGTTATATAGAGAAGCACTTTAGTAAGGTCTGATTACCTGTAGAAATGCACATGTTGAAGACCTCAGTGTTTCCTTGCTTTGGAGCCCAATGTAACAGGCAGTTTCAGAGTACCCTCTGGATGACTGAATAAACCTGGGAGTTGTCCTTTTCCCACAAGTTATTTGCTGTTGCTATCCACCTTTCAAGATCTGGATTCCTATCACAGAGAACTTTGGAAAACTTTTTGCATGTAGCCCCAGGAATTTGTCCCATGTAACGGACACTGATGTTTTCCAATCAGCAATGTTATTTTTAAGCCATGTCACGTTATCTTATTGCTTCACAGACCCCGTGACTGCTTGTGCCTGCAGACAAATCTAGCTCAGGCCAGGGGGAGGGTAATTCTTCCTTTTTGGTCTGCCCCCTCCCCTCTTACATCCAATAGGTCTATTTCTATCTGGGAGTGGAGGCTGGGAGGCCAGTTGTCTATATGTGACTTTATGTGACTGTGCCTCTGTGAATCCAGGCAGCCTGGCTTGCCTTCTCTGAATCTCTCCTGTAACCCACAGTGCTTCTCCTTCCCCCAGTGAGACTTTTGCCTCTAAAAAGCTGTAAGTTTTCTTGGGAATCCTTTCTAAAGCAGTTATAATTTTCCTGTTGTACATTCAAAATATGTACACCTTTCCAAAGAAACCAAAATGTTTCTTTGAAACCCTCCTCTTCCTGCCTTCCCATAGAAATGCTGCTCATCAGCTAGTTCAACATCTGTGCATTCCTTTTCTTGTCCTAGAGCTCAATGCTACTCCTTTCTCAGTGTGAGGATGTATAAAGGATTGTCCCTCACTAAATGGAAGCATATTTTTCCTCTCAAGAGATTTTCTTTTATCCAAGCTGATTCTTGAAGAGTGACAAAAATGTCAGAAAGAGAGATGTAAGCTGAAGCAATTTGTTTGTCTGCCTGCAGACTCACCCTTACATCAAAGTCCAGTGGAGTTGCGTGATCAGCTTGTCAGGTGTATGTCCTGAGTGTGAGGAACTGAAGTTTACAATGACTGCAAAGGGATAAGCTTTTAGAAAAGTTGAATTGGGCAAGTCTCAGTCACCTTTCTCTTGGTCCCACATTAAAAGACATGTTCTTACTTTCTCATGAACTCTCTTCTGGATTAAGCATTAGAATGAGTTCCATTATGCTCATCCCATGCAGGTAGTAAATCGTCTGGGAAAAAAAAAAAAAAATCTGCTATCTTTGCCAAGATTCTCATTTTTGCATTCAACAAAACACAATCCAAAGTGTGTGTAGAACAGAGTTCCTCTGTTGTAGAAAATTTTATTGTTAGTGTTTTTTAATTTGGCTTTGAATTTTGGTTTTTAGGATCATCAGCTTTGAAGTGGTAATCCAGGCTGGGTCCAGATTCTGCAGAAGGTTTGGAACAAGGTGTTTCAAATAAACAACATTTTCTTGGGATGAACTTTCACGATTTGAAATGTCTAATACTTCATACTACTGGTGAATTTTATTTGTTGTGCAGAAAAACCAGACTCTGTCCTAGCTGCCCCAAACACTTGGATTGTCACTGGGTGTGCTCATGGAGACACAAGAGCAGGCACCTCAGCATCCCCTCCAGAAAGTCACCTCAGTGCAGGCTGTGGTATCTCCCCTCGCAGCTGCAAGGCTGGAACTGCAGCCTCGGGGACTGACTGCAGCTCTAATGGTAAACATAAACCAGAAATACTCTGACTATTTGCACTGAGAGACAAAGCAGCCCTATGGAATAGGACTCCTAACTGCCAGCATTTCTTGCCTGCCAATTTACTTCCCTAGTAACTGGGGCAAAGCCTTAGGGAGACAAAAAACAGCTCTCTTCCCAAAGCTGGCAGTGAGGAAGAAGACATGAAGAGAGCCTGAAGCTCCTTTTTACCTAGTGTGTATCTTTGTGGTTGATTTCTTCCACTAGCAAAGGACACGTAAGAACTTCCTGCTCCAACAGACTGTTCCTTTCGCAGGGTTTTGAGCTGGCATGTCACAGAGCCAGGACACACTGCCCCACAAGCAGCTGCACCTGTATCCCTGGCACGGTGAGCTGCTGGTGGAGCAGCCATGAGCATGAAGCCACACTCACAGCACACCTTGGGCAGCCAATGCAGCCCGAGGGAAGGGATCCTTCCCACCTGTTGGCCAGGCAGCACCACATGTGCTGTGTTGCTCTTGATCATTGTTTATGCAGGTGATTGCAGTCAGAATGCTGAATGTCGGATGCTTCTCTTTATTGAGAGGAAAGAAGGCAGTGACATAATCATTTGATTGAAAAATATGCAAGGAAGGACAGAGGGCAGAGAAGCAAAGCCTTGACATCTCTCCAGCAAGAATGAAAGAGGAAGGTGATGATTGGTTCTTTTTAGGAAAGCTTTGCTGCTTCCTTGAGTCACTCCCATTCAGCTGGAGGGCCTTGTGTTGTCTTTTGCCCAGCACGGGAATAGAAAAAGCATTGCCCACAGAAATCGTAGGAGCCACAAGCCCATATCCATTGAGTTCAGCTTTAGGAACTTCCTGTTTGTTGTGCCAGAGGCTCAGTGTGCCTCTCTCTGTATGTGCTACTGGTAAAGGCATTCATTGCAAATTGGTTTTGAGGCTTTTTGGCTTTCACTTTTGTGGTAAAACACCCCTCCTAAAACTTTGGGGAAAGGATGAGAGAAGAGGAAAACAGCATGCAACTGACATTTTTATATCATTATTGAACTACTATGATGAGAGAGAATCCTGGAAGTATTTTAGTGATTTGAAACATTTCATTTCTTTGGAAAAGTCTGTGCAGAAGCAGATTCTGGGATTTTGGCTGGCATTTCCCAGCAGCTGTTGCCAGCTTTCCTACAGGTCTGCTATAAAGTGCATAGACTCTGGTGTGCTGTGAGACTGTGTGTTCTGGATGTTTTGTCTCTGTGACAGTCCCCAGTCCTCATTTCAAATTTCCAAAGTCTGCACAGTGATAAAGGCTTGAGCATCACACTGCGCAAGTGCAAATGGAAACTGCCTTTGCTTGATCCCCTAAGACCCACCGTCTTTGCTAATAAAGATTCACAGTGTAACTCCCCATTAAAAGTGGCAGTTGGAGGCCAGGAAAAAATCAGTTATCCGGTGTTTGAAATATCCGTTTAGCTGCTGGGAGCCACCATTTGATCTTAAGCAGGATACTTAGATGTGTTCATTTTTAAGTGTCAGGTAGTTCAATGACTTCACTCAGCATTTGCATTTTATGGGGGTACATGTAACCTGAAGAACGAAAGGAAAGTTTGCTATTTCCTGTAAACATTTTTATATAAAAGTGTCACATGAAAGGCTGTTGGATGAAAAAAATTACTGTATTGTGGAGTGCCTGGAAAAAATCACTTAGGCATTATTTTAATCCTTGGCAGTAACTATTTCAATGTATATTGTTTGTTTAAGAAACCTAGAACACTGTTTCTGAAATGACTTTCTTATGACTCTGGGTTCAGAGCCAAGTGCAGGGAATCTGTGTTTGGGCAAGCAGATAGAGGCTGTCCCCTTTGGGACAGTCAGACCATGTAAGGATGCAGAAGGATTCTGACTGTTTTACCTGGAATTTAATTCAGACCGCATTGGCTTAGCAGTGGCATAAGCCTGTAACAAAAGCAAGTAAGCCTAAAGGTCGACAGTCATTAGGTGATTTTCCTTATACCCCAAAAAAAGCAGTGATGGTAAATTCTCTCTCTTCATCTTCTCAGGCTTTTTCGATTGGCTGAAAGGTGTTAAACAAGCCACTCTCTTAGGGCTTTCGTCTTTATGGCAACAGTGTAAGTTGCTCTCCTTGCATAATTATAGGATAAAAGTGAACAGGGAAAGAAAGCACCCGGAAAAGCCTGAAGATACCTAGATGAGACAAGTGGAAAACACATTTTGTGACCATGAGGTGTAAATCAAAGATCTTATATATTCAATAGGAAATTTTGTCCTTTCAAGTGGCAAAAGTATTTTTGTGATTAATTTTATGTTTAATCTTGTATCCCACCACAGAAATAGTTTAGAGTGATCTAGTGACTGACAACAGAAATAGATTAACAATTTCAAGCCTTGATACGTCTTCAACAGAAAACAAGTGCCAGTAAGAAACAAACCCATGCTTTTAATAGAGAAGTTAGTGGCACAGGTCACCACCTATTTTGACAAGTCCTTTTCTCTTGTGTCATTTGTTGGTTTTGCTGTTATCTGTAGGAATGATCAAGGAGACTGATGTGTCATTGGAGAGTAGGAGAGAGGTCATACACAAAACTTGTCTCTTGTACTGTCTTTAACTGAACTTCCCCTGCTGTTTCCCCAGGCTGGTGGCTTTTCTGCACAGGTTTAGCTGCAAGCAGTGCCTTCAGAGAAGCCAGGTTAACGTGACAACTTGGCCAGAGCAAAAGTCTTGAAAGATTGCAGGAGAACTGCAAACATTGATGGAGGAAAAATTTTTGGTATTGGTAATTTGAACCTCTCAGGCAGACTACTCTGGCAGCACCTTATTTTTCAAAGGTGATTAAAAAATCATTGACATAATTAATGGAGCCAGATATAATCTGAAATCTGAATGACACCCATTATTGAATAATGAGATATAAATTCTTTGTTATAAATCACTTTAACATCACAGTGGCATTGGAGGATTCAGAGGAGATGGTGACTTATTTTGCTTAAGCACTTATCTTGTACAAATGCTCTTGAGAGTTCTGTTAAAGACAAGTCTTTACAGGGCAAACAGAATCGTGGACCAAAATGGCAAAATGGAGCATGTAGGAAAGGTGGAAGGAAAGGCAGAAGGAAATCAAGATCCTACTTGGCCTTTTTCAACCTGCTGAGTCCCTGTCTAATTTTGTTTTAGAATCAGGTCTGTAGAGTTCTAGACAGGTGAACTCTGTCTTACATCTGCTTTTTTGAAGTATCCATCTGTTTCTGTCTGTGTAACTGTTGTCTCTCAGAATGCAAAATATTACTAATGCATAGCTTCTAATGGATTACTAAGCTATAATTAATTGTTCTTTTTAACTAAAAGGGAGTTTCAATGCTTTAAGATCTCCTAATTTTGAAAGTAATTAATTGCAGATTAAATCAGAAGCCACTTGTTAGGTTTAACAAAACCTAATTCAATTCTGAAAAAAATGTCTTTGTGCTGTAAGGAGTAAGTGTTACATGGAGGAAATGGTTATAATTATAATTTGAATTATCTTTTTATCAGTCCCAAATGATAAAATATCTCTATTACGTGAAACCTAAATTAGTTTTAGAGGCATGTTATATAGAACTGTGGGATTCTGCAGAGACAGGTAGAGGTGTCAGACACACTGGATAGAAGCAAATGTAGGTTAGCTGAAATTCTAGGGCACCTCAGAGATGCTTTAAGAAAGTGTGATTTTACAGTGTTCTTAAGACGATGAGAGAGAAAAAACCAAACAAATGTTTACCTGTTTTAATAATATAGTCTGCAAAGATTTTGACATCTGTTTTTAGTGGTAACTGAAAGCTGAGGGATTTGGGGAAATTGAGCTGTCTGTGTGGGTAGAATCAGAGGAATGTTCTTTAATGCCACATCCCAGGATGTGAGCTGACAGAGCTGCTTTCTATGTAAAATGCATAAGACACAAGTTTTTTTCTACTGTATGGAAAAAATAACTGAACCACTGGTAAATGTTCCAAATGTTCCAAAAGTTCAAAAATTTTCTCCATTTAAGCTCCCTGCAATTCAGAAAAGTATTGAAATTTTTCTTTGTTATCTCTGGACAGATCCCTGTGCGTGAATGCAGGCCTGCCCCATGCTCTCTTGCTTTGGCTCATTGCTGATCCAAACCAGCTCCACTCAGGCTCTCCTGTAGAATCTCTGTCCATCTGGCCTGGCAGGCTGCTGCCATGGATCAGGCACACTCAGGGGCTTTCCTCAGGATTAGAAAGGTACAAAATCTGTTCAGTACCTCTCCCTGTGAGGAAGCCCAGCAGCAAGCAGGATTTGGAGACAACCCAGGTAAGTATTATTGAGTCTGCTGAGACACAACTGCATGTTCCACAAAACATCAGCAAAGGGATCCCCCCCTACACCTTTTGGAAAAGAAACAGCTGGGTGATTTTATGCTGATGTATATCTGGGTGCACCTGGCTCTGGAAAATGTGATTTGGTTTATGCTGTTGAGAAAAGTCAGGTTCCAAGACAGTTTTATCAGCATATTCATAATTCTGTGAGCACCACCCCTGGCAGAATCTACCTGCTGTCCTTCTTAGATCTTGTTTTCACAGGTACACTGGAGACCAAGAGATTGGAGCCTAATTCAACAAAGTGGAACGTAGCACAATGCACAGAATATCTGAGCATCCCGCATGTCCTGGGACAGGTCAGTACCAAGCTGGTTGGAGAAGCCCTTGTGTGCCTCAGCTGGTGCAGTAGGTGTGAACTCACACAGGAGGCAAAGGAAAGCAGTTACAATGTAAAACGTAACTTTTAGGAACCATTTCTGGAAGAATCAAACATTAAGAACTTTTAATACAGTCTTGCTTTAATACCTGACAAAGTAAAAATGCTCCGTCTTTCACATATGCTTTTTATATGTGTGTAGTTTCCAATTGAAATGTTTTTATATCTGATGGAACATCTTCATAGGAACAGGTTTTATTCTAAAACCAAAACAAGGCAAAAATGTCTATAATAGTGTCTTTATTAGTGCTTTGTCACTTGATTGATCAGCAGCTCCATATACTTGCAATTTCAAATGGTGTGCCCATGCTAATACTGCAAATGTTTTGGGTAGTACAGATTAAGAAGCGTGTCACCAGTGAAATGTACATTAGACAGTTGTGTTTTGTTGTGACATTAGGCTATTGCAGTTTAATTCCGTTATCTGGTCAGTTGTAGTATTCTGATGGGACTGGGGAAGATAAGGTTACAGGAAGAGGCTGATACGAGAAAACCTCATGTGCTGCATTAGATTGAGTGGGTCAAATGCATGGCATATATAGATAAAGGAGTCTCTTCTTGTTGGTTAGCAGCTTCTCTTGTGGAGCAGAGGAAAAGATAGTGCTGCTTCATCCCTGTTTCAATCCAGTAGGAGTCCATTCCTCATCACATTAGTGATTGTGACATGATGTCTCTGGGAAGAGTGACTTAAAAGAGAGGAAATGACGTTTGGAGAGGAAAATGCCACTTGACCTCAGAGGCTTGTCCTCCCCTTAAGTTTTTCTTAACCCCCACTTTTCTGTTTTGTCACTAGATCCTTTAATCCCTTCTCTCTCCATAAAAGTGCCAAGATGTCTCCAAACCACTTAGACTGCAGTGTTTCCATGTTCTTAGTTGGCAACTAAGTCTATGAGTTCATTATTCTGACCCTGAGTAAAATAGTTTGAGTTTCCGGTATACACAATTATTTTGGGTTATGACTTCTGACTTTTGAACCCCTCACCAGAATGCACCATTTAAATCTCTTCATCAGCTCTGAGTGCTGTCACTGGGTCAACTCGGTGTCAATATTCCTCTAACAGCATTATGCTGTGCAGAATTTCTTCCTATGTCTTCTCTTGGAATAACTGCAGCAAAATCTGCAATCTTCTGTTCAGAAGGTGTGATTCTTTCACTATTATTCATGTTCTCCAGGAGTCATGGGATTGTTTACGGCATATGGGACAGTTAGGTGCTTTCTGAAAAGTAAACTGGATTAAGTAACTAGTAGTTCTTGCTGTGTATTTCATGCTCTCTGCAGCAGTGCTGGGCTGCATTCTGGTCTCATCTGCAACAATACAAGCAGTAAGCAGCACAAGCAATTTTAGTACATGATCTGAGTGCAAAAGAGGTATAACTTTAGAAAGTTGATCTGCTCACATCTCTCTGGGTAGTGAATATATTCTATATGCATTTTGTTTTCAGTTTAAAAGATCTTAATTTTCAAAAATATGATTAAAAAATAGCAGATATTAAGTACTCGGCCACTTCACATGGAAAAAGATCATCTGATATATCTTCCTGTTTCTTTCACATATTTTGCTCTGTAGCTGTAGGAAGTAATATGTTATTAAAGAGTAATTTTCCATCCAGTTGCTTCATCCATTTGTTCTATTGATATTGTCAAGTGCCCCTGTAAAATAAACTAGCAGCCCAGACTCACTTAATTCAGCCAAATACTAATCTACCAGTATATATCTTCAGTGAAGCCTGATTTGGTGCAAGGGAGTTCAATTGAGGGTGCAAAATGGACATACAGATGGATTCCCAGATGGAACTGTTTTGAAGTTTGTGTAAAAGCAGATAATAATCTCCTGAAATGCACTCCCAGCCAAAAAAGAGCAGAAGAGGACTTACACCACTGAAGTGGTATTTACTATTTTTTATTTCCTTCCTGAGCTTGCTATCAGCCTTGGGAATTTACAAGCTTTCCAACAAGACTGAAGAAATCCAGGAAACCACAATGACAGATCCACTTGAAACAACCGTTTCATGTGAGTGAGTTGAAAAGATACAAAATATTTTTTATTTTGTATCTGAAGATATCTATTGGAAACATCACTAATACTACAAAGTTCAGTGTAATTAAGAGTGTTTCTCATGCACAGCTGGCAGGCATTTGTTGCCATCAGTATTTTTTTTTTAATGTGAAAGCCACTGTAAGCAATATACTTCTCTCAGAAATGTGTGTAAGATTAAAAGTTTTGGGCACTTTAAGTAAGTGATTTGTTTTTCTCTTTAAACACTAATATTTAAACGAGATCTTCTGTGAAAATAAGACCTCACATCCACTGGGCATACACTTTCCTTTTCCAATAATCTAGTATCCCATCTTTGTACTGTAAATTTGCTGAAACTCAACCTGGTGACACTTCTACTACTTATAAATTCTATAGGAAGTGTTCAGAGCCTGGCTTTGAGAAGCAGTGTGGTATTCACTTCTTCTCCATTTGATTCCAGTACAAAATTCTGGGGCAGAGAACCTGTCAGTGCCTTTATTTGTCCCACAGACTGTTACTGTGGGTTGAGATAGAGAAAGCCGTTGTTAGAGTGAATCTCAGATCCCAAGCTGAGCTTCCAAAGCAAGCAAAATAAAATAAATTGAGCACAATTTATGTATAAATCAGTAATATACAAGCAGTGTGGAATCTCAAATGTAATACTGGTGGGAATAGGCAAACAACTGTAGTTTGTGAGGTACCACTATATCTGAGCATGTGGGTTTGAGATTGCTTTTGGAAAATACTCTTTGTCAGCTGTACTATCCTTCTCTCTCTCTCTCTCTTTTTTTTTTTTTTTTTTTTCATGCTTTGCAGAGTCTTCTGCTTAGTCTGCTTTAGGTCTCATGAGTGGAAGTTTCCTTGACTGCTGTCTGCAGGTGATAACAGTATCACACAAAGCTGACACAGTTATGCCCATCCCATGTATGTTTTTTGGGGTGCAGCTTCATTTAGAACAAGTTTCTCTGGCTTTTTCAGGAGGCTTTTTTGCTGGTTTCCACACCATGGTTTGTATATGCTCACCACCAAGAATTATTAATTCAATATGGCTGAGATTGTTTCCTATATCATAGTACTCCATTGCTTCTTTGTTAAAAATAATCATGTGGGGTTTTCGTAGGTTACAAGCAGTCCTCATAATTTTGTCATTTCATTGGAAGATACCTACAATTACCAATGAAATTCAGGCTTAATTGGCTTATTAGCTTGTCTTGTAACTCTGCCCTTTAAATTTTCTGCTTTTTTCCCAGATGTTGCTCAGCAGAGTGTCATTTTGTACTTATTTCAGTTTTGTGGATGCTTGGTGATAAATTCTTCTTGGTTTTGAATACAGTTTAAATAACCATGCCTATATAGAACCTAGTTTGCCCTATATAAAATTTTGTACTGGCACCAATGTAAACAGAGCTGAAATGGCTAGCAGGCCACAGCATAATAAATCAGAATGATTAGTCAGCCTCCTGGGACACAGATGAGTCAGCTCAGGTCAAGACGCTTCTGGGAAAACTAGATAGCTGGTAAATGTATTACCAGCTGACTATCAAAGTCCCTGTGCCATACCAAGAAATATCCCTGGGCGATTCTTCCTCTCCTGCAATGACAGAAGCAAACAGTTGTTAAGAATGCTCTCCTTCTTTCTATTCCTTGCTGCCTACTCTGGCAAGTCAAACAAATAGTTTCTTCATGCTGTCCTCTGTACCTGTGGGCTAACAACACAGCTTTTTACCAGATGTAGTACTACTTGCAGTGTAACATGCAGCCTTTTTATCTTCTAGTAGACAAGAGGTAGAGTTACCTCACAATCTTTTAAAATTTATTTATTTATTTAATCATCTTTTCCTCTTATATCTAATGGGGTCCAGACTGTTATTTCAGAACAATGCAGGAATATTCTCTTTTACTGCATCACATTCTACTGTGATGTACAGAATTAATGCCTGTGCCCCCACCTGAGTAAGGATAACACAGTTTGCTCCATCATGGGATGTGAAACAGCCCCCCATCTGTTCTCATCATTATCTCTTCCTTTTTATACTGGTGATTAAGGGGCACTTGGAATGCCCTGTTGGGGTTAAACACTGAAGCCTCAAGGCAAAGATATTTCTTAAACTCATCTGGAAACACCCACAAGCTCCTTTTTCATTTGACAGGCAGAGCTGATCAGCAGATGCACAGGGCTCTTTGCCTGTTTGTTTTTATAAGTAACTACTCTCCAAATAAAATATAAACTCTTTCTGTCTTAGCCTTTTCTATATAATCTTATTTTAGATGTCTCTAGATATGCCACAAACAAGGAGGGCCTTGGTGACTTGTCCAGGACCTCACCAGGGATGAATTTACTAAGGAGTCTGTTAATTACCTCTTCTCCTTCCCTTCGCTTTTCCCTGTTATCATTTCCCAGCAGAACCTGTCAGCTAGGACCTGTTGAACATCATAGGTGAATCCAAGTCTGATCTAAGAATTTGCATCAATTTTTTTATGCCCCTGGAGCTTTGGATAGCAACCTTATTCCAACGTGTTCTCTTTAACTCGTGTGTACCTGGGTGTCAGAGCTGTAGCACCATTCAGAGATTCGGGACAAATGGAGCTGATGGGAGTGGAGCTGTCTGGAAATGTTCCAGTGATGCCAAGGTCTGCAAACACAGATCTGTTGCGGCTGAAATATTTGGAATTACATGCATTTTTGTAGAATTGCTGCAGCCTTGCTAGAGAATTATAATCTTGCATCTGGCATGTGGCTGCCTTGGGAACATGATCCCAATGCCTCTTGGAGTCTCAGATCTCAGGCTGACTGATAGTGGCCTGCCCTGCATCACGAGACTTTGAAAACTTCCCAGAGGAGCAGCCCACCCAGGCAATGTGTTCTGGACGGGGTTCCTTGTGTTTGGTGCCCTTTCCAGCTTTGGAGACAGATATCCCAGCATTCAGATACTCAGCCTCATGTGTGAGTATATTCTTTGTCAGAGTCCTAGACTGGACACGTTTCTATTCCTACAGTGTGTTACCTTCTTTGTGTTTGCTTCTTCAGATTCCACCAGGACCCACATTTATATAAAGAGTAATTGTGACACGGAATTTTACCAGTGAATACTTATATTTCAGAATTTGTGTTCTCTGAGCCATATTAGTAATAATGTTTGCTTTTGAATGAAACGCTTGTTTAACTTACCAACCCAATATTAGTGCACCTGTTGTCTCTTACAGTGAAGAAGCTGCAGCTGAAGATTCATATCTGATAATAATTTTGACTTTTTGCTGTTTGAGATGTAGCTTATAAGGTCTTTCATGATACATCTGAGAATTTTGCTAAGGACAATGGCAAACACAGTAAAAAAAGGGTCAATTGGTTAGAGCCAATTTGTACATGCCAGTGATGTCCAGCTAATAAATTGCTTAGTGCAAATAGATAAAATTATCTACAAACCCAATATATTTTATATTTAGCTCCTCATTGCTGTTTTAGTCACTTATCTGCTTTGGCCAGAATCACACTTTCTAAACCTATGAAAAACCTGAATTTGTTTCAGAAGAGAAAAAAAAAAAAATTATTACAAGACAGTTCATTTATTTCAATCTGGTAGGCAACATGAAGGATTTGGTATTGCTGGATCAGGTAAGTGTGATTCTTAGGTTTTTCTGACTAATCTTTTTGAAGCTCAGTATTCAGAGACTTTGGCAGTGGGTATTTAACAAACCTTAAGGTGAGATGAATATCTGGTGGCCTGTCCAAGGTTCTGTTTCCTAGGCTGGATGGGATTCTAAACCTTCAGACAGATAAATCATGTATATGGCTCCTTGGAAATTCAGATGTTAAACTGATCCTCTTCTGATGATAAAGCTCAGTTAAGTATCCCTTAAAGATTTTAAATGTAGGCCTTAGTCCCACAGGATAAGGCACATCGATTCACTGGCTTCTGCTAAGGATTTACTTGAAAACAGGTGTCCTCTAGTGTGTAAACAGGGCAGAATTAAAACAGATTCCACCTTATTTTGGTTTCTGGGAAGCTTTTACCAGAGAATATGGAAAATGGGTGTTACAGCCAAATGGATGCTGTTCTCAATGGCATAAAATCCCAGTGGTCTCCAGAAATTGAATCTGACTGGTACTTTTGTCTGACTGAACAGACCTAGTTATCACCTGCCATTATTGTTTTCTTTTTCTATTGTTGCAGTTGTTAATGCAACTTCAAAATACAGGCAATAATGTCAATGTCACAGAGTATATGCCTGAAATTGAAATGTTTTCTTGGTCCTGTGGATTTTAATTTGTAACCTGGATCTTAACTCTATTAAAAATCCAGGTAGAAGTATCCTCCTGGCTTCACACATCTCTTTTGGACTAATTTCTTGCAAAAAGAACTGCTCTATTAGAAGGCCCTTCCACAGAGAACTCTTTGTAGGATTAGGACTGTAAGCAAGCTGTGACAGAAATGCCAGCTGTGACACAGGATTGTGTCAGTGCTGTGGGAAGATGGCAGAAGAGCCCGGTTCCTGTGCAGCACTTCTCATTCATAGATTCTTTGAGTGTCATTTTACTGTAATATCCCAAGGTTACTCAGCAGATAAGTGACACAGCTGGAAATGAAGTCCAGGTGTTCCAAGCCCTAGACCACTGCTCCATCCATCCTGCCTCCAAAGAAGCAATGTTTGCAAAGAGCTGTAGGAAATGCCCGATTTGCCTTGTGTTTCACCCCAGCAAAGGAATGTTAGGTCAGCAGTATTTATTTTCTTATCTTGATCTCACTGATTTTTACTTTTTAAAGAGCTCTCTCTGTAATGGAGCTTCTTGCAAACTCAGAACGTGTTGTTGGTAGAGCCTGGAAAATTTCTTGCAAGTTACTGATGCTTATAAAATGGTGATTCCCAAACTTTGCCTGTGGAGCCTGGAAAATGGTAATGGGAGGAACTGATCTCCTGGCAGCATGTCAGCTGTGGTCCCACGTGCTGTTCTGATCCCACAAATGACTGGATTTGAGAGTAAAGCATGGCTGGTCCCATCTCTGCCCTGTGTTGGATTTCACCCCTCTGCCCTTGCTCTGAAGGTTTAGAGGTACAAACTCGCTGTTTCTTGGTCTGGAACTGAACAGATTGCTGGACCTAAAAGCCCCACCACCCATTGCTACAAATCTATTAAACATTTCCAGTTAACCATAGAGCCTCCTGTTTCAGCAGCTGAGCATGTAAATTCCTGTGACCAAATAACTGCACAGTTAGTTGCTTTCACATGTGCTCCCAACGTGCCCATCTCAAAAGGCGAAATCCTAGCCTGGCTTTGCCCAGGGGCAGCTGGACGGTGACCAGGACACAGCTCTTTGGGAGGCTGGATGGGGCACCCTGCAGCCTTACACCTGCCTGGGCATGGGCACAGGGTGTGTGGGCAAAGGCGGCCTGGTGACAGCGGCGCCTCTGGCTGTCCCTTATCCTCCTCTCCCCCCAGCCTGTAAGAGCCAGGGGCTGCTGTGGGAGGCGTTCCCAGGATCTGATCCTGATGGAGCTGGGAAATGGGGTTCATGGTGACTCCCCTGGCCTGGCCTGGCCCGGTGTGTTTGGCCCCTCACAGCCCCACCACAGCTGTTCGAGAGGAAACTGCTTTTATTTGTCTGCTCCGGGGCTGCGGGCAGATTTTGTTCCAAGCGCAACAATGCTCTGAGGGGCGAGGAGTTTTGCCCGGCTGCCCCCGCCCGGGCTGGCACCAGGGGCTGTGCGGAGCCGGCCGCGCTGGGCACAGAAGGAAGGGCCGCGTCCCCCCGGGCCGGGACCCCGCGGCTGAAGCGGCGCAGGCGGAGCGTGTTTGCCTCGGCCGCCGCCGCCGCCAGCGGGCCGCTGGCCGCCGGCCAGCCCTGATGTTTCCTCTCGCCCTTGTTCGCAGAGCCATTCAGGAAAACAATCGGCAGCGATGAGGGCTTTCCCGTTCCGGCGGCGCCGGCCAGCGCAGCCCGGCCTGGGGACCCGCCGCCAGTCACCCCCGCGCTGGGGCTGGGGGACGGGCGGTGGTCAGGGGATTGCTTTGAGATGGAAAAGCCCTCACCGCGGGGGTGCGATGGGTATAACGTCTGTGCATGAAGCAGGCCGCAGAATATTCTGCCCAAGATGTGCCGAGGAAATCCTATGTGACACAAACTAGTAAGGACAGAAATGCTCAAATTACCTGCCCTTTGCATTACCTGGGGCACGGCATCAAATAAACGTGAACACGAGGAAACTTGGCAAGTCCCTCCTTGTACAGATACAACCACACCAATTGTAAGGGAGCCTGCCAGGTGCTAGGAATGCCCCTTCGCAGCTCTGGGACTGCCTGAGACTTTGCAGGATCCTGATTTTCTTTGCAGATCTGAGCCTGTGCACTGAACCGGGAGCAAAGAGGCAATGATGTGCTCCCCATGCCAGGGTAATTCTGTGTGACCAGGACAGACTCCAGAGGAGTTCACCGGCCCTCAATAATGGCACTTAAGGAGAAGTGCCCACCTTGAGTCGGTACAGCCCAGAGAAGCTGGGTAGCTGAGAAAGAAGCAGTGGCCAGGGCTGGTATATAGTAGTAAAAACGGAATCAGAACCTTGGCTGCAGTGTTTGCTGGCCTCTTGCTCCATTCTCACACCACACCTTGTACCTGCTCTCCTGCTCTTTTAGGAAAGAGCTGCTTGTTGGGTGAAGCCTTGCATGTGCAGATGAGGCACTTTCAATATTGTAGCTTGAGTTCTTAAGTTTCAGGGTCAAATTCAAAGGTGTTTCCTTGTTCAGGAAGCAGGAATGCTAAAACTAATCTTGAGGTGGTCTCTCTCATCAGAAGCCTGTACACAAACGACAGTTGTTACTAGAACAAGCTTTTTCTTTTGAAGTAATGATCCCCTGATACCTAACTACAGGAACCTGTTTTGGAAGAACTATAGCCTTAAGGGCAGGGGCACTGGTTATACAGGAGTGCATCCATTTTTCCACTGTAGATGTGAAAACCTTTGACATAATTTCAGCCTAAAAAAATGCTTATTTTAATGACATTTGAAAAGCACCTGAATTGTTTTTAAATGGGTTTCTTTTAAATTAGTCTCAAGAGCACAACCTGCAACTTTCTGCTGCACTCTTCTTCCACATCAAAAGGAAGTTGCAGGTAGAAGCTACCTTCAGCTAAAAACCTGCACAGTTCTTGTTGCTGTTTAGCTGGAGAAGTATGCACTGCATGTTTCTCTTTAGGGCTGAACAGTTGTATCTCACATCCAGCAATACAAACAGGGAGTTTTAAAAAGCAGTCTACCCTGAGTGTCATGCCTTTTCATGCTTGAAGAAACACTAGGAACTCTGTCTCAGTTTCAGTGAGCTTGTAATGTTCCTTTATCTCTGTGAAGTCTTAAGTTTTTCTAGAAATTCTGGCAGCCCATGAAATGGACTTCATTTTGGAATTAGAAACTCTGAATTCAAATTTTATCACTTCTTGGAGCTTAACAGAGCGTTAGGTTTGTGATTTTATTCACAAAGCTATGGATCATTGCAAATTGCTTCCTACTATTTGACAGCTTCCTTTTTAGAAATTTCAACACTCCAGCTATCTGCCTTCAGCAATGTATGATTCTAATCACTGATATGATTTCATAATCCTTTAATTCAGCAGACATTCCAGATTATCAACACATGCGATTTGTATTTTGTGAGATCACAGTGCAGCAAAATTTTCCTGTTGTCAGGCTTTGGGCTTTGTAGCTGAAATGTACACATTGTTAAGCAGGGGTAATTTCTTAGATGGAGTTTATAAATATGTGTAACTATTTTGGGTTGTAGAGATGACATTCCCTTCAATGAATGTAAGACATAAAGCTGCAGAGTTTAAAGCCAAATTCAGCAGGAAGAAAGAAAATTACTTCCATATATCTTCTGTATGTCATTAAGTGGAAAATGAGATAATTCTCCCATACATCTGAAAGCTAAATAAAAAGGTCTATTCTCCTCAATTTCTGTGGATAACTTCAGCTAATTTTTGTGGCAGTTATGCACACTGATGGGCAAAAAGATGCCTCAAGTAGGATGATACGGTATACATATATTACTAAATAAAATACTCATTTTACTTAGGATAATCCCTCTTTGTTCCAGATATATGTAGGCATTCTTCTTAAAGCAAGTGTTTCAGTTGTCAGGATGACTTGATACATTTGTTCTTTGATGTCAAATTCAGTTGCATCGCCGTGGAATGGTTGCTACAGAAACCCCAGACAAATTTTTAAATGTATTGAGTTCACTCCTTATTACTTAGAAAAACTGGATTTGATTTCCTTCCTGTAAAAAAGTTCATGATAAAATGGGTGAAAACCTAAAACTGCAGCAATAAGCATGGGAAAACTACCCAGATAGTGAGATCAGAGACAATAAGGAAAAAAGCAATTTAGAGTCCAACAAACAAAAGCTATCTCTTGATAAACTGCTCCCCACTGTAATTGAAACCAGAGTTAAATTAGATCAATACCAAAATATTAAAGTGTCCCAAACCTGTTTTCTGTAGGCTTTGCTATAATTGGATTCTGATGCAAGAGATAGCTTAAGTAGGCAAAGCCTGTTGACTCATGACCATGATTATGCATAGAAAAAGAGCTTCCTGCTATGGTATACAGTACATTTATCCAGTGTTTCTTGATGAATTAATACATTTCTATCCTTCCCTTCCATGCTGATGCATTTGAAGTCTGTATCTTGCCTACAGTAAATCTCTGTCTTGCTTAACAAGAAACTATTTCACTGTATAAGCGAAGCATATTGACAACAGATTTTACCCAGACAACTCAGCTTTATTCAATCAGAAAAATGCTGGCCTGGTTTCAGGTTTCTGGGATACAGGCACAAATGGACATGCCCCAAGTAGAATCCATTTGTTTTCCCATGAATGCACCTAGTAGGAGGTCAAATAAAAATAAATATTTTGGCTCTTCAGAGCAAGATAGATTTCTGGAGTATTTGTGATTCAGGCTGGAAATGTGATTACAACAAACAGAGGTAGCATCTGAAATATGTTCTGTTGAGAGTGAAAAAAACTGTTTTCTCTCTCTCTCTCTCTCTCTCTCTCTGTTTTATGCTGTGGTTATGCCTTGTCTTCACTAATCAGGTTTATGAGAATAACAATGTATATCTTTATGTTGCTCAGCTCTTTGTAGAAGCTCAGGAGTTAAGGAAAAATAGCCATTTTAGTAGCCTTTTAAAATTTCTTTTTTTAATGTCAGTATAACTTACGCAAAGGAGTAGTTTATTGAGTTCCCCTGCGATAGTAAGAATAAATCAATTTAGATCCAGTATAGTAGGGGCCTCAGATTCTCTGTGGAGTTCCACCAAACAATGGAATAAATTGTGCAAGGGCAATTTGTCCCTAATGTTTTTGGCTATTTGATTTTGTTGAGGTTTTGCCGGTATTATTTAGATATTCACTGTAATTTATACGGCCGTGTAAAAAAACCCTGCATATTTGCCTGCAGGGGAGTGAGTGCTCTCTGAAACAGTCCTTTGAACATAATAAAAGTGAAATCCCCAGGTAATAAAAAAAATCCCTGGCTTTTATGAATAATGCATTTGTAGAACAGGGGGGAGAGGAAGTGCTTTTTAGATTTATTCCCCCGCTCTGCTCCCCATTCAACCTGTTGGCAGAAATAAAGTCTGGGTTGGGAGTGGGTTCCTGCATTGTGAATGTGCTCTCAGGCACTTTTTTAAAGTCCGTGGCCTAAATGCTGCAACACAAACAGACACTAAAGACTGGTAATTCTGATTTATTTGTTTGTTTGTTTTTAAAGTCTGTGGGTGTCTTCCCCTGTGTATTGACCATCTGGTTGTGGGTTAGGCTGTTTGGGATATGCCTGGCATGCTGAAAAGCAACACAAAATTGCAAAGTGATTGGAGGCCCATTGAGAATGGTTTGTTTGGGGTCCTCAGTGAGCTTTGACAGAGAGCAGGTGTTGTGATGATAAATTCAGAATAGGGTTGAGGATTTTCTCTTCAGCTGGTAAGTATGTGGGAAATGCTGGAGGCACGCTGTAAAAATAAATGATTCTTATTCAGGAGATACTGAAATAAAAACACTTTTGTGTCACAATCTCAATGGGAAAACTTGGAGGATTTTAACAGATTTCACCCCATAGCAGTGGTTTGGGTTCAGCACAGGAGGGTCCAAACTCAGAGCTGAATTATGGCTGTTGAGCCTAAGGGAGATGAAAAACAGAGTTTTAGTAGGGTTCCCATGAGCAAGTGTCCCAGCCATGAACATCACCACAATACCTATTGCTGTATCTTTGGTTTTTGAAATAAAGCCGGCAGTTTCCAAAGAGAGGATATTGGAAGAAATTTTCATAAGGTGCAAGGGGTGTATATCAGTGAGTAGAGAATCAGTTCTCTCTGGTTTCTGAGAGTTTCAGTGGATGTGATGCTCTTACAGCCCGTTAAACTTTGAATAATCCTTTTAGGAATAAAATATATTTTCTGTGACTGTGATTGTGCCAAATCATTTTAACTTGCCAAAAAGCTGCTTTGGAAGGACTTGAGGAAACCACAGCTGGGAATTGTGTCACAGATATAAAATGAGATTTATTTACTCTTCTACATCCAACACTGAAATAATAAGGAAGTCAGGAACAGATGAAAGAAACACTTGCTTTTTAGAGATTTTTTTTTTTAAAAATTTGATTTACTTTTTATAGAGTTTCTGTAGCAAATCTGCATTTTCAACAGGGACTTAACGCTCTTCTCACTGAGGTCATTGGCCAAATGAATACTAGGAATGAGTCTGTTTTGGGGGAAGGGAGTAGAGTGCATGTGCTTCACGCCTCAGCAGCATCTTGAGGATTTCAAAGCACCATGCTCAGCGTGCAGAGCCTGTTTCCAGGCCCATGTTCACTGATGCTCTTCTCTGCACACTTGTTCCACCTGTGGACTCTGCTTATCTTACTGCTCAACATCAGAATTCAAGTGGTGCCCAGCGACTGACTTACACTTCCACAAATAAAGCATTTTATCACTGTGATTTTTAAATGCTATAAAATGCTTCTGCATTCTGTGGGTTGCAAGGATCCTTGCTTGTGCTAGGAACATTTGTGGACTACCTTTGTTTCAACATTTTCTCTTGGACAGTGTGTGGGAACTGTAGCCATATAGAAAAATTGCAGGTTTTGTCTGGACATATATATCCAAATATAGACTGACCCCCGCAGATCTGTCTCCATGAATCCTAATTTTTTCAGCATAAATTAAAAAGGAGACATGCTGATGATAATTCTTCCAAAGTCTTTACTTTTTGGTGTTACTTGTATTTGCGTAACTGACCAAGTTACAGAGTGAGGGGTAAATGTTATGCTCTCTTCTGTTTTTCGTTATCTAATTTACTGAGAGATACATTAGCAAGAAATCTGTCTTCTACCCTGGTGCAGACAGGAACTTTCATGTATCAGAGATGATAAGGATTATTGTAATAGTAGGAATCTGAAAATACAATACAGCTGAGTACATGTGTGTGTGTACACATCTTATCTCATTGTATTCGTGTTTCTAAAAGTATTAGGCCAGTAAATTTGTGTTATGTTGATATGAATTATTTATTAAAATGCTCTTGCTTTACATCAAATGAAACATGCTAGAATGCAATGTTTTTTTTCCCCTCAAATGAATGCCCATTAAAAAATAGCACTCAATTATTTTTGAGTAACTGTTTTAATCATTGGACAGGTATCTACTTTATAAGCAGCAACTGGCAGGGGAGTAAAGAACAAGGCAGAGCAGAGACAAGCAGAAACTGCTAATTGATGCAGGTTCCACACCACTGGCACAGGAGTAGAGAGAGCAGTAGCATGGTAAAGAAGCTGGGATTTGAGGAAAGGTATTTTAAGCAATGAAAACATTGTTAAAATCCTTTAAAACATTTTTACGGACTCTTTAAGAAGCAGTAGCATTCTTGAAACATAGCATGGAGTGCTTTGTAGGGTCAAGCCTTTAGGATTGTATAGTTATGAAACACTGAGACTGGGATTTGAAGAACATACTTCTTACCAAAAAGAAGTTTGTTTGTATTCTACAGGTATTAAAAACACCTAAGCGTGACAAATTTGAGAGAAAGGAGCCGAAATTAAGTAGAGGAAGATTGGCATGATTGAAATGCAATTATCTATCTTGTATCTTTACAGCCCATTCAAATGTTTATAGTAGGATTTGTATGAGCAAATGTATAAACCCTGAGGCAAAATGTGCTGTAAGTGCTGTGTAAGATGCACTTGCCACCATTTCAGTTAAGTTCCATCTGTTCCTCCTTGGGGTTATTTTGTACTGTTTTATGGACAGCTATTCCAACAGTTCTGAATGAGCTTTTTGGGGATGTAGGTGGTGTTATCAACACTTTTATTGAACTTTTTTAAGGAAAAAAAAAAAAAAAATCACTGAAAGGAGAGTGGTTTTTCACATTACTGTGCTGCAGGCTCACATGTTTTCAAGGCTCAACTGTCCAGTCCATCTTCATGGAATGGATGCATGTTTACTCCAGTTCAGCTGATCCTCTTACATGGGAAAGGTGTGTATGAAACCTCAGCTTTAGAAAAGCAAATTATCTGTGGTTTTAATTTGTACTGCATGTACAGCACCTTTAGGCACAGTGGGATTTGGGTCTCTCACTGAGCATTACCACTGAGTGTAATTAGTTCAACATTTCCTTGGTTTTGCACAGCTTTGAGTGTGACTGAATGCTTCATTGCTGTCATTGGGTGGTGGATGAAGTACTTTCTATCAAAGTTGTTTTTTCAACCAGGTATCAGTTAGGATATTTACTCTTTTTTTGAGCACCTGATCCTCATTGACTGTCTTGCCTTAAAATCTTCGAAAACAGAACTTTAGAAAACTAGGGACTAATCTACAATGATGCTCTTCTGTAACAAAAGGGCTAGTGTCTCCTAAGAAGGTTTACCACAAGGCCAGGTTTGTTGTTTGCAGTCCTTGCCTTATGCCCACTGAAATTGTTAAGAAATGCCTCATATTTTCTTTGAGAGAAGTGAAGGTTAAAGGAGTCTTGAACTGTTTTATTGCTACTTTGGCAGTCTCAGCAGACCCCATTTAACACCTCGCTGTTTAGCACATGCTTGCAGTGGAGGTGTTTAGCTCTTTTTAAAACCACATAGTAGATTCTCTTGTTGTCATTTTATAAATTGGTTTTTCAATAGAGTTCTGAACTTCATTTCATTCATGGCTTTACAAGATGCCAAAGAGAGCAGTCCTCCAAACTGAGGCTTTAGATGTAAAATACTAAGAAAATTCTTGACCTAACACATCTCCTGACAGAGGAATACTCCATGTTTCTATTCCTTGTAGTACTGAGTTAAAAGATCTCAGATAAATAACTCATCTGCTGTTGTCATATTTTAAATTAACTCCTTCTTAGTATAATCAGCTGCATGTCCTCCTGTAATTTTGGAGCCTTTTATCATTGGCTTCTGTGACTTAAAATTCCCTTGGAAAATTCTTGTTCCTGTGATGCTGTTTTCTTTCCTTCCACTGAGCAGATCTGTGAGTAGTTCAATGAATTGGCCTTTTCCTTGGGTTTGCGATAGAAATCATGTTTTATATGGAATATCTCCTGAAAAATAAGAGACTTCTGGTTCTGTAGTACCAGCTGTTGCTCTCCTAGGAAATGTTGGAAGAGCCACTGAGACTCAGATACTGAAGCAGAGTTTCTACCAGGTTTGAATAACTTCTGTGAATAAATTCAGAGGCAAAGTTGATTTTCTTGTGCGTTGCTATTGATATTTGTGGAAGAGACATTATTGTTTTGAAATACTATGTAAAAGATCTCTTACGTACATGCAAAAAGTGTGAAAAATAAAAACAAATCCCATTAGCTACGTCTAAATACTTGTCAGTTTTTAGGTTTTGGAATAAAACAAATTTTGTTGCTAAGAAAGCATGTCAAAAACATTGAAACTAACTTCCACTCTTTATCTGATGTATCTGCATTATGAATCAGTGTTACTTGGCACTTTTTAGAATAAAACATTTGCATCTACACTAGCAATTTGACATGATGCTTCAGCTGAGTATGTCTTAAATGGTGAACTAATAAAGTGGTTTTAAATGGAAATTGAAATTATGTCTTTAAATAAAATTATAGCGATTATCTCAAATACTTTAGTCAGTTAAATAAATATTTGCTTAGGGAAATATGTACAAGATGAAAGAAAATTCTCAACATGTCACTGTGAAACACAAAGAAATCACACGCAGACAAGAGATTTCTGCAGAGGTTCTTCTGATCCAGCTTCCAGCTGAAAGGGCGGAGAGAAGAGACCCCTTTGTTTATTCTTTTACTTTTATATATTTGTGGGTCTAGCAGAAGATTGGCTTTTTGGCGTTTCCACTCCTCAGCCTCAGTGGCCAGACGAATTGTCAGTTACAATTGTTTTCAGGTTAGAAATATGCAAACAAAGGACAAAGAATGAAAAACAAAGGATTTGTTTATATTACTTCTGTGGGAAAGGTAGAAAAACTGCTCTAATATTCTACAGTAACTAAAAGATCTGACTCCATTTATGAAAATCAAAAGGCTAATAAAGAAACTCAGAAAAACCAGGGTAACACTCAACAGTTTTAGAAATACCTGTCTGTCTTGCAACATATTCAGAAGGGGTTTCTTATCCCATAGAAGATTCAGGCTTACTCAGAGGCCCAAAACAGGTCAGTGTTGCAAAAGATAACATTGTCCAGGAACGAGCAACATTCCTCGTGATGATATGAAGATAAATTATCTTGGAGAGTGAAAAAACGGGCAGATTTCTAAGCTCTGGAAGCCTGATAATTCTGGGGTTACTTACAAAGGAAATGCTGTCGTTTAAAAACAGAAATCCCAATTGAGCTTAATTTGACGTTTTGTAAATCAGCTGTACAAGTGTATTTATGTTATGTATTTATTCAAGTATAGAACCTGTGGAGCGCTTCGTTATGTTGTTACTTTGTTAGGATGAGAGATCATGGCTAGGAGTTTTCAGGGGAATTCCTTTATGGCCATAGAATCTGTTTGCTTAAAGGGTAGGAAAGCATGCAGAAAACACTGCAAGTATCTTCAGAGGACACCTAATCAAACTTGTTCTTAAGGGTCTTTTCCAACCTAAATGGTTCCATGATTCTGTGATTCATTACCAAAACAGAAACAGCACACTGCTCTTCCTGAGGCCCTTCTGTGCTATTACCTGTGGAGGTGCCATCCTCAGTTAGCAGTAGCAGCTTGTGCCAAGGTCTGTGTTGGGGTGCAGTCTGTGTGGAATAGCAGTTCTCAGTGGCCACAGGTACTTTCCACCCCGCTTGCCGGCACACAGCTGGTATGAGACTGCAGTGAGGCAGCCAGCAAAACAGTGAAGGGTCACAAAGGGTGGGATGTGTCAATTCTGAAACTGCAGCTTACAGCATATTTTCATGGAGTAAGTATGCCAGAGGTGTGGAGGCCTTTGTCCTGGGGGGAATGCTGTTCTCCACCCTCCGTAGTGCTGACATCAGGAGCTTTTCTCACTGTTCTCAAGCTGCAATAACATTGTGCCTTTTCACTGGAAACTGTCAAAGTGTTGGTGATTTTTTTGACTTTTTTTGCAAAACTTAAGTGATTTGCGTAATTTTAAGTAAAATAAGTAAAATCCTGGTTATAAATGGCTACCATGACCTGAGGAGGCCTCTTTACTGAGAGGACCATTAGGGCAGAATCATAGCTAGCAAAGGCTCTCTCTAGTTTTCCTTCATATGGTAGCAGAAGTCAAAAGGTACATACTCTGAAAGGGGAATTCCTCTGTTTGGTGTACTTTGAGGGACAGGGAAACCAGAGCTTGGGTACTCTGGAACGCAACAGGAGCAGTGCTATGTTCCAGGGAGGAGCAGGAGCATTCTGGATGGAGGAGCAGGGAGAGACAGAAGCTGGGGTGGGGGTTAAGGAAGGTGCAGGTTGGTAAGTAAGGGATTCTGGAAGTATCCAGTGTGGGAGGGCTCAGGACAGGCATATAAATGGATGGAGAAGGAAATCACAATATAATGAGGAAGAGGTGCATGCACAACTCTTTGTGTTGATTACAACTCTAGCACGTATTTTCAATGTTTCAACTTTGTTTCTCTGAATTAAAAGCTGGTTTTGGCCTGACTGCTGGCCTATTCTGCAAACTTTTTCTTGCAAGCAAGGGAGAAATTGCAGATGTGCCTGCTATGGAAGTCTTGGAGCTGCCTAAATGCTAGCTTACTCAAGTCCTGGAAGCAATCTTTCCACAGGAGTTTGAAGATCAATCCAGTTCAATTTAGTTAGCGGGCAGGTCGTTAGTGTTTTGCAGCCTTTGTGTAGGGCTTCGTGCTGCTGCAGGCACCAGCCAGACTGGATGGCTGGATTTAACTGCCTAACAGTCATGTCTCTGCAGAAGTGTCTTGAGTGGAGTATCTTATGCACAGCCAGATTCTAATGCAAAGGAATGAGGACCTGCTTTGGCAGTAAGACTGAAGAAGTTGAGAAGCAGAGGAATAAGATTTCCAAAAATATCTATGGAGTTGAACAGATTTCAAGGAATTTTCTTGGCCAACATTAATATATTGTGGCAACCCTGAGTCCTAAGCAGGAACATCCTCATTTTGGGTTTTGGTACAATGTCTAGCATCAAGAGCTTTGTATTTCATTGAGCCTTTGGCATCAGTTTAAGAAAATCATCATGATTTGTAGCTTAATATTCAGGCATGACTTTAAAGACTACCAGCTGCTGCTTATTGAATAACTGGGGAAGATGTGCTGGTTGATATATGCTCTGTTTGGGCAGCAGGAGAAGGTAAATATTCCCTTCCCCTGCCACCTCTGAGAAGGGTCAAGTATAGAAAGAATCCTTGAGAAACTCTGGAGTGGCAGTAGGCAATTAGGAACCTGGAGAAAATGGAGTCATGGCAGGGAATGCTTGTGCTGCCATCATCCATGGTTCCCTGGCATGCCTGGTGCAGGTCAGCACCCAGCCCAGCCCTCCTCTGCCCTGCTCCCACCTGCCAGGGCTCTGCTGGCCATGCTGAGCAGGAGGCCCTGGTTCCAGCAAGGGGCTGGGATGCCCTGTGCTGCCTGGCACAGGTGTGTGAGTGTGTGGAATTCGGTGGGAAGGTGGGGATGGAAGGTGCCCATCTTGGTATTCCCTCTCCCTTGTGTATGGGAGTGTAGAGCCTATGAATTCTTACACCTGATAAAACTCTGCAGGGATAAGATCAGCTGATTGTAGTTGCAAACATGTGGAATTTACATAAGCAGAGAGCTTATTTAACTAAGCAGGAAACAACTGGCTCATAAGAGTGCACATAGGTTATAAGAGAGCTGGAAAATCCTGGTTGTGGAAAACCTGCATAATTCTAAATAAATAGCGAGACTGGTGAATTCCTGTGCTCCTGCAGAACCTAGGCTCTACAGAAAATTTGTAGCTGAGGTTTCCCATTTACTTCTGCATCTAATTGACCTATCTGATCTTGCTTACTCTCCTCTCATTATGCAGCTGTTAATGTGGCTCCCAGCTCCCAAAAGAGTGCACAAAGGGCACTTCTCTTTTTGTACACTCAGCTTTCTGGACACATGCTTACAACATGAACACCTGTGTATATCGGGGTGCTGTCTTCCCTCTCCTGCAAGCACAGATGTCATGCTCAGAAAGTGCACTTGCTGACTTTGTGCTGCAGAACAACATGGAACCAAATGAAGGCAGCTTTTGAGAAGCTTGATGCAAGAGTATCTCCCTGCAGCTCTGACGTGCCTCGGAAGGTGGATGGAGTTGTTCACTGTATTTCTGAGGGCCCACCATGCCCAGCTTGATGAAATCATTGGCAGTTTTTTGCTGGCATTACCAGACTGGATGTCTTTCTTGCTCCTATCCCTCATTTTGGTTTCCCTGTAACTGAGGGGAGATAGCCAAGGTCCTGTGTGTGATGTCATGTGAGTGCCTGTTGCAGCCTGTTTGTGCCAACATTGTGTCCACCCATCAGAATTCAGTGAGACAGATAACATAAAACTGCTCCCACATTTCCAGAACACGTGGAAGTGCAAAGTAAGGCCCCGCTCTTCAGAGAATGTCTCTTGTCTCGATGTTAGAAATAGGAGGTGTTTATTTTTCAGACTTCTGCTTTTCTGGCAGAGTTGGTTAAAATTGGCCAATGGCTTCAGAAGTTACTGGAGGAGAGGGAATTTATAATCAGACACAGACAAGCTGGCTTTATGTGACTGTTGAGCCTCATTTTTTAGGAAACCATGGTAAAATAAGTGGATAAAGTTGCACTAATATTAAGGTTAGAGTTCATGCTGGCCTGTATTTCTCTCTCAATTTTTCTAGCATGACAGTGTTAGTCAGCCTGAGCTTTTGGAAACTTTTTATTCCATATGCTGAATTTTTTTGATTCTCTATCTTCTCTCATTTTCCCTTACTGAGTTTAATCATTAGGTGGGAAAGTGAAGACTTTAAAAATAGAGGAGCCAGTATAGAAATGTTGTTGGCTAGATTTATTTGTTTTCTTTTGTGAAAAACTCAGCGTTGGCAGAACATTTTGATTCATTATTATGGTCCTAAACCAGCATTAAAGCCTTCTGGCTAGATAGATTCCCTTGTGGCCTGCCAGGAGTCCCAATCACCACGATGATCTTGAGAAAGAAAACATGCTCTACATCTGGGAGCAGGGCTGTGTCCTGTTAAGCATGGTCAGGGAGAGTGTTAACTGTGTTCTCTCAATCTTATTTTTTCACTTGAACCCAATCTGTTGAATTATTAGGTGGCTATAAGACCTCCAAAGACCTAAGCATAAGAGAAAGACGTGGAAGTATTTGAATTCAGGCATTGCCTGAGATCAGTGGATTTTGTTTGCAAGGCTGGAAGAGGCAGAACTGGCCACATAGGAATCAATTCCCAGCTAGTGCAGAAGGGATGAATGGAGAGGTACCTGTCTGGTCATGATTTTCTCATCAGGTTCAGTGTGAGTGGGAAAAGGCAGTCCCGTTGTGTGAAGTGTAACCTTTAGCAGCCTGTTGAATAAGGGGATGATAGCAGATGTGGCAGGAGACATTCAGGCTTGTTTGCTCCTACAAATGAAAGAGCTCTAGCAGGGGAAAAAAAAAACCCTTAAGAGAATTAGCTAAAACAAATGTGTCAGACAAAATTGTGCTTTGAATGCATTATAAGCGCTTACTCTCTTGCAGTGAGAAAAGACAGTCAGGTGTTGATAGCATGTAGGAGGCAAGAGCTGTTATTAGTGAGTGGGAAGAAACACATTGAGTGTGTGTGGGAGTAGGGCAGATGGGAATGAATCTAGAGGCTTTTTTGGAATCACTCATTCTGAATCATCTTACTCTCAGAGCCTCCAGTGCAGAACACCGTCATCCTCCAAGGTCCGATGGCACTGCCTTGCTGAGTGTGGCATTGAGAGCACTGTTGAGTCAGCTCTGTGTGCAGTTGTAGTAGATGTTTAGTGAGGAGTTTAGGTATCTCCTTCAACCAAGTAGATTGTGCCTACAATACAGAGGTGGGATGCATATTCATTTATTCAAGCCCTCTGTGAGATGAAAAACTGGTAGTATATTGTTATTGAGGTAGTGTGGTGTGTCTGTGCAGAGCCATTAATGAGACAATTTCCATGCTCATTCACTTGTGAATGCAAGGGCTTTGTTGCCAAGAGCCTGGCTCTGCAGGATACTTGGTGGGAACCATAAGAGCATGTCCAAATGGCCTAAGAGGAGCCTGAAAATGTCTAACGAGAGAGCTCTTCCTTGGACTTGACATCCGTGCTATGTGCTCTGACAGAAGACATATGGTGATGGTGTTAGAAATCTGGTCCTGGCCCTGCAGATCATGGTGTTGCCTACACAGTGTTTTGAGAGGCACTGCAAGCTGTTTGTCCAAGCTCCCAACAGCCACAAAAGAAGGAGGAAACAACAGATGGACTCAGTCCAGCGAGTTTGGTACTGGAGGTGTGGGCAGCCCCACAGTGACACAAATGGGAGCTTGCCACAGTCTAGAAGTGAGTGCCCTGTGAAAAGTGGCAGAGCTGTGACACAAAGATTTGTGTCTCTGACCATTTGGTGACAATTTCATGGCTCAGCAGCTTGGAAGAAGCAGGAGCAGTAGGATTTCCCCAGGACTCTCTAACGTCCAGGGCTGTGCTGGGTGTTTGTTCACTGAAGGCATCTGGCGGTTTGTCACTGAGGCACAGGGTCCTGTGACGCGAGGACCTCTTGGATTGCTGCTCTGGCAGTACCTTTTACCAGCTGCCACCTTAACATGCCACCCCACAACAGGAAAGTTATTTAGACACAGGTCTGTGGAGCAAGTTCATGACTTTCACCAATTACACTGTGCTTTGTATGCTCAGCTGTGCCTTAAGACGTGCCTTGCAGTGTGTGAAAGCAGTAAAAGCTGTGAGGGTGTGTTTCCTTTCTCTTTTCCTGGCCTCTTAAGGAAGAGCACTAAGAGCTGCTGGGGTAATGCCTGACTTCTGTCACTACACTGGGGCTACACTGGGGCTGCACTGGGCCAGCTAAAGTCTCCCTTTGGAAACTGAAGGTAGGCACATTCTTGGAGAACAGAAAACACAATCAGCAGAAGCAGACTGATAGAGAGCTTAACACATTGAAGCCTGTTCTCTGGAAACTCACTAATGGGTTTTAATTCTGAACTTTTTGCTTATATTTGGGGGGAAAAAAAAAACCAAAAAACAAAAAAAAACAAAACAAAAACCCCCCCATAATTTTACCAGACTGTTTCTTGCAACATGCACCTTCCTGTTTGTTGCCTTTATTTGTTGCTGAATGTGCTTTTAGCTGTATTTTAACTTCTCCTGCTTTTGTCTGCTAATCTAGTTTACCCCCAAAGGACAAAAGAAGATTTATTTTACAAATTTACACTTGAACTTCCTAGCACTAAGTGGTGGTTCTGCTCTCAGGTTTCAAGAGTGTTGATGAAAGGTATTTCCCACAACACTTGTGAAATTTAAATGAAAATGAGTCCTTACATTAAATATTTATTATACTTCAAATGTATTATTACAATAATTGGATATTCTTTCTGAGGCTTATTATGGTGGAATTGTGTGGTATTTCTTGACCTTTGTCATTAATTTTGCCTCAGATTCACACATTTATTTAATGTTTATCTGTATACATGGATGGGTAGTTAGCTAGCTAAATATTAATATATTTACAGTTTGTTTCTGGACAATTGTTGTCCTATCTGAATAGTCATTAAAAAAAATAGAAATATAACAGGAGAATATATTTTCAACTCCATACTATCACGTGGGTGAAAAGTGGAGACAGAAGGAAGGAAGGAAGGAAGGAAGGAAGGAAGGAAGGAAGGAAGGAAGGAAGGAAGGAAGGAAGGAAGGAAGGAAGGAAGGAATCAATGAATAGTCATAAAAGAGAGGTGAAAATACACAACTTAAAAAAAAAAAAAGCAAAAGCTGTAGATTCCTCCTGTTTTTCTGAAGCCTTGAAGCAATTCAAAATATGAGAAACTTAGACTGATTGAGAACATTATATTGATTGGCCCCAATTTTCTTTCTTTCTTTGTTTTCAATCCGGCCTCTCTCATTATAGCCTCTTAAATAAATAAAATCTCTTTCTATAAATATCTGAAAGAGTCATTCTTATATAATAGCCCTTTCTTGCATCAAAATTTATCATTATAACAATGCTGTAGTAGTTTTGCTGGCAGAATCACAGCCAATCAAAGCTATTACAATAATGGAACATTTCATGGTTTGGAAAATTAAATGTGTAACTATGGAACTGAAATGTCTCTTAAATCATATCTGGAGATGTATTTTTCACCAAGTGATTTGCACATTATCTCGTTCCATCTGAATTTTATTTTCATCAATATTTCACCATTGATTTTTTTTTTTTTTCCTTTTTTGTTTCGGCAGTAATTTTGCAATAGAACTTCCCATCTGCTTTCACTTTTTGCAAGCCTGATCATATTTGTTCAGGAAGCAGATCTAAACCTTCTTTTATCACAAGGCATAATTTAACAGCTGACTAATGGTCAAGCTGTAAATTGTGCTGTAAATAACTAGCATGCTCAGTTTCAGGAGTGAGTAATACTGTTCTCAAAATTAGTAGCTGTATTCGTTTCCATACATATGAAAGTGGCTGATGCAGTCATTGTTCCAAGACCTGAAATCAGCTCAGTGCACATGAATTCTCACAAATTTTACCTATTGGAGAATCATGAGAGCCGGGCACTTTTGAGTAACTAAGGTAGAAATCCACCAGTGTTTGTTCTCTGTACATACACCAAGTGTTTCCTGAGGTGTCTGTATGCACCTGGAGCCATTTTTGGAACTGAACTAACATGCAATCTCCTCTTTGCGAGGAACAATGTCTGACTCTTGTTCACAGGAACTTCATAAGGTTTGTTAGTAGAACTCCCTGGACATCTGGAAGAAAAGATAAAATAGAGATTGAAAAACACAGAGAAAATAAAAAACATGCAGAGAGGATAAAAACATATCTGTGGCATGGCCACAGACTACATTTCAACATGTACAGCTCAGATGGGATATCTTTCCACTGGAGAACAGAGAATTAGCATAATCAGTGCCTGCAAAGTATTCACATGAATATATGGGTTTGAACAAAATGTTGAATGAGGAAATGAAGTAAAACCTCATCTTGGTTTTCTTTTTCAGTCATGAGAAAATGTTTTCTTCAACTTTATAATTTTTGTTTATATGGATTTGAATGAATTTTTTGTGGTGAGGGAATATATGAATATAATTTGCATTTTAGTTACATCTCAGTGTGAAGTGACAAAATTTAAACAAAACTATTAGTGATATTGAGATGTGTGGATTTTTCTGGACCTATAGATTACCCATGACAATGGCAGTGGCTTGGGTGTGATTTGGGTACAGACACACAAGGTAGTTCCTCCTGGAATGTGCAGAGTCACTAGACAGGGTTAGTGTGAATCTTTTTTGTGAAAATGATCCAGCTATATCAGAAGAACAGGTGGGTTTGTTAGTTTGGCTGCAGAATGAAGCTCTCTAGGCTGGTGCATGCACAGCCTGCTGTGTGAGGTCAGGCAGACTCACTGTCCAGGGTCACTGTTAGCCTGGGATTCCCTCACCTTTGGTGCAGGGATTGCAGTGCTATTCCAGGGTACTGGCCTAGTGACAGGGTTGTTGGCTGCTCCTGGGACGAGGTTTCTCTGATCAGAAATGTCATCTTGTACCCAAGAAAATGCTCCAGACAAGCTTAGTGTGTATATTCCTGCCAAAACCTTTGGTTTCAACTAATTGACGTTTTCTTTTGAAAAACAACTTAGAAAATGACCAACGAGCTCACCCTCTGATCTGTCATCTCTGACCTGCTTGATGAAATCAGGGTTCCAGTAGTTCTTGCTGCTGGGCTTTTAAAAATCTTTTAAGCTGCCTTCTGCTTTCATCTATGTTTCTCTCTTACTCCACTCATCTGCAGCTATTTTCCTCTCCTTAGGGAGAACCCTGATCCTGTTTCAGTCTCTTTCACAAAGACTGCCTCCTGGTTTGCTGGCTTTTCCCTCTGCTCTTTTTTTCCCCAGAAGTGCCCATAACTAAAGTGTAATAGCAAAAAAATCATCCCAACTTGTTTACAAACTCAAATCAGGATTATGCTGATATTTGGCAAAGGTTCAGATCACGTTTTCATAAGAGATCTGGGTATAAGTCCTAAATCCTGCATCCTCTGTCTGGTTGGTTCTTGCAGTATTGTACTCACAAGCAGTTGTAGCAGGCCATTCATTAATCTGACTCATCATAGGCTAAGATTTTGCACATTGTGATTCCTACTACCTTTTTTTTTTTTTTTTTTTTTTTTTTAGGGGCTAACTTGTCTTGGTTTTAAACTTAATAAAAAATCAGTAACTTTTATCCTGGTTGACACAGCCTCCTATTCCCACAAATGACCAGAACGTATTGTAGATTTTGTTTGTAACTGCCAAAAGTAACTTCTTTATACGGTATTTCATGTTGAAAAGGAATAACACCACATGATGGGGAAGAGAAATACTGGGGTAGTTCTGGATGTGTTGTGCTTCAGTGAACAAAAGCATTTGCAAATCTCCTTGCTGTGATACAGTAGATTACAAGAACGCTTTACACATATCTTTCTCAATGTGCCCATAAGTTACACAGGATAAAAAAACCTCCTCTAACTAAAACTGGCAAGTGTTCAGAAACCACAACTATTCAGTGTATTGCCTGGCCATTTTTAAAATGTATTTTGCACTTTTGGTGGATGTTGTAATGCATTCAGCACAGTGTGAAGTCTTGGCATAGATGTTGGATTCTAAAATAAGATGAGCTCTGCCTTTTAAAAAAGAAATGTTTGCCTGTGAAATACCTTTGCTATTAAGGGTTTTTGGGAAGAGGGGATAGGAAATGATTATGATGCTGTTACCACTGAGAAAACAGATTTATTTTGAATTTTGATAAATAATCAAAGCAATGGACAAAGCCCTTCTCAGTGAACACTGGGTAGGTATAATTTTATCATCTTTATATGCTAGTCATGTTCCCCAAAAACCTCTTAACAGTCAAATGTGCTCTTGTATTGTGCATGTGAAGGTGATGTGATTTGGTAGAGTGGGCAGAGGTCTGTCCCACAACACACTGCTTCTGAGATTGTTTCCTCCCCTGCAAATTGCACATCAGCAGCTCCTTTCATGGGGTTTGGTCTAGCCACTGGCTGGGGGCAGCCTTCAGGAATGCTGATGGGTTGGCTGGCTCTGTCAGACTCCTCAGTGAGCACAGACCTGGATAAATGTGCAGAGCATGAGAAGTGTGGCTGACAGCAGAGGGGTTTGCTCACCTTCAGCAAGGCTGCAGCCTCGGAGTGGTGTAGGAATGCAGGCAGTGTGGTTGTGTGGGTGACACACCTGAGAGGTGCAGTGCAGTGTGCTGGGCTCCTGCCCTTACTGTCACAAAATATAAAGGCTATGCAGATGCTAAACTTCTGGTAAAGGTGGGAAGATTTTAGGAGTAGAAAGGGAAGAGGGGGATTAAGTATGCCCATGCAAAACCTGTAATGAGCTCCATATAGGCAAAAATCCTTCTGTGGCAGTGTGAAGAAAATATTTGAATACAACTGAAGAGGACTGAGGGATTTGCCATACAGATGGAAACTCTTTCCAACTTGTCTCAAACTGGAAATCTATTGCTCCCCCCAGGTTCTCCTGTGATGTACTTTAGGTTTAGTTGTCCTTCAAAGTGCCTGTGGAACATCCCATCCTCTCTTGAGGAATGATCAGTGGAACAGGCTCTTTATGAAAGCCCTGGAGTGGCTGCCCTCCAGGCTGTGCCAGTGCAGCAGTGCAGGAGGAACAGCTGGGCATTTTAAAGTTTTGGTGGGAGGTGCTGGTTCTTGCTGGTGCACACTGCAGTGACTGTTGCAGGATTTTTTTCTCCCAAGGAAAAGCGTATGCTAGTCCTGCTCTGCTTTAGATGTAAAATACAGTGTTCCTGAAGTACTCCCATGAGAAAGAGAAAGAATCTGGAGAGTAGCTGTAGCCTCTTCTCCAACAGAGAGACTAGTTGCACCAAGTAACTTGGCCTCAGCCACTTAACGGTGCTGAGAATAATGTGGTTAGTGAAATCCGTGTTAAAATGAGGGCAGATGTACAGGGCGTCTTTATTCTCTTACTGTCACCACTGACTCTGAGATTCTGTTCTAGGCTTAAAGCAGTATCTCTGTTACGTGCCATAACCTTTCTTATTCTTCTCCATATTTGATTTCTTTCTAAGTCAGATTGGAGCTGATTGGCTTAAGAAATCTTTTTCTTGCTGAGAGCTGATCACATTTGTACTTTGACCAGAGTGCTTCTGGTGGTCCTGAAGGGCCTCAGGAGTCCCCAGGCTCGAGGCAGCAGGCACGGGGTGTGGCTGGCCTTGCCTGGGGAGCAGGTGTGTGGCCTTGGGGTGCCGTGTGATGTGATGTGATGTGATGTGATGTGATGTGATGTGATGTGATGTGGTGTAGCGGCCGCTGCTCCTGCCCGCTCCGGGCAGTGCCGTGTTCTGCGCGCTCCTGCCAAGGGCACGCCTTGTTGCTGTGTGAGGGTGGTCTCCTCATTAACAGCGTCTGACCCCGGTACCCGTGTTGTTCGCTTCCATATACGGCCCCTCACGTGTGTTCTGTCACGATCCCGAGCGCGGGGCCGGCTCTGTGAGCCAGGGAGCTTTGCGGAGCACCTTCGTCCCTGCAGCCAAGCGGTGGTGGGAGGGGATGTCCCCCGGCGCCGAGCCCCTTTCGCTCATGTCAGCCCTGCAGTGTGCTGCCGCTTCTGCAGCTGCGCCGTGGAGCAGAATAAACCTAAATTGGTTTGTTTATTAGGGCTCCAGGGAGCTGTTCTGCAGCCCTGGAAGCTCGTCTCCTGTGTTTTCCCTTGCAAGTGCCGTCCCTGTCTCACAGGGTATGCCTCTGAAGTGCTTCCAGCTGCTGGCTGCACCTCTGAAGTGTCCTGCTGGGAACCTGCCGCCCATCCCCGGGCAGCGCGGCAGGCAGCAGCCGCTGCAGCTTCGCAAGCTCAGGTTATTGTCCTCCCTTGGCACAGCCCGTCTGGCTCTGCCGCGCCTCGCTGTTTGTGCCTGGAGGCAGGACTGGCTCTGGAGATGTCGCCTGGAGGGTAGCGGCTGCCCGCGGCATGCGGGGATGTCGGCGCTTCCGAGGGGATGGATTGCGGCCCTTGGATGTGCTAAGCGCTGCGGTGGAGGTGCCCTGCCGCAGGGCCGTGCCGTAGGGGGAACGCTTGCCCCGCTGCCATCCCCGCCCGTGGGCGAGGGGGAGCTGGGACCTGCGAGCTGCTTCCCGGGCTGCCGGAGCTCCAGGCACTCCCCTGGGCACTGCGCTGAGGCTGGCCCCTGCCCAGGTGTGCTGGCGAGGGGAGGAGGGCTCCATCTGGCCTCTTCTTTGTCTTGTGCACCCCTGGGAAAGGAAAGCATGATTTAGCTCCAAAGCATTAAACAAAAAAACCCTGAAAGACTATCCCTCCAGAATTGTCTAACCCTTTACGGCTTAATATAAGCATGCCTGAGGATTGATGAGGAAAGGATGTTGCTCGTGTTGGTAATTACAAGTTTGCTCCTTTCAGTGTTTTTTGTTCTGATTGTTCCATTTCGGCATTTAGCCTTTGTCGTAGGTGTGTGCAAATGCATTCTGCTGTGTCAGGAGCTTTACTTAGCTATTCATGTGCTCATACCCTTGGTAAGATACTTACCCTTTCAGGCAGATCAAAGACATATGTTTGGTCGTTTGGAATAGGTTAGCAGGAAGAAAGAAATCTCTTAAGAGCGATGACATGGTATAACTGCTAAATAACAAATACAGTTACATACATACATGTGCACGTCCCTCTAATCATTACTGTTGCCCATGACACAGAAATAGACTGCAGTTGAAATCTTTTAGTTAATTGCAATGGCTGTCAGTCAACCTGTCTTACCAATGATGTTTTTTCTGTTTCAGTCATCTTGTCTCTTCTGTTCAAGAGATGAGCTTCTGGCAACAGAGAGAGAAAATGTAAGTTTTGGTTTAGGAAGCAATGTTTAGACCTGGGTCATGAAACTAAAATGCAGAATCCCTCTCCACACAAAACTAAAGGCAAAAGAGTGAACAGATGATTACTTGGATTAATTTAAAACACCGTGTTTCAGTCACAGTATAAGCACGTGATGTAGTCAGTGTTGAATAGGAAATGTGGCAAGATGCAGGTGCTCTGTTTATTTGTCGATTGCAATGTGTGGATAGATAAATAAGTTTCAGTTTAGGAACAGACATTTTTGCATACTGGAGTGTTTAGAATTCAGACAGCCACGGCACTCAGACAGCCGTGGGTCTGCAGGAGCAGGCCTGTGATGTGTGGAGCAGATAACATTCAGCAGTGCACAGACAAGCGAGCTCTGTGCAGTGAGGGGCTGTGTGAGCTGCAGAGCTCGTTCTGGATCAAAGCAGTATAATGCAGAGCTAGCCTGAGCTCATTAGCCTGGGCGTAATGCCATGCTAATATATCTATACTACTCCCAGGACCCAGGCTAATGGCTCAGCATGGTGCTATGCTGGCTACTCACACCAGCTGGTGCAGGGATTTCTGCATTGTATAGTGTAGACATGCCATAAGGTTTTCACACCAGCTCTGTAAGCAAAGAGAAATGGATTAAGGGAAAGACATGTTCCAAGACTTTAAAGAGTAGAGATGTTTAAATTTGGGTTCCCGAATCCCTGTTCATGAGGAATCCGGTGTAAATGTTATGGAAATCAAGGACAGTCTTTGGATCAAACTCAAGAACTCCAAAGTACCTAGTAATTCCTACTGATGTGATTTTTCAACACCATTAAATTGTGTCTCTGGAAAAAGGATTATTTGAGCTAGTCAATCAGATGCTGTGCTGCCTTTTGAATTTATCAGGAGTGAAAAGTGACTGAAAGCTTCCACCCTTGTTCAGGGAACGTTTATATAAAATGTAAAAATAATACCCTGTTGTCTTTCCTTTAAAAACAAGGAACAAGTAGTACATGAACAAGAAGTGGTTGGACCAGCTGATGTTAGTTAATAATGATCTAACTGCCCATCTCTGGCTGAAGAATTTTATGTTTTACAAAAAGTAAAAAAAAGGAGCGCTAATGTTTGAGTTATATTTTTATTGATATTTTCACTGACCTGATTATCTGCATCAACCCATACTTACTAAGGCTGTAGCTCTAGGTGTAAAGAAAAAAAACCTGAACAAGCTCAAACTAGAAAATAGGTAGTTCATTATATAATTGTGGCTCAGATGCACTTAGGAAGTACAGGAAATTGCAGAACTGAACCTGCTGTCATACCCAGTAGAGCCTCAGATTGCTCAGTGAAGAGTTTAGGCCCAGCAGACTCAGTGCACTATTAATTCCTAACATGGGAGCTGGTGTCAACCAACTGACGTACATAGGAAATGCAAAATCTTCCAGTGGGAGCTCTGCCCAGGAACTACAAGTTCTGGCCTCAAAAGAGCAGGAGGTCGACAGTGTACATCTGAGAAGCAGTTATATACTAATTCAGAAAATGCCATACAGACACTAGAACTCCAGCACAAGAGATTATTGTCACTGGGTGACAATAATAAAGTGTTTATAATGTCCAGTTGAACTATAAACCTAGTCTAAAATGTAATAATCTGGTGAGATTTCAGTGAATGAGTAAGGAGACAGAAGTGTGAGGGTCAAAACTGGGTAGAGCTATCTGTCAGGGAGAGGGGAATTCTCTTAAATAGTTTCTCTTTGCTAAGACTCATGACATTTTCCTTTTTTTAGCATTACTGAACACATTCTTGAGATAGATAAGAAATTAAATACCTATTTTGCCAACTTCACTGCTGAGGAAACTGAGGGAGAATGATTAAATGTTGGATTTTCCCGGTAAGTAATTTGTGTCCCACAGAAAGTCTGACCTGAGATTGTTGTATCTATAGTAATGGCCCAGAACTGCTCTTCTCTGTCATCAAGGTCATTGATACTGTAGTGATAAAAACCCCACTAAAAATCAAGGCTGTTGTGCTTCTGATTCCCACTCCTCTCACTCCAGCAGTAGTATACTTGGCTTTAATACCTGCTTTGTTGATTCCTTGGATGCTTTTCTGTTCCTTGAAAATTATTGCATACACTTGTGCTTTGAACTAAATGAAAACATACAGTGCTATAATAATTTTAACTGACATCTTAAATACAGTGATTTAAAATTGACAGTTATATCTTCCAGTAGCATGTCTATGATTTTGGGAACATTGCAAAGTAAACTTCTCTTAGAAAAGTCAGTTCTGTAACACTGTTCACAGCCAAAGCAGGATGTGTGGAAATAGTACCTGCTGCAGAATGTCCTAAGGTCAAATCCCTCTTGGGAAGTGGTAATAAATGGTAGCTCAGCTGCTGTGTTCTAAAAACATTTGCCAGATAAAACTGTTACCTACCCAGGGAAGATTAGAATCTTCAGAGGCACAGATGGGAGCCTGCAACTGTCTGATCTAACATGTGATTAAGTATGTGCCACTACTCAGAAAGCAGTAGCTTTAAAATGCAGCTCATGGAGCATCAACAAAATTGTATTTGCAGTCTAAACAGAGAGCTATGAAGTGGTGTTGTAACAGTGGTAAATGCTCTAGTGTGCCCCAGACATTGTCAGAATGTGTGCTAGGGTACTGTAAAAAGAAATAGAGAACATGGAAAGATGTTTCTGTCAGAACAGGATTCACAGTAAATATTGATCTTTCATGTCATTCTAAGCTGCATTTCTGGTGGAATCTTGATGATGTCTCTCTGGTGCTTTGGAGCTCACCAGAAGTACTTATTGAGAGTAATATTTTTTAAAAGTCCCTGGCTGCTTGGGCAATTTCTCTGTAGTCCTACCAGGCTACCTGTTCTTGTTTCCACCCTCTGTAGGCTTCCTTTTTGTGTTTGAGTTTGTCCAGGAGCTCCTTGTTCATCCACACAGACCTGGCATCTTTAGCTGACTTCCTCTTTGTTGGAATGCCTCCCTCCTGAGTTTGGAAGAGGTGATTCTTGAATATTAACCAATTTTCTTGGGCCTCTCTTCCCTTCAGGGCTTTTTTTCCATGGTACTCTTACTAGGCAGATCCCTGAAGAGTGCAAAGTTTGCTCTCCTGAAGTCCAGGACGGGGAGCTTGTTTTCAGCCCTCCACACTTTCCCAGGGATTTTGAATTCCAGCATTTCATGATCACTTCATTTTTATTTTTTTTTTTAATTTAAATTTTTCAATATAATTTAATTTCCTTAATGCTTTATCTAGTTTCCCACTTTTAGGAATTTGTGGTGAAACTTGTGGGGGAAGGTGACTCCTGCATCAGTTTTCTTTCATAGGTTTGAAAGTTGTTTGGTGTTGCTTCTCATGGGGCAACAAAGCTCTGGAGTTGTGATTAAAAGCAGCCCCTTTTTGCCAATAGACAGGCCTGTTAGAAGCTGTGTTGAGGGCAGAGCAAAGCTGTTGGTTGGCTTCTTTGGAAAAAGCAGTTCAAGGAATGAATTTACAACTTTTCCAGTTTCAGCACAGTCTTGTAGTGTCCTTTTCCTCAAATTTCCCGTACTGTGTGTATGTTAACTGATGACCTTGTGCTTTCTAACAGCAGGGATGGGTTCTAGAGTTCACCATGTGCCCAGGCAGTCTACCTTCTCTAAAGCCTTTTTGTAACACAAAATTACACTTTTTAAAGCCAAGAAAATGAGAGGGTGCTACTGCTGCCCTTCTGAGAGGCGCTATTGCCTCATTGCTCCCAGAGTCTGAGGGGTTGTGACCAGCTGGCTGAGATGGCCAAAGTTGTGTTGTTCAAGTACTTCAGGCAAAGCTGAATCCCATTAGTTAGTCCTGGCACTGTGGACAGACTCCTTTTGGGCAGAGCAGTCTTTCAGTGTCCTGGAAAGTCACATCAGTGACCTCTTTTCATCTGCCATACAGCAGAGACCTGTGGGCTTGGCTAATAAGGGGCAGTAAGAGCAGGATCTCTTTCTGGGAAAGGGGGAATGGAATTTTTTTCCCTCATGCTTCTACCTCTTTGCTGAGAGGTATGTAAACAGTTACTTTTTTCTGCTCATCAGAAGCTTTGTTTAATATTAAGAGCATTGTTTACTGCTAACAGAAGGTGTCCTTTGGAAAGCACACGTGCCTCCTTCTGCTTTGTTTGATTCTAAACAACATGGAGAAGAAAGAGGTTTTGTACCACATTTTGCTGACTCAGTGTGTTCACGCTCCCAGAATTAGCGTTGCTGCTGTTTCTGCTTGTGAAAAATTTGCTGAGGCTTGGGAGAAGGTAAGCAGGGGAATGATGAGAACAGGGGATGCAAATATTTATCCTACTTTCCATCATGGTTTTTAATTTAAAAATTACTAAGCAGCAAATGATTTGGCATTTCCTTTATTTTGCTTATTGGCACGAGTCTGGACAGTTGTGGACCAATACTGTGAGAAGATCTCTCATAAGTATCTGGGATGAACTATACTGCATGACATACTCCAAAGAGCAATGATCTTAGAGGCGATGGCTTTTGTCTGCTGTTTAGGTAACCAGCTTAGAAATAATAATTAAAAAAACCCTATATCTGGATCATTTTGACTCCAGAATGACTGATTTCGCAATGACTTTAGAGGTGTAATAAGAGTGGTAAACAAGAGATCTTCTAGATGATGCATCTGAAAAGCAGCAGTAAAGGAATGAGATGCAGAAATGTTTTGGTTTGGAAAGACAGGTGTCTGCAGGGAAAAGCCAGAGCTTCCCTTGGAATGGAGAAGGTAAACCCCCCTCCCTCTGAATTATAATTTTGAAATTAAGGGGCTTTCAGCCCCTTAATTGGGGAATAAGAATATGGGAATAGGAATAACAGTTCTTTACTAGGAATATTAAAAATGTTGTAGTACAAAAATACAAACAAACAAAAAATTGAAAAAACCACTGAGAGCATCAGAAGACAGCCTGACACAGGGCATCAGTAGCAGTCCAGTTAAGTTCTCCTGGAGTGACAGATGTGGTTTTCTTGGAGTAGAGATGATCCTGTAGAAGGGTCCAGTGGTGGCAAGGTGGGTCCAGTCTTCCTCTGGGAATCCCGTGCAAACAAGCCGTGCTGGTGTTCTGATGAATCCCAGGTTTTATTCAGGTAGGAATGCTTGGCTCCTCCCCCTGGGTGGAGCATCTCCCAGTGGGATGATGTAATTGTATCAGCCATGCAGTGAACCTCGATGGCCCATTAGCAGCAGATATCCCCTGGAGGGAGGATGTGTCAGTGGAAGTTAAAGAGCACTGCCCCAGCTGGTTTGACAGCTGGCCCATTAACACCTCCCCATCTGGCTTCAGCAGATCATAACAGAATACACACCCCTGGTTATATCCTGCATGGCAACCCAAGACAAGAAGAAAAGAAAAGAAAACAAAGCAGTTGGTATTGTGAGGGGTGCCATCAAATAAGTCTGTGGGAGATTTTCACAGAGTGAGAGCAGTCTTCCCTTAAGTATTAGATAATTTCTGAACTGTATCTTTCCTCTGCTAGCAGAACATGATGTAAACCATGATCAAGGCTTGATAATTCCTGTGCTCTTAGCTGGGGTACTTTGTCCCCCTGGCAACCAAAAGAATGAACTTAATGAGCAACACTGTAAAAACACACCACTACTTAAAAAAATTAATATTTCATTTTTCTTCCAGAAGACAAGAAATTCCTTAAATAACATAAAACTTGATACTGATGTCAGTGCAGTGATTGTCCTGACATTGAAAAAAGAGTTTTTGGGGTCATATCACCAGAAACAATACCCACAGTTTGGAGAGGATGGCACTAGTTCATGTTTTTCCTGTGTCATGGGGAACTGTTACTGTAGGGGAAGCTGGCAACTCTATTTTGTTTCCTATCCATTCTGCTGGATCACATCTATTCAACCTCAGCTGTATTTGTGTAAATATGTATATATATATATTTGCATACATTTGAATCTCTTTATCCCATATGCTATTCCTACATGTCTGAACGAATTAAAGAGAAAGAACTAATACAGAATTAAGAAGGAGTTTTAAGATTGTTTTCTATGTATATATTTAAACCATGAAGAATTGCTTACTTGAACATATCCAGTTCTAAGGTGTACAGGGATTATTGTAAGCTATGGATATGTTTCTGCTGGTATAACAATATAGATGAGGTAACACGTGATGAGGGGCATTAAAAGAATTTATAGCACAAGTAGCATTATAAAATATTCTTTGGAGATCTGAAGATCTTAAATGAGGAAAAAAGAGTCTGGTTTTCATATTCTAAACTTCTTAATTTCCTTACACTGATATTTTTAATGTCTGATGGGGTTTTTTTTAAGTTTAACATATTTGGAGATTATATGAATGTGATCCCTCTTCCTCCCTAGTGTTGTCATGTATTCAGAATGAATTTTTTTTTATGCTTACAACTAATTAGTAGCAGAATCTGGAGGCTTAGGCCTCTGTTTCATAGTTCTCAGTGAGAAAGAATAGGCAATGGTAATTTGAAAAAAAATAAAAGAATCAAGTATTTTTAGTTTGGGTGCTTGGAAAATCATTAGAATTGTGGCAGTACTGAAGGATTTTATACTGGCAAAGCTTTCACTGAAATTTCCTTTATATGTCGAAAATACTGACAAAGAATGTGTCTGTATATGAGAGTTAATCCTAAAATGTTTCTATTTTGGCATTTTTGCACATGGAGTTTGGAGATTTCCATGTTTTCCCCCCTTACAAGAGTATTTCAGCTGCATTCCCTTGAACAGCAAAGACTTTATTTCTGTGCACCTCAGATAAAGGTGCCCTTTATCTTAGCAGTTTTCTTCTCGCTTCCTTAAATGCCATAATAAGAAATTTTTATACCTACCTGTAGATCTGCTAAGTTACTGTATGAGTATGAGAAATCAAATCCTCAGAGACTTGCACAAATTCTGGACCCTCACTTTTCTCTCAGCAGGGCCCTGCTGCTACAGCAGGATCTGCTGTTAGTGAAAGAAGAGACAATTGGATCTGGTTTATGCTTAGCTCACTAAAGGAGGAATTTAAAATACAACTTTTATTCTTTTTCTTAGCTCAAAGTCTTGGGTTATTTGGATTCAATGAATTTGGCAATATTAGCATCTCTGTTTGCGGGTTGCTTCCTCAGAGGCCACTGATACCCTCAAAAGGAGAATTAACAGAGGCAGCAATTGCTCTTTTGGCAGTAGTTAGTGGTCAGCAGGCAACTTTACCTGTGCTTAAAATGTAAAGTTTGTTTTGGGGATTTTGGAGGTGCCTAAATGAGTTAGGCAATAAATGAAATTTGATGAGAGCTTTGTGCCAATGCTCCTGATGCTTCCTTGAAAGTTCCAGATTAGTTTACATCATTGTGGCCTCCTGGGCCAGCACAGTGATGAATCACTGTGAGAAACCAGACAGAGTTGCTGATAGGACTTCCACAGAAACCCATGCTGAGGAAATATATGCATAGTTTCATTGGCCTGCCCTCTCTGTGGGTATTGTTGCCCACTCTTTAAGAAGAAAAAAATCTGGAGCACATTTTTCCTTGAGAGTGAGCATATGCTGGCATGGTTGGAGATGTTTTTATATCTGTAATGCTAAATAAAGATGCTCACTTGAGCATTTTGTTTTGGCTGAGTCTGCCCTTTCAGGATGCATGTGTAACCTCTTTGTGAATTACTGAAATGAAGGAATTGCCTAATGCAAAAGATTTTCCACAAATATGAAACCCTTGGAATGTTTTCTACATCAGCCATTTCCTTTTTCGCTTGTGCAATGTGTATGGATTGTCAGCATGATGTGGTGTGTGGTAACCAATGTGTGCAGGAGGCTATTAATCTTCTTGCAGTCCTGTGTTCATGTAAGGTTCGGGAGAGAAGTGGAATTGTGTTCAAACACTCTCAGCTTGTAATTATCTGCCCATATGGATCCTTTGCATGCACTCACAAATCTGAATCTACTTTCTGTATGTGTCAGCATGTTCATCTTTCCCGTACCCTCTGGGTAATCAGTCAGCTCATGGATCTTGATAGGCTTTATTGATCTTTTCGCTTTCTGGGGAAGGGGATTCATATTGTCCCGAGTGTGCTCAGGATAAAGAGTATGGTGGAAACAATTCGGTCTGACCTACCACCTATGGGATTTAAATGCCTCAGGGCGTGTGCTGTACTTTTAGATATGTAGATTTTGAGTTAATTTATAGATCAAGATTTCATTCCCCAACAACTTGCCAGACAGTGAAGCCTGCAGATTTGTTTTACTGCAGTTGAAATTTAAATAAGGGCTTAGCTGAAAAGCAGAGAACTCTTAAAGGCAAAAAATAGGAGGAAAAGTGATTTATTAAACTTTTTATTTCCACTGTCTTTGTAATTATAAACTATCACATTGTATAGAGGTTTTTTCCCTACAATGCTAATACTCCCTCTGGTATATGTAGGGTATTTTTTTTTTCTATGGTGTTTAAAGTCTGAGGCTTTTAGCAGTTTAATCCAAACCAAAGCATCTATATCATGGGACTTGCCTTTAAATCTCTCTTAGATGCTTTTTTCCCTGTATGCAAAATTAGATATCGTTCTGAAGGCATTCTTAATTAACATTTTTTTAATCAATGGCTGGATTCTCTGGAGGATTTTTTTTTTTCCTATGCATCATTATTTTTCTCTTTCCACAGCAACTTCACAAGCAAATTAAGTAAACAGAAACACTTTGTGGATTTTCCTTGTGACAGCCTGCAAACCTGTGAACGTGGTTGTTTTTTTTATTATTATTTTTAAGTTGAAGCTGCTAATTGTAGAACTGTATAATTAATGCATTATCCACGACAACAAGGTTACACAGTTTGTGTTTAACAAACATGCTTTTTTCTGGAGGGTGGAAAAATACATAGTGAAAACTTATGGAAACCCTAGGCTGTTTTTTACCACTTCTCATGACAGGCAGTCTCTCAGCCATCATTAGAGCTGTGTGCCTGATCAGACTCTGAAAAGATACCCTGAAAATTGGCTGGAGCCCTGGTATCACTGTTAGAGTCCACAGCTCAAACCTGGTGTTTTCACCTTCCAAGGCAGACCATTGCAGGCAGATATTCTCAGAAGTGGAATGTTTGCTCTGCTAATTGGCACATTCCTACTTAGATTTGGTAGGACATGCTGATTTGTAACATGACTCAAGAATTTACTTCTTAGTGGGTAATTGCCTCAACTTTCCTAAATCTTTCTGTTTACCAGCCTCCTTCCCTTATTGTGCCTGTCTACTGCTCTTTCAGCATTTGTAATCTTCTTTTGTTAGCTAGACATCCTTCTGATTATTTCACACGTCTTTCACCGGTTTGAGAATTTCTTTGCTCCCTGGCCTTTTCATAAATCAACTATGCGTTGGTGCGTGCAGAAGTGATGGAATGATTTCCTTAAAGCCTGCAGCAAATGATGTTGTATCAATGCTGACTTTGTTACTGCAGTTTTAGAAACATTTTTAACAAATTGGATGATGCATTCTGTATTCACAATTCAAATGCAGTATGTTGAGGGACTTCTCTGCGAACTGAAGGCTTGAGAGCCCCAGAAACAGTGTGACCTCTTCCACTATGAATACTGGAAGCTTACTCATGACTTAGACTGGTCTCAATGCATTTCCCAGTTCAAAAAATTATTGTAAATACCATAGATTTTACTGATTTGGTCTTTCTAGCAACTTCTGTTCATGTAGTTCCCCCCTTTTACTCCTCCTCATTTAATTATCTTGATTTTAAAACTGTAGTGAAAGCAAAACCATATTGCAGTTCTTGGATGAGCTTTGCAGTTATTGCCATTGTCCCTGCGTGGTTATGGATGTCTGAGGGTTTCTTGGTGGAACGCTTATGTCACTATTCCAGATTGAAATACCTGCAGGAAAACAGTTCTGCTCTCAGGCAAAGTTTATACTGGGTTTGATCTTTTCATGCCTCTCTGAAAGTGATGAAAGTTCTACAGGTGGCTTTGAGACCAGAGAGATTTTTGTTTTGTCCTGACAATTTTCTAATAATTAATTTGTTTGATTTTTCCCAGAATGACTTATCTGGTGTGTCTGTGTTCATCAGCACTTAGAGTGTGTGCAGAGAGCCACTGAGCAGCACTGTGGGAGAAGGGAAAGCTTGCTCTGCTCCTTGCATAAGACTGTGTGTCTATAATTCATCGCCTTTGAAAACTCTTATCACAGCATCGACTCCTTAGTGCTTTAATACAGGATAAGCTTATTAGAGATAATCTGTTTACTGAATGTCCTTAGCACAAAGCAATCTAGTTAACAGCATCTTTTGAAGCTTTGTCTTCTGAATATATCTTTTAAACTCATCCCTGATTATTTATCTATATCTGTATCTTTAGATCCTCCAGACTTATATCTGCTTTAGAAAGAAATCACAGTGTCTGGTGAATACACTGATAAACTTTAATACTCTTGTGGGGAAATAAGGCAAACCAACAACAAAATGAGCTAGTCAGGGTGAATAATTCAATCTGTTCATATTTCTTTAGGCTCAAAATAATTTTTCTTCTCTAAAGTTCTACACTGCTACCAGACATTGCCACAATCTCCACAGTGCTCCTCACACAGCAGTTTGCGTGTCCAGATGTTTCCCATCCAACATGCTGTCCTCCTTAAGGTCTGGACCACTGCTTAAGATGTCCAGAAGAGGAAAGGAAACCTGGCAATTCATCCTCAAATGGCTGGTATTTTTGGAAAATACTTACAAGTCATTGTATTAAAAAAGACAAGACGAGAAAAGAGCATTACAAAAGAAGAATGAAAGGTGACAGCTTTGAGAGATGTACTATAGTGAGTCCATTTTACCTTTGGATCTTCCTGACCATTGGAAACTGCTCAATAAAATTCTGCCTTGACAGTTCAAAATACTTTACATGTCTCTCCTGACACAAGAGCAACTGCACCAGTTACTGATGAAGGCAGTGTTAATGTGAATATTGTGCTCCCTCTTTTCTCATGGGGTTTAGTTGTGTTAAACATAATTAAATATTATCAAGAAGCCTTTTCCCATCACAGGAGAGAGAATCACAAACTTACCAATAAAACCAGTGTCTGAGCATCTTAAGAAATTGTTTTCTCCAAAAGGCTCAAGTCTGGGACATAAAGATAACTGATGGCAGTTTTCCTGTGATGAATTTTTGAAGTGAAGTGACTGTTTAAAATGTATTATGCACTCTGTAACTCTTGCTTAACTGATCCTTTAATTGCTGAGGAGGCCTGGATGCCAAGGATGTAACCAACCTGTCAGAAACCTCCTGAGCCAATCACAGATTTTTATGCTGCACTCAGGCTGATTTTGCTTTGGTGGTTATTGTACCTGGTCAGGTCTCAGCATGTGATAAGCAATAAAGTGCTGCAGTTGGAGGGAATTGCATCTCAGGTGCAAGGCATACTAGGTAATGCAAACTTGAACTGTGTCTTGTAGGCAAAAATCTTAGTGTCTTGACAAGGCAAAACAAGCACGTTGTCAACGAGAGTTTTTATTTTGGATCTTCCTTAATCTTCTTTCCTTTTTCTTGGCATTATTAGATACATGCACAAAAGCAGGTGCAAGAGGGATTAGGCTGGAGTTGATACTTGTGCACCAGTGTGGTATAATTTCGGACAGTGTTCAAAAGCTGAACAGTAAAGGCTTTCAGTAGGAGTGACTTACTTGGTAACATCATAGGCAAATTCCACAAAGTTCATTCTTTGAAGTGGAAAATACAATCATTGTAAGGGTGGAAAAACGTTGCATACATCAAGAGGAGGGGAAAAAAAAGAAAATAAACAGGCTCTTGCCAATGTTTTTAGAAATGTAATACCCATTCTTGCTGGTGTAGACTGAACATTGCTACTCCGATTAGAATACGGTTGCTACATGCTGCAGGAAGGTGGAGAAGTGTTTCCTTGCAAGCACTTTAAAGCTACTATTGAATTTCTGTAAGTCCAGAGAAATCTAGTACCTCCAGCCTGTAAAACAAGCTTCTCTATTTGGCCTCATTAATGTTTAGTCTGTTTTTTCTTGGCAAAATTACTTCAGTGACAGTCTCCACCAGATTGACACTAAAGTGTTTTCTTTACTTGCCATCTGTCTGGACTGATTGGAAAAAGTAAAGTGGGGCTTGTTTAGAAAAATATATAAGCAGTTTATTTGGCACAAAGTTTGTTATAGATGTATGAAAAGCAGCTGGGTCCAGCTCAGGAGGTTAAAAAAAATGTTTTATTGCAGAGGGATGACTTTTCATGTACAAGTTCATGCACTTGTTCATGTGTTCTTTCATTTAGCTTGCAAGAAGTGACTAAATATATTAGCTATGGCATTTAATTAGTTTTATTTGTGTTTTACCAGGTGACTTATAATATTATGTGTGAATAGGGATCTGATGTTTCAAATGCCAGTCAGTTGCAAGCACAACATTTAAAAGTAGCAGAATAGAGCTGAAAGCTTCATAAGCACTTTCTTCTACTGTAATTGGCAAAGTGCTTGAATACACCAAAGTTAGCTGTTTTACTGGATTGATTCTGGTTTTTTACAGGTTTCTCTGATAGATTTGCAGCTTCTTGGCTGTTTTTTTTTTTTTTTTTTTTTTTTTTTTTTTTTTTTTTTTTGTGTGTGTGTGTGTGTGTGTTTGTGTTTTGTTGTTTTTTGGTTTGGTTTGTTTGTTTTGTTTTTTGTTTTTAACATTGAGAAAATTTGGCTAAAGATGGCTTAGAACAGTAATGAAATCCTGTTCACATGAATGCTTTCTCTGAAGATGTTGGTGTGTGTGCTTGTAAATACATGTGTGTGGAGAGAGCTTGAGCATGGTCACATCATGCTGATTTCTCCATCCGTGTCCATTGCTTAGCTTCACCCTTAGTAGTATTCAAACTCCATTATGGTGAGAGGTGAGGATCAGTCTTGAAACCATCTATGTTTGGCTCAGCCTTTTCCCCCCTCCTCTTTTGGGCCATCCATAGTTGTCTTCTGCTTCTTACCCTGAGACTTACTCTCTGCATTTATTGGCTGAACCTCTGCCATGCTGAATGTAAAGCTGAGCAAAACCCATTTTTCTATGGTTTCTGAACGAGAGAGGAAGGCTGAATTCTAATAGCAGAAAAATTGGAAATAAAAATTTCTTTCTACTTTCTGAGGAACATTAATACCTGGTGGGAATTGTCTACTGTGTATATTCTGCTTCTGCTTGATCACAACTCTCATTATTGTTTCTTATATAAATTAATCAGTTTTAGGAAGGAAATTATTTTTCAGGCTCTCAGGTAGAAGAGGTCAGACCTCAGTTTTCTGTATTTCTGTTTGTGGGGACTTTGTTATTTATAGTTTAGGGCACATAACCATTACAGCAGAATTATCAAAAAGATAATTTTTTTCCCTCAGGTTAAAATTCTAGTGTTGCATCAGTGCTAAAGGCTAGTTCAGTTTCTGGTTCCAGAAACAAAAGAAACTGACTTAGCCCTGCTGAACTACAATTTTGCTTTCTCTGTGTTTCATAATCATAGACAACTATAACCATCTGAATGTGTTTTTAAATTTTAAATTTTAGACCCTCTGAAATTTCATATTTATGTATACACTTGTTAACATCTTTCACTGAACTGTGAATATTTTGCACTGTTCTAATGCTTTTCTCTTCTGAGATTCCATTTTTGGGACATTACTTGAGTAGTAATTCCTGACTTAAATATGTACTACTCAGGCCTCATGGATTAGGTCTCATCTATTACTCGACGAGAATTTTCCCTTGGTTGTGCATGTTTAACATTGCTAACCTCTTCTAACACGTGAAGATTGAAGACTGACCGTGGTCTAGACAGCTAACTTTTCTTAGTTAGGAAATGTAGAGTTAGGTTTTCTTAGTTAGGAAATGTAGAGTGGTAAGGTGAAGTTTATCAGTCCCCTTCTAATACAAAGATTGGCAGAAATGATGTATCTGGAAATTATTTATGAATCAGTGAATGTTTTCAATCACTAATTCTAATATTCAACTGTGTCAGACGCTATCAGTCAGCAAGATAGAGATATCTGTATAGGAATTATTGGCATAGGTTGTACCTGCACCTCCTCCATGGCTGGATTTGCAGGTGGGGTTTTTGCAAATTCTGTTGTTCAAACCCAGATGCAGCTATTTTGATGCTTGCCAATATATTGATTTTTTTTTTTTGTCTTGAGACTTTGATTAACATATAATTATTTTTGCCATTGTGCTTGTTTTGCAGCATCTGTTCTACATGACATGTTTACTTTGTCTCATCTTGGTCTCTGTGGCATTTTCCCACTGTGTATTTTTCAAATATTTTCTGTTGGGTTGGATGATTCATGTTTTTGCTGGACTTTATTGGCTCAATTTACTGCTTTCACTCCGGTTTGTTTTCAGTTCTAATGTAAAAGCTTATTCCTCCTTTCTTCATTAAAATTATTACTTTTGGTACATAATGTCTTTACGGATGAGTCAGTTATCTTGTCTAGATGGAGAAGCTAATTTTCTTTGAAATCTCTCATGTGTCCATATGGCACTTGATTTGTCTTTGTTATGCTTGTTTTCTGCTGTCGTAGTTCTACTAATGGCAGTAGAAATATGTTTATATAAAATTTATATAATAGTCCTTTAGTACTGATGGAACATATTACAGCATCTTTTATGCATATAGTAGGACAGGGAGGTGTATCTAGAAAACCTATGGCCTGTTCTGTGTGCCAAGAACCCCATACTATGAACTGGAATAATTTCAGCAAACTCTCACTTACCAGTTCAGAAGATCTCACTGCTGTAGTTTCGTATTTTTAAATCTAGCTAGTTTCACGGAGGAATTTGTAGGAATCTGCACTTTGTTCACTCAGTGTTACTGGTCACTGAGCAGCAATAACATTGCTGCCTCTTTACACAAGCTGTTGATTGTTTTGTGTGTTGATGAACTGGATTTGACTACACATAGGAGCCTAAATTCTTTATAATAAAAAGGATATCACACAAACCACACCAAACTAGATAAATACAAGAGGCATGATTGATTAGACTGGTAATCATGTGTGCTTTCATTTCAGAGCAGAGACAAATGAATTTCTTCCTACACATAACTTTGAAGAACGAACTCATTTTCCCATTGTAAATCTACGAAAAGGTGAGGGACACTCTTTGTGGTTTTCCTCCTTTTTGCATAAATAATTTGGTATAAACATAAACTTAAGGGATAATAATATTTTTGACACATGTAGTGTGGGTAGAGATTTTACAATTATTCCTCATAGTGGGCTGCTACTGAGTTTCACACTGGTCAGGCAGTATTGAATTAAACTTGAAAGTCCTTTTGGTAGAGAAGGCAATTGTTGCTAAGTTTTCGCATGATAGTTTATGAACTGAACAGACAAAGATTAGAAATTTTTGTCCAGTTCACTCTTAAAATTGTGTACTCCTACAAAATCAAGCCTAGTCTCTTACAGGATGCAGTAAAAAAGGTAGTAAAATAAAGGAAAAGGAGTCACTGTTACATGTTTCAGGAGACTCTATTGAGCACATGGCTCCAACTTAGCTTTCATTGTGTGGCATTAGATGGTTCAGTAGTGATAGGAAATACCCTGCAGAGGAACTCAGATTATGTGCACTGTACTGTTAACTCACATAGAGACTGTCAATAAGATCATCAGATCTGGATTCGCCAGGTTTCCTTATACTGCTCTAATCAAACAAGTGTGGACTTAGAAAAGATTGGCTGAACAAAAACTATTTGGGAACTGAGGCAGTCAAGAAAAAATTCTCTTTTCTGAAATACTTTCTCAAGTGAGGACCATCTCCTTTGGGTGGTAAATTTGCCTTACTCAGTTCTGGCATAGAGTTCTTGGTTCCTTAAAAGCATTTTGGCACCTATGTTCAGCTGTGAACGACCAGGAGCGGGAACTCAAGAAGCAGACTGGAGGCAGTGGATGGTGTGGCCCCGTGCCTTTATCTCATAAGGTTCATCTTGGTCAAAACTAGTTTCTATTGTCGTTTTTTAGCCCTGGAGAGTAGAGAGTGGAGAAATCTTCCTTTGGCTTACAGAAAGTCATTCTGGTTTTCTTCCCATGCAGCTTTGAAAACCCAGCTGCAATTTCTTGCAGTCCATCCAGATCTCACTGTGTAATTTGTGTCATGACAAAAGCCTTGCAGCTGGTTTTGTGTACTGATGCTGACCAAGGTGCTTGGTTAGACACGCTGCCTGCATGAGTGATGAATGAGCAGGGATGAGTGCTGCAAACTCAGTACAGAATTTACCCTGGGGTTTCGTTTCTGGTGAGCGTTGTGGTTGTTGGAGATGTTTAGTCATTAGAGAAACTAAATGTTGATTCTCATCTCTAAACCAGTCTGTTGGTGTCATACCAACGTAGCACAGTAGTGCTGAAGTTTGCGTCAGGAGTGATTCCAAATGAGGTACTCCACTCACAACCCAGCTACCACTTCAGTGCTCATGTGCTGTATGGAGACAAAGGTAACAGAAGGTAGCATCATTTGCCAGGTTTTCATTCTCCTGTTTACTTCCCATTCAACACTGGAATATTAGCACCTCCCTACAGATTTTTGACAGACCTTCTTCCACGAGTTTGGGAAGTGTTTTACTTCTTCCTCATCAAGTGAGAATGATGACAGTTTTATTTCCTTCAGTATTTGAACGGTATCTGTGATGCATGAGCTGATGCTTTTAGGGTTCGAGGAATACTGGACTTTCTGGTATCCTTTTCCCCTCAAAATTTTGCTTGCCCCATGGTTGAAATCTGCGACTCATAAGAAAAACTAAGAGGGGAAAAAAGAAGCCAAATTCTCATAAATACATTTTACAGATAGGGAAAGAAAGGCACAGGAGACCACACAGTAGTTTCATGTCCAAGCCAGGAGAAGCTTCAGATGATCCAACTCGTGCTTGTGAGAAAACACTATCTTTCTCCTCAATTCCTTAGCTGGTTAAAGCTTCTTCTCTCTCCTGGAGTGAGATTTCCATGTTCAGAGCTTCTGAGAATCACCACTCTGGGGATTGCTGTTAACTCCAAAATGTGTTATTTGCACATTGAAGTACTCGACTAAGGAGCTTTTCTTTTTCCAGTTGCAGTCACTGGAGGTTTGATGGTAATAGAGCTGTCTTCTGCTCTCTGCCAAGTTTGTTTTCCAAAAGAAATATCTGAATGAGGAAACAATGACTAAAGAGGATATGTGAACTGTCTAGCCTACTGCAAAGGTCCACATACTAAGAAGAGAGAGGATTTATGGATGGCTGAAGGGTGCACTATTATGACTAAATTAATCCTTTGTAAAATGGAAAAAAAAAAAAAAAAAAAAAAGAAGTGGCTATCAGGAAACACTTAGAGAAGGGATTTGGTGAGTCTCATGACCTGAATGGCTCCAAAGGACAGAAGATCCTGAGAGCAACTCTCTGTTGATGTGGGATGCACTTTATAACCAGAGGTATTTTCCATCTCGTCACTTTTTTTTTTTTTTTTTTTTTTTTTTTTTGTTTAACTGATTCTGTGTTCAGCATCAAATTCATGTGTTAGTGTCAGGCTTAAAACAATGCCTACAAAATTGGGCATAATTGCAAGACTTGGAAAAAAGAGGCAAAGAATGTTTTAGAACTGGCGGTGGTGGGAAGCTCTGAGGGGAGAGCTGGAGGTGGGGCTCAGCCCTTGTTTCACACCTGCTTTTTCATGTCCTGATGGCAGTTTGCAAAGGGCAGGGCTTGAGAGCCTTGATTGTGCTGATGAGCCCCACCTGGAGGGCTCAGGAGCTCTATTTAGACCCAAACTCTTCCTCTTCTCACATAGTAGTGCAGCGCTTTGTCTGCTCCATCTATGCTGGGATATGAAACAACTCTTTTGTGAGGAGGGCAGTAGTGGTGAGTCAGCTTTAGTACTGTTTTCACATCACACTTTTGATTTGAAACAGTTTTGTTTTTTGTAATTTATCTTGTTAAATTAGCCCATGTCCATATAGCAGAAGTGATCTTTAGGCCTAATTGCTTGAATGCTCTGGAAGAAAATGGGATACCTCGCAGAGGAGAGAAAGAAAGTTGTGTTATCTGCCAAGTTTCAGGCTCAGATGGAGAGTTAAAATGTCAGCCAACTGGGCTAAAGCATAACCTGTGATAAACGCTGATCTCCTTCCATGGAGATTGCTCTGTTTTGCCTAGTTTGGTATGAAATCACCTTGCAGTAGCTTGGAGTTAAGCTCTCATATCTTCTCCTTTTCCTCTGTATAATGTTTACTGCACCTTGGGATTTGGAAGTTTTTGTTTTGATTGAACAATATGCAGAGTGTGAAATAGCCTTCTAAAATGTCCTTCCTTGCTCCTTCAAGAGCCTTTTCCCAGTCCTTAGTACTTTTAACAGCTGTCTCTGGGACTGGTGGTAGTGTTGGAAACCCACACAGGTTGTAATATTTGAAATAGTTTTGCTATAGTGCCTCAAGCTCCACCTGTGTTCTAATTTGGGGATTGAAAGCAGCTGTGAGAGCTGGTCAGGTGTGCTGCAGCCAGGGGGGTGGAGGAGCTTGGCTCAGAGCTGCTGTGGAAAAGAGATGCTTTCAAAACTCTGCTGGAACTTGGGCATTGCTTTACCAGGTAGCAGTTTTTCCAGTGTCAAATTGCACTAAATGCATATTGTACTTTACATAAATGCACACTTTTTCTAATAACATTGGAAAAGCTGTTGAACCATTTGTTGGGATTTTGGTTTGTCATTCACAGATATCATTGGTTAATTTAATAGCATTAACAAGCTGTCAAAGTCAGTTTGAAGATTTTCAGATTTCCATGAGGTTTTCTGTCAGTAAAGGTACTAGAACCTGGTCCTTGACCAATATTTTACAAGGATTAGAGCAGTAAAAAATGAAAGGAATCTTGTTAATCTGCCTAAATAGTTACTGCAGGTATTTGAGTTGTGGGGAATAGAGATGGATTTATTTGTTAGTTGTTTTTGAGAGAAGCAAATTTGAGAAAAGGCACTTTTGTGTTCTATGCAGTTTGTTGCATATTTTGATTCTATAATAATTCTACAGTACACCGGTAACAAAATGTTGATAGAATATACTTACAATTTCCAGTGCAGAATTTCACTGGCCACAGGAAGGTAAGAATGACTATTATAACACATAAAAGGAAGATTAAGAAATGGAATAAATTAGTGAAAACATGACCTGGTAATGTTTTTGTGGGTGAGGCAGAGGGTTAAGTGTGTCATACAAAGGGGACCTCATGCAACTGCAAGCCCTAGGAAATTAGTGGAGTCTTACCAGGTCAAGACCCACCTAGTACAAATGCATTTGAAGTCTTTGAACATGGAAGGTTTTTTTTCTGCCATCTTAACTATTTCTTCTATTAGTATCAGCATAACTGGAATTCCTCATAGTATTTGTTCAGTGCTCATTTCATCCTTTAATAAAAGGATCTGTCTTTCTAAAGATAAGCTTATTTTTTCACCCCAAAGAGAAAAGCAAGACTGCTTGACAGCTCCTTTCTTTCTTTCCTCTACTCACTATGCAGCAAATAATCAATCTTGGCTGAATGACATTTTAGAGAAATTACAGTCGTAAATGTGTCACTACTTAAGAAAAGTGTAAAATGCCCCTTGCATTTGCATGGGTGGGAAATAAGAATTTAGCTTAATATACATCTGGCTGAAGAAAGCATAGAAATAAAAAGGATCTTGTAACAAGAAAATTACAAGGCAGCTTTTTGAAGAAAATTGCATGAATGGTCACCACTGTGAAGATTTAAATGGGTGGCTCCCAAATAAATCTTTAAGATGAGTGAGGGTGCCTAATTCTGGGTGGTGCTGAGTGCCCTTGGCATCAGACCCCTTCTTAGAAAAGGTTCTTCTTGTGCTTTCCGTGCTGCTACAAGATCAGACGTCATGTACCAAATGAATTCCTCTTTTGCCGGCTGGTATGTAACTGTTTTTCTCTTCCTTTCTCTTAATGTTTTTGGTACAATGTATTTACCATTATTTCAATAATAATGTAATAACATGCATCGATCCCTTAAACACATACAGGTTAAAGCTTTTTCCCTGTGGCACCTCGGCAGGCTTTGCAAACAGCAATCGATCAATAACCTTCACAAAGCCCTCTGCGTCCCTCTCTTAGTTATGCAGTTAGGGAACTGAAGGATAAGGGTGTTGAAAGGCTTGGCCAAGGTCACACAAGGAGCTGGTAGCTGACTTTTTAAGTCTCAGACTCTGACTCCAGACCACACGTCCTCCACATAAGCATGTTTATATTTTGGGCAGGGTATAGGGAAGTCTTGCCACAGTGACTTTCCAGGTCAGTGACTATTCCTTTATAAGTTCTAAGCTTTCCAAAGCCAAATGTCTGAAAAGGAAATATATGAGGGATGCTTCAAGAGTGAGAAAGCTGATGTTGCAAGGATGTAGATTTCTCACCAAGGGAAACCACTGATGTGTTCCAACATAATTTGGTTTGCCACCAACCAGCAGGCTGGTGACGGTGACACTGTCTTGCAGTCAGCCCGTGCGAGGTGTTGGTTAATGTTGCTACAACAGATACTCATTATAACCTGCAGTTACCTGCAGTTTACTCTGTTTATGCAATCATTTAGTGGTTATTCATTAAAAATAAAATTTATGTATGGTTATTGGATGTGTATTTTGGCAGGGAAGTGACCTTGGCAGAAATATGTCTAGATCAACACTCAGCTAGCAGTCACTCTTTATGTTGTCATATAAAACCTTGTTAAATAATATTTTGTTTCTATCTTCAATTGCTGTTACATAAGACCAGTAATGAAAGTCTCCCAAAGGATTGGTAAATGGAGTGAGTTTTTCTGTACATTTTCTCTAAAAAATAAATAGCTAAGCCAATGAGTGCCAACATTATTACCTAGTTGAAGTGCTTGCTATAAACTCTGATAATAAATTGTTTACTTTTAGATTTTTGCAGGTTTAAAAGTTCTCTACACTTAAGTACAATTTTAATGGCTTTTGAAGAACTAAGGATAATTCACATTTAGAAAGCATTTAACTTTCATTTCAGTGAGCCTACTCACATCCTTAGAGTTAAGTGGTTGGTTGAATTGTTTAATGCTCAGAAAAGACACTAAAAATAAAGCCATGGAGAGATTGTGGTTTCAGACAGAGAACCAGTGCCAAAACGAATTGTAGCTCTGGTATTTTAAAAAGACAACTTAATGTCAATGTACAATGCCATTGTGTTTTACTGATTTTCATTTACTTGATGTCATTTCAATATAGCTTTTATTTCACCTGTTTTTTGTGATTTTTTGACCCTTTATGAAACAAAAGCCTTGCATGAAAATTAGTAGATGGAAAGCTGCTACAAAGCTAAGAAGGGATGTTGATTACTGCATGGATTATATTTGTATATACTGGTGGCTTGAAGATAGAGGAAGGCTAATTGTGGAGTCAGTTCATCTTTAGTGACATTATGAGTAAGGTCTGAGGGGTGCCTTTGTGCTTCCAGAGGCAGAGACATGTTACATGGACAGAAGGAAGTGGCTCATCAGCTTATGGACTGCTGAGAGTAGGGGTGGTGCAGAGACCTTCTGCTCTTTGGCTGTGATGACAGGAGAGCTTCAGCCATGTAGCTGCACTGCCTGGCTGCAAGGACTCTGGGGAGCACCTAGGAAGCTGCGTGGTGCACCGAAGGGTTTGGACAGTTGATGAGGTGAAGAACAGACAGGGAGGGGTCCCTACCACTGCTAGCTACTCTGACAAATGAGGGTAAATTCTATCCTCAACTATTTTCCAAAACTAGGGGATATCTCCTCCTGGGGCACACCTGAAGCTGTCTCTCCTCACTAAAGTAAATAGGTAGTTTGTTTTTGAGTCAAGAAAACCTGCCGTAGAGCTTTGGTTGTCAGGGGAATGCAAAACAAACCTGCCCTTGGCTTCCAGAACAAAAGGAGTGCAGTCCCTAGTTTTCAGGGGAAAACAAATCAAGAAAAACCTCAGGTTCTTGCTTTGGGGTAAAAGCAAACCAAGATGTGTCTTTGCTCTGGGCTGGCTGTGGTAGTCACCATTTGGAAGAGTTAGACTTCATCCACACCACATGGCAAGAATTATTTTCTCTGTGCTCACAGGGATATTTCTGTCTGTCAGGTGGGAAGTGGCCTCACTTCCTCACTGGTGACTTCTGAATTGTGTCCAGCACTGCTGTGTGAGCCCTAGCCCAGCACAGGCTGTGGCCCTTTCTGATTGTTTGGTGTTGGGAGTCCAGGGCAGATTCAGTTCCTCCCCCCTAGGGGGAACAAAAATAGAAAAGGAGGAAATGCAAGACTGCTTTAGTCCTTGCTCAGGGCTGTCCCCTGACACTGCTGATGTGGGCACTGTGGAAGGAGGTCTGGCTGCCTGGCCTCAAGCTGCTGTAGCACCTGGCTCTGTGTGTGCTGAAAGCCAGCACTGTTAAGTGTGGCATTTCATCTTCCCACAGAGGCAGCACATCTACCCCTACCCCATCTTTTCTCTTTGCAAGGGAAAAATGTCTTTGTCCCTCAGAGCAACAGTATTGGGAAGTGTTTGAGCAGTTCAGTGTGTGAGAAGAACTCCAGATCACTCCTGTTGCTTTCTCAATCACAGCATTTTTGTGAGAATCCATCATATTTCCAGTCGCTCTGTTAGAATCTCTTGGGAAAACCTTGCAGCATTGTAATGTAAAGGATATAATGCAGTGAGGAGAAAGTCTACTTTAATAACTTTGAGAGCTGGATTTGAAACCTTTCAAAAAGCTCTTACAAAATTGCAATTACTTTTGTGTTTATAGCTTTTTTTTTTTGTGGTGTGTTTTCTCTGTACCTCATGTAATGTTGTACAGGATGTTTCTTATATTTAAGGAGAGAACTATATGCCATGCTATGGCTAGAGTGGTGAAATGGCCTTTATCCACAGGCCATCAAGTGAGCACTGTTCTTCACAGCAAAACAAGGCATGCAGTTAGGAGTTACAGAGCCACACTTCTCGTTTGTTCAGCTTCAGGGGACCCTAAAGATCCCTTGAATATGAGAAAAGAATATATCAAACAAAATACTAGAGAGGAAAAATATATAACAATAAAGGGGTTATTTCATATGACTAGATACATTGTTTCTATTACACAAGCATGCCTCTATTTTTGGTGTTTGGATGTTTATCTACCAGAGCCTAAACATGCACTTCTCCCACCCTTTCACAGGTTTTTAATTTTTTTTTTTCCCTCTACTGTAGAACAACTTTGGAGCTGAGTAAGCTGTATCCTGGAAAAACAAATTGCAGGAAATGGTATTTACCCTTTGATCTTTAGATCCTTCCTCTGCTGTGATATACAGTAACTTGTTTTGTCTTTGCTCAGTGAACAGGCTTTCTCCATTTAGATTTATGGTAGTGGCTCATTGCTGTTAGAGGAGGCTTAACTGCCTTTCATAAAATGAGGAAAGAAAGGCCATGTTTTCCGCTTATCTTCCAACTTTCCATGCTGTCTGTAGACCAAGGAATTTTGAGTTATATATTTGTTTGATTGCAAAGTATTCATTGCACTGGATTGGCTGCTACTGTCTGGACTTTGAAGTGTCACTCCATGCACAGCCCCATTAAACTCAAAAGAAGCCTTTGTAGAGCAACTTGGCTAAATCAAAGTAAAAGTTTGCAGCACTTATCCCAGAATAGAGTATTTATACAGCCAGTTAAATGCTTGGAGGGCAATGTACTGTCCACTGAGGCTGCATATTCACTCCAGGTGTATTACACTGAATTCTTTGTATTGCCATAGCCAGGGATGCTGTTCAGTATCAGCAAGGGGATCAGGATCTTGACTGTATCTATTATTGCATGATGGTAAAGGGGAAAAGCTGAAAGGATGGGGTGTTGATACATGCCTCTAGCACGTGCTTGAAGCCTTTCTATTTAACTGTAAGAAAGAGAGGACCACTTCCCATTTCACTGAATCCTTCTGGGATGCTGTCAGGATAGGATTTGCTTTCTCTGCCCTTTGCTCTGTGTTTCTTTAACTCCACCTGCCTTTTGTTATCTTGGAGGCCTGTGCTGATCAAGTTACAGCCTCAGTCTCTTCCTGGCAGGGTCCAAATTCTGTCCCAAACTGCTTCTGTTGCCTTGGAAATGCCAGGGCAGTATGCTGAGGTACTTCATTGTTGGCACTGGCCTTATGGACACTAGGGCTGTCTCACTGTAATGTCCCTCTTATGGGTTAGTGTTTGAAGCACGTGTATGTGAGCACCTCCCTGGCACTCAAGGGAAAAGGACCTTCAGCAGGAAGGTGGGAATTGGTAGGGGAGGCATAATTTGCTTTCAGCTCTTTTTCAACCCTTACAAACAACTTTAAAGTCATAGAAAAGCAAAATACCAGGGTGTAAAATTGCAGAAGAAATAAAGAAGAGTGAAGTTTGTGGAAAAGTTCTATAACTTGCGTCTGTATACAGTTATAAGCCTTTGTATTTGTTATATTTTAGGACTTTCAGGCACTTTTACCACAGTAGTGCTTTTGGAATATAAAGGCTATAATAATGAAGGAAACACTGACAAGATGTAGATTTAGATTTTTTTTTTTCTCCAAACTGGCTGTTATAAAAGCTGTAGGCAAGCATATGTTTGAGAATTTCCTACTGGTTTACTATTTTATAATGCCACTTAAAAATACAATGGATAAAATTTTATTTGTGATCCAGAATTATATTCATATGTAAATATAACTTTTGTACAGAAAGAAGCAAGTAACAAATCAGTAAAAATGTCTCCTTCCATAAATTTTCCATGTTTTGATTGCTTTATGTGCTAGCCCTGATGATCTTTAAGATCTACAGTTGTGCAGCTGCTTTCTTTGCTAATAACTTAGACTAGAATTTTTCTAAAGAAAAAAGTCTTTTTACAGCTGTATGCTTTCATGAGGAACTAATGACTTGATAAACATTAGACTGTTATTGTTTATGCAAATGCAGTCAGCTCCCTGAAAAGAAGGCCAGGTCGCATAGTGTGTGCATGATTTAGTGCAAGAAAGGGAAAATATATTTTTTTTAGGAAAACAAAGAGTAGGATCTACAGCATAAACACCAGTAATTTCATACCTGGAAAAATTCTCCTCTCTTAGAGGACTCCCTGTTCCTCAATCACAGTTCTCTTTTCTCTTGGCAAAGAACCAAGTCTAAGTAGTTGAGTGATGTTTTCTGTGGCCGTTCATGGGTCTTTAATCCATTAACAAAATATGTCTCTTAAAAGATACTGAAATAACAGTAAAGGCTAATAGAAATGGTCATGCCTTGGCTGCTGAAGTTACTTTTGTTATCAAAGACTATGCCTGGTAGTCACCATATATTTTATGTGGGTATTTTGAGAGGGCAGGAAAGAAGAGTTTTAGCCATGAGGCAGCAAAGCACTTAATGTGCAACAATTTTGTTGATTGCCTGTGGAAGGACAGATAAATAGAGTCATTTTTTTCCTTAAGAGATCAGGAGATGATTCTGAAATTCACATTTTCAGGAATGTCTTTATGAAGAGTCATGATAGAAGCAAAATGACAGCCAAGGATTTCAAATGCATTCGTTGAGGTTGTTTGTGAAAACCTCTGCCAGGGCCCCAGTTTTTGGTATAGGTCTTACTTATGTGGGCTGCTGTTTGAGATATAGTGTGCGGTGTTCTGTGCCCTACGAATTACTGCTTCTTGCTAAGTTTCAAATGCTGCTGTTTTAGCTCTAAATGCCTAAGCCTTTGGGTAACACAGGTGTGCATTTTAACATTTTGCACCCAGTAGTTAACCTGGGAGAGGGCCGACTCCAGGCTGCTGGAGGTTGCACAGGGTGTATTGCCCCAGGAATGCAGTTTTGTCTAAGGGTCAATACCTGTCAGTTCTGTCTGACCTGGTGAAACTAGGGAAGAGCTGCTGTCTGGGGCACAGGAGAAGCAATGGGAATATAGGGGTAGGTGCCTTTGGGATCCCTCAGCCTGGTTTACTGCTGCAGCATATCCCAGGGCAGCAGCAGGAGGGTGAAGATGGAAGCAGGCACAGAGCAGTAACATCAGAAGCATCTTTGCTTCTTATCACACAGGGATGTTTTCTGTTGTTATTGTGACTTTGCCAGCCCTAGGAAACCACTGTCTGCTTTGTGGCTACTGCTGGCTGTAGCTGGTGTCAGGAGATGCTGCCATCTCAATCCGGGATTTACAGTTTTTATAGAGCCAGAACTGGCTGGGTTGGAAGGGACCATAGTAGGTCACCTGGTCCAACTGCCCTGCTCAAGCAGGGTTATCCTTGAGCCCATGGCGCAGGTTTTCATCCAGACAGTTCTGGAATACATCCAGTGAGGGAGACCCTGTTCCAGTCCTCTTTCCTCTGTTCCTCTTTGTACAAACCTTGCAATAGTAATTATCCTATAATGAGCTGAGTAACTAAATGAGTTTAGCATCAGTTATTGTAGTAATTAATGCGCCTAACTGGAGTGGATAATTCTGTTGTGTAGTATAGAAATGGAATAGGTTGGTCTGCAGCAAAAGTGTTTTAACTTTGACCTGGAACAAGTTGTCAGGAATTGACTCTAAAATGTCACACGAAGCTCACACCAACTGAAAGTTTGCTGATGGCTTCAGTGGGTCTTGCCGAAGAGATCCATATCTTCTTCTTTCAGTGACGCCGGAGTGGTCCTCCAGCATGAATAATGCTTAAGCAGTAGGGACGCTAATTTCGTCATGCTTTTTTTTTTTGGCAATGTGAGAGTAAAACTTCTTTTCATACAATTCCAGTTATTGTTGTCATCATCTTCTGCTTTGTAAATAAGCAACATATGAAACAGCTTGAAGTACCAAATATACACAGAAAGGATATTTCCCAAGAAAGCAGCCTAAAGTTTTGATTATAGATGTGATCAAAGAGCTGTATGCTTGAAAAGTCAAACTTAAAATTTTTAGAGGGGAGGGGTCCCAGGTCATGTTTTTTTGTCATAGTCAGCGATGTTGATAACTGGCATAGAGCTATGTTCTTTTACAGAAGCTCTTATGTCGGAGTGGAGGATCAAGCACCATACAATGATGCAGAATGCTGAACTTTTGACTGATCTGAATACTAATAAATGTGTTAGTGGGTAGGAATTGATGCAAAGGAATTTATAGTTTTATATGTGGCCGTGGCTATTTTGATTTAAAAGATCAGAGTAGAGCAGCTTGCACTACAGTTACAGGGCAATTGTTGGGTGTTTTCTGGTTGTCATATTGAATTACATATAGTGTTTTATAGAGTGGTCCCTGTTTAGGCCTCCTAAGCCAGAACAATATTTTACTGAAATTAAATATTCTGTGGCAGATGTATGTCTAACAATAAATAATCACCAACAGCCTGAAGTATTTACTGAGGTATAGCTATGAAATGTCAACAAGATGTTGTAAGTGCACTTGCCAGAAATTATGCATGAGAAGTGTCTTAAATCCTGGCCTTGAAGATGAGATCTAAATAAAAAAAAGAAGCACAAGCAAAAAAGTCCTACCTCTCACGTCTTTTGTTTTCGATGTACTTTTTACATTTTCTCGTGTATGTTCCATAAATAATAAAAGATAAAAAATAAATGGTTTGAGGCTGTGCTTCCATTGTATCAAAGCTGGACACCTGAAATGCTTCCTACTGACCCATGTTTCTTAAAATCAGCATAATTATGGCTGGATTCCACCAATTTTAGCTGAGGTGCCAGAAAATGTCCAGTCACAGCAGGACTGAGTTTAGCACTGGCAAATTTTCCTGGCCTCCTGGCCATTCATTAATTTACACTGGGCACGAACTCTGTGCTAAGGCTCGCACTGATGTATTTCTGCAGCTCTTCTTGATCATGCACAGTAAAATCGTGCAGGGTATCATTGCAATGCAATGATGCCATTGTAAGGACATAAACATCAGAACAGTTAAACAGTTTCAGACTAAAGGTTCACCTTGCCTACTTACTGTCTGCAGCAGTGATCAGAAGTGGATGCCTAAAGAATTTACAAATAGGGCAGGTATGTGGGAGTACTTTGCCCAAACCCTTGATAGCTTTTCAATAGCTTGCTGAGATGCCTTCTACTATTTAATTACCTTTTGGGATTTCTCTTTTATTCAGTTCAAATTTAATAAACTTTATAATAATAATAAACTCCTCAAACTTAGATAAATGTCGGTATCTGCTGCCTCCTTTGTCAAGGTGCTCATAAATGTGTGCTGTGTTTTTTCTTCCTGCTCGACTGTATGCTTTTGGTCGGTGGCAGCACTGGAAGGCAATGAAAATAAATAGAAAACAAAGGCAACTTAATTTACCTAGTTATTATTTAGTCTCTTGATACTTGGTGGTCAGAGTGTTTTCACTTTTCTGTTTAGAAGAGAAATTATGGTTAATATTTTAAATTACAATTCCAGAAGAGTGAAAGATTTGTAGTTGGACTGATGCAATGGGAGAGAGGAGAGTTTGTGCCTAAGCGCAGCTCAAATAAGCTTGAGCAAGCTGATTTTTTTTTTTTTTTTTTTCCACATCTGAAAGTGAGTGAGGCTTTTATTTTGGTTGTAAATCATGGGAGAAAGCCAAGAAACCCATTGCTGCTGTCAAAACCAATTGTGTGTGTTATTGTGGCCACTATATTGGCAAAGTAAATATATTTACACATACAATGGAGGATATGATTGTGAGTCAGCATCAGGAGAACTATGTCAAGAATTTCTTAGCACAACTTTTTATTTAGTGCTTTTGTGTTGGTATTTGTGGCAGATTATCATTAGTCTGGCTCAACTTTATTTTTTGCATGCCTACCATTATGATTCTAGCTGTAATCAGTGTGAAAAGTATCCAATAATCAAATAGCAGTTCTGTGCTTCTGATGAAAAAAAGCTGTGGTCAAAATGTCCACAGGCCAGTTTCTTTTCTTGCACTCACAGGGTTTATTCCTATGTTCCTCAAAGCTACTGAGGTATCAGAGCACAGAATTCCACCTGCACACAAGAAACTCTCCTGAAGAGTCACTTTTATAACTCTGCCAATCTGTTGAAAGGAAATGGGTTGTGTCCCATCAATCTTTTTCATTTTTAATTCCAGAATGAATGTATAAATATAAAAACAGTGAAAATAGAAGGATGTTCCCTAGGTTTTGTGTGGCAACTATTAGTTCTTACCTGGCTAAGCGCTGGAGCATGGAGTCATGGAATGGTTGGTGATGGAAAGAGCCTTAAAGACCACATGACTTCAATACCCCTGCCATGGACAGGGGCCTTTCGCAAGGACAGGTTGCTCAAAGCCCCATCCAACCCAGCCTTGGATACATATCAATAATGAGCTGGTATTAAGGCATTTCTGGGATCTATTTAAATTACTCACTTCAGATATATTTTCTATGAGCAATTAATCCATGACTATTATCTCCATGAGATTGTGTTAGAACTCCTGAGAGTATTTCTAGATGCTCTGGGTTTTTGCTACTGGATGCCTTTTTTTAATCCTATTCCCTGATGAGTTGCTTCATGTTGAGCTGTATAGAAGGGTTGCAGCAAATTCTGGGATGCAAAGTGTAGTGAAATGGAAGATATTTTTGCAGTGGCTGTATGTTTGACTGTGCCCAAAGCTTGGATGACTCTGAGGGTTTGAGCTATGAACTCCATGAGAAATGAAAGCTGGGGGAAAAACAAAGTTTGTAAAAAAATGTTGTATATTGGGTGAAGAGCAATAAGTAACTGGCTTATCTGTCACATGACAGCACTGAATATTTTGAATGTCATCTGAATTAGTCTTGTAGAGTACGGAGCATTATGAAACCTGGAGGTATTTTTTCTGCAGTATCGGAAGTACAAAGGTCATCTTGAGTGCACATCAACTTGAACGTGTAGAGGGAGGCATAACATGAGCCAAGCTCTTAAATATGCAAATTGCTAAGATGAGCTCAGTTTGGCATGCTGTTTGCCAGATGCAGTTCAGGTTGACAGGATGTGTCCTAGGGTGGGTGTGAGATTATGGTTCAGATTTTCCTTTTTATTCCCTTTAGGCTTGGGAAGGGGCAAGGGACATCAATAAAGGGGCTACAGACACCTAAAATCTGATTAGGGAAGGATTTTTCTAGTACCAACAGTGTGAAATGCCTGTTTAAACATTCATAGGACAGCTTCATAGCAGACATTGGAGCATTCACCTGAAAGATGTAGATTCAAATCTATTCAGGCAGTAGAGGTTGTTCCACAGACTCTGACTCAGAGGGTTCAAGACTCTGACTAATGTGCAGCCTCATGAGAAAGATGGGGGAAATAACATCATGGCAATATATATTTCCAAAAACTTGCTGAAAAATAAATTCTCTCAAGTCTGTCCCTGTGTATATAATTGATGTCTCTAAGTCTAATTTATATTTTACTTGAGCATTGAATTTTACCCTATTAAGTAACTGTATAACAATCAGCTTTTTTTAAAAAAAAAAGAATTCAAATTCCCACCATTCTCTTTTCCTCCGCTGTGTGTCTGAGGATGTCTCTGTTTGAAAGGTGGATATCAATCAGGGAGAAGAACAAGTACTAGCTTCCTTTACTGCTTTTTTGTATGCTGGAAGGAATTGCCTTCCGAACTGCAACATACAAACATGGTAGAGATGAACGTTCCTTAGGGATTCAATATAATACAGAATGTATATAAACAGGTAATATGTAACGCACTGTGCATGGGCTGGTCTTGCACTTGTGGATTTTATGCCATCATATGTTATATGATGGAAGGTGCCAAGAGTGCTCAGACTGCTGTGGTGTTCACACAAGGTGCTTTTCCAAATTGGCTGCTTCACTAGACTGCTAGACAGAGACTAACAAGGGTTTTTTTAATATAGTAGGAGCATCTATAATTGAAACTTCTCAGCCATCAGCCTTTCCTATACAGCCACTATGTCATAGTAGCTTCCATGCAAGTCATTAAAAAAAGAAATTGTTTATACAAATGTTGTTTAATGAAATCTTTGTTGGCTCAAAGACATGGTGCCAAAACAATTACTGCAGATGTATTAGGTGACTGAAGCTGTAGTTCATTTACAGTGTTATGTCCCTTCACTTCTCTGTGTGGCCTTGGAAATGAGCCCACTCCATTTTGAGGGCTGCCCTTGGTAAATTCTTCACTTACTCTGTTTCGACAGATTCACTCAGATCTATTATGAGAGGGAATTGAAAGCAATGTAGACATTTAAGAGATGAAACATAACATGGAATTTACTGATTAGGCCCCTGTAATTATCGTTTATGCAAGAAGAAGCACTCCCAGGAGATTCCTGCAGATAAGCAGCAGGAATGATGGTGTCTTCTATTGCATAGTGAAATGTGGCTTTTCTCAGATGCTTCTAGATTTCAGATAAAGAATCTGGAGGCTGCTTTTACTACCTGCACTGTCTGCTGCAGGGCAGCTCCAAGGGGCTCCTATCATCCCTCCTGTCTGTTAGCCACTCTTTCCATTGCTGCAGTTCCCAGAGCTTCCTGCCTTAGGCAGGGCTCCTTACTCTCATGGTGGGCAGCAGTCTGGCATTTCCCAAGGGACTCTTTGGTCCCATGACTTTACGTGTGGTTGGTTTTGGTTTTTACCACTTTGGCATAAGAATGACTCAGGTGAATCAATGCCCATGTGCAGACTAGCTAATGTACAACTTCAACAGAAAACTACCGTGCTTGTTACTTTGAAGTGTGGTGTGCTGGTCTCACCTGGGGAAAATGTCAGTTTTTTTCTGTCTTTATTACTAACCTTGAAATCTGTATAAAATTGGAGGGTGAAATGAAAACAGAGGTGAAGTCCTGCTTCTTTGTGTTAATTTTTCCAGTGGTGCATCAGCTGTGAAACCAGTGGGGCCTTAACACTGTAGCAGAGACCTGCCTGCCGGTGAGTAGGGGCTTCTCTGCTTAACCTCCTTACAGGGAGGGAGAGAGGGGGATAATGGGAAATCCAAAGTCATTATACCTTCACATAGGTTTTAGAACAGGTCTTGATTAATTTTTTTAAAATTTCCATGATGAATTTTTTGCTGTTAGGTTATCTCTTGTTGTGATAAAATCACATATTGCTGCTTGCTCTGGGCTAAGGGTGCTAAGGATCCAAAAGAGGAAAATGCAAGAGCATTCCAGATTCTTATTTACTTGTGCTTAATCTCTAGGTTTGATCTTTCTGATAAAAGTCTGACATTTGAAATAAAACCCAGGTAATTTTATTTGGAGGTATTATCAGATTACTGTTCATCTTTCTCTGTATAATAATTCTTTCAGAGGATCCTTTTTCCCATCACTTTGAGACTTCTTTAGTTTGACAGGGACAGGCAAGTCTAGTGCCACCCTGTCCATAATACGGCTGCTAGCTAAATCTTCTCTTCCTCTCCTTACCTAATGAACATTTTTTGTATTCTGCCATCACAAAATCAATTACACTTTGCTCTTGCTTTGCAAGGAAAGGATTAATTTGTGAACTGATCTTCAGCTGAACCAAAGGGAAAACAGCTGGGTTTATTTCATTTGGAATGACCTGCTTATTTGGGGCAGTGGGCTTTAACTGTTCACCTGTAAGTGCTGTTTGGCTTGCAGCAGCTGGAAGCCTTGCCCAAAATCAGTGGCTGTGCAGCAGTAATTAGACCATCCAGCTGTTCTGTAGCTGTGATTTTTCCCTTCCTTCCAGGAAATTGAAAATTCATGTTGTAAAGGCTTGAATTTGCAAGCTTGGGTCTTTAACTGAAGTGGTTGAAGTACATTTAGTTACTGGTATGATCAGTGCAGTGTTTAGTCCTAATTTTTTGGCTGTTAGAGGCAGTTTACTTAGCCATGTGCTTGTGTTAGGCCTTGAAGCTGGAGTAGGAATGTGTAACAGTGTTAGTTCCTGATGGTCCCAGCAGCTTTTCTGATGAGGAAGAAAAGTATTGGCATACAGAACCTTTGTGCTGCTGCTAATGCCTGTCTCTGCCCAGGTGTTACTTGTGAAAGTAGGAGCATGACTGGCATGCTCAGCCTCTGCTAAGAATGAGTTTTCAGTTGTCTGAAAGGAAAGATGAATTAAACTATAAAGGAAGTTTCCACTGATGTAGATGTTAACTATAACCTCTCTATGAACATCTTCATATGTCCATTTAATTAAGCTAGATCCATTCCTGTGAACAGATTGGATTTGGATCTGGTTGTGAGGAGCATAGCAGATAAAGCAAGGCTGCTGTGACAGGTGCCTGAGGTGTAATGTGAGGAAGCATCTGCTTCTTCTGACATGGATGTGTTCTCACCTTGTCACCTCTTTGGGTTCCCTGGGTGTGCTAATGGGAGTGGAATCAGTGAAAGTTTCACTATTTGTTCCTTAGTTTAAAAAATTGAGATTTGTTTCTATAGTTGGTGAGGGAATGTTGCTTGTGACATTGTGCTTCATTGGAAATGAGGGGTTTTCTTTGTGACAAATCCACTCTTCTGGGATCAGGCAAATGGCTCACATGGAAACTGTGGCTGTTCACAGCTTGTTTTAATTGAACTTTGCTGCATAACCATGCTGTGAACAAAAGTAGAAATTGTGAACTTCAATTTGGACTTTTTCTTGAGGACTATAGACAAACATTAGAGTTGCCATTCAGTGCATAGGTACATGGCATTTCAGCTGTACTGCAGTCCTGTCTAGATCCACATGTTCTTTTCTGTTCTGAGAAGTTTCTGTTCTATTTTTTTTTTTTTTCTGGTGAAGTTTTATGCCAGGTATTTACCTTCTGATATTTCTACACAATATCAGGCTGGCCCAGCCATACCCTGGTTCTATTCTGTGTTTTTAAGCACAATCATTTGCCCTTGAAAAATGCAATTTTAAAACATCTCATTCTCAAACAGCATTCTGCCTAACATGATTGCTGAAAAGTAACATCAGTGTGCAGCATTTCCATTACACATAACAGCAACACAGAAATCTATTTGCTTTTGTAGTGGTTCCTGCCCTACTTATTTGTTGCCAGAAATAAATCAACAGTTGGTGGTGGGCCATCTGATGCTCACTGTGTATTGCAGGCCATGTATCTGGCCTTTTCTTTTAAACTACCAGTCCAAAATATTTGTTCTTCAATGCTGATTGCACATTCGTCATAGTTTACTCATGGCTTTTTGCTTAAATACTTCAGTGAATTCTGCTGCCAGTGTTGAGACTTTCTTACTGCTCAGCTTAGTAAAGGTTCAAGGGAGGTGAGGTAGCTTATGGTGAGACGAACTAGTGCAATTAGATGTAGTATTTAGGACTTACTGAAATCATTCCTAGTGATTTATGATCAAAACCCAATGCCCTTCTTTTTGAAGATTAAAGAACTCTAAGAGAAAAGAAGTCTGTAGAATCCACACTTATAATTGAAGGATAAGTTAAGGAATATTCTGTGAAAATTAAATTAACTTAAAACTTAAGTAGAAGCAGCCTTCAAAAATATAATGAAAACTTTAAGTGTATTGAAACAGGTTTTTTATGGAAGAAAACCAAAAAAGTATTTTGCCTTTCAAAAGCCAATAAAATGAAAATTCCCTCTACAGAAGTTCAGAGGGCTCTAAGATAGAACTTACAATACCATGTATGCCATATTATTAAAATATTGCTGATCATGTATCAATCAAGCCATTTTAATACTCTTGACTATTACCAGACTACAGGTGGAGGGAAAGTGAAGTTAATTCTTGGTGTGCCTATGGATGAGAAACTATTAGTGCTACTGCAGTGTTCACATCTATCCACTAAAATGTGATGTTATTCCTGGAAGGGGAGGTATTGGAATAGATCTGAATGCCAACAGGCCAGCAATTTTGGCACTCTGATTTAATTTCTCGAAGTACTGAGCTTTGGAACTTTTACCAGACTCTTTCTTATACCCGTGTTTTTCTTTCCCTTTCAAGTGTCAGGGCTGCAGCAGGTGAAAACTCTCTCCTGTGTGATTCCCAATACTGTCAGATAGTATTGGGAATGAGGGGTGAATCCCAGTTCAATAATTTCACTTGATTCCAGTGAAATGGGCAGGAATTTGTCTAGGGTTGGGCTGTGTCTCTGCTAGAAGCTGTAGTCTTTAGCTACATACCGTGTCTAAAGTTCTTTCGTCAGACCCATCATGATTTATCTACTTTACCCCAGATATTAAACTGTATTCAAGTTGGAAATGTCATTGTAGGCTTTGGAAGAACTTCCTTCCATCCTCTCTTTAGGTTTGGCTCCCAGTGCTGCTGAGGGATGAGTGCAAGTGAGCATCTATGTGCCTTGTGCTCCCCAGCTCCCTTGTGCTGTGTGCTGGGCCCAGCCAGCAGCAGCTCTGGGCCTGCCTTTCTGCCCATGGCTTGTTGGCTGGTGGGCTCAGGTGTTTCCATTGGCTTGGGCAGCTCTCCATGTGCCTTCCCAGCATGGGCAATCCAACCTTACCTCTGCAGTCAAGGGAGCTGGGGCTGTTGTGACTTGTGATATTTTTCCCTTGTTCCGTGGTGGAGAGCTTTGATCTGACTCATTGGAATTCTAGAAGTTGTCCTGACTGCCTTTCTTACTGAGTTGCAAGTTCTCCCTTTCCTACTAAAAAGTTAACTCAGACTATTTTTATTTGTAAACTAATAGTTTGTCAGCCAGGCCTTTTGGTTTTGTGTCAAAGGCTGGGTCTGGGATACCAGCAGTCATGTATTGTACAACTTCAGATCATTGTATATTGTGGGTTAATTTAAGAGCCTCAGTGTGTTAACATATTTTTGCAAGAGGATAAAAATGCCTCTGAATTGCCTTTGAGTCACTCAGTCTGTGTCACTAGAGAAGGATTTCCCTCCTGTGTTTATTGTGACTCCTTTGTTCAGTGCACAGTGCCTCTCTAGAGACCTTCAGAGGTGGTAAAATGTGGAGTTGTGCTGAGTGTGGGTCATGGACCAGAGAAGACTGAATTGGAAAGCCTACCAAAGGAGCATTGGGAGGGAGTGTGGTGTCTGTGCTAGGAAACCTGTTAGCACTAGAAAAAAAGGATTTTTCTGCTGGGAAATGCAACATTTATCAGGTATTTTAAAGATGAGGATATTTTTAGTGGATGAGCAACTAGAGTTGAGATGCTATCCCATAGGGAAGGATATTTTGTCTTAGAGTAACAAAATGTAAGCTATTTTCTACCAACAATAACTAAGGGAAAGAATCATGTTTAGGCTAATTCTGACTTTTTAAAAAGCAGGTTTGGTGAACTGTGCCTCCCAGGGACCCCTTAGCCAGGGGACTGGAATCTGTCTGAGCTGCTCCCCATCACACTCCAGCCACAGAAAGGAGATACTTAATTATACATGGGATTTAAAAAAATCTGTCACTGAATGGCTTTGAAGTGTTGCCAGTAATGACATTCCTAAGTAATATTCTTGCTGCTTCAGAGAGAATAAGTACTAGAGTGCCAGCAGATACCTTTTCATTTCTCTGTAACTGGCAGAAGCTGTTTTAAATAGGTAGAATGTAGTCAGAAATCAGTGGACTGTGTCTAAAATGCTTTTTTTGACCTGAATAGCATTCTGTTAGTAAACAACAAAGCACTGTCTGTATCTGGAATTACCTGTGGCACTTCAAATAGCCATAATCTTGCTTCTTTTGGTATCTGTTGTGCATCCGAGGGTCCTGAGAGTGCTCTTTGGGGGTGGTGATACAGTAGCACTGGCACAGTAATTCTTTGAGTGAGTAGCTCTGCAGGCACAGAGGAGCAGGTGCAAGCAGGATTTTGGTACCTGATACAGAGGGAAGATGTCTTGTGTGAGCAAGTTTCCTGAATGCTCCCCTGTTCAATTGCACCATTGTGGTTGGTATGGTCTATTCTAGTCTATCCTAAAATCTCTTATCTGTAGAAGAAATCCTCTTTTAATCCACTGATGTTGCTTTTGGAGTTGTGTGAAGTCAGTTTTATATAATTACACCTTTAGTTTCATACTAGGTGGATTTTTTTTTTTTTCCCCTAATGTAGAAAAATCAGTGTTGGTTCATGTGAAATTATCCTTTGATTGTTCTAATCCAGGAAGTGGTTGCAGTTGAAGAAGAACAAGTCAGGACTGGAGTGCTGATTAGAGAGCCAGCTCAGATGGTGTGAGTTACTGCTAATGCATCCTTCCATCCTTAGGAATTGTAGACTCCTGGGTGCAATACTGGAATATGATCTAGGATACCTGGCCTCTGTTCTGTGCTTGATTGAACTTGGGAATGTGAACTTTTCCTGTGACAACTGTCATGGTTCCAACCACTGGTAAATAGGTGTTTTTTTTTTTTTCCTGAAGAATTTAATTCTTTAGCTTTTATTGAAAATCCCCTGACTGCTGTAACTTCTATTCCTCTGTCCTTCCCCTCAATCCAACAAAAAACCCTACTCTCAAACCAAACAAATTTATATATAGGAAAAAGGGTAGGATTGTCTTGAGCTGAAACAAGTGCTTTCATCTTGCATGGCATTTAGGATAAATGAAGCTTTGGGGCTGATGTGAAATACTTCTGGTTCTTCATCCAGCGAGCCATGACATCAATTATTCACAGAGGGGTTTTTATTTGTGCTGTGTTAGAAGGCAAGCATTTTATGGGAAGTTTTATGTTAACTTTTGGCTTCTGAGAACTCTGGACAAGAATGGAGTCTACCTGATCTCTCTCTGGCAGAGACCAGGGGTAATTTATACACAGTAAAAAGCCATAGGCAGTGCCTCCCCTTCCCAGCCACTCTCTGCTGTGCCTGTCTGTCAGGTATGGATATAGATGTTGGTATGGATTGTCGGAGGTTTGAGTGGGGAAGAGGGTCTTTCTTTGATGTCTGTGCACAAGAGAGCAGAGAACAGCCCTGTACAGAGTGGGCCCTTGAGAAGATGTGAATGGCCTCTAGGAATGGTAGTTGTGCATCCATTGATTTCCTGGGGTGAAAGTAGGAAAGGAGGGGGAAACACTTGAAAAACTTGGCAATTGCAGCAGTCGGAGGGCAGCTGAGCTTTATTCCTGGAAGTGTATTTAAATTGTATCCAGAAAGCCCTTCCCTCACCCTGGTAGCCTTGCATGTCTGGAGGAAAATTTTGCTCATGTTTTAATCAACTTCAAACTCCCTTTTGTGTCCTTAGAAAGCTGATATATGGTTTCAGAGCAACTAAAAAAATAATTAATACTTTCTTTAATGTGTGTGTGGGATTAATTACATGAATGTCAGATTTTTCTCCAGATCTGAATGTAACAGCTTTCCAGAACTCAGTTTGGTCAGGTGGCGAGTCCTACTGCTCATGCCGTTTTCCCTGCTGAATCTTGTGATGTGACCTTTGTCCTATTGTATGTACAGAACAGGCAGGACCTCTGCCTCTGTGTTTTATAAACCTTTCTTGTTCAGCTCCTCAGGCTGGCTAGGAAAGTGCCTGTTAATACTGTGATCTGATTCCCATGCCTCTGTACCTCAGTACATTTCCAGCAGCTCTGCAGCAAGCAGGAAACTTTAGCTGTGTACAGCCTTCCTGTCAAGGGGCCACTGAGGGGTGGATGCCAAAGACATTTTCTCTACTTTCCATGTGAATGCAGGGTCTCTTACCAAATTCCACAGCAGTCTTGTGTGTTATTCTCCATGAAATCGCTGAATTACAGGTCTGACAAAACAGACTTCCATCTGTGAGTGTGTGTTGAGAAACTGGATGATGTACTGGATACTGTAACATAGGAAACACCCATATAAATGGGCTTACTGATATGGTGAGAACATAGCAAACAATGCCTTTTTTTTTTGTGTTTGACACTTAACTTTGCCATTCTATATGCAGTTTTTTATCTAATCCACGGAAGTTTGCTGGAAGACATTGAGCTGAATGTTTCTGATAGTCTTCTCAGTGATCAGCCCTGCTGAATTTTCCATGATACATATTTTTGGGATGGGATTTTAGTGCAATTTCCATTAATAATTTTCCCAGTTAGCATGTATTTTTGTTGTTTATCTACGTGCTTGAGAAGTTATGCATAATTTATAATTGTTATACTAAGAGAAATAAGCTTAGTAGGCTTTGAAAAAGGGTTAAGCATTTATAAGTGTAATAAGATAACCTAGAGTTAAGTTAGAAAGGATTAAAAACATGAGATATAAATCCCTATGCCTCAGGGTATAATTGATGGAGTTTAAAGAAGAATTTCTCTGATGGGTAAATTAGTCTATAATTGCCCCCATAGGGACTCCCTCCTTAAACATCTGATACTGGTGTCAGTCAATACCATGCTTGATGGACCTTCAAACTAATTCAGGATGGCAACTCTCGTAGTAACTAACACAGTGCTGTGGTTTGTATCATGTTCCTTCCTGGCAGTGTAAAGCAATATTAACTGTTTAGCAATGGTGTGTTGTGGTAATAAGTAACATCTTGTGTGATATATCACTGTATGTAATAAATAGTAAATGTAATTGCTGGTACTACATATTGGCTCCTTGATTTGCACTTCACAAGAAGTGAAGTCTCTCCTACAGTGGAATTAAGTGATATATTTTGAAAGAAAACTCTTTCTATTTTAGAGTTTTAAGCAGTAGTAAAGGGGCTTTGAGTCCTAACCACCTGTGAAGACCATGAAAAGACAAACGAAGGACAGCATTCCTCTTGTTCCCACTCTGAGTCACATGCAGCTTCTGTGGGGTTTGTGACAGAAAGGGCCTCAGGCAGAAAAGCAAGTTGTAGGCAGGTAGGGACTGAACACCTTACTCACCTCTGAGGCATTTTGGATGTGTTGAAGAAGGGGATCATAGATCTGAGGCTCCATGGATTAGACCCGAGCCACTTCTCAGGAGACTTGTGTAAATCCAGAAGAGTGACAGTGGCAGCTGAGTAAAATATTTAGAGAACAGAAGAGGTTTTTTTGCTTTGTCTTCAGTGATCTAAGAAGTCATCTGCTAGGAAGCTCCTCCTGCTGCTTTTGAGAAATAACTACCAGTGTGGGAAAACTGTTGCCTTTTGAATATGTGATATTCTTAGTGAGAGTTACGGTACTCCACTGGAGCTACTCATAAGTAATAAATCCTCAGATTTGATGTGCATTAATGACAAACCAACACTACCACTAAAAAACTGCAAATCAACCAGCCACACACACCAACAAGAAAAAGAAAAATCACTCAGACTTTCCCTGCCTATGGATTCAGTTTCCCATCCAGTACATGGAATCATTTTGTTGCAGGAGTTTTGACTAATTCTCGTGCTAATTGTGTACTGCTCATCTGGGAGTTAAGTTCTCTCTGTGAGCTGAGATCCCTTTTAAATGTGAACCTGAAGGGCTTGTGTATGAGGCTCCTGCTTCACAGCCCCTCTGCTGTGTAGAGGCAATAGAGGCCATGCTTTAGAACCTTTACCCTCTTTCATAAATGATGTCAAGTCCATGCATTGTTTTTTTTTTTTTTTCCTTTTAATTTAGCCACATCTAATATTTCTAAGGAATGGACTTAGTTAATGCCCATGTATGTGATCACTGTAGGCTTGACAGTCAGCTAGAACTGTGCTCTGTGACCTTTAATTACATGCTAGATGATGTCTTGGGCTGCTGGAGTAAATATTCATTCCCAGATTCAACAATGATGTAAAAATGAGAGAAGACTCACCCTAATAGAAGTCCAGGTTGAGATAGGTAAGTACAGACTCTGCTCTTAAAACTGTTCTGATTTCACACCAAATATTTCCCTTTGCTCTGTGGGAGTAATGCAAGGGACCTTTGGATTCATTCCTCGAAAGGAATTAATTATATAAAAAAAAGCACTCTAGTGGAATGAGAAAGTACTTCGGGACCAGCACTAGCCATTGTTTGAACCATGTGTGGTGAGAGGACACACACCTCTACTGCCCTGCTGAGCAAATCCCACATGGGGCAAGTAGTAGTCACTGCTGTGGATGATGGAGCCCCAGCCAGGTGATGCAAGAGGCTTGAAGGTAAAAGGTGACCAAGGGAATGAGGAATGGGCATCTGGGGACAGCTGAGGAGCTTGGCTGGAGGGTGAAGGAACCCTGGAGACAGGGACAGCTCAGAACATAATGAGAACAAAATATGCATGTTCCTGTAAAAAACAGTGGCTTTTGTATCCTCTTATTTTCAATATTTGTGGTTCTGGTTTCAATTAATAGTTACATAATAATGTGTGCTTTTGCATTCCCTTAATAAAGGGTTGTCCTATGGCAATTTTGTATATGAATTTTCTCTTTCCAATTAACAAACTGCACAACAGATTTGCTCCTCAAGTTCTTAGATGAAAATATGATAGAACAATCTCTGAAAGTTCTCACAAGTGCATTTTCTCATTTGCATGTGAATTCAGGGAAATGTGAAATGTGTGCTACTGAGCTTTTGCTACAGACAGGAGAAACAAAAGCCAAGTTTGAGTGGCCTGCAAAGGTTCAGGAACTTTGTTTATACTGTGAATTGCCTTTGTCAGCCAACAGTCTGCACGAGGACAATCGTTAAATCAGGTATTGCTGAATGCTGGTTGTACTTGGCTCAAAGCATAAGGGTGCCACAGGAAAGCTCAGTGGTGGTGTCAGGTGAGTTTTTTTGTCTCTGGACATGAATTCTTATGAATTCTTATGAACATAGAATTATGAGCAGCAGAAAAAGCAGTCTTGTTTTTTCTTAAAGTCTGACAGCTGGAATATAACTCAGAGTTGGTTGAAATGAAGAGAATGGGTGTATCTACAGCTGCTCTGGTACCTTGTGCTTCGCTGTTTCCTCCATTTCACTGCTTCCATCAATCATGACTGTTTTATATATGAGAGATAAGTTTTGTTGAAGATGAACTTCAAAACTAACACACCTAGTCTGCTCCTACTAATGAGCATTTGGTGTTAGACAAGGAAGAACATGAAGCTGCACAGGAAACTGGATTGCTATATTTCCCCTATAAAGCTACAGTCATCTGGTAGCAATGCCAGAGTTTTGGGCCACAACCATCTCTAGGTTCCACTTTCCCTGTTCTGTGTAGAGCTGACATTGCCCAAGCAAAACTATAAAATTGATGTAATGTCTAAAATTTGGGTAATAATGAAAGAAGTTTTTTGGAAAGTGTCCTCGAACTATAATCTTGACATTGTGGGAAAAGAATGGAGCCCCCTCTCAAATAGTCACTGCCCATCTTTCCCAGCCTGCAGGTCTAGCAAATGAGAACAGGCCTCTACACAGCTAATCTTGCCACAGTAAATAATTCAGTGCATTAGAGTGCAACAAAGATATAAACATATGCTTACAGATAGAAGAAAAATCACTTCTTACAGGGAAAGCCAAGAAACTTGAAGCAATTGTCTCTAGGCAAGTTTTCTTGGGAAAAAAAAAGTTTGTGTTACCCTTCCCCTTTACCTCCATGCATTAAAAAATAATAAAATATGAAAGGTGTTAAGGGTTATCGAGCACTGTGAGTTTTAGTCATTTGCCAGGTGTTGCTGTAATGGTGATTCATTTGTGATGAAATGTGATATTCAAAGTCAGACTGTTCACTGACCAGCACGGTCTGGCTTTGTGGAGTGAGGGTCTTGTGGTGTTCTGGATGGCAACATAGACCATTGGTTGATATAGTTATGTTGTATTTTTCTCTTATATTGCTCTGGGGTCACTTTTGGTTTTAACTGTACTTGTATCTTCCCAGTTTTGCTTTTTAGAGATTTGTTTTTTCATGCTGGGCAATTCCTGTATGACTGCACTTCAGAAGCCGTGGGGAGGTTTGATGTGGTTTGTCACTGAGGTCTGGAGCACCTACAGGAGCCAGTGGCTTGGGAAGAGGAATGGTGGGGGAAAGGATGTGTGGACTTGTGCATTGACTGTCTGCCATGGGAGGTATGGATTGTTTTGATTAAGGCTGGAAAAACTGCGTTATGGTTGAGTGGGGGTGGTTTCTCAGGCTACTGTACTCATCAACTTGTCAGCCTGACAAAGGGCATCATCTGCCAGATGCACTTCAGAGTTCTCCTTGACTTGCTGTTCTCTTCAAACTTCTGTAACTATGCAAGACCCCTTGGATTTGTCATGTCTTGAAGTGAGCAAAATTGCCCCCGATTCAACTGGTAAAACAGAATTGAATTTTATTTTTGTAACCCTTGACTGAAGTGTTAATTAAGTCTTTAAGAAGTAAATACAAGTAGCTATACTGGCATACTTGGGGCAAGAAAAAGTTGAAAATAAGGTCAATTATTTAGTGTGCCTGGTAGTTTTCACATCTGGCCCCTAAACAGTTCCTTTGGCTGCAGTTGTATTTTTAGTAGATACAAAAGCCGTCATGGTAACAGTGGTGTCAGGCAGAACTTTAATCTTATTTCTGATATGAAAATCCCCCAGTGGCCTCTGTAGTGAGTACCAGTGAAAAGGCTATCATTTTCTTCTGCTTCAGTGTTATCTTAAATACTTTCACTGTGATCATCTGATGACCTTGGCAAGTATTTGAGGAGAATTCCTACTTACAGTATTTCAGTGCAGGAAAAAAAAACCCTAAACCAAAATAAAATCAGCTTCCATTAGTTGATATGCTTTTAGCATGTAGCTTCTCAAAAGTATGATCTCAGTGTAGTATGTTAGCATGTGCATTGTTTTCTACAAATCAGGATGTCTTTTGAGAGATCTTTTTACTTCCAGGTTAAGATCAGTTTAATTCCTCTACCCAACTGGTTTTAATCCTTTTAAAAAGTCTTTTTTGTAGGTTATTTATTCTTAATCCTATATTGTTCTGTGGTAGGCAATCAGGAGATTGCCCTTTGTAATTGGTGTAGGAACACGTGAAGGTTCTCTATAGGAACACCAGTTTAAATGCTATAGTAGAAGCCCAGAGTAAACTAGTAACTCATGCCACCTGTAGCCTCTAGAGATTGGTCAGCCATTTACCCATTTACGTTTTCCTTTAATTTCCATACAGCAACCTTCACTACTTTTTAGGCCATTATCTTTTTGATGAGAGTTTTATAGGATGTCTTTGATAGTACAGTGGTATGCTGGATGTGCATAAACATGTATATTGCTTGTTGAGTGATATTCACATCTTCTTTGCCCTGACACTCCCACAACTCCTCTACATATGTTTGAATGCCCCTCTCCCCTCAAATATTAATGAAATCCTGTTGGTGATATGAAGGTTTCCTGGAATAATGGCCAGCTAATTCTTTGTCCTGAATTCACCCTTTCAAGGCTTGCTTTATAACATTTAGGTTTACCACCTCATGGATTTCTTTTTGACTAAGAAAAGCATGTTTTCTCACTCTAGCTTGTGCTTTTTGTGTGCAAATGTAGTGGCTTTTTTTTTTTTTTTAAGCTGAACTTGTTTCATGTCCTTTTATTTGCTTATTTAATTTTCTGTAGTTGCTTATCCCTTTGTCATCCAGCATGGGTAATTCGAGAGCTCACAGGAAACAGCCTTCCCCAGGCCTGTGTATTCCCTTTGTCTGGGGTATTCCATAGGCAGAAGTGAAAGGTGAATTTGGTCCCTGATGCGGGTGTGTTGTACTTGACTCACTAAGTATCTAGGCGGGAATTTATCAAACCAGCTGTGCTCTTGATGAAGTAAATCAAAGAGTTTTCTGGTTAGGACAGTCTGGCCTAGAGCCTTTTAAAGAAAGATGTGATAAGGTTCGAGTATTTACTTTTCACATGGTAAATAAGTATTTTTTAAAGTGGGATACTTTACCAATATAATAAAGGAAACTCAAACACAGTCTGCTAGGTCTTGATGAGAATGTAAATTGACTTGTTCTGCTTGGTGGAAAAGCCCCCTGACCCAAAACATGTCATTCCATCTGTCAGCATGTAGGCACCAAAGGAAAAGAAAAATGAATGCAGGGGCTTTAGAGGAGTTTGGAATCATTCATGTAGCGCTTAATCTGTACCCTGGTTTAAAAGGCAGGTTTTTTACTTTACATTAGAGGTATATAATTTCTTAAGTCAAAAATAAGTAAATAAAATGTTATGGAAAACTGTACCTTGATTGTATTTTTACTTCTATTCTGTTAATCATCAAAGAAAGGCAGAATAACAAAGTGGTATTACACTTTGATTCATCATACACCATTGTCTTGCTTGCAGGCATCTTTCAATGGACCTAATATGGACCAGCTGTAGGCTGCTCTTTCCAGTGTCTTGCTGATGATGTTCACTGTTGATTGTTTACCTATGCATCTTACCATTTGTTCCAGGGATTTTATTTCTTTTTAAATAAAGGTATGGAATAAATCAGGGAAAAGAAGGCCATTTAGGGAATAGCTCAAATATATTCTACTGCACTTAGCAAAAACATTGAGCAAACACTTGGATAAAATATCACCTCTATCATAAAGAATTTATTTTTACAGAAATGAGAATTTAATTTATTATTTCTAAAATGTGTAATTAACATTTTCCTTGCTTTTTTTGGTGACAAACTTCCACAAGACAGAGAAATGTGTTCAGTTGTGGTGCAGTTTCTCAAAACAGCTGAATCTCAATGTGCATGATTTCCTCTATTAATTCCTGTTATGACACAAAAATAGTCATCCAGAATGGTTTTACTTAACCACTTTGTACAAACATTTATCTTGGTAAGATTTTGTCCTGCAGGTTATGTAATATCACAGACGTTCATGGCTGTTTACAGGATAAAAGTGTCATTCTGTCCTTGGAGGCTAAACCCCAATATTTACATGAGCTATGCTGGAATAATGAACATAGGTATGGCTCATTTTTGAGAATAGCACACCAGCTGTGGCCTTGAGATTTACAGCTTAATCCTGCCATCTTCTTACAGCTCAACTCCAGTTTAAATCAAAGAATATCTTCTAAATGATTGTTTGGAAGGAGATTCAGGCTTGAATTATCAAGCTACAAGCCTAGGTGTGTATTAGTGAGTAGATTGTGGAGGTTATCTTAACATGCGTTCAGCAGTAGGCTAAAATACTCAGTTATTTTGCAACCTTGGCAGAGCTTTTGTCTTGGCCTGCCTGCAGCTACCTAGAACTCTGTAAAGTTTTATCTTGCAAGACCTACAGGATGCATCTTCAGATATACTTCAGGATAGCATTTCAGTGTGGGGGTTTTGTTTAAAAACTTCATTGGATTTTAGCAGTTGTTTAGTGGCCTCCAATAGAAATATTGGTGCTTCCTTACGCTTTTCTTAACTCAGTATCACGATTTTAGCATCACCTGGCAGAGATATTATGAAAACAGAGTTTGAGGGAGGAAGTGTAACTGCTGGTTTAACAGGTGGTTCTAAGTGGGGAAAAAATGTAGCTCTGTAATTTGTGTTCACATTCTATAAGCTGTGTAGCAAGGACATGTTATTGGAGTTGGATGGATGGATTTTACTGTTGTCTCTAAAGGGGTATGAACAAAACTTTTATTCCAGAGCTTTTTAAACAGTATGTTCTGTTACTTGTTACACCTCTTTCAAAGACTTCATGCCTCTCATTCCAAGAGACAGTACACCTATTCAACATCCCTTTACAAGTGAGTAAAAAAGTTAACTGGATATTTGTGGGAAATATTATAGTTTAGAGGGCTTCATGGTCAGTTCTAATATTCCTTTAGTTCTTCTCTTAATGCATCAAGCTTGCAGCATTTCTGAAATGCTATCACCTGCTTTTGTGAAGAATGTTTTCAACTGTTTCTAATACATGATTGCATTTAAGTATGTCCATGTGGATATATAAGCATTCATTGAAAATTTTATACCCTCATATTGCTAAGACTTCTTTCCTCCAATGAATTAACTTCAGAATTTGCCTGGATAACTTTGCCAGTTATATTCAAGGAACTTTGATTTAAAATCTTAGACCAAGCTAGGAATTTGAAAGTAATTTATGCAGTAGTAATGCTTCTCTTGCTGCATGCTTACATTTACTTTTTCTATCACTTATGCAGCTCTTTGCTATTCAGTGAAGCATGTTGAGCATGCTGAAGGTTAACCCCAGGAATAAATGTGTTGCTGAATAAGGGAGATGATCTGAACTGCTGCCAGAACTTTGTAATTTGCAAATCCACCCTTTACCTGTGGTGCTGATTTTATCATAGGATAGAACTAAAAATATCTCCCTCAGAAGGGAATATCCACTCTTTTCATCTGCTCTAATGTAATTGCTTCAAGAACAAGTACTACTTTCTGCAAGTTGATGACCATCCCTCAGGTAATGAATTGATAGTGACTTCAATCCTTACTGGGCACCTAAGGCTTCCACACGAGTACGACAGAATATTCTAATGGATACCCAGAGGGCACTATTCACTGGGCGCTAAAAAAATCTCTGAAATGGTTTGATCCTTTCTCTCCATGTTTTTAGGCAGCTTATGATGATTGTGCTCCTTTTGTGGGCAAGTAGCATTTCTTGTAATAGGGGTTTAGAGTTTTAACCTGTTATTAAAAGGATAGGGAAAAAAACCCACAAAACTTGAAAACATATGACTTCTAAGACCATAGTTATTACCTGTCTATCACAGCAAACTCATTAGCATATTTCTATCCCCTGTGGAATGTGCTGTTCAGGTGATTTTTATTTTTTTGTTTTTGCCTTGTGAAATTATTTTCAGCAGTATGCAAATTTTGGTCTGTAACTCTTGAGGCCCCATTACAAAGTTCAGATACCTTTTCACTCTAAATATCCATTTTGCTTGTCAACATCTTGTATGCAGTTTTTCAGTTCATATTATTCATCAACCAAACTTGCATATGATATTAGTTTAGGAAGCCCATAACAAGAAGTCTCCTGGGATTCTCACATAAACGTTAAAGCAAATGTGATGCATCTGAGAGGATGCATTTTGAAGTGGTAAAGTCTAATTTTAATTACAGTGAGAGTGTGTCCTGATATTTTTCTCCACTTGCACTTGACATGTATTTATAAACTGTGAAATTAAGGTTTAAATTAGACACATAGGTTTCCACCTTCACAAAATAAGTTTAAATGTAGTTATTCTATGTATGCTGACTCCTCTATGCAACAGGAATTTTCTTCCTTGTGCTCTGAAATTGTCTTAAATTATTTCTGATATGTGCTGGGAATTCTTTTCTGAAGATGGAGCAAAACTAGATCTGCTTTGTTGACCCAGCAACATTTTAAGCAAGACAATGGATAGAGCCTATCCTAGACTCCCTACAGGCAGCTGCCTGGTTCTTGAAGTTGTTTTCTCTGTGAGTAGTGAGATCAAAGATTATTTTTGACTCACCACAAAGACCAGAAAGCAGTCTGTGTCTGGCAGCATCAATGTCAAACAGGCTCAAACTGAAGTTCAAGAGGTAAGATGGAACCCTATCTGTAATGTGTTCTGGTTTAGGTAGAAGAGGAAGAAGTGGGAAAATTGTGCTTCTCTTGCTTCCTGTGTAGGAAAGCAGGTGTAGGAAACCTGAATACAATTCAGTGAGGAATTCTCCTTTGTCCCAGATAGCAGAAGGAAAGGGATAAATATCTTTCTAACCTCTGCAGTCAGTGACCTCAAGATTTATTTTACATGGTTATCATAGGTTCATGGTGAAATCTGTTCAGTCCATGCCAGGTATATCTTTCTAGAGCTGCCTTTGTGATACTGGGTTTTGTTTGGTCTAGAATCTTTACTAACAAAGGAATAATGTAACAAATAGTTGGAATTTTTGTCCCTTCTGTTTAATCATTTAATTTTTTATTGAGTCTCCAGACACATCTGTCTAGCTCTGAAGTGTGGTGTTTATAGTGTGGCTGCAATTCTCATATTTTTGTGGCTTCTGTTTTGCAAATAGGGTGACACTGGTAGCTCCTATGCAGTTTTTAAGTAATAAAGTTATCCTGTGTGCATTCCAGCAAGTCTGGCCAAGTGTATTTCCTCTGTGAGATCACAGACTACTGTGCACAGCCTTCACTTCCTCATTCAAATAGCTTTTATTTCTTTTTGTCTCTCCTATTTAAGAAAAAAAGAAAAAAAAACCTGCTTTGCAAACTGTATTTAGTTTCTCAATTACTGATGGACACCACTGTTTTTTTCATGTATGTACTGTCCCTGTTTTTTTCTGCTGCAGACAAAACTCAGTATTAATTGCTGCAGATGTTGCTTCCTTCTGGAATGACTTTGAGTAGTGGCTGTCTCTTTACTGCCCTAGATATATGGGCCAGAAGCTGACAGTTATGATGCGTTTTTTTTTCCCCTGGATAAAAGTATTCTGTCAGTATCAAATTGAAAAGCAAAAGTGTTTGATCAAAATTCTATTTCGTAAATCAGTGAAACTTCCATAATATTCTAGTTCTTGTGGTTTTAGACAAAAGCATTTGCCTTCTGTTTTTTTGATAGCCAGTTATTTTTTTTTCTCATTTATTTCACTTAAGTGGTGTGTGTTTGGAGGGAAACAGTGGCATATTGTCATTATTCAGGAGAATTCCTGATATGTTTTCAATTTAGCAAAAACTTTAATTTTGTGTTTTTCTCTGAAAGCTCATTTGCTCTGTGTATGAAAGCATTCTAAAGTAACCTTGTTGTGTGAAGTTAAAAAGTTATTTTCACCAACATTGAAAAATACCATGTTTTTTGCAAGAACTTAGGAGGTGTATGATCTAGTGTTTAAGAGCGGGCTGAAGATTTGAGTCAAGGTGGATCAATTTCCCTCTGGAGTGTGTATTTCCTGTTTGCATGAGGGCTGCTTCTGCTTCATTTCCTTACTGCAATGTGTTTACAGTTACACAGGGTGCTGTGATTAATGTTTGCCAGGGTGCTCTAATACTGCTGTGAAGGGAGACATCTAAATATTAACAGTATCCAACAGAGTACCAGTGTGTCTGAGAAGCAGAGAATCTGACTGTAGAAATGTCCAATGACCCTGAGCATGAGTGTACAACAATGTGCCTGCAGAAGAAGCACCTTCACATTTCATAAACTTATACCTCTCAAAAATGAGATTTCATCATATGTAAAAGGATAATGGCAACTGTGCTTATCTACATCTGCATATGGCGAAAAAAGATACTACTCAATCTAGGTGAACACTGGCTGTGAGACTCGAGCAAAAGGAACCTGAGCCCCTCACTCATGTTTATGCCCCTCTGACATCTTCTGCTCTTTTGTGTAGTCACACCAGATCAAGTCCCTGCTCCTGTCTCAGGATCCTCTGTGTACAGATAGATACCAGTAGAGTATAGGTGACCCTCTTTCCCACCTAGAACATGTCATTGCTCTAGAACACAGGTTTGCTTAGGTTTGTTATGTTGTAGAATTTATAAGGCTGCATTTGTAATAGAGGAATGCATTTTTTTCTATGTGAAGTCTACCTTCTGGATCAGGAAATCATTGAAACTTTGAGGAAGAAAAATGGGCTCCTAATACGTATTTTAAAAAAATCCCAGAAGTTAAATTGATAGCTCTGGTAATACCTGTGTCTCAGTGATTAGTTTAGAAAATATTCCTGTGAATATTAGCTGTAGCAGAGACTTGCTAGATTAAATCTGAATTGTTAAAATGTCCTGGAGAACAGAGAGAAAAAAAAAATCTGTCTTAACATGCCCTTGGATGTATTTAGCAGCTTCTACTGTTGGGAATTGCTTCTAGAAGGCCAAATGACATGCCCAGGTATTTCCTTAAGAACTTTTTCAGTTTCCTGAGTCTGGCATTTTGCAGTAGCATTGCTCCATGCATTTAATTGGTCTCCCTTGTATATCTGGCAATTCTCTCCAAAGGTTCAAACTTTTTGTTTGCATTACCTCTCACTCTCAGTAACATGAGATGTATACCTGCAAATACTTTTCTTTTTTAATTTTATTTTTGTTTTTACTCTGTTCTTGCATGTTAAACTACTTGAGAGACTCCAGAGCCCATCAGACCATTTCTACACCCTGGTAGCTAATCTTGTGCTCTTTGGCTGTGAAAACTTCACGTTTGGGCAGAATAACTTGGCAGAATTTTAAAGCATTTTGACTGTGCTCATATTCAACTGTGGAACTAATATCACACAGGCAGCATGGTTTCATGTCTGCTCTGGGACCTGGACCTATCACCACCTGTTTATTCTATGGAAAAACTCGTTAAAGTCTGCACTCCTCTTTATGGGCTCAGTGTTAAATCCTGTGGTGGCACTGCCCAAAGCTGCAACTTTGAACATGACCTTCTCTCTGAAAATGCTTCTCAGGTTTTTTCTTAACGAATGTCTTCAAAGTTTAAGTTTGTCACTTTCTCAGTGAGTTTGTTTTGCTTATGAGTCTGCCACTTAGCTCAGTAACATTAAACCCGCTGTCAAAAGCTGATTGATTGCTACTTTCCATGAAGTTGGATACAGGCCACCCAGTGGGTGATACTTCTGCATTTGGTCCACTTTTCCATGTTGCTCTGTTTGTGGCTCCTCGATGATAATTTCTTGCTTTCTTGTCTGCTTCACTAGGTCTATGGAGAGCCATTGGAGCTGTACAGATTAAACCCTCATTAGATTGCCTCTCTTATATTCCTCACCTCTGGATCCTTCTAAACTTTTTTATACTCTGATTTCCTGAAGTTTTTCTTTCCTCCTTTTTATTTTAGCCACAGTATTTTTCAAAATTGTACAGCAGGAAAAAAATATGCTTCCAAGTGGAATGCAATGCTCTGTGGATGGCACAGAGAACATGGAAACTGGCGGGGTGGGGGGGGTCTCACTTGCCTTTCTGTTAAAAAGCAACAGCAGCAATCAGGGATGTCCTACAGCTTCTTCCAGCTTCTCTGGGGATGTTCCATGAACTTTCCATCTCAGAGGCTTTTTTCAAAGGTTTCTACCTTTTCTGTTACAATTTTCTCATAAACACTATGCCTGAATGATAGAGGAGGATGAGTTGCCTTTACCTCTCATGGAGCTGTTTATAAAAGAACAACTTTCTGCCTGTAGGGGGAAAAGTTCCATCTGGGTGGTGGGAGCAGTTAGAGATGGTTCATTTGCATGCTATAAATCAGTTTCACTGGCTATTTTACTGTCCCTCCTCATATTCCGGCAAGAGTAGGAGATTTATGAAAGTCCTATCTCTCAACGTGTGAACAAGCTGGATGCCACATGGATATTGCTTTAAAAATATCTACAAAGCCTTCAAATGAAAACTTAGATTCTATACCCTGAGTTCCAAAGGCCATGTCTTTTATTAGAAGGCCCAGAGGAGGCTCCTGTCACTAGAGGCAGTAAATTTAACAAATTTATTCAGACATTCATAAGAACAAAACAGCACCAGAAAGCTGTGAATTCGTGAGTTTAGGGAACTCACTACAATGAGGGTGGAAGTGATCATGGTAAACTACATCTGCATGTGGTGTTCTGTTTCTACTCCTTTAAACTCACTTGGCAAAGAGATGATATTCACTATTAGGATAAAATTATGTGAAGCAGCTGCACTGACAGAAGATTAATTATCCTTTACACTGCTGACATTAACCCTACCTGTCATCAGGACGATGGGAAGAGTTGCCTGCTCATCATGTCATTTTGTGAACACATTTACTACCACCATTATTTTAAATTATCATAAAACATGAGTGAAAATGGAGACTATCACTTGTGGTTTTCCATCAGCAATTTATGATGATCAAATCTTAGGTTTTTAAAACACAGGGAAAATGCTTGTAGTCATCAGTTAGACTTTGAGGTTCCCACAGGGCAAGTACACCTTTGATACCCTTGTGACTTACTGTGGTGAATCTGAGCTAGTGTCGTAAAAAATCCCCAAGACCAGAAAGCTAATTCTGCTTTCTGTAGAAATAGAAAGAAGTAATTGGTGTGCTGTAAGGGAGTAGGATGTCTTGCTGGTTTCATTGAAAAGGCTACTCTAGTTTCATTCTTCTTTCTGTTCCAGTAATTATGATGAAGTAAATACTTACCCCCAGGGCTGGACTGCACTGACAGAAACTAGGTGTCCCAAGGTGAGGTGAAGAGCTGCCCAGAGGTTCTGTTGTCATGCACTCAGGTGAGATGAGTGTCTGGCACACTCTGGCTGTGCTGTCTGGCTCCAGACCTCTGAGAAAGATGTGTGGATTGCAGGAGCTCTGCTAGGGAGAGGTGCCATGCTGCGGGTGGAGAGTCCTGGGCTTCTGCCAGCCTGGTGACATAATATATTGAGGAATGTTACTCTGATTTTTCTCATGCTGTGGGGGAGAGTCTCCAGGGCATTATCTCCAGATAGAGGGAGTGGGGAGGCCAAAAAGGGCTCTCCAGGCTTTGTTGAGACCTCCATTGCAGGACATGGTGCCTTTGCTTCTAAGAATTGAACACAAATTTCTAGAGGTCAACACACTGGAAGGCCAAATGACATGGCCTGGAAGGGTGGGATTCTATCCAGAGAGACTTAGTCTGGAGTGGTGGGTTTGTGCAAACCTCCTGAAGTTCAGCAAGGCCCAGGGCAAGGTCTGCACTCGGGTGGAGACAGTCCCAAGTATAAATAAAGGCTAGGCGGAGTATGGATTGAAAGCAGCCCTGAGGGAAGAACTTGAGGGTGTTGACTGATGAGAAAGTCAAGATGACCTGGCAATGTGCCCTTGCAACCCAGAAAGCCAACAGCATCCTGGGCCTCATCAAAAGCAGCATGACCAGCAGAACAAGGGAAGGGGATTCTGCTGCTCTTGTCTTGGGTGCCCTGACCTAGAGTTCTGCATCCAGTTCTGGTGAGGAGAAGATGGGTAGGAAGGATGGGGACTTGTTAGAATGGGTCTGGAGGAGGACGAGGAAGATTCTCAGAGGGCTGGAGTGCCTCTCCTATGAAGGCAGGCTGGGAGAGTTGAAATTGTTTAGCCTGGAGAAAGTGAGGCTCTGGGAGAACTTAGAGAACTTTCCAATATCTGAAGGTGGCTTCCAAGAGAGGTGGAGAGAGTCTCTTTTACAGCCATGTAGTGACGGACAAGGTGCAATGGGCTTAAGCTGACAGAGGGTAGATTTAGGTTAGATATTAGCTAGAAATCCTTTGCTGAGAAGATAGAGACACTGGCACAAGTTACCCAGAGAAGCTGTGAGTGCCCTGTGCCTGCAGGTGTTCAAGGGCAGGTTGGCTGGGGCTTTGAATAGTTTGGTCTAGTGCAAGGTGTCCTTTCCATTAGCAAGGGGCTTGGAACTTGCTGATCTTTGAGCCCCCTTCCAACCCAAACCATTCTATGAACTTTTTGTAATCCTGTAGAATTACCAGTAAGAAGTGGGAAACTGGCAGTGTTTAGTATGACATTAACAGATAAACTCTTTATATAAAAGTAATGCTAAATTTTTATCTCCTCTCAATTTTAAACTCTCATGAGTTTGGTGCATTTTTTACTATTAAATCTTCATATGGGATGTTAGATAAGTCGTGGGCTTTCCAGTTTGTGAGCTGAAAATTCCTACTGTAAAGAGAAGGAAAATGTTAGTGTTTGTAAAGAAATAGCATTTGTAACTTCTAACAGGCTGTAGTAGCCCATCCCCCAGTTTGCAACAGTGAGCTAATTAGAATATGGAAACCATGAAGAAATATAAAGTGTTAACTTGATTAAATTGGAAATGGGGCTGCCCACCTGTTCATCTAAATATATAAGTGACTCTGCAACATGACCCAACAGTCGTCAGAGGCGGGTAAAGCCAGCAGAAACTTCCACTGAGCCCTGGCTTGGGCTGGGCTCTCTGTCCATGAATGAGGGCAAGCCAAGGAAGGGAGAAGCCTGCAAGAATGTCTTGGCACTGCTTCCTGGCTCCTGCAGTGACCTTAGATACATATCACTTTATGTAATATTTTTTTCAAATGTGTGTAGTCAGCTCTAACAGCTTGTTGATCCCAGCTAAGCTCTTTGGCTTGGCTCTGCTGTAAAGTGTTCATGTTTGCCTGAGTCTAGTAAGCTGTGTGGCTTGAAGCTATGGGAGCTTCCTAAATATTATGGAAATAAACTCAAAAGCTCCATTGTGATCACTTGTTGAATCAGCAATAAGTGCACCAAGGTTCCCTGATGCAGAGGAGCTAAATGACTTTGACTTGGTGCAAAACCTTGCCAAGCAAATCTGCCTCCAGATCTTATCCAGTTTGAAGGAAGCATCTTACAGAAGGTTCTTTAAACAACTTCACACCATCCTTCTCAATAGAACTGAATCTGCATAATCCATGTGAATCTTTTGACTTGGACATTGAATCTCAATGCTTCTCTTCTTAGTGGGTGACAGTCACCATCCCAGTACTATTAATTAGCTCTTTATTTAAATGAGTCTGGACACTTCAAACTTCTGTGGATGGCAAATCTGCCAATTGCATCTCGAAGCACAGTTTTGAAGCACTCTTATTAATTCCACACATTCCTCTCAGCCACATCTACTGTGTTGCTGTCCTGTGGGTATCTTCCTCTCTGCTCTACTGCTTGTTCCCTAAAATACTGGCTCATTTCTTCTGCCTAACACTTGCGTTTTTTGTAGGGTTACCAAGGGTTAAATATCTGTTTTGGTGAAGTAATGCTATGTTTCTGCTGTACCTCTGCCTCACTACAGTGATCCTCCCTTGGTTGATCTTAAGCCTGTTAGGGTGCACTGGCCAGCCGCTTGTTTTTTGAATGTGTTATTTGCTTTCCCAGGGGTACTAATTTGAAGAAGCAGCCGACCTTCTAATGATAATATAGAGCTTGACTGTTACTTGCAATTTAATGGTGTCTTGACATTGAAAATCTGTCTTCACTCCAGTTTTTATACATTTTATTTATATACGTCATATACTGCATTTGTTGCTAAATTAAAAACTGTATTCTTAATGACTTCCATGGCGATTTTGAAGAAGCTGTCTATACTGCATAAATAATAAGCTTTTCAGCTAGGAAGTGATCTACATCTTCCCAAGTTGCATGATTTCTTTGTTAGGCTTATTAAAAATTCTCAAAGGGCACTTTATTTTTACCTCCCTTTCCTTTCCCTGCCATTGTATCTGTAATTCAGCGCTCTCAGAAGCCACGGGGGAATGGCAACCCTTCACCAGCAGCCAGGCTGACAATAAGTAATGCTTGTTCCAAGTCCTACCCCTGTGCCTTTGATACAATTGCACCTTGCCTCTGCTCTGCAGTATCCTGCTTGTTTGTTTCTGGACTTCTAAACAGGAATTAAGGGCATAAAAATGAATTGTGCAAGAACTGTCCTTTCTAATGATTTTATGCTGTGGGGAGTTCTGTTAGAGATTAGCTTTTTAGCCCATAAAACTTCTTTCAAATTTCTTTTAAGCTGAATTCCAGTTTCCTGAGGTAAATAAATACAACTTTCCAATCCTGTTCCGTCCACCTGCCAAACTCAGGTTTATAAGGGCAGCCAAAATCTATTATTGGTTTACACTGGTGCGAATCTTCTGACGTTAAAGATGGAATCTGTGTAACTGAGAGTGGAATTTGGCTTGTGGCCTTGGTATCTTACATGGCATGGGTGAAAGCATACAGTTCTGACCAGATATAACAAGAGGGAGCTGGTGGAGGGAAGTGATGATAAAAAATGGTACTAAAAAAGGCTGTATTATAGGCATGTGAGCACAGGAGTTTGTGTAAATTCTCTGATTGCTTATTTTAATAAACCTACATAAATTCCTTATATCAACTCAAAACCTAAATATACAAATTTATTCTATTTGTCACTTCACACCAGCAGGATAACAACATTTTTTTTGGAAGTCTTTGACATCATGCTCATGAAGGCCAGTATGGCAATATTTTTTTGTAACATGGTGAACGTTTGCGTGTTAACTTTGCCAGTTTGTGCAGCAAGAATCACCTGTTGGTAGTGGTTAGAAGTGAGGTTCCATTATAACAGAGAATTGTGAGAAGTAACTCTTGCTTTTTTCTTTCTTGCTGCCTTTTGTTTCCATGTTTCCTTTTTCTCCTTTTTCCTATGACATCTTTAGATGCTGTCGTCATCTTTTCAGTAGAATGTTTCTCTGTTCCACCAAGAAAATGCAGTAGCTTTTTTAAAGGTAATTTTAGATAAAGTTAGAAGCATTGAGTTTGAAAAACTCAATTAAGAAAAAGTTATAATAATGGTTTCTTAGAGAAAAAAATATTTTGGCTATGGAAGGAACAATTGTGCATAGAAACAATTCAAAATAAGAACACAGCTTTATTCTGGAGAAAATAGAGAATAATAGGACTGCTCACGATAATTTTAGAGCAGTTAATTCAGTTTTCACTTGCACTGTTTTAAGTATGAAGCAACTCCATTGAACCAAAAGGAATATATGCTGACAGTCTCTTTGCTGTTGCCTTTCTTTACACATTTACTGGTGATTTTGTCACAAAGCTCAGCAATTTTAAATAATGTCCATGGGAAGAGAGGGTTCTTCTAAATTTTGAGACTATGAGAGGGTATCCAGGGCCAAAGTGGTTATCTGTGTGTTGAGTACTGTTTGTCAGAGCACTAAAGTTCTGTGATAGGCAGGAGAGTGATACCTAATATAGGAACTGGAGCAGGTTCTTGGCTCAGTGGAGGAAGGGGCTGCATTGTGCATGTGGAAGTCATGTGAAATCTGTGGAGTTTTTTGACTGAAAACAATTTCTTTCACCCTCTTTGTCCAGCATTGAAGATTAGAGTCAGTCTCAGGGTATTAAAAATAGGAATTTTGATTTCACATGGTGCCTTGGTGTGCTTAAGTCTTAATGGATCAACACATGCTTTTGTTTTGGCCTTGAATTTTTATGGTTTGGTATTTGAAAAGTAACTGCTTTCAGTAAGGTTTTTTTTTCTGAATCTTGTGCTGGCACAAAAATCCATCTTTAAAGTCTGAAATTAGTTTCCTTACAAATGTTATTAGGGTGTTTCTGGATTTGTTGGTGTTTAGATCAGATTGTTAATAAATTCACCTTAGAGGCTGTTTTATGTTCCTTTGAGACTTCAGAATTTGGGATTATTAGATATTTCCTGTCTGACTTGGAAAGAGGGAAGGAAACTGAAAACAGAAGGGTGCTTCTTGAGGGACCAGCTGTCCTGATAGTCCCACAGGCTTTCCTCTGAAAACCTGGCTGTCCAGACTCCAAGATGGGTGAACATCTTCTGTCATCTGAGCCCACCATACAGACAATTGTGCTGGAAAACAGCAAAAGGTGGGTAATTCTGCTAGGAATGAGGAAGAAAAAGAAAAAGGCCAGGTCAGAGCATCAGAGCCAGCTTCAGCTCTGCTTTTCAATGGCTACTGTGCAAAGACTTTAGAAAGTTCTGCCTCCAGTCCCTGGTGTGTTAAAAGAGATGTATGAGGAGAGTTGCCTTTTTTTTTTTTTTTTTTTTTTTCCCTGAACTTCTCTGCAAATTGTATGCAGTGCGCTAATCCTGTGCTTTACAAGGAGAAAAGTTATGTATCAATGGATGCAAAGCTGCTGGATAGGCAAAGGCCTGAGTGCATTAAAGACTAAACTTTTGGGACCTTGGATTTGTTTCTTGATAGACATAAAAAAATTAAAACAACACAAGAGTGACCTGTTTGCATTATCCCTCTCCTTATTTGTGAAGCTGATGTCAAGACCTAACCATTCTGCAGTGTTACATAGCAAACTTGGACATTTTTCATGCTGTTTTTTCATCAGCACAAGCTGTGTCTTAGGTGAGTAGTGAGGGTATGAAAGGAGATATGAGGAATGATGTGCATTTGATCAATATGCGGTGAGTTACATGGTTCTGGCTTATTCTGTGGAGCAGGTGACAAAATGGCCCTTATTGGCATGAGAAATCCTATCCTGGGGAAAGCTGATGTCTCTGCAGCTCAAAGCTCCAGCCCAGGGAAGGTGAGGGACAGTGGCCAGTGGAGTAAGAAGGGTGTGTGGGAAGATGCTGGTCCTGAGGCTCTTCTTGGGCTGGTGGCAAACAGCAGAGACTTGATCTCTGGGGAAGTGGGGCTTGTTTGAGAGCTGGCACTATTGAAAACTTACATACTGCTTTAGCTGGAAAAACATGACGTTAAGACACTCATACAGCAATGATTACTAGAAAAACTTTACATTCACCCACTTACTAGTTTATGCAGAAAATTTGGTGTCCTGACAAAAACAACTGTTTCTGGAGAGGTGATCAGATTCAAAAGGCACGCAAGGACATGGGAGATCTTGTTTCAAAATCTACTGAATAATCATCACCTTATAACTTATTGTGGGAGTTTCAAAACCTATGTTTATGGAAGAGATGAAGAGCAGCAGAGGTACTGTGAAGTGTTATGATTTTTGAATTGTCTATCTGGTATATATTTTATTTTGGTATTCTTAAGTGATGATTTCTTTGATATTAAGGCTCAATTTGGTGAGCCTTAACATGGTGTACTGTCTACTATATCATTTAAGAAAATCAGGAGATGCATATAATCTCTTCATTTATACAGGAGAAATTGCAAAACAATGAAGTATGACTGATTATACTCTGGAGGTACTGGTGTGCATTAAATGATGAGTAGGACAACATGGGAATCAGGAGAAATGAACTCCAAGTAGCCTGTGATCATAATGGAAAAACTGTGGGGTATGTGCAACACTACTCACAGGTTTTCTTTGTTACTTTGTATTGTAATGGATACCTGGTGCCAAGGAAACGGGTTGCTGCTGCCTCCAGGGGATTCAACTCCCAGTGAATAAATGAGCCCCTTCATGTTCCTTCCTTTTTTTTTTTTTTTTTTTTTTTTTTTTCCTTCCAGCTCTCTGTTCTCTCCTTGTATTTTTTTTTCTCTCAGCTGTTGAGATAAATAAGAGCATGAAGTATGCAGACAGAGTATACCAAGCAGACATTAAACTTCTGGAATAACTGTTTACAGGGTCAGGCTCTGCTTTCATGTACAGCTCGTACTCAGGTGTGAAATGCTGGATGTAAGAATTCTACTATTGCTAAAACCAGGGAAAGTTTTGCTGTGTCTTCTTTGGTTATAAAATTGTCTTGTTTTCTCAGCTTTCTGGTAAGTTCAGTAAAGTGTTCATCAGGTAACACAGCTGCAGGGAAATCTCTCCTAAGCTTGTGAAGTTGATAATTTGTCTTTTAGAAAAGTATTATGTCAAATGATAAGGTAAGCTCCATGTCACTGCTTGCAAGATTTGAATTGCTGCAAGAAAGCATCTAGCAGAGCTGCTGAATAGGATGGTGTAAGACTTGGCACTGCTGGTTTTTGCAAGTTTTGCCTGGCTCTTTCATGACTTTTCTTCCTACATTATGAATTATTTCTTTTGTAACTCTGCTAGAAATAAATAGGAAGTTGAGTAGTGAGTGATGTTGTTTTAGCTGCCTTTAGGCTGCTGAGCCTCTAAGCAACAAAAAGAATTTTTGGCATAACCCCTTCTTTAAAATAATCTCAAATACTAAAACATGTTTGTCTTGTTTTAGATTTAGGGATGAGGTAAAGAAGGAGAGAGACAGAATCTAAGCCTCTTCTCACAACCTCTCATATAATCTGCATTCATTTGTTATTTTCTTTTAAAATAAGCGGACTATGGCACTACCTTGGACAAACTAAGTACCTGTGTTGGGGTAAGGATTTGGTGAGACTGGTATTTCATTTAATTCATTGTGTAGAAGCAGTTACCACATGTGAAGAACCATAACCCATGAGGGGAGTTCTGGTACCAGGCTTAAATCACTTGCCAGAACAGTCATCTTTTGAACAGGTGTTTTCTCCTTTATATCGGCATGACATAATAAAGCAGTAAATCACAAGCATTTTTAATTGAGTTGAAAAGTTTACTGTTGAAAAAGGGGATAAGGCCTTTTTTCTAATGGAAAAAGGTTTTTGGATGTATTTTGCAGTTGAGATTGAATTTGTTAGTTGACATCAAAGACCTTTAGTGGCAAATTGAGATTTAAGTACCCAGGAGTTAAAAATAATTAATAAATTATTCTTAGACCGGTATACTTTAATTTTTCATAAACTTTTCAATGGGAATGCAGTTGCACATAGATGAATTTGGACATTTAGTATAACTTGTCATTCAGTATAAAAGATTATGCTGCTGACAAGGTAACTTTCCCTGCAGCTGGAATACTACAATAAGAGTTTTTATTTGTTTGTGACATGGATTTTGATTGATTCCAGGGACCCAGTTTAATGACTGGATTCTGAACCTCTTGATACTGTAGAGTTTAATCTCTAACAGCCTCTATGAAACAAGACTAAGGTTAAAAATAGGAAGCTTTCTACTTCTTTTCAGTTTTAGGTCGGTATCCTAAATACCTAGTTGGCTCAGGGGATTGTTAGTAAGTTGCTTTCATCTATTAAATGACCAGTGTGAATATTACTGAGCTTGACAGCACCTAAAAACTGTTGGCACGTGTGGAGTAAGGTTGGAAATCTCAGCTTTTCATGGAGAGATGTGTGGTGCAGGAGCTGTTTTCACAACTGGCAGTTCTGTTGCCTCTTGTGATGCAGTGGGTGGATGAAAATAAGCATCCTGCTGGCCTCTGGATGTCATTCCTTGAGTCAGGCCTTAAAGACTTCAGCGAGGGAGTTGTGTGGACTCCCCCTGTATTGTACCCATTTGGGAATCTCCACCACTAAGGCCCTGGTTAGGTGTATGTCATGTGATCCCTAAGCCAGGGATTCTTTCCCTGATGGAGTTTTCCAGCAAGGGAATCATATGGATCCAGGAGGTCAAATACTTAAAGCAAATTCCAGAGCTTTGGACTGGTTTGGTTTTTTCTCAAAGGCAGCTGATTTTGTTTCCTTCCTGGTACTGATGGCTGACTGGCACTCCTCTTCTCTGGGAGGAGCAGTAACATGAAGTAGACATTCTTCTGCTTTTAGATCCAGTCTCCATCAAAGATGGCAGCAGTGTCAATTAAGGCACTTTGTCAGCCTGCTAGTATTTTTAGGAAGCTGCTGGAATTTGGCTTGTCATCTAACACGTTGATCCTTTGCCAAGTGTTAGGTCCCCTGATCAGGCACCCAAGTCCCTCAACCAACTGTCACCCTGCCCTGCAGAAAGTGGAATGCCATGGAGTCGGCAACTCGGTGAAGGATTAACAGCCTCTGCCAGCGTGCTCTAATTAAGCAGCTATGTAGACAACAGCTGGGAAAAATTCATCAATCACAGAATGTTTACTATTGGAATTAAAACACCTCCTAACTAATGCATAGATTTGCATTGATTACCATCTCCTGGAAGGAACAAGTGGTGCCAGCTCCATGTGTCTGGGCATTTTGAATGTTTGTATCACTTGTACTGGTCACGCATCTGCCTCTGGTTTGTTAGCCATAGTTAAAGGGTTGATCAGCTTCTTTGCAGATAGTTAGGGTCAACATCTGTACAACTGTGAACACTACAAGGAATTCTAAATTTGCTTTGCCATGTGGTCTGTGTCAATCTTCAAGGCACATGGACTGGACTCTTGATTTATTCACACTTGAACAAATCAGTAGCAATGCAGTAAATACTAGATTATCTGCATAGACTTATAACCATGGTTAGTTCATAAACAAGCTCAGGTGAGTTGCTCAGTTTCTCTGGGCATTATGCTGTCTAATGTCACAGTAGTGCATGTCCTTTTGTAATACAAGGTGGCTATGTGGCAGTCAAACCACTGGAAAACTTAATATATGATACACTTTCTAAGCTTTTGAAGATGGTCCTATAAAAATGTGCTCATGTGCATTCACATTTGTATATATTCAATGCCATATTTTTTTAATAGGGGCAACATCTTTGCCTGATTCAGAAGCAAACCTTAAAATTTCTGTCAATATTTATAAGAGCTTCAGTAACGTGAGTATAGATAGCATTCTGAAGTACTTGATCCATGTGTTCATAGCTACTATAAGGTCTGAGGTCTTCTCACTTAAGCCCTCCAAGCTTATGGTATTCTTCCTAGAACCATTATATCCAAACTAAATGGAGCAAACTTTAATGTTAGAGCTCTATTACAATATCCCTCTCCAAGGCATGAAACTGAAGATGGAGAAAAGAGCAAGCAATAAGTTGGCTTCAAGGTTTTGAACCTCATGGTCTTCAGTGTTCATGAAATGGCACTTACAGAATCATGTGCTTGACAAGCTGCTTGTAATTGCTTTTCCCATCTAAAAGAAAAAAAAGCTTGAAAATATTGAGTGGCATATATTGGTAGGTAAGCTGATAAAAATCAGGTTACTTGGGAATGAGAAAAATTGTAATGCTTTAATTAAATTAAAGGAAATGGTATCCAGTCCTGGAATATTTTTATGACACAGTAAGCATTGGCATTTGTATTTGTCTGTGGTAGGATCTCATTCTGCCTTTTAGCACAGTAGAAATATGGTTTCTCATGGAGGAAGTCTACTGGATCTCTTTTAAATCGTAACATTAAAACCAGATATTATGTGCAGGGATCTGCACCGAAGTATCTGACTCCTGAAAGATAAGATTATCAGCCGTCACTTCATGGCTGTAGTAGACACTCTTTTGGTTGCTATTTCAATTTAACTTTTAGGTTAAACCTTAAGTATTGCCCATAGTGTGCCGGCATTTGAGGCATTACAGCAAATTCTCACTACTATATAATTGACATAAATAACAGTTTTAATTAATAACTCTGCCCTCTCATTCAGGATGTGCATAAGTGTATCTAGAGAAGAGCAAAGCAGAATTTACTCTCTATCTTGCCTGCTGACTTTGTTGGCATTCAAGAGGGAATTGGGGAAATTGAGGAACCCTTCCTAAAAGTGATGTGGGGAACACAGTTCATTCACCATGTTGTTCTCTTTCTTTTGACAGGTTCTTTGCTACCTTTTGAGCACAGCCCTAACCTTTGAGACTATTCTATTTACCAAGAAGAAAAATAATTATTCCAATGGATATTTCAGAGATTCTAATGTCAGCTGCTTTTCTGCTTTCACAAAGGCTCAATCCTGATATGACTGTTGACTTCAGTAAAGGTAAGATGATATACTTGTTGCTTTGTTGTTTTTTCTCATGACAACAAGCTGGGAGTGTCTTTAGATTTGCCACAAAGTACTACTGGGACTGGCAGCTGCAAGACAAGGTAAAAAAAAAAAATCCACAAAACAGTGAAATGCTTATTGAGGCATGATGCAAATACTTTGTATACTTTGTGACAGCTGATGGAGATTGTCCCAGCACATCTGTCCGTGGAAGTGCAAATTCAGCTTGGCTACAACTACAATGTGCTCTGGGATTTAGGTATATCAACTTCCTTGCCTTGGACCAGGAGGGACTTGCTTGATTATGGGTGAGGCAGGTCTACTAATAGCTGTACTTAGATTTTTGTGCTCAAAGTATGGTAATTTATTTGATGTTTCCTCCTTAAACTGCTTTATCACATGTTCAGGTGTGGTCGAGAGTGCTAGTACTGAACCTGGTGCATGTACCTCCAAAAGCTCCATGAGTTTTAGAGGATGAGAAAGGTTTTAAAATGCGTCAGCCTTTACTGCACTGAAGGGTTTGACTTTAATGCCATACTTACAATATTTCTTCTAATTAAGAAGAGTGAGGAATACTACTAATTCAGCAGTAAAGTTAATTAGCACAGACTATAAATGTTTATTTGTTTTTTAATAGCAACAAATGCATTATAAATTACTCCCATGTTCATCTATTGTAAAATCCTGCTGTTAGAGTAATTTGTAACATATCTTTTTCTTACAATAGCTGTTGGCATTGCAAAAGCACGAATATGATTCTGGTGTTGATTGTGGAATAACCATCTTGAGTGTTAAACCTGCTAAATTTTTAACTAGGACGTGCAGTGTGAAAAAGATTAAAATAAATTTCATGTATATCGATGGATATTGAACTGCTTAATGAAATCTTTATTTGCAGTCAGAAGTCTGATTTTGCAGGCATTTCAAATCTGAAATAGATATGTTTTTCCTAAACACAAATTTACTACATCTAAACTCTTAAGAACTTTATGATAATTCTTGACTTTTGAAATAAGTGTGGAAGTAGAACTTCTAGTTTTATGTCTTAGATTGACTGGAATTTCACAGATGCTTATGCAAACTTGATAGCAAACTTTAATATTAAAATAATTTATAGGCTTTTATAATATTTTTGGTAGCAAGTACTGTTTTTATAGCATTGTAGACATACCTAATAGTTTCAAAGTGAATATTTGTCAACATGTGAACATTTGAACTAAAATAATGAAGTCTTCTAATTTACCCGTCAATGCAGTACTGCAGTTCTTACTTGCTGAAATGCATTACCCTGGAATGAAAAGTTGCCTTGTAGTCCTGCTTCATTCAGGACAAAGACTTTGTAGTGCACTTGATCCCATCTGAAAGGAGGGGAGCTTGAGAGAGTCATGTTTAAGATGTATGTAATGAAGACGGAAAATAGTAAGGTGCAATTTCTGCTGTGAGATGATTTCCTTAGAGAAGTATCTTTCAGAGGAAAACTGAGAACTGAGATCCAGTTTGGATTTCTGGAGTGGGAACCTTCAGTAGGTGTGGAAGACAAAGTATTTGGACAATGACTAAAAGAGGGCTGGTTTGAGGGAATGGAGGTGTTGTGGGCAGAAAAGGTTATACATAGTTAAAAGAGAGGTTATTCAGCCAACCTAATTCAGTCAACACTAGAAAATGGAGAAATTTCCATCTCATACTGTCGTTTTTTCTTTTGTTTTAAGTAAACTTTGCCCTTGGGTGTTGGGAGAGAGAAATCTTGACTCTTAACACCTTAATCAATGCTATCATCTTTTCTGCAACTCCAGTCTTTTCATAGTCTTTTCAGTCTTGATGCCGGTCAAGCTTTATTGAGCCATTTATATTGATTAAGGTTTTTCCGATTTTGCAACATCATCTCTAATGCAGTGAATCTGGTGACCTAACCATCTTCTCAGTGTTATTTCTGACTTAAGAAGAGAAGCTTGGAAGACTGTGCAGCTGTTGATATGGCAGTTTTTGTATTGGTGGCATTCCCATGGAGAAGCAAATAGTATATGGAAAACAGTGAGCTCTTTCTTTTTTGGGAACAAGAGGAGCAAAAACCTTTTATGCACACTTAGATATGCTGTTGGATACATTGAGATATCACCATAAATGCTGAATAGTATTTACTTGCACAGCAAAAGCTCCACTTCTGGGAAGTTGTGAAGAGTAAGAGGTTGTGTAAAAAAACTTCTGGGAAGTTGTGTAAGACTATCAGAGCATCTGCTGCATATTTTTCAGGATATTCTCTGCATAACGCGTGTATTTTCTGAGATTTCTGCATAAAAGTTTTTTTCTTTAGTAAGTGTGTTTCTAACACATGATTTTTTTTTTTTTTTTTTGGACTTTAATCTTGGCTTCTGAATGCACTATCTATAACTTTGGTTTCTGCAACAGTTCCCAGAAGGCAGTTACTTGGTTGCTGAGGAAATAGCATCTAAGTGAGGTTCTCTTTTATTTGCTGTTGCCTGCTTTATACCTTTCACAAAGGTGAAAAGCATGTCTCATTAAAACAACAGATCCAAAAGAGTGGAAGGGTGGTGTCTGATCTGACCCTCAGTGAAGAACTCTGGACTGCAAAGACTCATTATGATTTAATTCCAACTGGTGTAGAATAATCTTTAAAGCTGTGGGTTATGTTTTCTTAGCTTTTAGAAGATCAGATGCAGATCTGACCAAGTTGCTTCCCATTTTCTTAGATGTTAAAAAAAGAAAAAAAATATCCCTGGAGTATGAGCTGCATTTAGCTTGAATATTGATATTAGGCTGGTGAAGGGGATTAGGGGAAGAGGAGCAGAATACAGTGACAGGCAATTTTATCCTGGCATTCAGAGTTCTACCAAAGGTTGATTTCCTTTTCTCCAGCCTTAAGTGAATATCTGGGACCTTGGGAAAAGGGCTTAATTTCATGAAGAAGAAAAAGTACTTGCTGATTTTAAAAGCTGGTGTATGATACTGAGGAAAGCTTGGGGGCCATAGATAAGTTTGAGGTAGACTTCAAAAAATCAGTGCTATGAGCTTGCTTTGCTCTTTATGTGGTCATCTCTGCATTTAGTCTTGTTTGCAATCACTTAGGAGTTTTTACTAATCAATGTATTGATGGCAAAGTCTGTTTCATTTCTATGTCCTGGACTGTTTATGTTGCTGGGCCCTAAAACAACTCTTGCAGGAATGTTGTCGCTCTTTGTCTTTCATGTATGGAAGACATGAATGCTTGACTCTCCAGTCTGCTCGCAATTCACAGAATTCGGATGGAGGCTAATGATCATCATATAGTACCTTGGCTATAAAGTGTGTGTATCCAGATATTTCTATCCTCCATCTCTATTAGATTCTGTTGCCTTTAGATGTGGTTCCCTTGAAACAAGTTGGTCATCAAAACTTATTCAATATATTGTGGGTTTTTCTTGAAAAATTCCGGTTTTATAAATTGAAAAGGTTGAATTACTTGCTACACAATACTCTGTTTTAAATAATAGCATAATGTCACTACTCAGTACGTTATTACCTGCCTTTAAGCTTAGAAAAACAAATTTGGCACAGGTGAGAATAATCATAAACCTATTGTTATTAAAATGCCTTAATACCTTTTCAGAGGGGATTTCCCATTCATATGTAGGTGTGGCTGTGCCTTTCGAAGTTTGATGAAGACAGCATTGAGCACTGAAGTATTTTTAGCACTCTTATAAAGGAGAATATATTAGGAAAACTTTGAGTGTATGTGTTTATTGCTTTTTCAGGCTCACGCATCTCACTCAGAGCCTCAGTGCAGCTGGTCTAAATACTCATTCTTTGGCTGTATTTAAGGTCAGCATTGCTGTGAGTTAAAATGAAGGAATCATACTGCTCAGGCTGCAGATTCCAGAGACTGGAGATTTTCACCTATGGAAATGTTTATATTTTATTTCTTCTTTAATTCTAGATGAAAAAAACCTTAAATATGTTGCTCAAAAAATTGAGAACTGGATTAGTGAAGCCCTGCTGAGCTGGTGATGGTTGAACCCTTGGATGGCAAATGAAAGGCAAAGTACTATCTGCCTTCAGTGGTGAAAAGTTTTATCTCCTGTTTGAGAACTCTATAGACACATCCATCAAGTGGTCTGACAGGGAAATAAATTGGGTTACAGCACTGCAAGAAGTTCAGATTATGTTCCTGCTGAGCAGTAACAAATTGTGGTGAACTTTTTATAAAGTTTCTTTCTGTTTTTCACAAAATAAGGCAGTCAAGGGTCGCAAGAGATGCTGGGGAAATCTCTGGAAAAGTTTACTATTCTTTACTAAGCAAAAGATCTGAAATTATAGATGTGGCTTTCTTTTTCCTATAGAACCTCTTGTGTTCTCTGCTCTTTTAGAAGCACACTAAATCTACCTAAAGTGAAATTTGCTTTATTTGCTGCAAAATGAAAAAAATTAATCTAGTCTCCTGACCATGAGATAATATACTTGGGCCCCAGTTGGGATGGGTCACCATTAACTTCCACTGAACATGGTAAGAGATGCAGCTGATTCTGCTGGGACTCACTAGGGAACCCTAATTTTCATCCAGTAATAAGAGAATATTTCCATTCCCCTCACCTCATGCACGTGTTTCAGTTAGACTGAGAATTCAGTAGGCTTTCTTATCTCTGATTTATTTAAAAATAAATAAATGTGCTCTTATACACAGTTAGGATCCAAGTGCTTTTGAATGCAGCTCAATTCAGATTTAGAACCTCAATGTATTGCTGACCTTCTCTCTTATCATTCCATCCTGGGTCTGAATATCCTTCAACTTGAAGAAACTTCAGACTCATCTCTGATGACAATGGGAAACTATGAATGTTTGAAAACAGGTCCAGAGTTGTTTTCAGGCTTTGTGAACTTCAGCCAGCCATTCCATTAAGGTGTCATTTTCTTCAACCAAATCTGAAAGAGAGAAACCGTTCTGGAGTCAGATTTCTTTGCATCCTTCTGCAAATCTCTGCATTCGCATGGAAAATTACCATCCTTTATATATTTGCGTGTATCTAGGTATAGACAAATAAAACCTTTAGCAAGTATGAGATCCTGGATGTTTTAACAAACAAGAATGAATTTATTCTGCGAATTCTTTGGTGTCTCTTTCCAACCAGTTGTATTTAACTATTCAGCCTGGGCTATTTTTGAATGATATCCACACATTCTCTTAGACTCAAAAGAAAAAAGAGAGAGATTTCCTCCCAGTTGGATGTTCCTCTAACAGTGTAGGCACTAAGAGCCATTGGCCACCTAATATCTCGTTTATCTGGAAGCTAAGCTGCCTTTTAAAAATAAATACAAACAAATGCAATAGAAAAATGAAGTTTATTAGACAAGGAAGGCTGATGTTGTTTAATGAAGTGTGACGTTCTGATCTGTTTTTAAAAGCCTTATTCCTTCTTGGTTTGCAATTGGGGTGAAATGTTTCTCTTATGGGCTTCTGCTTTACACATTGCATCCTTGCCTTGAGGGATTCAAAACCTAAATAATTCTTAACTCACAAAAGATAGGAGAAATCTCATCCTTTTGAATGGCTTGGGGGCTGATTGTTTATTTAACAAGCTGGTGCCCTGATTTTGCCACTGACACACTTCAACAAAAATCCCCTCACAGGCATTTAAAGTTGCAGAAGGGAAGGAAATTGTGCATTGACTCATTTTCTTTTCAAAGCCACAAAGCTCTGACCTAGGTGTTTTCAGTATTTACTAATTATATTCAAAATTGTAGCACTAGAATGGTCTGAAAGAGAGGAGTCAGTGATGATCTGATATAATCAGACCAAATGAGATCTTCCTGTGAGTTGTTGGTTGCTTGAGTTACGTACAGGCGCTTACTTGGGAAGAGGTAAATTACATCTGTGGAAAGACCCAGAAGAGTCCTTGCAAAAATCCTAGCAGACTAAAGTGAAATTTAACTAGTGCGGCGGCTTTGTGCCAGCTCATAAAAGGTGAATGTGATTTATCCTTAGATGTCAAGATTGTTGAGTGGCTGAATTTGGGAATTGGCTTTTGTTCTCTTCATTGAAGCAGCTGGGAGTTGTTGCAAAAGGCAGGTGCAGATGTAAGTGTAGCATCCCTACAATTAGCACTTCCCAGAAGAGTGTGAAGTGCCAAACCCAACTATGAGAACCAGGGCAAAAGTTGATGTTTAGTTGGTAGATTTTGGTGGTTGTTGTTTGTGTGTTCTTTTAAATTTTGTTTTGTTGGTGGGGTGTGGTGGGGGTTTTTTTGTGGTTTTTTTTGTTTTGTTTTGGTTTTTTGTTTTTTTGTTTTGTTTGTTTGTTTTTAAATTTTTTAGGGGAGGAAAACTACTTTTGAATGTTCTGGAACACTGATACAAAACTGTTTTCATAGCTGCAAGATTCTCTTTCCACTAACCGGATTTTTTTGTTGGATACAAAACTTTATTCCCTTAAAAAAAAAAAAGATGCTAACTAGGAAGCATTGGCTATTCATCAGGGAAGAGGTTTTTTTCACTTGTCTATTTCCTTTTTCTTTCTTATTTTCACTTTTTATACCAAGATGCAAGAAGAAGGGTGTATGGTATGAACTGGGAAATGGATGCAAACCCCCCTATTTTATATCATTTGGAACCCCATAGGGAAGAATGAAAATAGTAGCTTTCCCACTGATTTACATTACTGTACAGCTGGATGGAAAGTGCAGAAAAGAAGGTAAAGGCTTCCTTTGTCGTGGACATTCTAATTTTTTTTAAGAGTTACTTGAACTGTTTCTACAGGACTAAGTTATCACGTTTCCCCAGATGAGATTTCCTATGGTTGCTTCATTCTAAGTCACAACAGGCTCTTCAGCAATCACTGAGTTCCTGGTTTTGACATTGTAAAGCTTGGATTCTGCTATAATTATTATATTAAAATGCAAAACCAAAACCTTCAAATAAGCAAAGTTTTCAATTTCTTTTCATGTATCTCCGGTATTTGTGGGTTTTAGGAACCACTGTTTCAATGGGATTTCACCTTGGGACCTGACAAATCATTGAAGTCTGTCAGTAAAAGGGTTAGAAAACCTTCTGATCAGAAAGGAAATTGAGCATGATTCTGAAATGTGCAAGCAGATTATATCAGTAATTGGTATGCATCTCATCTTAAATAGTTCATTTAAACCTTTTTACATTTTTAAGAAATTATTTATTCATGGAAATATACATTTAAGGCAGAGTTTAATACTAAGATTGATCAAGAAAGTGGCATACAGGTATATCTTAAGCAATAAAAATCCAGCGTCTCAAATGCTCCTCAGTGAAAAATCGTATTTGTCTTTATTTACTCTACATGTAGAGAAAAATAGACTTGAAGTGGTTGAAGAAACATAAGAACAATTTGACTTTAATTTTTTCAGAACAAATTAGCAGTATCTTCTTTTTCCATTCAAGTAGTTTTGACTGGAAAATAAAATAGTATAATTTCAAAGGATATAATTTTCCTTAGATAAGTTTTTATGAACAGCTTTTTCTCTAGTGTTTTACTAATTTGCTGAGGGAGTTGGGTGGGAGTCAAGCAGGAGAACGGCAGGCACCTGTTTTAATGAAAGCTTTCCAGCCAGTTCTGCTCTGTATGTACTCTTTTCTAGATTTGATTCTTTTTTCTCACTGAAAAAAGGATTCTCCCTTATTATCTACATTTGTAATTTCATTGTGTTTGACCTATTAAATACTGCATACAGCAAATCTTTAATTTTCAATACAAGGTGGCTAAAGATGAAAATGGGTCTCGTAGAGTAACTGCAAAATGAGTTTTAATTCTAATTAAGAATCATCTTATCAACACTACATTTCACATTGTATAGTTATGGGTCTGATATTTTCTGAATTGTTAAAGTAGATTATAGTACATTGTGATTGAGAGGGAGCATGACTTTTTGAACAATTTCTTTTGTACAGCAGTGTGACTTAAATTAGTGTGACTGACATCCTCCTAATATGCTTACAAATCTTTAGAACAATTGATTTGAAACTTGAGCATTTTTGTTCTGAGTGGATAACAGCACAGGAAAAGAAGTTGGATATGCAAGCAAATTCACAGAGCTGTTTCTCTTAAATCCCAATCCAAGGTATCTAAGCATATGTGTAAACTTAGCTTATGAATACTTCTAAAGCAAGTGGAAAAACTCAGGCCCAGAAGAAACTGTCACACCTCATAGGAACAAAAATGAAGCCAGGACTTTACCAAAGAGTAAATTTACAAAATGCAGGTGCTTAAATGTTTGCAAGAAATACATAAAAGAGGTGAAGAGAAAAATATTGCCATGTTTGAAATTCTCCCAGGTGAAGGATCTAGCATATGTTAAAAACACCACTTAATGTCAAAGATGCTTTCTCTGGACTAAAACCTGAAAATTTCTGTGGACTAATATCTTAAAAAGGGTTTTGCTTAGTCATGTTGGTGTTAATCTCCAACATGTAATACATTGTTTACTGGAGCAGGGATTCCCTTGGAAGGAATACCGCTGCTATCCCCCTCTGCAGTGTCAGGTATAAATTAACTTCCTTAATATATTTTATATAATTTTTTTGTTTAAAGATCTCTGCTTGTCCTTTGCATCTGGCCAGTAGGGTAGTGTTATCATCATAAAAGAAAATTTGGAAAATAGTAGCCAGTGTTCAAAGCATCAATCCAACAAATGGGTTGATAATCCTTGTAAAGTCATGTCCTTCCTGCTGCTGGGTGTGCACCTATGCTGAGAGCCAGTTCACCTCACAGCAAGGTGAAGGATGTGGATGGGATTAGGGCTGCAGAACAAGCTCTCCAGAACTGTTAAACACTCATGAAAATGAGCATGTCCTGAGCTCCAAAAACTGGAACTATCTGCAAACTGTACAGCAACTTATACAATATCTTGCTTTTCAAAGATACTGTCTAAGGTAATAGAAACAAATTTTGAGTGGAAGCATGCATGTGCATCCTGTGAAATAGCTGTGTGACCAGTGGTGTTGTCAGATGCAAGTGAAGTCACCAAGCTTTGTATTTATCTGTCTGGGAGGTGAGCATGGTGCTAATAACACCCAGCTCTCACAAGTTTAATCCTTCTATGGGCCATTCACTTAAAAGCTGGGCTGATGATCCTTGTGGGTCCCCTCCAAATTAGAATATTCTGTGATTCTCTGATTCTGCTTTCATGGTTAGTTGTTGATACAGTGAAATTTATTCTAGACAGTCATTAGATTTGCTCAGCAGTGCTCCTTTAAGATCCTGCATTTCTCTCTGTGTGCTTATTTTATCTTAGAGATATCTTAGATAATTTTAATTTAGAAATAGATCATCACTATGAAGAGGCAGCTTTTCCTGGCTACTCAGGAAGTACCACTGTGTGTGGAATGTTTGAAGTAAGATGCACTATTGTAGCTGAAACATTTTCTAGTGACAAGATGAGTTTCTCTGAAGAAGTAATACTTCTTGCACCTGACTTATCAGATTAGGAATGCTTTTGCGTTGACTCTCATGATATCACTATGGCAGTGCTGAAGAAAGGTACAGTCCTTTCCCCTTCATATCCCTGTCTTGCCTCTTTCTCCTGTGACACAAATGCTTTCTAACTGGAACTAATGTGGACTGAAGGAGAAGTCATGTTAGCAGAGGTTTGTGAGTTGACCGAGCATGTGCCTGTCCTTTGGTACCCCCCAGTCTGTTGTGGGGTTGTTCGGTCAGCTGAGAACAGAGGGCTGGAGTTCAGTTGGCATTTAGCACAAATGATGTCATCACCCCACAGGGTGCACTTACAGGGCAGAGCTCAAGAGCTCTTGCTGATCACATATCGATGTGTAGCTTGTTATGCCATGCATTAAACTTGTGCATTGTTGCTGGTAGGTTTGCTAATGATGCATTTTGCATCAGTAACTAGACTGCATCTCTAAGATATTTACAGATATGTAAGGTGGTGAGTTTCCAAAAGACCTAGAGATGGGTGTATGAATGCAGCTTTTGTCATGTTCTTTTGAGATTCTCATCTGCTAATTCTCCATTTGTTCAAAACTAGAGAAAAACTCTGTGTGCCTGGATGGTGCTGCCAACTTGTGCTGGAGGGTGCAATAACTGCTGTTCCATAAGGACAGTCGGTAGTGATATCAACATCACTATGGCAGCCACTCATGTCCAGGCATTAAACCAGAACAGCCAAATACCATCTCTTGCAATAAGCATGTTCACATGGCTCCAAGCAGAAGCTCAGTTGCATTGCTTTTTCCTTTAGTTGCTGTGCTTATGGACTCTTTTTCATATGCTCAAAAAACAACAATAATCAAAAGGTAAGGTGGATCTGCCAAGCCCCTGTTTCTAGAAAGCATGGTACACAAAGGTCTGACCCAGCCCTGGAATCCAAGGAGGATAAAAATTCTGTTGCATGGGTTTTTACTGGAAGGAGTTGAAAAGCATACTCCAATGGTACCTTGGAGCCAATTACCACTTTGAAGGGCACAAATGTGCCATCTTAACACTGGATCCCAGAAACAGCTACAAACCTGCAGTTCCTCTGAACGTGAGCCCGTGGGACTGTGGCCTGTTTCTGTTGTATCTAGGCATCCCTGGCAGTGGCTAGAGTGGGCATGCACCTGTTTTCTAGGTGCTGGGGTGTTCGTTTCTTTTTGGTCTGCGTATGATTGGAAGCTGTGTCTTTTCCCCCATATTCCTCAATTACTGGGGATCAATCTTTTGAGATTTAATTGGTGAAAAATCTTGTTGTTTTACATTTATGGTTATTGCAGAACCATATATATTGATAGAACCTGTACTGCCAGGTTTGGCTTGTCAATCCACCACACTGACCCTTGAAGTCCTGCTCAGTTTTCATTTAGTCCTAGAGTCACTGCTTTTCATGCCACCTGCATGTTATGTACATGTGTGGTGTGGGTCTGAGGAGTGCATTGCGCCTCTTTGAGCAGTGTTTCTGCAGCACACCTTGCAGCTACAGGCAGCCAAATGGTTCTCTCTTACCAAACAGCTGGGGGTTAGTGTGTATTCACACTGTGTTAGAGATATTATTTCACAAAAGCTGGAGCAGCTTAAGTGGCCACTAAAGGAAAACCCATCAAACCTTTCCAATTTTACAGAAAAAAAAAATCTTTGAAGTATGAAAAATTTGACATCTAATAAAATAATGCTGAATCATGTGAATGCATTGCAGTCTGTGAAGGATTGAAACTGGGATGCTGACAGTTCTGAAGCTTATTTTAAAAGTTGGTAACAGTTCAAATCTCATCAGCTTCTGAGATTTCATCTGTTTCTTTGGGAGGGTGGGATAAATGTCTCTGGACATGATGCCAAGATTGAATCTTTTGGAGGAAGACTTGGATGAAAACTCCTTTCTTCTTCTGACCTGATCTCTTCTCACCCATTGTGATATTATACAAATTGAATTTCAGGGCTAGTGAGCTAAGGATTCTGCAGTGGTCGGCAGAAGTGTCTTTCCATCTGATTACCCTTGAGGTCAGAAGCATGTAATGTATTCAGGGGGGTTTCTAATCGAACGAAACTCAGAATATGTGAGAGTTGTAGACAGCAGCTGGCCCCAGCAGAGACTAACAGATTTGCTGAGAACCTGCAAAGATCTTGGCAGGATGTCAACAAAGATACTGCAGGGCTGCTAGATGCCAGGAAAAAGAGATCTTTGGTTTGCAGCAAGGAAAATGGTATTTAGGGAGGACGGGATGTAATAAATTACAATAATAGCACTACAAACAAGTCTTATCCAAAAGTATCAGAGAGTGACTATGGCTGGAAAGCTGTGTCCTCATTTTCATTGGTGAAGAAGCTGAAGTGGATGCAGGTGAAAAGGTATTTCTTATAGTGGCAGAATATTATTATTAGAGCCAGGGAAAGTAGCTGGATTCTATTTTGAAATTGTTTTTTAAATTTAGTGACAAGAGCAGAAGCAGTGATAGATAAAGGGGGTATAACTGATTTAAAACAATGGGAAATAGAAGAATGGAATCTGGATTGATAACATAGAGACAGTTGGGAAGAAGATCACAGAAGAATTTACAGGGACCTTATTGTCTTTCTGGGATGATAAGAAGTTGAATCTCTATAGAATCAGGAGTTTCTAGCTTGCAGTATTCAGCTATAAGTTTACTCTGCATTTGCTTAGCGAATGGCTCTGGCAAAACGCGTAGGTATTTCTTGGAAAGATTTGTGAGCTGTAAATATTGGCTGGCCATTTACCTGATGGAGTGTAACAGTGCCACCCCCACACCTGACCCTTAGATACTTTCAGAGTACTTTTAGTTCAGTCTGCAGGATCTTTTTTTTTTTTTTTTTTTTTTTTAATCTGTTGTGCTAAGGTGTTGTCCCTGCTTCTTCAGGAAGATTTTAGTGCAAAAGGTGGTTTCTAAAGAGCCTGTCCAGGATCTGTATTTTACTTGAAGCAAAATTCTGGCTTTTGAAAACGCAGATTCACAAGGAGAGGAAAGAAAACAGGTTCCCATCTAAATGGCACATTGAACATGACACAGAGAATAGCAGCTCTACATGGAAAGTTTCTGCCCTACAGAATAGGTTTTTCTCAGTTTCAGAAAATTGATTTATATTATTTCAGGGGGATTTCCTCTTCATTTACCCAATAAAGCAATCCCTGTTACTTAATCATTGTTCTTAGGACTTGATTTGGTGATTACCTCATCAGGTTAAAGTCTGTTCCTGACAATCTGTCTTAACGAGAAGGCTTTGTTTTCCTGTCAGGATGCCAGCAGAGGGGGAAAAAGCAGCTGTTCCTTGAGATGGGAATAATAAAATAATGCCAACTGGTAAAATCTTCCTGACTTCTGCTGAACTGAATAAGGCCATTAACAGCTCTTGGAATTCCTTGGTTTCTTGCATCCTTGAGTTCCAAGAGAAATAATGTTGCAGGCAGGATACTATTGAAAAAGTAGTGCAAAAGTGGTACTGGACTGAAAGGTGTACACTGAAAATGCCAGATGGTGAGGGCTCAGGAGAAATGCAAACTGCAGGCTGTTACTAAAATACAAGGATGGCAATTCTTTACCTGTATATGGGTCTATTTCAAAGTAGGAGACAACGTGGGCTGATTTTAAAACTTCTGAATGGACCAAATCCAGCTTCCTACCTTTCTATCAGCCTGCTCAGAAAATAGTGTCTTCAACTAGGAGTGTAAAGCTCATTTAATTTTGTGATAGCTATCCAAGCCTTACAGAAACTTTCAACTGCTTGTACTTTCTTCCTTTAGCACAAGTAATAGTCTCCCTGTGAGCAGTCTGATGTAGAAAAGAGGAAACCTTGAAAATCTCTGAACCCTTGGGTGAACTTCTGTTTTTTAAGATCCTGTTAGAGCAGGGGGGCTGTGGCAGTAGACTGGTCAGTGTGGCCTCGAAAGCTGTGGAGAGCTTTTGACAGCAGCTGCTGTGTGTCAGAAGTCTATAAATTGACTTCCTGCCACAGGAGGCCTCCAGCAAGTTCATCTTGAGAGTTACTGGGGGAAATCCTTGCCTTTCATCTTACCAGCAGAGTAAATCTATCCAGGGCTGTGCCCAGGGCTGGGAAGGGGTTTGAGCTGGTACAATCCTCATGCCAGCCAGCATGATGTTGATGAATGAAACTGCTGTGGGTGGGAACGTCAGAGTTCTGTTGAGGGAGAGAAGGCACTCTGCTTGGAGTACTGTATACACACACATCTATCATATTCTTTGTTTTTAAAAACTTTCAGATGAGAACACACTTTCATCGTATCTCAGATAACATCCAACAATGTATTTTCTTTCCCCCCCACCTCCTTCTTTGTCTTCAAGGCAGTTGTGTGCTATGCCTTCTCTTCAGGGTGGATGCATGCTCTTTTTCCAATGTTTAACTCCTTTTACAATAATCCTTATCTACCGCTTTTGGAACTGTCCTTCTCCAACAGGATTTAATTTCCTTTAAAAATTGCACTCTCACTGAATGAATAATCCAGCAAGACTCTCTGACAAAGGATGGGTTTTGGTGTGGTAGGTGTCTCAATATCATCTTTGTTGGGACTCATTGTTTAATTGAAGTTTAACTCCTGAACTGCTGAGTTGAAACTGCTTGTTTCCTTTCCGACCCTGAGGAATCAGCCTGCTTTCTGCCAAGCAGAGGTGTATAAACTCAAATATTTATCTTCTTTGGTATTGCTAAAGATTTTCTTTACTCATTCAGTGTATTAGATAGGTTTGAACTCCTTTAGGTTAAAAATGGAACCTGAATATGCTGTTTCATACTAAGAAGAGTCATTCTTTAGCATATCTGTGGTTTTCAAATACAGTCCTGAATACTGAAATGGGGAGGAAAAAAATTCACAATGAGATATTTTGAAAGTTTATCCTGGCCCATATCCATCCTTGATTCCTTTGGTGTGCGGGATAAGGCTGCATTTATAGTGAAATGTGAAACGCAAAGAAAGCTAAAAGTTCAGAAGCCTGGAGATGTTTTGAGCCTTATGCAAGTTGGTGAAGTGGAGGAAGTGTAACTTGATTTATAAAAGCAAAGTGCAATGCCTGAGTTCTCAAAAGCGTGTTGGGCTTAGATTGTTTCAGCATAATAGATTCTGGAAATTGTATTTAAATGCAGTTTAGAAAACATATTCAATAAAGTGTTCTGACCTTGTTGACTTTTGGGGTTGGAAGGGTGAGGCATAAATAATAGTAAGGGGGGGTGGATGGAAACCAGGAGTTGTAGTAATTCTTAAGCCTTGCTTATTAATATTGTGATCAGTTTTGGTTGCTAAAATATAAGAAAAATATAGAGCTCTTAGAGAGCATCCAAAGGATGGAAATGAGGATAGTGAAGGACCTTGAGAGAAAGCCACTTGAGGGGCAGCTGAGAGCATTTGGTTATTCAGCCTGTAGAAGAGGAGGCTGAGGGGAGACCTCATTGCAGTTACATCTTCCTTGTGAGGGCAAGAGGAGGGGCCGGGCACTGCTCTCCTCTCTGTACTGACTGATGCCAGAGCCAGAGAGAATGGCCTGAAGTTGTCGGGGAGGTTTAGGCCGGGTATTAAAATTCTTCACCCAGAGGGTGTTTGGGCACCGAACAAGTTCCCCAGGGAAGTGGTCATAGCACCAAGCCCTGCAGAGTTCAAGAAGCATTTAGCCAATACTCTCAGGTTCATGGTGTGATTCTTGGGGTGTTGTTTTTAGTGCTGAGATTTGAACTTGATCATTGTGGATCCCTTCCAAGTCAGCATATTCTGTGATTCTGTAATTTAGGCACCCCTGGCTTTAGCTGCTTATTGGAACACTCTCCAAAGCACTGAAAACTGCTTCCCCATGGAGTTAAAATCCCAAATATATATTGGTTCAAATACCTCATGTCCTAGACACAAGATATGAATAGTACAGTTTTTTGTCCTGTCCCAATGTTCTACCACGTATGGCTGTGTGGGTAATGGGAATTATTGCAGTAATAGAGTTCCACCCTGCAGAGGAAGTTCACATACCTGGGAATGGGGTTTGTTCTGCCCTCTTCTGCTTAAGACAATGGGGTCCAAAGACAGTCTGCCTCACTTGTCAGCAAATCAGCCAGCAGTTAAATAACACCGCTAAGGAAAGAAACTCCCATGAAATTCTAGCCCCCCGCTTTCAATTAGTTTCATTTCAGAGTAAGGCAGAAGATAGACAAAGCTTAATTATAAAACTCCTGTGACATGCTGTGGCAATTTGGTCTGTGAGGCTTAATTGTCTGTCTGTGCATGCATATTTTGGAGGGATAATACTGGGGAAGGGCCCTGAACCCATCAGGTAAACAATCTGAGGTTCATACACAAGCTCTCTTGGAACTCCCTTGTGCCTTTCTGCACAATTACCTGATACATGCATCGGAGTGGTTTGTGCATATATAAATACAGAACACTCATAGGAAGGGTATGGATATCATTTAGAAAGCACTGTTGAATTTTTGGCTTATGTAGGCACATTCTGTGGCCTGACAAGATTACTCCCGTTGGAGTAATAACGAGAAGTTTTGCTTATTTAGGGCCTGCTCCTACTCCCTTTGAAGCCAATGGCATAATTCCCAGTAATGTTTAATGGTGCTGGGTCAAGTCTTTAAGGATGACAGAGCTTGATGTTGGAGGCCTCAGTGCTTACAGGAGTACACAGGGGTTTCCTCAGTTATTTCAGTGAGCAAATTGCCATTATTTAATGAAAAAAAAAATTAAAAACAACCAATGCAGAAATGGTGTTAGTGTTAAACTTCAAAAAGAAGAAAATAAATTAAGAGACTTTATTCTGGCTGATGCCACACACTTTTTACAAGACTAAAACATTCAGTTCAAGTAAATTCCCAGAAGCTGGAACAGCTGTATCCAAAAGCAATGAACTTGTTAAATTGAAAAGGACGTGTTGTGTTGCTGCCACATCTCTTGTGACTTCTGAATGCGTTTCACTACTCCTGTTGCAAGAGCAGCCGTTCTCATGGTATCTCATGCTTCTGGTATCAGCTGCTCTGACACTATCATCTGCAGGGAAAGGGAGATGATGAAGAGAAATGTTGCAGCTGCTTGAGAAAAATGCTGGCTCTTGCTAATCAAAAAGGCCAGTACCATTGCAGGTATTAAAAAAAAAGTTAAATAATTCCTTCCTGTTTCAATGTGTTTTAAATATACAGGCTTTGGGATTTCAGGCTTGTTAAGCTAGATTTTTAAAGGGATGAAGTAACTATACAGCAGACTGAGGAGAAGCACATAAAGCTGCTCTAGAGGGTGTTGGCATTTTCTCTTTCTTTGGTTCAACAGATCAATTGACCTAGAGGGTATGCAGGAGAGTCCATCTGTTTTCCCACAGGTCTAAAAGGAAAGCAGAGAAGGACATGGAATTTACTGTGTGTATTAATATTTGGATACTGCTGATCTGTTGGGTTGCTTTAACTGAAGGACAGAAAACGCTTTTCCTGTCTTGTTTCCTTCTGTTTAGATCTGCTCACATGTAGTTACAATGGATCTAAGCAGATGGGGCAATCTAAATCGCCAGCCAGGCTGCCACAGTGCTTGGCTGGATGGTGTTGGACCTTCTTAATGCACACATAATCTCATCTGTGTGATTTAAGCTTCTTCAGGTCTGAATATCTGTAACACTTCTTATCACCTGGAGGATCTGCTAACCTTTCACAGAAGTCAGGCCCAGTGATCCAGATGTCCTTCCTCTTTCAATGGCAGTATCAACACTTCAGAACTTCCTGTATTTTAAAGGCACATCCCAGAGCCCAAGCATTTGGTGTGGCCACTCTACATAGGGGAGGCACAAGATTCCACTTCAGATAATATGAAAAACACTGAGCTCTTGAAGTTAATAAACTAAATGAATGTTTCCCTATCTCTCTCTCATTACTGCCCTGAAGAGTTCCCTAGGCTTAGGATTGTAGGGTGGCTACCTTCTGGGTGATCCAGCACATTAAGGAAAATACAGCAACATGAAACCAATGTGGTTTTTAAGCCTTGTCACTGGAAATGGAGATTCCGGCTATTAGTGTTACATTAAGGACCTGTGTTTATGATTTATGATACTTCCTACCCTTTTCCTTGTGTTTAGTCTCTCACGCAATTGCAAATTTTACAGCTATGTGAATGATTGTCTTGTCTACTGCAGAGGACAACCATAAATTTTAATGAGTAACTGCACCAATTCAGCAAGACCCAGGTGAAAGTCTTTTTATATGATGCTTGCTGGAGTCCAGCTCAGCAGCATTTTGGTTGTGTTGTTCACAGACAGTATGTGTGAAACCCAGGGAGCTCAAGGTAGTCTGAATGCTTGGCTTTGGAAAGAGGTGAACCAGGGAGAGTTGTGGAGCTCATCAGTATTGATGGGTTGTTCTGGGACCAAACTGTGTGTCCAACCCACCACTGTCCTGCATTGGGATGATGGATCTTCTGGGAAATCTGCAAACCACTCCTGCATTTCCTCTTCTTACCTCTGAGGCACTGCTATCTGTGTGTGGCTTTCAGCTGTGGTGTTCGCAGAGTTAGGAAGACTGGTTGCCATTTCAGACTCTGCTTAGAAAATGATTAATTTCATTTTCGTATGTGTATTTGATGTTAAATATGAAAGTGTGTTAATAGTGCAAGTATGTATATCCATAATGAGTGTGTGTTAGTATTTAAGTCTGTAGCAGAATCCCCGTTAAGAAGTGGAGGAAATAGAGTATAGACATTATTGCAAGAACAGCTACAAAAAATGCATGGTGTGTATTTATAAAAGGAAGTTCTTTGTCCAGATGTCCCCCTGCACTCCTTAGGAAGTTGCTGTTTACTCTCTGAAATTTATATTACTCAGATGAAATGTATGATACAACCACCCCCCACTCCACCCCCCAGCCCGGGAAAATTAACAAAGGCACTTAAACTGTACAATAGCATCACTTAACTGCTCTTGTTGAATTATATTATAAATGAGCCATCACAGAAGCCTCTGGGGAGCTTCTGGTTGAACACTTCAATGTGAGATAAAGCTGCTTTTCTTGGGGTTGTTTTTAGATTTATTTTTATATTTGCACCAAAGAAGAGAAGAAGCAAAAAACAAATGTGACTGTCACAACGGTCACAGGAATCTGCCCCAGTAATAACTTTATCTGCACCAATGATGGATATTGAATTTTGGTAAAACTCTGAAAATTCATAGTGTTCATCAAAACTAATGGGGTTGATTTTCTTTGTGGATTTTTTGCTTGATTTTTGCCACCTTACACCTGCAAAATACTCCCAAGGAATGTAAGTCCTAATTTGTTAAAGCTTTATACTCCCACTTTGCAAAGGTGTGAATAGCTGTGAAGGGAAAGAAATGACAAATCAAGCCAAACTGAAACATGAAGAGTTCCACATTTCTGAGTCATCCGACAAAAAAGGCAAAATATTTTAAATAAATGTTGTAGCCTAGGATTTCAACATGAACGATTCTCTCTGCTACTGTGTTTGTTGATGGTTGGATTTGTGGACAGGAGCAAATCAGAATTGTTTTGACCTTCCCCTAACCTAGGGCTGCCCAAAGGCTTTGTGTGCAGGAGATGCCCTGGAGTTGTTAACTCAGGGTAGCTTTCAGGAAACAATTCCCTGAGCTTAAATAGTAGTGGCTCTTTCATGACTTTGTAAAATTTTCATATTGTTCTTTGGAATCCCTTGGAAACATTCTTCCTGTCGTACAGCAAAATAGAAGTGTTATCTATAAATTTAAAACCTTTTAAAATACTCTCTAATACAGTATCTTAAGATCACTTCATATCAATTCACTCCTTATGTAATTATGAAATATGGAAAAGACCTAACGAGTCCTATACAGCACAGACATAGAAGTTGAGTGGATCAAAAAAATTTGGTTTTGACTTTAAATTAATCTTACAATTGGTCTCTTCATAGCAGTGTTCGATTCAGACATTGCTAGCAGCAGCTGGGATTGAGTTTTAGGACAGACCCAAACTGATGTGGAAAAAGAAGGGTTCTCCTTGGTGCAAAATTTTCATTCAACAGGAGTGAAAAACCAGGAAGCATGGAAGTTTTGAAATAGTCATCCCATGACAGTTATTAGTAGTTCAGTGAATTTTTCAATGGGCAAAAATGCATGGGAGATTCTTCAAGGAATTGCTCATTTGCACTGCTGCAGTGTCTGTCTCATACTGATGCTTCTTTTGCAAAGTGGCCTGGCTTCAGCAGCACTTCACAGTTTTTATTTGGTTAATGTTTGGTTTCCTGCTTCTTTCCCTTATTTTAATGAAAAGTAGCCTCTCTCTCTCTCTCTCTATCTGCTCCCAAAGCGGAGAGAACAGAAGTTAAATAAGAACAGCCTCAAACTTCATTTTTCAGAGCTGTAACAGCAGCCATGCTGTTGCAAGAACAGCCTGTGAGACTGTGTGAAAGAATTTACAATGTTTTCTGTAGGATAGCATTGCAGAGACTATGGTTTTCCTTTCTCCCGAAATATAAGCTAACGTTATTGTCTTGGACACAGAATTGCATCAATTAGAGATAAAGATTGATTTATTATTGTACTCCACTATAAAATTTTATAGACCAAAAAATCACTTATACCAAGTAACCAATGGGAAGCTGATCCAATCTAAGCAAAAGGGAAAAATCAGCTACATGAAAACAACCCACCACATTTTTTGTTGATTAATGTAATTCCTAGGCTTTGACAGTTGCCCAGAAAATGCTGCAGAAATTTGCATGAGGCAAGTGCTAATTTAATAGAAGAGATCTCAAGCATCTACTTGGTATGGATAGTAAAATCTCCACTATTTTCTCCTCCACTACTGACTGGGAATCCAAGGTTAATTCAGAAAGAACTGAGGCCTGAGAATCTTGCTGTTGTATCTTTGAGTTGTATGTCTTCTAAAACTTATATATAGGTTGTTTTCTTTGTATGTATGTATGTCTTCTAGTAGCAAAATATAGATGCAGGCACACTCACAAATGTATACACAGGAGTTCTTGCCTTTCACTTTCAAAGGTAACTGTGACTTGTATTTTTTAAAAATTTCAAAATATTTTTATTCAGGTTTTGTGAGTGATGCATATAGATCTTATAGGCACATTACAGAGTTGGTATCCAGCTTTAAGCTGTAAAGAAAATAGCTAAATCTTAACTAATTAACATTGATTACAAAAGTTTATTGCATTTATGTTACAATTAATGCTACATTTTACTTATTCCATGATGTTTATTAACAAATATGTCAGAAAAATGGAAAATATTGTTATTCAAAAAAGATCACTGTCCCATTTATGGAAGCAGCCTGTTGCAGTGGATCTCCAGATGTGCCTGGACACTGCACAACTCAAATGAATAGGCATCAGTATGCCTACTCCTTCCTCATTTGCACACAATTCGTATTTATAAACAGTAACACGATTATAAAAGTCTACTGGAAAAATTAATTTACTTTTTTCCTTATGATTTTTCTGTCTAAGGCTGAAGAACACCCCTGGGGAGTGTAAATTTACTCATCTAACACTGTTTTTTTCCCCCCAAGCACTCTTCTCCCACATTAACATCGATTCTAATAACTGTAGCAGTTCACAAGACCACAGTAGTGTGCTTTCCTTGCTATTGGGAGTAGTAGAAAAATCCAGCAAACCTCAGGTTTTGGCTCCCTTTGAACACCATGGGCACAAACCAGTCTCAGACAGGATTGAGAAACCTCTATGGTGACATTGTTTCAGAGGCTTCTTACGTGAGCAGAATTCAGAAATATAATTGGTTATGCAACCTATTACTGCAGCACTTCACATTGAGTGGCACTAAGTAATTACACTGTAAGTGCTGCACAACTGTTGTAATTTTTCATGCAGCTCTGTTACATGATAACACGATAACGCTGATGCTAATGCTAGCGTTGGGTTAGGCAGCTAAAGAGGGGATTACAACCCAGAAGTGCTAATAGCATGTTGTTAGGAAACAGGATGCCAAGGAGTCATTATAAATGAGAGGAAAAGAATAAATGAAAACTACAGTGGGAAGGCGGAAAAGATTTATTTAAGGCAAACTGCAGGCAGAGGGTGTTGTGCTGTTTTTAGTGTATTTAAGTCCTTGTTAAAGGGTATAGACTAAGAGGTCAAGAAATCATGATGATGTGAAAAGCAGTGGGAAGTGATGGGCTTTAGAGTAGTCACCTCATTGAACGACTGCAAGGTGTCTTCACATAATGCATCTGCTGGGTTTCTGGAGTGTTTGGCATACTTCCATAGATATTTTTCTGATAAAGAGCAAATTGATATTCTGAAAAATGCCACAGGATAATACCTGAGTAACATGAAAAGAAGAAAAGGGCTCCAGATGGTGGTGACAGGGATGAAATAGCAGACTCTGGCAGTTTCGTAACAACTGAGGCAAAGAAGGTCAAAAAGTGGTGTAGTTCTGCATGGACAAAGGGTCTCTACGCAGAGCACTGTGACCTCTCCTTGGTAATTAAATTGGCTTCTTTGAAATGCTGTACGTACAAATGCCAGCATGCAGAGATTGGGATTTTCACAAGTACATTCCGAATGTGATAAGTTTCCTGCCACGCTATCATCGCAGTGACATACACACAAGTGTCAGCAAGCTTGCTTTATTCTGCACCCATATGTGGCAATGGGAACAGCACACGGATCTGAGGGGAGAGGACGGGCTGAGGAGGCAGCAGGGGCTGCTCCCCGCAGGGCCCCCAGGCTGAGCCAGAGACACTCAGGGCAGATAAGGACATGTGAGTCTTGAGGGACTGAGACATTTACAGAACAAGAAGTCCCTTGGAGACCGGTGCTTGTGCACGTGGGTGTTTGTGGCCAGAGATATTGCAGGGGAAGGATGAAGCTATACTTGCAGTCTAGCTCCTCTCTTGTTCGCTGTTCGCTGAACTACTGCTGCTTTTGCGTGTCTTCCCTCCCTTCAGAACACAAAGTATTTCCGTAAATATCTAAATCTCCTCAATTAATTGTTGCACTAATAGGGTTTACTGACTTCGTTGTACTAACCGCTTGCCTACATTTGAGGACTGAAAAAGATTTTAGTGTTTGTCACACATGCAGAGGAGTTTTTTGCACACCAGTATGTGGACATTAGACTGTCTGGTCAGGTTAAACTGTAAGAAATGTAATAATAAATATTGCCACACTTACGTGCTTCAGCTTCCCAGCCCAAATTTCTGCTTATGAGCAGAAAAACCTAAAAGGAACAAGCCGTTTTAAAAACTAAACTGAGCGTATGGGAAGTTTTTTCCTTACAAATTATGATATGTGGGTGGGAGGCAGGGGGCTCAAGTAAATTTTGGAGTAATTATTGCACAGTAAATAGTAGGTGTTTCCAATACCAAGGCATGAATAGCTTTTTATGAAAAAAGCAAAACAAAAAGTCTCTGATTAGAAAATAATTTTTTCAAACACAACAGTGTACTCAATTTTTAGTTATTTTCCCTCCTGGAAGGAGGAAAATAACATCTGGTTTCCATTCATTTAATCTGAAAAACATCAGGAATATCAAACATGCTCTTTGCTAGTGAGGATTTAGGTCTTGTAATATGTCTATTGTGATTCCTTACACCTCAGCTAAATCTTTAATGAGTGTTTTCTCCCTGAAATACTAATTAATTGTTTTAAATGAGTTCAATGTTAATATAAGTGTATCTCCTTTCTTCTCAGCTTTTTTTCATGGCCACGCCTCAGAGGTTTTCACCTTTCTGCTAATTCTTACAAGGTCTCTCTGCTCTTTCAGTGCCTAACATTTGGGCACAACCTCTCTATCCCCAGGAAACACTTAGCCATTTGTCAGACATACAGAGGCAATGGACAAACCCAGTGGTTTTCTTTTGAACCTGACCCTTTCCAAGCAGTGAGACAGCTATGACCCATTGCTTAACGCAAAATTCCAGAGTGAAGTATCATTTATTTGGCCTAAGGCCAAAAATCCCCTTCAGGTTTGTTCCCGTCTTGATCAGTGTGTCTGCATTTTTACACACTGCTCAAAAAGCCTTGATGATCTTATGTAGTGTCTGTTTCCATTCTTTCTTGCATTTGCAGTTTTCTCTTCTGTATCTTTTTGTCAGACCTGATGGCAATAGTGGTATTTGAGATTAAATCTCTATCATAGCTCTCTTACAAGTAGATTACTAAGTTATTAGGGTAAAAAATTTCATGCTGCATGTTTGCTATATATTGAATGTAGAGGAAGAATAAAAGGGCATCAAGCCTGATTTTCAGGCAAAACCGTTTGGGAACATACATCCTATAATTCTTTATTCTGTCATGTGAGGAGCTTGGGGAATCTTGGAGCAACTTAGGAAGTAGTTCTTAAAACTTATTCTCTGAGAGAAAATTTCTGAGTTCTGGCATAAATGTATCCTTAACAAGTTAATAGCGTGTGTGTGAAGAGTGTCCCTTTTCTGTGTTGTATTTCATCTGAAATAACTTCCTAATATTTACTCACTCTGGTAAAAGGAATGTTCCCGCTGTCTCTTCTACTGATATGCTTTTGTGTTTCCAGCAGAACTTCAGTCAGAGGTGGTTCTGGGATCAGGAATTGCTTTTGTGTTCTTTCAAGACATTGACCTAGGATGGATTTGATAAAAGTCAGATATCAAAACATTTTGGCTCAGAATTGCTCAGCAGTAGCAGATGACTTCACCTAAGGTTGAGTGCTGCTCTAAGCATCACCCCAGGGCATCCAGGTGCTCTGCATGTTCTTTTGATCACCTCTGCTGGCTGTGCAGGTGTGGGACAAATCAGATAGAAAATAGATATTTTCTGGTGCAGAAATGATAGGAAGTGGACAAGGGTGAGACAACCCGGCTTTAGGGTCTGTGCAAGGCAGGAGAAAGCTGAGGCTGGATCATTCTTCTGATGAAGCTGCAAATGGGAACCTGTGAGTGTGGAGGGTAAACTGGAAGAAAAGAACATGGTCAGAAAGACTATGAATGAGGGATAAGTGAGAACAAGCAAGGGGCTAGAGAGCTGGGAGCTAGAGGTTTATAAGCTGAAAACAGTGGAGTGAGACAAGACTTTGGATAAATAGAGTGGTATCTGGGTCGAGAAGAAACCAGGAATTAATGACAAGATACTCTGGGAGCCATCATAGAAAAGTCTTGTCTTGCAAAGTGACATCCATTGTTTGTGAAGGTTAAATTTGTTCTTGTCAAACGTTGATGTGTTGTCAAAGCACTTGATGTCTTCCCTCCAGCGGCTGGTGAATAAAGAAGACAGCCAAGTACTGTTTCTGTGGCTGTGCTCTCCGTGCACTGGGCTCAGGTTAGTGCTCCTGTGTTTCCATCCCCTGTCCTTTGGAACTGTGTGACCGTTCCTGTTGTTGTTACTTCCATGTGAATTTGCTTCCTGGGGAAGCTCATTTCAGGCACTTTCTACCTTTTGGTAGATTGAATTTGCAGATGTGACAAGTTTAACATACCTGTAATAACTACTAGATTCATCCACTCTTCTGTAGCACTCAGTGACATTAGTTTAGCACTAGACAGTATTTCTCCTGAAGTTGTATTTTGAACCATCACTATTTTGTAGGGCTACTCTGCACAACAAAAAGAGAGGTCACACCTCTGAGAGCTGAGGACTCAACTAAATCTAAATTATGTCTAAATTTAGACTAAGTCTAAATTAATTGCTGAAAATGAGCCTGAGCTGACTCCTTTTGCATGAATGTGGGTGTAGAGAAGGATGGCACTGGTGGAGTGGTTCAAGTTCCAGGTCAGGCTATGCTGCATTCCAGCGGCAAAGGGCTCTTTAACTATAGGCATTGCTGAGGTTGCTGGGTTAGGCTAATCCCAACTGGATTGGATTGGACCAGAGCTGTTAAGTCTTCCTGATATGACAGATTGTGTTGTGTGGTTCACTAGTGGAAGTCTATGCAATTTCAGACAGCTTGGCACTGCCCTCTCTTTGTGTGTATTAACATATATTTAAGTATGCAGCCCAAATCCTGCTTTTAATGTCAGCTCTACTTAGAGCAAGTTAACTGAGTAAATACGAGTAGCTTTTTTTTGTAACTGTCTTAGAATTTGGCTTCATAATGCTAACACTGTTTTCCTCCAAAGTACTTATTATATTAGAAAACACTTCAAGTATGTCAGCCAGCCCAAAGGCTGCAGCTGCAGTCTGATAATAAATACAAGCTAATGAACAGAATTTCACTATCTGTAGCACATCTCTTTATTCCAATAGAACATAAACACATTTCAAATACGGCATAGGATCTCATTTTCTACACCAAGTGCTCCAATTTATTGGCTTCCTGAGGAGCTAACAAAAATCTTCCAAGACCACAGGGAACTTCTGCTTTGGAAGCGTCTTAGAAAACACTAATGTGAGTAGCAGAATACCACAAAAAATTGGTAAAATTGCTGTATAAGTGAATAAGTATAACCATAACATCCTTTAGCAGAAGAGGTTTTAGTGTTCAACGATGAAGGACTGTTAATGGTCTTTGGGATGTTGCCCTTAATGGAGAATGAGCATTTCACTTCCCATAAAAGGACACTTCTGAGTGCAAAAGCACCTTTTGTGTTTCTGAAAGTCAGTTGTCAGAAACAGAAGGTAAATATATATAGTTGCCAAGAGCCAGGCTTAGTGACCTTTAATGTTACAGGCTTTAGAATAATTAGATTTATAATAATTGTTTTTGTCTTGGCTAATATTATTACATGGTTCAAAAATACTTGCACAACACATCAACAGACAATTCTTTCTGCAATAAAACAATATATTACAGTGAAAAGTTATTAAATCTGTCAAACTTGCTGAATAATATAATTAAAAATATCTCATAGTGTTCCACCAGGTCCCATTGTCATCTGAATTTTGAGTTTGCAGTTTCAGATTGTGTGTCATTTTTGTTATTGCAACTGTGTGCCTGGCTTGGTAATACAGTGACAATCCAAGGCTTAAACTGTACATTCCCAAAGGACTTGAGCTGCTCTTCTGTGTGTAAATTACTAAGGAGAAAAAATATTTCCTACACTACATTCCACTTTAGGGAAAGTCTTCATGAACGTTTTGCTATCCTTGCCCTTCAACCAAAACCTTTGATGTGACACTGACACTGTATTTGAGGGTGTTTCAAACAGGGTTGAGTGCTTATGTGCTGCCAAAAATGAGCTGCAACTGAGCCCAAAGCTGTTCTGACTGTGGTTCTGGGATGGACTTGTTGATTTGTCATAAGTAATCCTCTGAGGCTTCTGTGGTGCAGACAGCTATATGTACTTCTCTGTAGAATGCTAGAAAATTTGCTTGTGTTTCCTATGGGATATTGGAGGCTCAGCTGCAGTCTAACTTGTGACATGCAGACCTGAGCTTCACTGGCTGCACTGATGCTTGCCAGGGGCCCTGGAGAAGGAGCCTGTACTGATTCAGTGGGGCAGTGGCTGTGCTCTGTTTCTGCTTGGGCTGAACAGGTGAGCACAAGGTGGGCCAAAGAGCCTCTCAGCTTGCGATTGTGTCTCTGCCCCTGCTAAATCCTGCAATAGTAGCCTGCAATGCATCTGAGTCAGCTGAAAAGCTAAAATTGGAAGGCTTCCAAAGATCAGCAGAAACATCCTATTTTTGCTTCCTCTTCTTTATCCCCAAAGACTTTTCAGGTGTTACTTGAAGCAGAGGAACTCATGAGTTCATTGTCTCTCATTGCCTGCTCTTTGCCTCCTGCAGGTTGAGTCTCAGAATTTCCCAGTGCAAGGGGATCCCTGCAGTTTCCTCCCCTGAAGATGGTGTGTGTGAGTGTTAAAGAATTGAATAACAAACAGATATTATAGCTAATGGCTTTTGTATTTGGCAGGGTGTAATCCTGTCAACAGTTCAGAGCCCTTAATCTGTTGATAAAAGCCAACAGCATCTCCATATTTTTCAGAATTCCCAAAAGATGTGAGGCTGAGAATGCATAACTATTTCAGGAATGGATATCAATGAAGTGGAGCAGAGTTTCCAGAGATGACATGGTCCTGTCCCTCTCAGGATATCACTCTTGAGTGATGCTCACGTAGAGGATGCTGCACCTTACCTGGCCTCTGTCTTCACCTTAGTCCGTGCCATCCAGTTGCCCAGAAAACAAATAGCAGCTCTAAGTTCATTGCTAAAGAAATACTGTGGAGACAACCACTTAAAACAGCTCATACAAAAAGAAAGTATGGGCACTGCATTCCTTAACTGTGTCCGGGTCTTAAAATCTGGGCTGCTGGTGCATACCAAAAAGAATTTGAGTCTCATTCATCACTTCCTATTTGTCTTAAAGTGAATGCTGTAGATGGGATCTGATTACCATGGCACAAAACCCTTTTGTGTTATTTTGCAGTGACACAGTTTTGCACCAAGATTTTATGGATCCTGTTTTCCCAAGAGCAGCCTGTGGCAGCTGGGATTTCAAAAGCTTTAGGACACTTTCCAGCACAAATGGCATGTTCCTCAGCAGCCCTGCAGCTCCCACAATCCAGGGAGCAGTGGTAGAGCAGAGGCAGCTGTGGAAAATCCCCTCCTCAGCTGAGGCTCCCCTGGTAGTGGGGAGAGGTGGCAGAGCTATTTCCTCCATGCTGCATGCACCTTTTTACCAAGGTGGCTGAAGAAATGTTAGTAGTGTGTCTTTACATTCAGCTTTTTTGTAACTTTGTTGTTTAACTGTTTACAGATCAATTCTGGGGAATAAGTTCCCAGATTGTTGCTTACATTGGTTTCGTTCCCTCTTCATCATGTCTAGTATATAGTTGGTCATGGAAATCATAGGTTTATTTGCTTGGTAAAATTGTTTTACAAGAAGAATAATGAGAGATTGGTTTGGGTTGGAAAGACCTTAAACACCATCTCATTCCAACCCCCCTGCAGTGGGCAGAGACACTTCTCGCTAGACCAGGTTACACAGTGCTCCATCCAACCTGGCCCTGAACACTTCCAGGGATGGGGCATCCCCAGTTTCTGTGGGCAGCCTGTGCCAAGGTTTCACCACCCTCACAGTAAAGAATCTAATCTAAACCTTAAGGCCATTATCCCATATTCTCTCCTCATGAAAAGTCCCACTCCAACGTTTTTGTAGCCCCCCTTGATGTACTTTCAGATGCTGTAAGATGTCCCCAGAGTCTCATATTCTCCAGCCTGAGCACACCCAACTGTCTCACCCTGTCTTCATAGGAGAGGAGCTCCAGCCCTCTGAGCATTTTCATGGCCTCCTCTGGACTTGCTTTAGCAGATCCACATCCCCCTCATGTCGGGGACACCAGGGCTGGGTGCAGTACTCAAGGTGGAGTCACACTGTGGGTGTGACCAATTCCTTACCCACTGCCAGTGATCCAGCCACCAAATCTGTGTCTCTGGTTTAGAGACTTAAGATGTTGTGCAGAATAACATCAAATGCTCTGCTTGCATCTAGGCAGGTGATGTCAGTTGCTCTTCCCTTACTCACCAGCACCTAAATGAACACCAAGTAACAAACAGTGAATAGCCATAAATGCTCTTATTTGTGCATGGATTGTCTTTCCAGCATTCTAATATTAGCATTTGTATGAAGGAGAGTTCCCACACTATTGTGAAACAAAACTTTTGAACAGGTATTTGTGTGTTGAATATGATGAGAATATTTAAACATCTGGTATTTGACTTAATACAAAGTAAAAACCATGCATTTTCTTTTATGATTTCATCAGAGAGAGCTCAGGGGATGATTTTCAAAGACATTGAAGACAGAAGACCTAGCTGAGACTCAAAAGTTTTATGATGGGGAGCTGTGCTTGAGGAAACATGAATTCCAGTATGTTTTTGTACTGAATTGGAACAAAAAGTGACATTTCAAAATTTTCCACTCAAAGGAAAATGAGAACTTAAAGTTCAGAAAAATGGGAAAACATGATTTAAGCTTTCCTAAATGAAAGAGGTGTCATAACTTCTGACTCCTGGCTCTGCCATGCTTCCTTGGGGCACTCTGGGAAGCTCCCAGCCTGTTGGAAGCAGCTTGGGAAGCTCCCTGAAGTGCCAAGGGTTGCTCAGGTTGGAGCCATGGTGGCTGTCAGGCTCCAAAATGAGTGGCAGAAAATCAGGAAGCCCTGAATATGTCAGCTATGATTTGAGGGTTTCCAAGAAGTATCCTGCTAGTTTGCTCTGGCAGTTGTTGTGGCGAGTCCTGTTGTCCAGTACAGAATCTGGGAAGGTGGATTTGCAGCAGTGAGTCAGGCTAAGAGGAAGGAGCACAGATCTGCTTCTAACAGGAATCTGCCTGTCCTGGGAAGATGTCACACCCTTTCTGTGAGCTATTCATACATCACTATTCCCCATAAGCTGATTCACCAAGAAATTAACCTCTGTCAGAAAGAAAATGAGGCTTGGATACCAAATTGTTACAGTGTGTTGGAAAATTTCACTTGAAGTTAAAAATGATTCCATTAAAAGTCATTTCAGGTAAGCAGTCTTCCTCTCCCTACCCCATTACTTGACAGGGAAGTGGAGCAATTTGGCTTGATTTGGTTTGTGGTTTTGCTTTGTAGATTATCTATTCTCACTCTCACTTAATATACCCATAAGCTTTAAACCATTATAGCTTTTGCTTGCAAAAACATTTGGAAGATAATTTTTAAAAAGCTATGCCAGTTTGAACCAATTTGGGCTCTGTTTACTCATTTATTAGGGGATAAATACAGTGTTGTGAAGTGTTGTCAGTGTTAAGGGGCAGCTAAAGGAAGTATGACAGGCAACATTTAGACAACCTCTAATCTAATTTTCTTTAAAACGTATAGCGAAAATTATTTTGTGACATTGGGAACCGGCTTGTCTATTGGGCAATGGTGTAAAAAGTAGCAATCCAGGCTCCTATATTGGAACAGGGAAAAGGTATCCATTATAGAAGAATAACAAGGGCATGTGAAGGGTTAAGCTGAAAAATGTACCGGCGCAGTTCAGTAGGAAAAAAGAGTCCAGGAAGGCATGCAGGGAAAGCTACTACTGACAGTTATTTGTTTCTTTCAAGTGTTTTACCTTGAAAACTGGAGCTATTTTTCATTTTTATTTTCTCATAAAATAGGCCAAACATTTAACAGAGAAGGAGAGTTTGTGGACTTGTTTTTTAATAATGAACATATGCCTGCATGTGTGTGATTTCTTTTTTATGCTTTATAATTGGCATAAACTCCTCATGTGACAAGTCTTCAACTTTAACTACTGAACTTGTGCAGACATCAAAAGTCATTGTGGAATTTCAGACCTTTGATGTTTGTTTTAACAGAAGAGCTGATGGCTGCTAAGGAGTAGCTACCAGGAACAAACAGATTTTCTAGGTCTCGTCACACACAACTTATTTTCTCCCCATTTCTGACATTTTTCAAAGTTGCACAAATGTTCATGGTGCCTAGTTATATGTACTTCTGTTGTTTCTCATGTTCATAATGAGAATTTGGCCTAGAGAAAAAAAACCAAACATATTTATTCTCTGAAGTCCTGCAGGCAGGTTTGGTCTCACTTTTTCCTCCCATTATATCTCAGTAATCCAGATTGCTGTTTTAGTACAAGCAGATTCTATCACCTTAGAGCCTCCAAGTTATGTGGCACTAACTACACAGAGCCCTGTAGTGTGCATAAACTATTGAGTAGCACAGTTAGGGAAGAGGAGTTACAGACAGCAGTGGAGGTGAAATTGCAAAAAGGAGGAAAAAAAAAATGGGCAAAGAATGAGGGTGAAAGATAAAAGGAGAACAAAAGAGGCAAGAAAAGGAAAAGAATGGGAGAGAAGGAATCAGAGGTACAGAACTGTGCTTTTTGTCCTTGCTTAGGCTGCTGTTTAAGTTGCTCTGGAAAACAGTGATGTATTGGGTGGATCCAGCTGCTTTTGTGTAGCCGAGACTGCAAAGAGAAATTCTGCTGGGTTCAGACAACCATTTTGAGAAACAAAAGAATTTTAAAAAGCTTCCTGTTAGAATCTGCTTCATAGGGTGATGTCCTTCCACACGAGTGGCTCCTGGGTGGGTTTGCTAGGAAAGGCCAGCCTTTCACAAGCCCCCAGTACTGTGGCAGATCTGAAACCTGGGCTATGTGCAAGCCTCCTGAGGCGTGTCCAGCCCTCCTGTCAGAAAGCAGGAGGGTGCCTGTGACCCTGTGCTGATCTGCTCTGTGCCTGCAGTCTGCTGACCCAGGCCGTGAACTTTCCCTGCTCATGACTGCAGGCATGTCTGCTCGGTTCCCTTTCCCTTACCTCTGCACAGGCATGGATTGTTTCTGTCAAATACAGTGCTAAGCACCTTAGGAGATTTCTGTGCTTGTGCGTATTTAAGTAAGAGGATTAAAAACAATAGTTCAATGTCTGGGACACTCCCAAAACGGTGTCCTTATTTGGCTTCTTGCTGAGGTGTGAATACTTTTTTGATGATGGAAAGTAATTTTCATCAGTGTTTCTAAGAGGTTTTCAGGCTGAGACATGATTGTCAGACTTTTCTGAGTAAGGAATATGAGGACACATTCCTGCAGCTCAATAAATGAGCACCGTGCACACACTGGTTCATTTCTGTAGCAAGCAGCCGTCACTGCATAGTGTCTCGAAGGCTTTATTTTCCAAGGAGCATCTGCAATCTGCTGGATTCAGCTGACTGTTGGCATTTGTGTTTGGCTTTAACAGATCTCTAAGTGCATGAACTATCCTGTGTGTCCAGCAGCAACTGCTGATCATCATTCTATCTGCAGAGACTACTGAGCAGCACTTAATTCAGCTGATGGAAATTTTCTGCTAGACAGAGCCCTGACTCCATAGCTGTTACGGTGATGTGTCTGTATCAGCAGTGTGATGGTTTGAAGAGGTTCCCCTGCAACCAGCCCATCATTTCATGAAGAATTAACAAGTGCAGATGTGTAGCTCTTCATGAGAGACACATGAACAGCATTCACTTCACTAATTTCAGATAAAATGCTTTATTCTTTGCTTATCTCAGCTGATCCCCCTGAGTATCATAGACCCATGAAGCCTACTGTCTGAATCCAAATTATTCTCTGGAACAACAGGCAGTATTTTCAATCAACTGTGCAATAAACTCAGCAATACAGATGTTTCAGACAAAATGTAGCTCCCTAAGGACAAAACTCCACAAAAGGATTAAAAAAGGTCTGTAACCACTATGCAGGGGTTAGGAGCAGCTGCAAGCGGGGTTTTCCAGAGTTGAAAGAACCACCCTAGAACAGGTGGCCCATCCCAGGTAACACAACCCAGAGCAATGATATGTGGTCACCTGTTATAACCAAGTATCAACTGGGATTAGCATTTCAGGTCAGCAAACTTTTAGCAGAGAATGGAGCAAAGCTTTTGGAACCACAGCAAGATACTTTGCCTCTCTGTCACAGAGCGTGATGTCTCTAATTTAGCTTGAGTGGTGGGCGGAAACGCTTACACAGCAGCTTCAGGGAAAGGAGGTGGAAGAGACACAACAAACAGTTAGAGCCTGCTGGTAAAGATGCCTGCCTGCCAGGACAAATAGATGGGTGTGAATTCTTTTTGGGATAAGATGCAAATTGTCTCAGGTAGAATAAGTGTAGTATAGTGGATAGGTCATTTCTGGTTTGTTGGGGATTATTTCACAAAGTCAGGGACTAAGTTTCCACTAGCTTGAAGAGGATGCATCCCCTTGAACACCAATTTAAGTTCCTAAACCACAAAATGAAATTCTCTGGACTCCATGCTAGTTCCAGTGCATCAGGGAGGTGCATAACTGTTTTCTGTCTGATGTTCAGCCTCTGACGCTCACTGTTCTGCTACGCCGCTGTATTGAGCTCAGCTGCTGCTAGGTACCAGAAATTTGTCTGGTGCTTGCACTTTGACAGAAGTGAAACATCTGGTGACATGCAAGAGCCCAGCTCACCTGTCTGCTGAAAATTCAGCAAACTGAAAGCTCTGCACAAACCACATTGGATCTGTAAATCCTCCCCTGTAATCAGTTACCCCTGTAATTGCAATGGGAAAGATGCATCCTCAGTGACACGTGAGGGGAAACAAATGGCACAGCTGCTGCAAGATCCAGAGGCAAAGAGAGGAAAGTGGTAGTAAGGAGATCACCCGTTTAGTTTTCCATGTAAATCTGTCCTGGATGGAGCCCTTGCCCTGTGAAATTGGATCCCAAGAGGGTTCAAAGTGTGTTGGCTCAGCTGCTCTGTCCAGCAGGCTCGAACCTATTTTGGTACAGGGAGGTTGAGGATCAGCAGTCTCTTTCCTCCCCTCTCTTCAGAACTCTCCTGCTTAATACTCCTTAGGTCAGAGAGAAATAATGACTCTTACTCTTCTCCAGATATTTTGTGAACGTGCATAGGAAGAGGGACATCCGTTGCTTCAAAATAATTTGAGCATTTTGCACAAAAATAGGAAATGATTTGCACAATACAAAAAGTACCTTTTAAACCGTGAACTGAAATGTGGGGATTCCACCAAATCAGAGGCTGCTTGCTCTAGTGTGCTCCTTCCCTCTCTTGAGCCACAGAGAGACTGTGAGATTGTGCTGGTTTTCTTTTCCCAGGATAATCTGGTTTTGTGATCATCCACAATGTGCAAGTACTGCCCCAGTCAGCTAAGTCGTTATTTGTGAAGTGTACCTAAAGTAGGTTTTTCATTTTATTGGTTTTAAAAGGCAGAATTTGAGCCCCTGAATTTTGTTTTAATTTTTCACAATGAGTAATTAATACTTTTATCTCCTGTTCAGTTCTTTTATGGACTAAATAAACAGCTGGTTTAAATCATCACTATTCTGTTAAGCCTGCCAGAATGATGCCAGTGTAAACCATCGAACAAGTTGGCCCCGTTTGACTTTTTCAAGTATTCAAAAAAATTTTATTACACTTGCTGAAAAATAAATTTACAAGAGACATAGTGCAAATCTTTGGGGAGTCTACCCATAACAAATCAGGTTCATAAACAAGTGAGATGTGCAGCAGAACAGAAAATTTGGCAGGAAACAGATTTTACTTCAAACTGACAACTGCTCATATGGCAAACTGCAGAAAATATCATTACAAAAAATATATACCAGGTGTATGGATCCTTTAGCAAGCAGGAGACAGTACTCTTGATGGAATAATATAAACATGCTCATCACACAGCACAGGAAATCATTTAGATTTGCTAAGATCCTTTCTGCAGGAAAAAGTCACCAAAAGAAACCTATATATGCAGAATGTTACCGCAGCAGGAATGATAAATTCTAGAACGTTTCAGCTGCTAAAGACATTGCTTTGCTTATGGCAAGGCATTCCTTTCCAGCCAGCCAAAGGCAGCAACAGCTGTACATGGCAAGAGGGAAGCTTTTACGGTGGGGCACAATCCACTTTAGTACCCGGGCCATGAATGTCCATGGTCCCAGGCACTCCAGACCCATTGCACCATTGTGTGCTTACTGTAACTGGTTTGTTAATTAAACATTCACTCCAAGTCAAAGTTAGATGTTGCTGAAACAGAGACTGAATGCTTTCCTATTCCTGATGATTCATATTTCACTTATTCTGAATCTTGCACCTTCCTTCGTAGATAAGGTTTATTTACCTTTAGCTCAGTGTACAGTGAAGGCAGTAGTCTCTATCTTCTGTGCTGCAGTTAATGGATCATGACAGGAGGGGTTTTCAGGGAACTGATATGCAGATAACGATATCATAATCCTTTTTTTTAAGCAATTAGGGTTTTGAGTGTTGAAGCTGTATTTGAATATATATATAAGCAAATCAAGATTGAGAAGTTTTACATATTTAATTTTTACATCAGCGAATGGATGGGACTTAGAAGTTGAATGCAACAGAGAGCATGTAACTGTTGTACTTAATAGTTAGAAAGCAATTTATAGTACTGAAACAATGTGTATCTCAAGTATGACAACCTTCATATTTATCACTCTCTCTCCATCCCTCTTTCTTCCTACATGCAAGTAATAAAGGGTGACTTATCAGTGATATTACTGATGGTACTTTTGTTTGCTAGACAAACAAAGACTTAAAGTTGCTATGGAAATACACAAATCTCACAGTTCATGCATTTATTAAAGGAGGATCATCAACATCACATAATATTGATAGAGTGCACACTGTCTCCTACATACTTATCACAAGACTCTTAACATTGAACAGAATAATGAGCTACAGTATGTCATTGATATCGTGTCCATTGATCACTGCCTGCGTGATCAATTTCTCATTTTAATGGTGTTTAAGGTAAAAATCGCACTCCCCAAATCCCAAGCATGCAGGTATTATTTCAGTGTCATCGCATTTCAGAACTGTAGTGAGTTTGAAGGCCATGGCTTTCCAGAAAGCCAGCTCATGACAGAATCAATCTCTGAGCTTTTTATATTTTTGCATGTTTGTTTTTATTAATGAACCTTTCTTTGATTGAGTTTGATTTTATTCCTCATTTTCCTTCCTCTGTAAACACAGAAAAGGAGGCAGTAATTAGTTTTCTATGATAATTTGAGATGTAGTAGCGCGTTGCACCAGCTGTTCTAGTGCTGCTGTAGGAACTCCCAATATCTTTAGTCTTTCTGCTTTCTAACTTTGGATCTTCTTTGATCTATAGAGGCCTCTGGGGCAAATGGGTGAGGTTAGACTATAAACTGGTTCCCACATTTGTACATGTGTGTGCTGATGAACTGTAGACCACCAAAGCTTTCTTGTTTATGTATCAAACGTGTCATCATCCCTTGCCTTGATTCCAGTTCTCAGATTAATTTCTGAATGGCTTTTGCATGAGCTTTTCTGTCACGTATTTCAGTTTCACAGATTTCCAGCACCGTTGGAGCAAATCATCTGAACACTGAATGTGTAAGCAAAACTGAGATATCCAACATTTGTATAAAGGAAAATACATAAAAATAATAAATAAATAAAATGAGCAAATCCCTAAGCAAAACTATTGAGTCGATAGCCTTGAAGGAAAAAAAAAAAAGTCACAAATCTAAAATAGTTGTGAATTTGCAATGTAGGAATGGCACCAATCCAGAAATATATTGGGATATTTTGAGAGGAGTTTTTAGTGCAATCATTTCAAATATTTGCTTTGTTTCACGGTGCTGTGTTTTCACTGATGTTAATGAAACTCTGAAGTTTCAGATGTTATCAGAACCCCAAGCCCCTGGTTTTGAGGTGAATATTCCTATGCCTATATTGGCAGGAATGAACAAATGAACTGAAAAGCCTGACACATAAATTGATTGAGAATTTCAGAAACAGGTGAACCAAGACACTTCTTTGACATCTGATTTCCTAAGGAAATATGTCTTGCATGATTGTACTTGGTGGTTAATTTCAGTTTCACAGGGATGAGTTACCAGGAAGACATTATTCTCTCAAAACTTTGAGTAATAAATGAGAAGGGTATGTACAGCAGAGATTCCATAATTCTGTCCTGTCCATGTTCTACCAATGCAGAAGGCTACGTGCTGAGTTCAGACATTATTTGGCATTGGTGTGTACATGGAAGGAGTATTTTATAAATGCCCTACACTGTGAAAAGTCTTCTGCCAGTTTGCAGGAGCCTGATCTTAGTAATTCTGATGTCATGGTATTGTTTGCCTTTTTCCTTTGTCCCTCACCTGCAGAGAAAGTTTTCACAGCGTAGGGGATCAGTCTTAAAGTAAAGCTAGTCTGGCAAGAGAAACTATCATGGTATAACTTGGTTCATGTTAATCAGCTCAGCAGGTGTGAGGCATGATAAATGGCACATTGGCTAATAACAGCTGACCAAATTCTACCAGATGCAGGTCTTATAACTATCATCCTTCCTTGCAGTCTGCTCTGGGGATAGGAAGTCTTAAACACAGTTGCTGGCCTCAGCTATAGGATTTTTGTTCTTACTTTTAAAATGCTGTTGGTCCATATTATCTGTAACAGTCACTGGGGCCATGAAAAAGCCATGGAGTTATAGAATTGTTTATGTTGGGAAAGACCTCTAAGACAGTAGAGTCTAGCATGAGCTCTTTAGCGTGGATTTAGCGTATATTTCTTTTGATAAGGATTTCTATTTTCTATGCAGTTTTTAGCCAAAGCGTTGTCTCTTTTGCAGGCCAGACAGGTGATGATACAATTACTTACAATTAGAAGACAAGATCTAATTTCATTGTGTAACTTGGCTACTTGTCTTTTCTTAATTAATTGTATTTTGGGGTAGACACGCTATAAACTAATCAGTCTATTGTCACATGCCTGCTAATTTTGTAATTAATTATTATTGCTAGAGTTGAGTGAATAATTTCTAAAAAAGAACTTGATGAATTGTGCTTTTTTTTCTATTCATTAATCCTGTACAAACATAATGATTTTCTGAAATTGGCCTGTTATTCTACTGTTATTCACTGAGTTATTCTTCATGAATACCCAACACACAGTTCATCACAACCTTTAAAGACTGAAATAAGTTGCCTTTGGACCAGAATCCAATGAGCGTGTTATTTATCAACCCCTTTTTGTAACAGTATGTTCCTTGCAGTTCTGGTTTTGATGATGTTGTATGGTTTTTTACAGGTTTTTTTTTAAATTGTTTTTATGGTTATAATCACTAATCTGACATTTACTTTTTATCAGGGTTCTTCCAGCATTTAATTATTGTTCTTTTTTTTTTTTTTTTTTTTTTTTTTTTATTGGAAGCATTCTTGCCTGCTAACTCGTTTGGTAGCACATCAAAAGGTGTAAGGCAAATGAAGCAAGAAGCTGGAGAGGTTTGTTTTGGAAGGCTGTAAGATCTGCAGTTTTGCTGCTGGGTCCCATTCCCTATTAAATAGTTTATGGAACCAGTCAATGCAAACCCAGGTCTGCTATATACTGACATGAGTGACATCTCTGCACCCAACCAGTGTTTCATGATTTGAGGGGTTTTTGTAGGCTGCCTCAATACTACCTCCATTGTGGCAGTAATGGTGTGTTGTAGACGTGTCCTTTTGTTTAGCTGTGCTTTTCCACTGTCAGTTCATCCCTCTTTAATTTCTGCTCTGCTTTCTTGGCAGAGTAAAATAGCTGCTGGGCTGAACCCCACTCAGGCCAGGTTTGCATTCTGTGTTTGACTTGGGTCTCAGTCAATGTTTATGTCGCCATTTACCAACCATCCACACTGTTAAATAAACAGTGTCGTTGACCTCAGCCTGGTCAGTGACACTGAGGTTTCTCTTCTGAGAAGCAAAGATCCAACTTTCCTGGAGTTGAGGTGTGTTCAGATGCTTTGATGCAATGTCAACACAGGAATCTGCCTGAATAACAGAAAGCAAGAGCTGAGAGGTGGCACAGCCAGCTCCTCGGTGCCTCTCAGCTCTTAGGCACTGGAAGGAAAGCACTCCCTCTGCCCTGCCATGGGCCCACGGGGGTTTGGGCTACCTCTGACAGCTCTGGAGCAGAGGAGGAGCACTCACACTCTTGGGCTCCAGACCCAGCTGAGAAGCGGGTTAAGAAGCTTCCCTTTTCTGCCTCTGGGTCTCTGATGCCTTGTCTCAGCAGGGAGGCATGCTCGTTGTGTGCTAATTTGGACTCTAGCAGCAGTCAGTCAGGAGGCTGGCCAGGCCAAAGCCCCTGAGCTCAGGCTTCAGGCCAAATATGCAATGTACACATGCCCTAAGAGATGGGAGTGAAACTGTGAGCCTGGATTTCACTGGCAGGGCCCACAGAGTCCTTCTAGCCCCCTGTATGCAATAACTCATTTTGGACAAAGCTGCTTCTCTGTGGGACTGCGTGTGTCCTCCAGTTTGACATTCCTGGTGGGCCTCCAGCTCAAGCCTTGGGATCTGTTGCCATAGTTCTGTTTTGCTGCTGTTTGCCCTTCCTATCTAGATAACCTTCTGAGGTTCCCATTGCTTCACACTCTCAGTGGGTGCCCAGAACCCAGTTCAATCCGTTTCCCTTTTTTTTTGGTACGTGCTTCCAGCCCCCAAGCTCTCCTGCTGCCTTGTCAGATAACACTCCACCTCAGCAGCTCCCCTGAGTCTCTTCAGTTTCTAGGCTACCTATGGTATTTGTTTTTCTTGGTCTCCTCATTCCCAGGCAGGCAGAGCTATTATGGACTTGTTGCATGGAAAAGACGAAACCATTTGAATTTTGCTTTTCTTATCTCTAATGAGCTTTTCAGGGATGAGATCAGATTGCTGCGCTAGGGCACGGAGTTTCTTACAGCAACCATCCAGTGGCACCAAATGTGTGCACTACAGCATTTTACAGGACAGAATTTATTTTGGAGAATGAAGTTTGTTTTCTGACAAAATGGCTGTTGATTTCAGCAAGGTGGATCCAACACAACTGCTTTGGATGTAGCTAGGAAAGACATGAAATGAGGAGCCTCTACTCCCTCCTGATGTGGAATTAAGTATCACAGCAGCTCTGCATGAGCATTAGGGTAGGTTTGGATAAATGTAACAGGGATCTGAAAATTTTCTAGAGGTCAGACTGCAGGTGAAACCCTTGCTTACCTTGTTCTACTACAGAGACAAACTGGAGAGGTAGCAATCTCATGCTCTTTGCTGAGTCAGAGAGAAGGATTCACTCTATCCTTGGGAAGTGGGTGGTGGATGTGAGAACACCCAGGCAGGATTTCACCTTCCCTGAAGAATTTTGTAGTGGTTCTGAGGTGAAATTTTATTCACAGATTACTGTCTTTCAAGTCTACATTTCCTCTTGCCATGTATGATACACTTGAAACATGCTTAGGGTAGTTCATTACAGTTTTTATAATGGAAGGTTTTTCTTTTCCATACTTTCCATAAAGTAATCAGCATTGCATGGGTCTGGAGTTCTAACATCCGCTTCATGCTAGTGTATCACAATTTGTTGCAGTCAAGTCTGAACTGCTCTTCCCTAGATAGTTAATTTATTTTCTAACAGCACTTTCTTCACAATAAACTTCTTTTTGTCTTATGCCATCCTTATTGTAACTTCTCTTTTGCCACTGGAGTTTGCGGGTGAATGGAGGCTGGATTTTCTAGAAGCATTTGTCTATTTGCCATCTCTGTATTGCCACGTTAGCTATCATTAGTCAAGAAGGCCAGTGGCATCCTGGCCTGTAGCAGCCGAAGTGTGGCCAGTGGGGTCAGAGCAGTGGCTGTCCCCTGGCACTGGGCACTGGTGAGGCCACACCTCAAATGCTGCATCCAGTTCAGGGCCTCACAGCACAAGAAAGACATTGAGGTACTGGGAAAGGAGTAGGGGAAGGGTCTGGAGCACAAGTCTGGTGAGGAGCAGCTGAGGGAACTGGGGGTACTTAGTCTGGAGAAAAGGAGGTTCAGGGGAGACCTTATTGCTCTCTACAACTCCCTGAAAGGAGGCTGTAGCCAGGTGGGAATTGGGCTCTTTTCCCAGGTAACAAATGATAGGACAAGAAGAAATGTTCTTAAGTTGCACCAGGGGGGGTTTAGATTGGATATTAGTAAAACTTTCTTCACTGAAATGTGGTCAGGCATCAGAACAGGCTGTGTATGGATGTGGTGCTTGGGGATGTGCTTTAGTGGTGGACTTGGCAGTGCTGGGTTAACAGATGGACTTGATCTTAATGTCTTTTCCAACCTAAAAGAGTCTATGATTCTGTAATTTAGCTAAGTATTGCTAAACCCAGGACCATTTATATGTGTTGATTCTTTCTTTCTTTCTCTGTTATCACAGGAGCTTGCTTCTTCAATACTGTGAAATAAAGGCTCCCTTCTCAGAGGCACAAGGTGAGATGTTTCCTCCTATGTTTATACCTCCCAGCTGTCCATGCTCTATCCTGTGCCTCCAAGCGGTCCCTCTCTTGCCCAGGGTCTTCCAGCTGCTACTGACACCTTGGTGCTTCCCCTCAAACATTCTCAGAATTTTAAATTTCTTTGTATTGGACAGAAGCACGTAGGTTTCTGAGAGGATTTGATGCTCTTTCATACTCTTCCATGGTTACAGCTTTTCTGAATGCACTGATAGCTTCTGGGACTAAATATTAGGAGTATTTTGCTTTGTGAATAGCTGGTAGTAGTAACACTTCTCACTAGTAGTCCAGAGTAAAGCAATAACAAGCAGCCAGAGTCAGAATTGTCATTTAGGCCATCATAAACCATTAGTCTTATTTTGCTTTAAAAATAATTTTCTGAAACTCAGGTTTGGCTCTTTCCTTTTTTGTGCTATGCTATAATACGCTTTTCAAACACTTCGGTGGAAAGTTGCCTTAGACTTGAGCCAAGTTACAATCTGGATAGAACACAAATGCGAGTTTACAGTTTGTAAATCAAGATAATGGATGCAGGATAGTATGGTGTCACATTTTAGAAATTTATTAATATTTATAACCCATACCTATTTTGGTATTATTCATAAGTTTTATGGAGTTACAGGATATTTCTGTTTGGTTTCTGGCCTGGCAATGTTTCTGGGTTGACTTGAAACATGTAATTTGTCATGAAACAAAATGTTTCATTCCATCTTCCTATTGCTTTGCCCTTTTATTTTATTTTTTTCATTAGAAAGGTCATTTGAAACAAAAAGCCTAAATGGTTTATTTTGTATTCCCTTTTTTACAGCTGGAAAACTTTGCTAAATTGAGTTTGCATTTAAAAGCTATTTTTTGCAGTATACTATTTGCCAAAATAACCACACTAGTCATCTTGGAATAATCTTTTTCTTGCATTGGTATCTATGAAAATTTTTAATGGAAGATTTGCCATATGCCCTTTGCAATTCAAATAAGTGATACACTGTCTTAAAAAACCCTAATCAAACAAAAAACCCTCACAAGCCAATAATAACCTGCCCCCTTTCTCCCACCACACCCACCCTGCCCCCCCCCCCCCCCCCCAAATCATAAAACAAAACCCCCAGGCTTCAATATGCTCTTTAATGTTTCAAAAATTCAGGGACTACTATCAATACATGTGTAATGAATTTTAAGTCTGCTCTGTGGTAGGTGTTGATGAGCCTCAGAAACCTGACTGTGGCATGCTGACAAGCAAAAGCTGGAGTGACTTTGTGGCACTTGGAGTAAAATTAGCTCTGTAAATAGTGAACAGCAAAAAGTTGTTTACATTGATGTGCTAAGTCCAGAGAAACTGCTATGGACTGGGTCAGCAATCCCAGCTTTTCCCTATTATGAAAATAGCAATAAATGGAAGTGATTAAATGCAAACAAAAAGCTCTGAGAGGACTGCAATGAACAAAATTTGAGGGCTAGATTGTCATCATGCTGCAGTTTGCTCCTGGACTAGAATTCAGGTGTTGTTTCTTTCTTGGTTGGGAAAGGTTGCAATTCCTCCTGGAAGCAGGATGGGCTGAGCAGGAGGCACAATAGCTGCCTCCAGTGTTCTAGGCCTGGCTTAAGTCCTATTAATCTGCAGTGCTTTGCTTCTTGATAATTTAAGTTTAGTTGTCTAATTTCACATTTTAGGATTTCTTATGTGTCTGGTAACCCTCACCAAAGGGTTTTCCCATTCATGATACTTGATGTGCATACACACACTTTATAATAAAGAGGAAATGGTGGAGGACTGTATTAAAAAGTCTATTCCTTGAAAAATGTATTGAGTTATTTTTATCAAAAGCAGGTGTTTGGTGAGAAAGCCTCCATCTTATGGTGGTCACACAGGTTCTTCCTTTAAGGTGGAGGTTGGGATCCAGGTTTGCTTTAGTCAGCAGGAGCTTTTCAGTTGTCACCAGTGAGTGGGTTGTGCCCTGGAGGTGGTTATGCGGATGTGACAAACTGCACCTAAGAGCTACCTGTGTTATAAACTGTTATAAACTATAAACCAAGCTGAACGAGCATCCCTGCCCAAGGCAAAGAGACAGGGATGTGGTGTCGAGAGGGAACTGGTGGACTAATGGGCACCAGGAAATTCATGTTGAGACAGAAATGGCTCAGTGTGTGCCTCTCAAAATGTGGCAGCATCAGCTGGGTGCAGGTCCCACCTGGGTGATAATGTGTGTAGCTAAATCAGATTTTAGTGCTCAGCTTATACAGCTCTGTGACTTGAGCCAGGATTTGTTACTGAGCTTGAGCCCCATGACTTTGGGATTTTACCTGCCACCTCTAGGAATGTGCATGCTGAAATGGAGTTGTTTTGTTTTCTGGAAGTGTATGGAAAATGTTTGTTTGGGTGTTGCCAAATGCTTCCTCCTTTACCAGGGAGACCCAGTCACATACAAACACATACAGAAGCACATGCTTACAAACACATTTCTTTTCATAATACGGGCTGCAGGGAAAAAAAAAAAAAATCTCTATCACTAAAAGTATTTATTTACTACCTTTTTCACAGCTAGAAGGTTTAAGAAAGGAATATGAGGTACCTGGAAAAACAGACACTGGCTGAGAACTCTGATGTAGCTGAAGCTGAAAATACTTCTGTGTTAGTGTTCGTGTGGTGCCACAAGTGAACACAAGTCCCTGGTGAACACAAGTCCCTGGTGCTGATCAATGGCTGATTAAAAAGAATAGTTTCAAAGTGATTTCACTCTCCCAGGGTCAGAAGTGGGGCTGCCTTCATCTGCACCTGACGTGTGGTGTAAACCAGGTGAAACAGCTGAAGAGGAGAATGCAGAGAATTAAAAAAACAGTAGTTATTTTTGGTCTATGGGAGCTTTTCTTTTTCAAAAGGTCTTGTATAGAACATATTCTTACATACCTCTTTTAGACAAGGTGGCTTTTTTAGTTTGAAAGTTATGCTTGTATTTCATGATATTTTAAACCAGCTATATTTTATTTGGAATCCGACTGCTATTAAGTTACCAGCCGTGCAGCATCACTTTGGTTTTGTAGAGGTGTTACATGTAAAATATTGTACCATGGCTGCAATCAGAAGGGCTTCCCTGTGTTTTTATAAGCATAATGTGTAGTCCAATTTCTGGAGGTATTATCTTATGGTTGAGGTATTTATGTTTTTGTTGACATATAAACATATATATTTATATGTATATATTCGTTAAGGTATACAAACACATATCCATGAACACATTTATTTTTGCATGAAATGCAAAGCAGTAGATTTTTGAAAAATGCTTCCAATGTAAGGTGTAATTTTTCACTTAAGTGTTCCTGGATGAGTCTGTATAATTGGCTTGTACAGTTTCTGAACTGGATGAAGCCTTTTGAGGTTTAACAAGCTAAATACTTAGGAGCAACAAGAGATGCACAGCCATGCTCTGTTGTATGTGATAGTGTTCTTTGTTTGTGTAAGAGGTTTCTCTATCAAATAACAGGATTAAAAAGATCTGGTATATCATCTGTTGTTCAGGATCATAGAGTTAATTGATTCTGAGCCGTTTATCATGAAACTCAGTGGGAATAAGACTGAACCTGATGAGAAGCATGATGAGCGGTGTTTTGAAATCTGCACAGCTAATTTGCAAGGTCTGATCTAACAAAGTAATCTGATTTTCAGAGGTAAGTAGCAGTGTCAGTTCACAGCAAATGTAATAGGATCTCCAAATGAACTGGTATTTAACATATCTTTTATTCCAGTGACTAAACAGAGATGTGGGTGTTTAAAAGCAGCAGCCCTGAAATTTGAAAATGGTGTGCAGTGTGTATCAGCTCGGGATTTATGTGTGTTTGCTGCCTGATGACATTACTGGGATTATGAGGAAGATGTCTGATAACCATCAAGATCTCTTAATAATAGAGATAGTAAGGGAGATGTTAACATTTCTAATATGCTTAAGTTGCTGTTTTGCTTGCCCAGAACTGCCCCAGCCTGGCTCAGGAGTCACAACTTTCAACATTGTGATCCATTTTCATTCTAGGGGCTCCTCAGTGCATGTGCCTCTGCATGTGCATCTTCACTTAAAACCTGTTGGCCTGAGTGCTGTGTTGTGAGGTAGCAAATATGGATTTCTCTCTCCTTGACTGAATCCAATGGCAGAAGTCAGTGATAGAAGGAAGGTTCTGAATAAAGGAGACATGACTTCTTCCAAAGGTAGAAGATTGCATTTAAGTAGGGCCACAATTTTCTCATAAGTGATCTGTAAGGACTGACCAAGGGCAAATCTTCAGTCTGGGGATCCTGGTAAAAGACAATTGTTCCCTTTGTAGCCCAGGGACAACAGCATCTGCTTTTGAAAGGAGCAGTTGTATTCTAATTAATGCAGGGGATTATTTTGTCATTTTCTCGCTTCCTCCATGCACAGCTTAGGTATTGTAGGCGCCCTGTGCAGCACACTTGATTGAATTTCAGACTAGGATTTGAAAGGTAATGGGTGACAACTGATGTGGAGGCATTGATTGCTACTGTCAGTTCTAGCCCTTCACGTACACCCCTTGACACATCATTACAGCCACACTGCAGTCCCACAGACTTACACCTCTGATGTAAAATGTTAGGGGTTTTAGTAATATTTTAGCTATTTGCATTCATACAGCATACCTCTGGAAGCTGTAATTGATCACCTCTCTAACCTTCTCATAGTTTTTTTTTAGAGACACCCCTTGGAATCGTGAATCTCCTTAGGACATGGTGGTGCATGCTCACTTGGATACTGTAATTGAGAAATAAGGAAAAGCCTGAGCACAGACGGTGCTAGTCTGGTGTGGGAGTTCTGGCACAGGCTTTGTGCTGCAGCCACTCAGTGCCCTGGCGTGGGATCAGCACTTGAGCTCATGTCAGAGAGGCTGGCAAGTGGTGAAGAAAAGGCTGATGTGAGGAACAGATGCACCTCAGATCCAGATTTGGGAGGAAAGCATTTTTATTGAGTTTGCTTAGAATCAAATGCTTTTGCAGCAGGTTTAGTGGAGTTGCACCCCCCAAATATCCATCCAGCTACAGCACTCTGCACATGGTTCAGAGAGCTCAGAAACACACAAGTTATCAATATGCAGTTTATCCTGCTCAGTCTAATTAGCTGAGGCTGTCTGAAGTGCATTTGCTCAGGGAAAAATGTTTGTCACGCTAGGGCTTTTCTGGGTCTGTTGTTACAAATGTGACCATTAGGAAATAATGGGAATGGCAACTTAATCTTATTGCATTGCTGAAACTCTGAGGTTTTTCAAGTTTATTTGGAATCCAAAGATCCCATGCTGGCTCTTTTCCTCACAATTAGGAGTGAGTCCATTAATCTGTCACTGATGCCCATTTAAAACACAATATAATATTGAAAACAATAATACCTTCTAGTCTACTGATTTTTTCTGTGTGAAAATGCACCCTATGGAAGAGAGGTCTATGTGGTCTCTAAGCCAAGATTTTGCATTCTTCTTTCTATTTTATTTTTATTTGTTGCATTTTCTAATTAAACTGCTGTACATCTGGTTACAAAACTAGGGAAGGAAGAAAATCCAGACAAAATCAACCAATTCATTAAAGTAATAGAAGTTAAAATTATTAAGGGTAAACTCCTTTTTTTACTACATTTTTTGAGTTATTGTACCTGCAAGGGACTTGAGAGACCTGAAATAGTCAATCCAAATCCAGTCACAATCTTAAGCACTTGAATTTGTGATACCTCTGTTGGGAGTCAAATGCAAGAGTTTATCACTTTTAGAAGACATCTTTTGCTCACCTCTGCAAAGAAAATTGGTTCATATGCTGAGAACTTAGAATGTAAAGTTGTAAGTGTAGTCCAGCAGGACATGAAAGAAATCCTGGGTAGAATCTTCAGCTTAGTCTTTTACAAATATTCCAAGGAAAACTAATTGCTAGTCCTGTTCAGGGTTATTTCAGCACCTGATGCTGGAGAGAAAAAAAAAAAAAAAAATCCTTCCACAGTTAAACATATTTTAAAGCTAGAGGAAATAAAAAAATCATCTCTTCCCTCTTAGCAGGATATTTTTGTTTTAGTTTTCAGAACTTACTCAAGCTCATATTCATAGGAATAATCTCTAGTCTTGTTGATAGTTCTGCCAGGAAATGCCTTTATGGCACTGATGGAAGGGAAAGTGCTGCTTTGGTTTAAGAAAGACTGCAAGATTGCAAAAGTCCTGACTTTACACTCCAATATTTTTATCGGTTGTGTTTGAGGCGATGGGGTCTGGAGAGTAATGTTAACATGATTCAGAGAAAATGAATCGTTAGTCAGCACTTGCCTCTCATGTACTTGGGGTCAGGGACTGTTCTAAACTAATTTTCTTCTTATTCAGTGATGCAGGAAGGAAGATTTAAAACCAGCAGGAGGGTAATAATAGTATGACAGGAAGGAAAAGGTCACTGGGAACAATATGAAAGCTGATTAATAGGATCATCCTCATAGGTGAATTAGAATTCTGCAAATGACTTTTCTATTTCTCATTCTTTTTCCTACTCTACTTCTGGAGCAATTCACCTGAACAGGTGCATCTAAAAAAAACAGCCTGAAAGCCTCTAAGATTTTTTTCCTATTGAATTTCCTTTGTATTTTTCTTTGAGCATTGCAGTGTACTAAAACAAATAGAGTTTCATAGAGTTGTGCATAGATTGTGAGGAAGAAACCAACAAAATATCCTGACACCAAAAATCCCCAATAACACCAAAACCCTCATGTCCATCAAAGTATGCTTGATCTAATGCAAGAAAAACTGGTCCTGCTGTTCAAAGGCCATGAAAAGTGGATTTCAGTATTAAGAAACAGCATTTCTTAGGCCATGCTGTTGATGGTATGCTCGATATCAGTTAAGGGAGGTTTAGGATGCAGTTTTATCATAGTCAGTATGTCTTGGGGAGAATAAAATGCTGATAAGTAAGTGGGTGAACCCCATGAACCTGTGATGTAGTGTTGCTGCAAATAAAGTCTTCAGAAGGTTCTGAAGGTGGGATTTAGTCCTCTTTTGCTGATTGCTCTAAGGAAGTGAAGTATGCACTGGTGAGATAATTTGTTGTAAGTTTTCAGTTGATCTCTTTCCATGTCATGTTTGATTAGTTGCCTTTATTATGCCCTCTTTTTTGTGCTCCTTGACTGCTACATCCCAAATAGGCTGAAGGCTCACAAGATTTCTGTGGGTAGATACAGTGTCCACTGCAGGTACATCACTGTGTGTGAGCACAGAATTACATGTTCAAATAGGGTTTTCAAACCTTCTCTGAATTTTTTTGTGGGCAATTTGTACTTTAGACTGCAAAGTGAACATAAAGGCCAATATCACTTAGGCTGCATTATTGTTTTGTCCAAATATTATTCAGTAATTGCCAGGGTATAAATCAAATTTGGTGATGTACACTTAGTTTTTTTCATTAGTGCTGTATAAGGAACTGCAGATATAAAGTTCCATTAAAATGCAAAGTGTGAGTAAGAATGGATTTTATTCAAATAATTTTAAAAGTACTATAACCAGACCCTTGAGGAGAAGGCAAGGGAAGAAACTTAGTTCTTTCATGCTCTAATTCCATTTTCTGACCCTCATACACTGAAGTTTGGTTCTGACATGTATTCTCAATATTTATCCCATTCACTTTACTCACTTTGATGAGGTATATTAGGCTTAGCAATTTGCATGGCATCTTGAGGTACTCGTCCTGTGAAAAATCTCTCCTGCACTAGAAATATTTACTATTTATGACAACTGCCATCTGCCACTGTGAAGAGCTGAAATGTCTATAATCTGAGGTTTCAAAAAGACTTTAACTTCTTTCTCTTGGTGGCAATAAATGTATTAGCTTTAGCAGAACAAATCAACTAACTGGATTTGTTAGGTAACTACTAGTTATTTAAGGAAAAGCTGATGAAATCCAGTACATGAAGATGATGCATTATATCACTGTACAGAGATGTCTTTATTCATTAGGAGATGGCACTTGCACTGTCAGAACAGTGAACAAGTTCCTGAACAGTTAATCCAGGATAACATTAATGGTATGATAGGAAGAAAAGACCACGCAGCCAGACATCACTTCTCTTTAAATGGTGTAAAGGAGGTGGTGGGGGGGTGAAATCCATATTCCATGAACTGAACTTGGAGCAGGCCTGCTGCAGAGCTCCTCTGTGGCTCACTGGGGCTGGGAATTGACACCAGAGCTGGAACCAGCATCAGAACATCATCATCACTTATCCTGAGCCAGTCCCCTTCTGGTTCACGTGAGGTGACCAAACAGGCAATGTGTTGAGAATGTGTCTGTGATGATTGGGTTGGTCCATCCTGTAGCTTTTCTGCTTGGGGTGTCTCTGACTGCACTTGGAATAAATCTCAACCCAAATCAATTAACTCTGAATTTAAACTCAGAAAAAGGAAACCATAATCAGCGTTGGCACAGAGATCACAGTGACAGAAAACTGAGCCTAAAGATATTTAATGAAATGCTTTTTGAAAAATACATTGCTCTCATTTGCAGCTTCATTTTCCTCTCTTTTATGACTTTTCACAGCTAATAATCTAATTTTAATTTTGAGATTTGCAGAATTTCCAGTTTTCTCTTTCCACAGTTCAATGGAAAATGCTTATTTTAAATGCATGTTAGAAGAGCTTGGTCCCGTGTTAAGGTATTAATTATCTTTGGTGCTCTCCACCTCCTTGTAACGAGAGAATAAGTCACCACGGCAGCTTGCTATAGAACCAGAGACAACAAGGAACTACTTAATCTAAAAGGCAGCACTGGCACAGGAACAAGTGTATGGATTGATCATAAATGCATTTAGACTGCAAATGAGAAAAAATATTTCTGTGCATGCTTGAGCACTATTATGGAGGAAGAAAATGTAATTGTCCATGAAAGGTAAACTTCTGTTTTTGTGAGAAGAATCGTAAAATGTGGTGTGTGAAGACAGCTGTAAGTGGTGACCCTCGGAAGATTTGTAGATCTCTGGGGAACAGACATGCCTAAAACCAACAAATGAAACATTTGTGTCAAATATAAACTCGCATCTCCCACTGTCCCCATTTCCCCAACTCACCTGCCTAAGACTGGAGCGAGATCTGTGGCAGTCTAGCTACCATGTCGTAGCAAAGTGCACCATCTGTTAGCCAGAGAAAAATTATCCTGGCTTCCTCTAAAATACACATAGCAATTAACTGCTACTACGTTGATTTCCACCGGGAGCTCTGCATAAGCACAGGATGCCCCCCAGGCAGTGGTGACTTCTGCTGTGCAGCTTGCAGGCCTTGTGAATGCACCTGCTCACAATTCATCTGTGTGAGGGGTGCTGGGTGGAGTTTTGGTCTGCATGGTAACTTTATGCATACAGAACTAAATATTTCAATCAGTTGTGATGCTCCTTTTTGCTTACCCCTTCCGTCTGGGGTGGCTGATATGCACAGGGGCCCTTGGCACGACACTTTCTCAAATACATTGTTCTCAGCTGACTGTCAGACCTCAGAATTGTACCCAGCTCTGCAGGAAATAAATGGGTGTTGTAAAAGTCAATATGAATTTTGCTTTGCCGATCTACCAAAGAGGAGACTCTCAGGTGTAGCTGTAATGCCAAGGAGGATGTGAAGAAAGCGTCTGGGAAAAAAAGGTATGGAAAAGGCTTCTAGAAATTAGGAAGAAGCATTTTGAGAATTGACTCTTTGAACAGGAGGGTGCAGTAGGGACTGGATACCTTGAGTTGTGCCTGGTTTGTGGAGTTTGGTTTCCATGGAAAAGCAGCAGCACAGCTAAACACTTTTAGAGATAACTGGAAAATCTCTGAGTGTTTTAAGTAGATTCCTACAGCCTGGTCTGTGATACTTAATCCAGAGAAGACTGGAAAGCTGTACATCAGGCTAGAAAGGATGTGGTGAGTGAGTGACTATGTATACCTTTAGGTGTGTGTGTATATATAGGAGTTTGTTAGGTGTGTGTTTGCTAAGGTTTGTTTCAGAAGTGTTTATAGACCTGTAACATACATAGAACCAGGAGAGTCCCCACCTGTTTTCTGTGTAATTGTCTCTTAGATTCAGAACCTGGACTGAATTTTTTTTAAGATCAGTTTTCAGTTCATTAGAGGGTTTTTACTCAGCTTGTTCTTATGACTTCTGATATCTTGGTGTAAAGTCAAAGCATGCAAGGATGTTGTGCATTTGGCCAGCTGGTAATATTGTACATGTAAAATTCTTTACTGGTATTTGGGCTGTCATGGAGGGTGAAATTTCATCACCCATGTCTCCGCATTCAGAGCTACAAATAGCATAACTCTCATAAAAGGAACTGTGGAACTATTTTGAAAAACTGAAGGAAGACACGATGGTGGCCACTGAGGTTCTGGGGGGGTGCAGGGCTGTCGTTTCAGCTATCACTGAAATGGAATCTGTGTGCTGCACTAAGCAACCAGGAAAATCTCTTTCTCTGCAAAAAAGTCATGTATGGGTACATATTTTTGTAAGACAAGAGAGAGTTTCCTTAAGTGCATTTCCTGATTGTTTTGGTTAGAAGAAACAAGGCTGTCAAATCCACATAGACAATTTTTCTTTTCTGCTGCAGCATTAAAAATGGTGTGATACCTCTGGCAAACCCTGCAAGAGCTGATGAAGAAAACCTAATAGTTTTCCATTACGATTAGGACAACAGTTTGCTGCCTATCCCTGCTCTTCAGTGATGTTGAGAGGCTTGTGACAAGCCTGAATGTCCTATGTGAACTCATTCCTCTGATTAATGGTAAATGATTCTGTAACAACGCTTCTCTGGGGGTGGTTGAGTAGTGGCAATATTGCACTGCCCTGGGCTTGCTCTCTTTTTCTGGGGGACTAGTTAAGGGATACTTTTGAACTATTTCTAAACGCCTAAGTATCATATTCTTGCTAGGAGGGACAAACTGTTGTCGCAGGAGCTGCCTTTTGATCGGGGAGCACACTCTGCATAAAGCCTGCACTCCTTAGCCTACAGTGCAGACTGATGGCCCCCTTCTTCTTCCATGTTAATGTAATATAACCTAGGCTTTGTCTGAGCCCATGCCAGTCCGGTATCTAGAATCAAGAGCACACAGGATTTACTTGTGTTCACAATTTCATGTTGAGAAACGTGCCGAACTTGTTACAAAAAGGGAGTTGCAGCTAAATATTTTACAGTAAGTTGTACATTCCAGCTAATAATTCACCTGGGGTGGATGGAACGCTGGGTGTAGCCGAGTTCCAGCAGGAAGGCCTGAGAGTGCCCTGCCCTGGGACAAGGACAGGTTCTGGGAAGAGAGCCTTGTCTTGGCATGTCTGTAGGATGGGAAAAGATGAAATTTTGAGTTCTGTTGTGGAACACTTTCCTATTTGTCATCTGGATCCTCCCTGAGCCTATGGACTCTGAAGTCAAAAGTAGTGATACTGATAAATAAGAAAGGAACACAGTTCAACCATGTCAAAACGACAAGGCTTTGATTATGGAAAGAAGCAGTTAGTGTTCACAAGAAAATTAGCTGCTTTCAGGATGAGGTAGTAGATGAGTAGAATATATTAGGTTCTGAAACTTGAACTGATGACTAAAAAGTACATCCTTAGTACTTGAGAGTGCTGTTGTCTGGCTCATTACCTTTTTAGTCCCAAATCTGACTGCTTCCAGGCAAAGATTAAGGAACAGTGCATGCATAGGGGTCTTACAAAAGACTTTGTTTTAGAATGAATGACATGTGTGCAGCTTGTCATTGGGAAAATGCAATCTGTAGCCTGCTTCTACTGTTTTAAATGGATATGAAGGGTTGTAATGATGTAGAAAAATGTCTATCAATATTTTGATTGGCGGTTTATAATATTTATAACATTTTTAAGATGTTCTGTGTGAAAGCTCTGACTGTCTTTAATCTGATCAGATGGACGTTTCTTGGCTTAACAGATTTCAAGAGGAAAGGCAAAGCCATCCTGGTTTTTTAAACAGCGGGTGAACTTTTTGAAAATTGAAAAAAGTTTACAAAAAAGAAAATCTGTGTGGTATTTGGAACCACTGTTGCCTTTGGAATTGAGGCTAATAGCAGTAAAAAGCAATAATGAAAAACCCCCACACCTTCAATACTTAAATTAAGTGTTTTCAAACTTGAAGTGCAAATGTTTTGATTGACCCAAACCAGTCACTTTGGTTTGAGGATTGAACAGAAGAAAGAAATGAAAAGTGTTTCAGTTAAAGAGTTTGATGTTGTAACTCTTTTGCACTATCTCCTTAGGGGAACTTTAATGAAAACTCAAAAAACTTGGCAGATCTGAATTCAGCTTCTAATTCCTAATCATTATGAAAGCATAATCAGAGGAAAACTGAGTTTAATCAATTGTGTATTTATTATTATCTTTCCATGGACCTAAACATTTTTACAAATGTTAATGTATCCAACTGTACACTGAAATATATAGCTGAAAAAATACTGCTACAATACAGGGGACCAAGTTGGAAAAGAAATAATGTAGATGACAGGATTAAAACTATGTAGGATATGAACTGGAGGCTGGAAAAGTATGCAACTCAGATTATTGGTTTTGTCTGATAATTGCAACATTTTCTTTCCCGAGCATCCTTCATGAGAATAATTTATCTTGTAAATATTTTAAAGTTTTCTACCCTATTTTTTTTGCTTCTTTTTATAAAAATAATTTCATATTATATTAATTTTTCCTATTTACTCCATGCTTTGTTATATTAAGATTTTTTAAGCCATCTTCTATTCATTTGCATGATTTTTTTAGGTCTTCTACTGCTGGTGTTAAATCTTTTCAAGTATGTTAAGAATTCTTTACCAACTTTTATGCACTGCTTCACTTGTCTCCAAGCCTCTCCAAGTTCTCTTTATTTAAATCTGTTGTCCAGTTCTAAGACTTGACAAAGTAAAGTGTATTTCTCTTTTTATGTGAGTACACGTCAATTATTAATGCTAATGGAAATTAGGTGTATGCTGAGACTAGAACTGACCTGGTGGAGACTATTATGAATATTAAAAGAGAAAGAGATATTTTGGCTGAAGGAAGATAAAGATACATCATCCTTTTTTTATTACTTCCCCTTTGTTTCCTATTTTCACTTTGCCTAAATAGTAACCTTTTCTTCTCTTCATGTAACTCAAGAACTTCTGGAAATATTGACAGTAAGAGAGAAAAGTGAAAAGGATAAATGAACGGATTTCAACTTCTTTATATAATTATTTTTCCTGTATTTTTTCCAAAAACAACATAAAAAATGTAATAGTTTCATTTTTTGGTATTAGTCTCCATTATATTCCTTAAAGAACTACAGAAGGGTTAGCAGCATACACCAAGATTTCTCAGGCTGGTTTCTTTGAGGAATTTTTTTTTTGTGTGTGCAGTAATTTCTGGGGTAAATAGCAGTAGATTGCTTAGTAAATATGGACATTGTCGTTTTACTGTTCACCAGTGATCAGCTTGGCTCCAAAAATTGCATATCTCATTTCTCAATAGCTAAAAATTCTTGGTTTGCTCTCAAATTTCAGGCCACGTGTTTTAGTAGGCTGTAGAAGTTTTGTCTCATTTCTTTGGTATCAGAATGGTTGCACTGAGATATATTGGTAAATTTGCTTAATGCTGCATCCTCAGTTATATTTTGAAACAAGGACTTTGTGTAATAAGATTTTTACATTTACATATGCAGACTCTTTTTGTGGTTAACATGTTCAAGTTTTTGGTGGTTAGGGGTATGTCCATTTGGTTTATGTCTAAATCCTTTCCCTGTTTGTCCTGCAAAGTGCTGAGCATTCCCCCTTCAAAAAATAAGGCCCATGTCTCAAAAGGTGTGCTCAAAGGAAGACACTTTTTAATGTTACGGTAACAGAAAGATAAAAAATAAAGTAGCATGCTTAAAGAATTGTCAAAGCAGAAGAAATCTGGGACTCGCATGTTGTTATCATTTACAGTATGGTCCTGACTCCGAGGCGAAGGTCTTTCTTTCCCAAGACCTGTCTTCATGGTTATCTTGCCTCCTAAAGGCAGTGAGAGCAGAGGCTCTGATCTTGAGCTCAGGGTGGGGGAGCATTGCTGGCTGACCTGCACATGAGCTTTGCTGTTTTCATCTGCAGAGAGCATTCCCACACAGAGCCCGGCTGGCCTGGCTGGATGCAAAGCTCTGCTCGAGGTTTCAGCACTGAGCTGGAAAGTCTCAGATCTTAATTGCCATTGGTGAAGTTAGGGAGACGTGGCTGAAGATCTGATTTAGTGCCTATTTGCATGGCAGAAGGCTTCAAAATGCTGATGTTCTCGAATCCCAGGCCAACTAATGGCCCAGGGTGCTCTTTGTTATGGGGCTGTTCACTGGTTTTCTGCCACTGGAGAAATTACAGTGATTTTCTGTATCCAAGGAGCCCTGACTTTGTTGCAGATGTTGTAGAAAGGAAAAAGGATTTTATTGCAGGCTGGGCCATGTGTTTGCACAGCTGGTGCTTCCACTGACTGTTGAGATGTGATCATACCTTCAGCTTCAACTTTGGTAGGGCTGCAGAGTGGTAACGGTTCTGGTTTTGGCATGCGTGGTGGATCTTTTGTGACCTGAAATCAGTGATTGTTTCGAGGACTTGCTGGTAAAAATATCAGCTGTGGATCTTCATAGTTGGGAGGCAAACAAATCCTACTGGTAGATAAGCATTGCAATGTAAGTTTGTTTAAAATTATGTTATGTGCTTTGTTTACACCAGTCTCTTTTAAAATATATACCTGGTAAAAGGAGGCAAGCAGGAAGTGATACAGTAAGTGAAGCCAAGATACTGCACTTAGGTAAACAGATGTCATATTTTAGGGCAAATATTGACTTACATGTAATATGCTTCACTGATGTTGATCCTTGATCATGCAACCTGTGCTAATTGACAGAAATATATTTCCTGTAAGTTAACTCAGACAGCATTTGTCATGGTGAAGTTCATGGTAACACACAACAGTTGGTTGATTTCCACTTTGATAATGCAATGACATTTCATGTATATTTAATAACAGAATTTTGGTTTCTATCAAAATAAATTTAGCAGATTTATTAGTTTGAAAAAGAATGTTAAATAATTTTCTTAGACTGCTCAGTACAAATCACTTGGAGACTATGTAGAAGTCTCTCCTAGCGCTGATAGCAACATGAAAAATCACACATTGTTTTGAAAAAGTGTTAAAATTCCCAGAAAATTCTGTGAATCTTTGGGTGAAGCAGTAAAAATATCTCGTATCTGTTAATCTTGTTCCCTCACTTACCCTGCTGTAGCGAACTGTCGAAGGTTATGTAAGAACAAGGCAACTTTCCTTAGAAAACCAGAACTTTCAGTGAACGTACTGGAGATCAGAGCTTCCTACTGAATCAGCTCTTCCATTCAGGTTTTAGAGCCTGTGCTTTTTTCCTCTTACTTATTGGCTCTATGGGGAAATAAAATGAAGAGAAAGCAGCATCATCTGTTTTTTGCATTGTTTCATGGTCCTGCCCATTTCTGACACTTTGGGTTTATTTTTGGTTGCTCCTGCACCAGCTTTGCAAATGAAAGGTTTATTAAAACCACTGGTGTGAACCTTTAAGGAAAACAGCCAAAGTGCAAATATGTTGCTACATTTTGACATCCCAAAGGTTTCTAATCACAACAGAATTGTGGTTTTTCTGGTTTGGTAGCACAGCTCTGCACAGCCCACCAGTGGGGTCAGTCAGGGGGAAAAACTGCATTTATTTGTACTGTTGCACTTGTAAGAAATCCAGTGAACTAGAAACCACCACTGTATTTCCACTTGCCTGAGTTACATTATTCCAGAAAAGAGCAAAGACAAGGGGACTTTTGTGTGTGTAAAATGTGGCAGGTTACAGTCACGTTTTCCTTGTAGGCATTTGCAGCTAAGATGAGCTGAGATTATCCACAAATCTCATTTCCCCTTGTCTCAGGCGATATAAGAGCCCCCTAACAGGATTACAAGGACTTTGATCTGTCTCCTCTGCTGACTGCTGACCATGTGGCACTGCCGCATGGCAGGAGGGATAAAGGAAGCTGCTGTGCCTGGCACAGCGCAAGCTCTGGCCTTTCTGTCTCACAGTGTTGCTTTTACTCATCTTAGAAAACACTCCATGGGCAGGAAATTTGTCTGCTGACCTTTTTGTTGGCCGAACTCTTTCTTTCCCTAAAAACTGATTTCAGAACTTTTTCTAAAAGGACACCAAGCTTGTATTCCAGAGGAAACTTTGCAGCTTTAAGTGTCAGTTAAGCAGTCCAGATCAAGATGGTAAAATCATGGTAAAATCTTCATCTAGCAAAAGCTGTGGCAGTTGCACTGAGCATCCTCTGGAACAACATAATCCCTTTAATCCCCAGCAGACTTTAACTTGCCCTCATAAAAAATCAGATTTTCTTCTCTTCATAAAACCTTTAAGAAGCTTCAGTAAGTGTCTTATAATAAAAGTGTCCTGTCACCATAACTACACATCCTTGTCTCATACAACTGTCCCTGTCAGTGGGTATGAGAAAAAGGAGAGGCAGGCTTGGAGATCCACAACAGCACATGAAAGATAACTGAGCATGTTCACTGTGAGCAGAACATGAGCAGAAACAGGTGTGAGTACTTGAGAAAATTATTAATGGATAGTAAATGTGTGAGAAATAAAAGGAAACAAGAGGAAATTGCCTGATGGTCATCAGTGTCTAGCATCTTACCTTGGGAGTGAAATGGTGTGGAGGAATACTCTGGAGAGAATATCTGTGTAATGCAGGCCCATTATCAAGCTTTAGCCAAAGCAGCTGCTGCTTCTGCAGCTGTTCCACAGATTTGGGATATCATGGTAAGGTTCAGGCACGTGCTTGACTAGAGCACAGCCCTAGGTTCCATTACCAGATGCATGGAGATGATGTGGTGGCTCCAAGATGTGTGTGTTGATGCATTCACATTCTAATCCTCAACTCATTTCTTAATTGATTTTCTTAGTTAGCTCTGGGATCTGCAATAGCCCAGCCTGGGATGCTCCTGTGGGGACAACACCGTACTCAGATCTTTATGGTGCTACAGCACAATATCCCCAAATTGCTGCTTCTCCCACCCAGGAGTTCTGTGATGGGTGGGCTTGTGAGGAGTAGGGCTGGGAGAGAAGCCTAACATCCATGCTAGGGATTTCTTTTGTAGAGGGGCTGAGCTTCAGGACTTTCTTCTCTATTTCTGAGCTTTCATAAATTGGAACGAGCCAGAAGATGATTGAAGTTCTCTGTTAGATCATGCCAATAAATTAGAAGATTTTTACAAGCAACAGTCATCTATACCATTTCAACCTTTTTGAAAAAAGAAGGGAGAAAGAATAACATCCCTTGTTTATTAAGTGTCAGTGATTTTATTTAGTTAGTACTGTTCAATAATTCTTTAAATTTTCCTTTACAATGCTACAGAATTGGGAATTTTTTCTTATTTTTATTCACCTGACTTCTGGCCAAGGACATCAGGATGTTTCAAAACATTGACCTTCTGAATATTTCTCTAACTCATCCTGTAAGTGAAGATAATTTCCAGAACTAATGTTAGATTGGTCCTTTAGAAATCTCGGAAGTGTTTTTCTCTTTGCAAGCAATGCAGTGGGGAGTAAAATGAGAGTTTAGCAGACACTGTATATTGATTTTATAATTTTTCACTGATGTAAATTAGGTATTTTCACTTTCCCCATTGAAACTTCACTACAGAGGGGGATCTGAACCTAAGCTTTTAAAAGGCCCCACTATAAAATTTTAATTTGTGGTTGATATCAAAGGGATTTTTTGAATTTGAAGTTTTTTTCATCTTTTACATGTCCTGTGCTAGAGAAAATATTTCCCATATCCAAATATGTTAAATTATGGTAGTCCTGTCTTTATGTACTCTGCTGAGCCCACTATTTGTATTTGTACTAAAAGTACAAACCATAAATTTAACTTTTAGCAGCTTAAAAATTTCAGCTGTTTTCTAAAAATTAGCTCAAAATTTATCACAGAAAATCTAGCTCTAAACAGGCTGCAATGTCACGTGGACTTGGAATGCATTAAAATCCGGTATAATTTAAAAGTTTCAAATACTGCACTCTTACGCTTCTACTTCACTGCATTTCTTGAGGAATCTAATGTGAAAACCAGCCTTTAAGAAAGTGAAAAGTTAATATTTCTGCTAAAAGGATGTTTTATTAGGCTGTGCTGTTTTGCTCATCGTGCCATTAGCATATTAATAGCTATGTATTTTAAGAACAGTAAAATACATGTCTCGGTATGGTACAAGATAATGTGAGAAATTAAAAACAGTGAATTCTCTGTCTTTCTAGCTCTAGGTAGCTGTAGCATATGACCTAATTTTTGGTCCATGGCTATAAAAATACCCCATCCTTAAAACACAGAGGTTACCTCAAATAACCCATCCCTACACAGAGTTATATTGCTGGCTTTCCAAATCATACAAATTACTCTGAAGTGAAAACCGCAATGGAAACAGTCCAAAATCACATTCTTGGCTCAGCTCATCATACCCTATGTTATTTGCCAGTTCCCTTTTCCGTGAGCTTTTAGGATCATTTACAACAATGTTTCTGTGTGTCACACTGAACACTCAAACCAATGTTATCTTCTCCACATTCATTAATTGCTTTCTCAAGATACAGAAACAAGAAGGAACAAATTATTGTAACTCAAATGGCTCATATATAGCTTGAGCTTCTTTATTATGTTAAAAAATGGCAGGTTTTATTGTGTTTATATGCTCCTTGTAGTAAACATTATAATTCAATACTTGGAAAATAAATAAGGTAATCAAAAGATGGAAAACATCTTTGTGATATGCCACAAGCTGTCTTGTTGCTCAGAGCTTCACCAATCATTCATGAATTTCTGAGTTGTTAAAGTGCCTTTGGGGGCTTGTTTCTCAAAAAGGGATTTCAATGTAAGACAACAAATAAATAATCAGAATATCTGATCTGCACTGGACGTGTTCCAGGAGAAGGAATTTCAGGGAAAAAAAGAGACCTAGTCCAAAATGTCCACATGCATGTAGCATGGTAGGTGGTAATTCTGCAAGGGACATTCTGCAGTTTGTGTCGTTCTGTTCAGTGCCCCATTAAAAAGATTGATTGCTCCATGATGACTTGGTTAGAAGAATCTAGGCTCAGCACCCACTATTTGATAGGTGAAGGCCAAGGTGGACTAAAATTACTGTATATAAGGAGGAGAGGAAGGGAATATATAAAAACATGCCTGAATATCAAAAGGAGGAACTTTCTGCTATGTTCAATTGACAGGATCCATACTGCTTAACACACTTAGACGAAGCTAAGGATCAGATTATGATATCCTGCTGTACCTGACACATCCCATGAGTCTTCCAAAAAATCTAGTAAAATCAAGTTGAATTAGGAAAAGAGAATGTTATTCTGTAAAAGCAAGTGTATCATAATCTCACTCTTAAATGGTAAATCCTCTGAAGAATTTTTCCTAGAGTACTTTGGAACAAATACGTTATTACTATTGTTCACCATACCCAGACAAAGTAGGGCTGAATTATAAAGAGAACTACTTCCTGCAGAGGCAGGCAATATAATTCCAGATCCTGAAAAATGAAGCAGCTCCATGTTTATTTCCTGGTGTTTGGGTTCCTCTTTATTCGTGGAAGGACAGATTAGTTGGTGATTTCAGCCCTGAGTGGGTGTATCAGTCTGCAGTGCAGTTTGTTCTGAGGCTGCTCCTGCTTCAGACTAATGATCCATCAGTAGCTTCATGAATGGACTAAAACTATGCTGGCAGGGGCTGCCTTGGCTCACCCCAGGCTTACTGCAGCCTTTTGGTATCAGCCCCTCATGGATATTTGGATGGTGACTACTCCTCACGGTTTTTTAGTCTTGTGTGAATATGGTTATTCATTCAGACGTAAAAATGATTTGCTATAAATTATTAATTAAAATATTTCAGATATGTGGCCTGGAAGGAGAAAAAAAATAAGTAAAAACTCTATGATGTGAATGACCAGCTACACAGCATAAATAAAAAGAGGGAAAGAGTCCAAGTGAATATTTCACAAGTTCTTTGCATAGAGTTTGTTCATCTACAGCCCTTTCCCAAAGCCCAGTGAAGTCAATGAGAGTTTGGGGCTTTGGCTCAGGCACTTCAATTGTCTGTCCTACAATTACAATAACAAACACAGCAGTAGTCTGTTTGCAAACAGCTGGTAATTGGAAAAAAGACTGAAGTTGTCAGCAAACGTATTTGTCAGCACTGATTTGACCAGTTGTACACATTACCTTAAATGACATTTCTTCCCTTCCATGAGAATGTGGAGTCTGTGTCCAACGAGTTTCCTTGGTGGCTGTCATGCAGTGAGCATGGCAATCTGTGGTGTGTACCCTTTGCATGTTAAACACCCTCCAGCACTTGCTGTTTATTATACAGGGTGAATAGGCTGGTTTCCAATTCATTTGTCAAAAACCAGTCTTGGTAACACAGTAGACATATTTGTGACAGGTGGATTTAGGCAGCTCTGTCCAACTTCAGATTTTCCTATTGATAATAAATGTTCCCTCTTGGCAGGAGAATGGTGACACTTCTAGAAGAAAAAAAATACCTTCATCCAAGCTATGGTTTTGTTTTGTTTTTTAGTCTTTTTTTCTTAGGTCAAGAATCATCCTACTACACATTCTCTAAAACAAATCAAGCCTGTGTAGTAGTCGCTAATGCTCGCAGAGGAGTTGATTGAATTCCCCTACTTTTTTACATCCTTTTTAGAGGCTCATATATCTCCCCTGAACTTACCTGCATTTCCAAAGGTCCCTCTGCCTGAGAACTGTGCTGAATCTCTGGCTCTGGTAGAACCCTCCAGTGCGATAGCACAGACGGCTCATTTGGCCTTTGTGGTGTAAGTGCTGCTGTTCTTGCACTTTCTCACGTTTCCCTTTCAAGTTTGCAAGGGCCAGCAACTATCACATCAGCTCATGGCCTCTCTCCTGTTTTCCTGTTTCCCACACTCTGTTTGTGGATACTTTTTTTTTTTTTTCCTTCTTCCCTAAGAGAGTAGATGAAAAACACAAACTCCAGTCACATTGGTCACTGAGACAGGGTTATTGTTCTAGTCTGAGGCTTGTATGTTCTTTCTTATTTATGGTTTGTGGTTGGTCCACAGGTACTCATAGCAAATGTTCATGGGTGACTTGTTAATCATCTCTTGTTTTTTGTGGTTAGCTTGTTGTTTTGGGGTTTTCTCCTCCCTGTATTGCCAGCTACCTCTGTCCATGCTGTCTTCTGCTCTTTTTGCCTGTTTGCTGTATTAATCTCTGAGCAGGTGCCTCTACAGCCTGGACATTCTATATTAAAAAGCTATGTTGGCATGCTGTTCCTTCTAAAATTGCCTGTTTCTTGCTGTGGCCTGCAGATAGGAGCGAAGGCAGGGGGAATGGTGGGTGTGCCTCAGCTCTGGCCTGTGTGTCTCATGCTTCTGTTACTCAGGCAGTTGTAAAATCAGGAAATACTATTGGTACTGTCATTGACATATGAAAAAAAGCAAAGCACAGAAGTGAATTAATAAAGTTTTTTTGTGAAGTAAAGCAAAAAATGGATGACACAAGCAGTTTTGTTGGAAATTATTTTTGTTTCCCTCTAGCAGAGGGAAATGCAGAGAGCAAAAAGCTCTTATTTCTCCTAATCTCAGACACAGATTCGGATTCCTTTGGTTAGATGGGAAAAGAATGGGATGGAGAGAAGTTATGAATCTTGCTGCTCTCCACTGTACTGATAGGGTGAACACATACATAACAGGCTTTATGGGAGTGAATCCTCTCCTGTATTTCATACTTATTCTATTGTCACTTCTTGACTGTAGCAGCTACCATGTTTTATTGCACATCCTCTTTGCTGTAGTTCCCTTTCCCTGGCTTTTCAGATTGTGGCTATGCAGGTTGATGGGGAATTTTGTTTTTACAGCATTCTCATAATGGACTGAATAATCTGGAAGCACTCAAGGAAGTGAATGTCCTACATAAATGTATAGGCAAGGAGTCTCTAAAAACATTACTGGTTTTGCAGGCATGAATTTTACAGTCATCAGGTTAATCAGAAGTTGATGGAATTAAATGGTGAAGTGCAGAAATATCAGCAGTTCAATTATGATGCTTAACAGTTAGGAAAATAGCCCTTGGGATGCATTTTGATCAGTTGGGATGATGGCACTGTTGATGATACATTACCAGTCTAGTGGAAGGGAATTCTGTCTCTTGTGTGTCTTTTTCTTTGCACTGTGTGCGCTTTCCTTCATGCTCTTTGCTTGTTGTTTGTAGGCTGCTCTTTGTGCTCTTAAGGTGATATTTTACATTCACAAACTTTTCATTATCTTTGGCCACCGAGCTGTGATCCAGAGCACAGCGTGGCTCACCACAAACACCTTCACCAGGATCCTTAAAAGGCAAATCCTGAGGTGGGAAATGGAAAACCCGGAGTCAAAATTCTCTCATCTCTTCATGTCCCATTATCACAAATGGAAGATGGTTTAATATTATTCTACCAGTAATCATCATGCCAAGGCTAGGAATATTCTATCCACAGGGAGCCAGTGGATACTATGCTTTTTAAAGTATTCTATATGCATGATAAGACTTTCTTCTCTGTTGGCTTGCTAATCGTTTTGACTATTTCTTTTGAAGTAAGAAACAGATGGCAGCATTTGCTGTAATAAGTGCAGCAAAACATGCCAGCCAATTAGGAATGTTTCAACTCACTGAAAACCTGGATCCTTTTCCAATATTTTGGTGATTTTTCACTCCCTCTGTATGTCTAGAGGAAATTTTTATTTATCATTTGTTTACTAGAATAATAAAATTAGAGATTAAAGGAATCTTAAGTCATGAAATCTCTTAGTAATGAACCTAAGAACAAAGAGCTGAAATACATTTTATGGATTCTTTTGTTTTCTTTTATTATCTGCCAGAAGATAAAAGACCCCCATATAAAATACCCTTGTTAACGTGAACCCCATCCCTCACTTGAAGGGCCTGTATAAACTGTATCTGTATATGATCCTACAATATTTACTGTTCTTTCAAACTCTTTTTCATTCAAGAAGTTAATTTTCAAATATTGTAGTATTAAATACCTCTTTCATTAATGTCATTTTCCTGAAGTTGTGAAATTGTAATTCCAACTGTTCAACTCTCAGCAACATTTTACAGGTAATGTACGCCCTTCTCACTTCCTCATCAGGGAAGGTTACTGTCCTCTCATTTCCTACCAAAATCAGGCAGAGTTTAAGGTATTTTAGATCCGTCAGAAAAAGGGATTCCTCTTTGTCTCCTGCTATGAAACTGAAATTAGAGGTCACTACTGAAAATGCAGGTCACTACTGATCTGCTCCTTAAGCACCTGTTAATGCCTTTATCCCTTTATAGCAGTCAGTATTATTGAGACTATAGAAAAAAGGGCATTTTGGCTTCTCATATGAATTTTAATCCCTGGTTATGTCGGGCTTTGATCCTTTTTCTGTTAGGTATTTTGCAGTCCTGTCCTCACTTTTCTACTGTTTCACTCCAGGAGTAGTACTGTAAAGATTTCACTGCTTCAAGATTTGCAGTCCAACTTTTTTTTTTTTTTTAATTTTATTCTATTGCTTTCTGTTGCAACATTTTTATTCTTAAGATTATACCCTCTAAATGTCTACTTTAATACTATTATGTATATTTTTCTACTAATCTTTTGGAATCATTCTTCTTCAATGACTTCTCAATTGTAGTCAATGAGCTTCTAAGGATGTAACTTAAAGCAAAACTGGTGCCACTTATTAGGGTCAATTTAGCCTATGAAAGATGAAATTCTGCTTCAGGCAGTAAAGCAATTTTCAAAGTAGCATACTGGCTTTTATCAGGCTTGGTCTGCTCTTCCTAAATGAAGACATTCAGTCTGTTTATGGGTGCCTATGGTCACTCTGGGAAGCATTTGGTGGTAGTTAAGGGTAAAATACTGATTGTTCTTCAAAATTAGAAACAACTGCAGTGATGATTTAAATTTCTTTTTTAAATTCTTTCAAACCACAAAGCTGTGTGTTGTTCGGTGATTGAATGCGTTTGAACTTATGGAACTTTTCATTTAATGCTGCTCTCCATTGTTTTTGGCTAAAGCCCAAGCCTCACATCTTCGAGTTGCAGGATTCCTTTCTGCAAACTCCATCCTTTGCTGAAGCCTTAGTGTAACATGAGACCATCCCTGTTTCCCAGCAGGCAGCACATTAAAGGTCTGCCTGGTGACCAGCTGCAAAGACAGGTGTTTTCTGCTCTTATTTTTTCTTCTGCCTTTATTTGGTCTTATAGCTTCCCCAGCACACTGTCAAGTCCTGAGTGAAATGAATGATTAAACTTTATAAGCTTGGGAAAAGCTCTGATTCAGGCAGCGTGGAGCTGGGGATTTTGGTCTAAAGTTGAGTAGTGTTTTTAACTGCTTGTTTGCCCATTTTCTTTGACCCAGCAAGGGACTGAGCCAGACTGGAAATTCAGCACATAAAGGTAACTGCAGGGATCACAGGCATTGAGCATTTCTCTTTCCAGGGCACTTAGCACTTACAGCACCAAAGTGCCGATGCTGCAGGAAGCCTCAGGGTTTGGATATGGCACACTTGTACTCTGCACATGGGTAAAAATCTGTGTGAGTCCTCAGTGCACCCCTCGCTGGTGACTGTCCCACACCTGTGTTGGGTCTGTCTCACTGCAGTCTCAGGCTGTGCGAGTCACAGACTACCTCTGCAGTGTTCACAGATCTTCAAGAAGAGTAAGTAAGGCCTGAGAATGATGTGCAGTGAGATCCAGTCCAAAACTCTGTCCAGCTGCCTGCCCCATTATTGATGCAATGTAACTCTTCTTCCTGCCTTTGCCGCTATTGTACGCTCCCAATATTCTGTTAAAAATCTAATTTAAGCCACAGCTGCCTCTGCCACAGTCCATTTCTCATGCTTGCCTGTATGGTACCATGTACACCTCTGGTGTTCTGCTGGTAACACAGAACACCACATTTTAGGAGCAGATTGTTTCTCAGAGGAAATAACTGCTCCAACAACAATGAAATGGCACCTGGAATTTAAACTAATCCGCAGTTTTAAATTTCTTTCTTACCAGTGATATCAGCTCAATCCAGTAACGCTCTATCCATCACTTAATTCTGGGCAAGATTTAACACTCTACATCAGTGTTGTGGGCCTGTCTCAGCCACCATATCTGGTATTACAGCCTGGATGACTCACTCTATCCTTTGACATTATTGCAGGTAAAACTGCAATATCAAGGCCCTTGGAAAGAATTTTCTTAATTTTTGCAGGGGTTATGATAGAGCAGCCCAGCCTTATTATGTGCTAAAAGAGTTTGTTACTGTCTGTTATTAGTTAATGATTATCAGCACAGGGTGGAAAAGAGACACAGACATTTTTAAAACCTTTCTCTAATCCATGATTCTTTTTAAAGTATTAAAAATTACTCTAACTTCAATGGAATTACCGTTTAGTGATTGATATAATCTTTCTATTATTAATTTGGTTAACATAGTAAACACTAAATATTGGATATAAGGACATTTTAAAGTTATAATTTTAAGTGAAACAAATTATGGAAATATTTCTTTAAAAACATTTTTTGCAAATAAGAAATGATCATTTAAATGCTGTGAGGTGGCCGTGACCTCACACATTAAAATAATGAAAAGTACTGAAGACACAAACATTAGTCATCTGTAAAGCTCTAACCACATTCACTTTTCAGCTTTTCATTGCAAAGCCAAGAAGCAGTAAGTGAACCATAAAATATGTGAAAAAACTTGGCTGATAGGACAATAGTTTCATCCATCAAGTAGTAAAACTTTAATTCATACTAGTAGTATGTTCTATTCTGTTCTAGAATAATTCAGGCAGCCTTTTGAATATTTATCAGTGCTTTTTATTAAGTTTTAAAAATTCTAGTAAGTTACAACATATAGAAATGCTGATTGTTCTAGGTTTTGTTTCTTTTTTCTTTGCTTGTCTTACGTAAATCACTGGGATTTTCCTTAGGAGTTGTGTAGCTTTGAGACAGACCTTATTCAAGATATTTAAGGCAAATACCCATGCTCACAAAACTGTATCAGGTTATCCCATGTGCTGAACATAAGTAGTGATAATTTTGCTGTGGTCAATCTGCTCAGATATTTCTACTACCCCTGAGCAAAATGCTGTCCTTGACTTAGGAAAATACTCTTCATCATTTACTGCCTAAAATGGTATAAACCCTTAGACTTCAGTCAGTAGCAGGAGTCCTGCTGGTGTCACTGGAAAAAAGTGCAATAGTTATTGTTGGAAGTTGCTTTAGATGCCTCATATTATTTGCTTTAAAACTAGAAGTGTATCTGGCGCCCCTGTTGCTTGAGGCAAAACATTTCTTGGAGATTACTCTTACAGAAGGCAGGAATTGACAAGCTTGCATTTTTGAGTATACCAATCAAAATATCACTGGACAGAAATATTCCTTTAAATCTTTCAAGATTATTTACCTTTGGTAATGTATAAAATAGTATAGCCTTACAGATCCTCTTTACTGGAAATGGCCTTCACAGGAAAAGTGTGACCTTGTAACAAAACCCTCTTTTCCATCTTTTTCTTTGCTCTCACATGGGGTGTAGCTGAATTTCCATAAGAACCCCAACAAAGTTGCAGTGTTATCTGACAGTAGAGCTGTGCTGCTCTCTACTTTCAGTTCAACCCTTGTTTTAAATGTACTCCTGCTCTTGTATTTCCACCTCAGTCGGCTTGGGCAGGTTAAGAGTTGTTCTTGTGAAGTAAAATGAGAGCCTGATGCCCAAGGCCTAGAAGAGTCAGACCCAAGCTGTGGTTCAGTGGTCCCCAGTTGCGTAGCAGCCGCTGTCTTGGCACAAAAAGATGTCAGAGCTTCCCTGTTCTCTGCTTTCACACCAGCCAGCCAGTGGCTTCAGGTTCACTAATGAGGAAATTCCTTGCCTTGGGAAGCAATTGAAATAGTATTTGCAAATATTACTGCCAGTGTAGGTTTTCAAAGTACTTTAAAGAAGTCAGTGATTGTGTTTGGTCAAAATCATGTTAAAGCATCAGTAAAAGATGGAGTGAAACTTTTAGAGCAACAAGGTGTTTTGGTTTTGGTTGGTTTGTTGTTTTTTTTTTTTTTTTTATTAGATGCTTTAAACTGAGCTTGCTACAGCTAAGTATTGTAAAGGTCTGAACTGTGGTATTCTTATCCAATGAATATTTCCCATTTAGTTGAAATAACTTCTTCAGAATTCCTATGTGTCCGTATTTTCCAAGTCATATAACAAACTCCTTTGGAAAGTAGAGATATGGATCTGCTGATAGCTGTGGAGTTGATTCTTCACAGCTGCTAATTATAGCATGGCTGAGTTCTGCAATAGGGCATTACACAAAATATTTGTTTTATCTGGAAAAGTCTGATCATATGGAGAGGAGTAGTTATTTTCTCTCCGCTTATAATGGTGTGCAGATACCAGGAAAATAGCAAACCTAGTAAGAGTAAGTGACTTCTATAATTTTTGAAGATCTACGTAAAGACCAGGGGTCCCTCAGATGATTTGTTGTCCTTCTTTTGTAGTTCTGAGGAGACCTTGCTCTTTCTTTCCCCTCAAAGAGCAGGGAAATTGGATGGGCATTAAACAAGAAGTCCTTTTGGTTTCAGAAGAGATTGGTTGAGCTGAAGAACTGCAGAATTTGTCTAAGCATTGGTTAACTCCATTAGAGGGGTTGTTAATTTAGTGGGATACAGAAGATTCATGAACACACAGTGCTTTGTTCTATGCTCCTTTCAAATCAAGGGTTTATTTCTGAGATGTTTGCTATGGCTTGACCTTCTGACTTCTTCACCTCAGGCTTCAGGATTTAAAATTTTGATTCAGGGTCTGAAATTATCATGGCAAGGTTGATGCTGGCTTTGGGATGAGCTGCTGTACCACAGCAACTGTACTACAAGAAAGTCACACAACCTCTCTGTGGCTATGTACTGAGGCTGGCCCACACAAGGGTATCTTTAAGTCCAAGCAGCCATTCATCCTAGGCTTCACGTGCAGGAATGTGCTCTTGCACAGTAAGATTTCATTTTCACTCTTATGTTGATATGCTGTTGATTTCAGTGATGGTTCATCCAATACTCCTTTGCCTGTTACGTGCAGAATTCGGTTCTGATAGACATGGGAAGATCCTAAACTGTAGGGCCTGATATTCTTGACTAAAAAGCAGACAGAGAGAAGGCAGAACTTTTGAGACGTACCTAATAATGTCTGAACCTTTCTTGTCCCACTGGGAAGTCCTTGAAGAGTGCACTTGGCTGTAGAATAAGCCAATGCAGCCTTGAGTGGACTGGCAGAAATTTATATAAACGGATTTGCCAGAAGGGTAGAAAGTTGTTTCATAGCCTGTGACTTATGAAACATATGGAAAACACTACAAAATTTCAAGTGTGTATGGCCACACTCTCTGTACAACAAACCATGTGAACCTCCTATTCTGCTGTGTTGATACTTGAGAGCAATGCCAATGTTAAGGATCGATTTTCAGCTACTGCCTCCTTTTGAGCCTCTGACAACATGAGAACATGGGCATGATCAAAAAGCACTGAGGCTGGTATATTCATGTGTTCCCTGTAGACACTCCTGTGCTGCACCTACTGTAATCCTGAGTTCTGCACTAAGTAAGGCCTGTTTTTGTTACAGAGGCAAAGGTATTTACAGGTAAATCAGAACAGCCTCGTCTCTGAAAGACACAAGGATGTTTCTTTGTAAGAGAAACCCCTAAAAAAAATTGAAACAAGCAATCTTCTCCAAAGTGCCATTGTAGGATGCATTAGCTAGCAAAGGCAGCAATGTCAGAAATAGTGACAGAAAATAGATAGCTTCTGAGAAAGAGAAATGTGTTTAAGCTCTTTCGAGTAATAAGGAATTTGCTTTCAGCTCTGTGGGAAACAAGACTCGTTAAACATCGGATACAAACTGAAGCTACAGTAGAATCTGTTATCATTTCTTTATTTGGATTTCAAACAAAATTCCACAGAGTTTGTAACTAGGGACTTCTATCAACTCGTTGTTAATGTGTGACACCTATATATAAACACAGGATCAGAAATGGAACTAAAAAATGAATTTATGTTCTGCAGATTGACAAGACACTATGCATTATCCAAGTTGTGATATTTATTTCTTTATGTTTTAAGTAGTAGCAGCAAAGGCAATAGAATAGAAATTTGGATAACCCTCTTTAATAGTAGGCTAAGTTAAATTGAATTAAACTTGCAGTAGGCTGGTGAACATACCCAGACAGTTACTGTTGCTCAGCCAGTCTGCAGTAGCGTGAATTCCTTGCATCATCTGGCATGTGTAACTTTTTTGTTTTTCACAGACTAACTGTGTTTCTGGACTCCTCTCTACAAAAGACAATGTGATATTCCTTCATGGAGGTTTTGGTTTGTAAAGATACAGCTGTAGAAGTAATAAACTTCCAGCTTAAAAGGACCCAGTTCTGCAAATCATGTTCCATTAGTACTTTTCCAAGATAGCTCATTGACATTTCTTGCTGTTTTTCCACACAAACAATGCTACTCCAGATCTCAACCCTGTAGTGCACAAAAGCTGTGCATAAAGCTGGCACCTCTTTCTCTTGAAAGCATTTGTAATTTGATTTTTGGACTTTAAGGAACACTGCTGATATGAAAAACACCAGCTTCAAATTCGGTTCTCACCACAGCATAATGACTATAATCCCATCATCAGATTTATCACATTTTAATTTGACCAGATATGTCAGTAGTTTAGAGAGTTTTGCAGTAATAAATTGCTTTAGGTTAATGTGAAGTACCTTCAAATCATTGGAGATTTCATTGTGGAAAATGTTTTGCAAAGCTGCATATCCTAAATGGCTGCAGTCCAGAGTCTGGAATTCAAATCTCATTTACCATAAATGACTGTCAACCAGAAGATGTAGACTTTTTTTAACATACTTAATAGAATATAGGGGAAATGGGGCTGATTTTTCAATTCCTATGTAGTGCAAATGGGTTTATTCAATAAATTAGCTGTAAATAAAGGAAATACTTGTCAGATAGTAATTGGGATAATGTGTATAATATTTGAAAGCAATCCTGTGAAATTTGACATGTTCTCAACTAGTGGATATAGAGCTCATTTTGTTGCTTCTGTGTCATATGGTGATCCCTTTCAGGTGTGATTGCTCAGTGCTGCTCTGAAACCTCGAGTTACAGAAGCCCAGTGGGAAGAGAGAAAGAGTTAAATGGATGGTGAGTGCTTTTCAAAGCCCCACACATGGCCCCTCGTGGGAGTTATGTGGATGTGGGTGGGCTCTAACCTAGGAGTCTAATGTTCAGCTGGCAAATCGATGCTCATTATCCATGGTCCTCCTTACCCTAAGCCACCACCTGGGAATCAAGCAAGTGCCTAAAAAAAGAAATTTGAAGTCTAAATATGGGCTCTTATTTTCAAAACTATGTATTGACTTAGATAACATCTGTTTGAGTGGACTAATAGGCACTGTTTAGCTCTACATGCTTTCAGTATGCAATTAAAAATACGGTAGCTTCCATCCTAATTTCGGTAACTGACAGTTACAATTATGAACATTGAGAGGAATAATACTTTGCAATAAAGAAGTTTTTCTTTATTGCTTTGGGGGGAGTTATTTATCCATCTGCTACATCCCATAGCAGTCATTATTTCCCCCATTCATACAAAGGAACTCCTTCCAGTTTCCTCAAAGAAAAGGTTTCTATTTTGAGCAGAAAGAAAGCAAGCAAAATAGAGCACAGAACAAATGATGTCTCTAAATATTAATGAAGGACTTGTAGTAGGTCTTGCCAAATACTGTGGACTAATCAGGCTCTTGATGGGCCACATAGTTCCCATTGCCACAAGTAGTAGACTAAGAAACTTGGATTCTATTTCTGTCTTTGCCATTGACTGGCTGGTGTAACCCTTGGCCAGACATTTAATTCCCTTGTGGTTTTGTTTTCCCTATTATATATAGCCTGTTTTGTCTGTTTGGTTTGTAAGCATGCCTGGGCAAGGATTGTCCCTGGTGATGTTGGTATAATGTCAGGTTGACAGGGCTTGAGTCCTGACTGGACCTTTGATGTGCTACCTGGGTATAAAATTATCATGTTAGTACAGTTATCAGTTATCCCAGTTTATGTTGCACTGACAGTTTGCTTCTTTGACTCCTGGTAGAGTAGATGAAATCAGAGTGGCTCTCTGTGTACTCCCACAGCAAGCATTGTTGAGCTATAGAAATAAAATAATCATAGCAAAGAATTTGTTGGAGCCTTCTGGGCAATCCTGGCACCATTTGGATTGTTGTAACAACTCTTCCTTTCTTTGGGCTGAATCAGTTTTGGGATAGAGATTGTTGTGCTTTGACTGGGAACCACAGTCTCTGCAAGACACCAAGTGACTGTGGCAGGTCACATCCCTTGAGTTAAACACCTCTTTTCAGAGCCATGGCACTTGCTGGCTCCGCAGGGAGGTCATGGGCTGGGTGTGCTCAGACACTGGATTACCCTGGGTCTCAACCAGTTCCCTGCTGATCACCCTACTCCCTTTGCATGGGAATGTAAAGGGGGTGGAGATAAACTAGATATCACACTGTTAGATTGGCTACTGATAAGAGGTTATTTAGATCAAAGACACTCATGGCAATTTTATGAATTCAAATAAAGTCTGAGGAATATTCCTAGAAAGGCTATCACTCAGTGTGCTTAATTGTGTTCTAAATAGCTTTGTCAATATGCCTCTCAATTTTTCCAGTGTTGCCCTACGTGTGGTTGCTTTCACAGGCCCTCTGAAACCAGCGCTGCTGGTACTCATTTGTGCCGCTGCTGTGCAGTGTGGCAACCAAGCATGAGGCCATCCTTTTGGGCTGTGATCAGGAGATGGCATTTTTTCTCCTGAGACATGAACAGGCAGATCTCTTCACCCACTGTATTTCAAGGTGTGCCTTTGAGGGCTGTCAGAAGGGGGATGGGGATAAAACCTAACCCATAAATAGAAACCCACAAAACTTTGTCCCAGGGGAGACACTGGCGCTGCTCATAAATAAAAGATTGTGAGGTGTGACTTTAGAGATTGGAGCAATGTCTGTGTCATACTTTTCAACAAGGCAAGTGGCGAGCTGTGTTGGCTATAGAAGAAGCAGTTTCACAATGCTCATGAAATAGGAATAGCACCAGAGGGAAAAGCATAGCAGGTAAGAAAAATTACCTTTGTTTTTAAGTAAGTCTGTAAATATATTCTTGAGCAGCTCAGACCTTACACATTAAATAAATTGTCATGATCAGTTTGGCATATTCCAGCAAACAAGTACCGTGCACTATTGGTAAGAACAGTTGTAATCTGGGGAGTGATGGATCATGCCTCAGTAAGAGATTATTATGGTCATCTCTTGGGAATATGTAAAATCAGGAAATTGGAGAAATGCTTGTTTGTTCATACTGTTACAAATGGTGGCTTTTGCTAAGTATGAGGCAATTCCTGTTGCTGAAATGCGTATTTATACTTGAAGTTTTTCCACAGCAGTGTGGAGAATTAAATCACTTATGTATTACATTGATTTAAATTACATTAATTTAGGTAAAAAATATAGGCCTTTACTTGTTCCATAAAGGTTTGAAACCCCTTGTAGCACCCCATGAAATCCAGCACCTACTCATGACACTTCCCCTTTAGCTCAGCAGTGTGTGACTGCTGAGGACCAGAATCCATGATCACCTGTTTGCTTATGATGATCTCTGTTTTGAGTCTGCTTGGGGGTATGTACAAAATGTCTCTTTTAGGGATCGCTGTGGGATTGCCGTGGTGTCCCATGTTTGTACAGCACCCAGAACACTGGTTTCATGGCTGGGCCTTTGAGGAGCTTGTACCATTCAAAAAAGAAAGTGCAGTAAAGAAAGAAATTGTTTTGTTGATGGATTTAGTGTGGTTTTCAGTGCAAACATACACTAAATGAAATCTGGGCAGAAGTTTGGTTCTTTGGTCTTGCTGGTAATTTCCAAATGTGCCGGAAAACCTGTTTCAGGGCTTGACTTTGCAAGGTGCGGAGCATGTTTGGGAACTCCAGATGTTGCTCAACACTGAACACAGGTTCTTTTCTCTTAAAAGAAACTGTTGCACTTTAGACAGAGGCAGCTTGGAGTTCTCCAAATGTTTTGGAAGAGACATAAATTACTGTTGGCTTTTGCAACAGTGGGCTCTTTAGAAACATTCCCCTTGGATAATATTCAAAGCAATTCCAGCTTCTGTAATTGAGCTCATCCCTATCATCAGCATCAATAAAAAAAGACATTTGCAGATTCCAGGCTCACCAGGACCTTTCCAAGAGCTGGCACACTCAGAGCCAAGTAACTTATAAACAATGACTATTGATCTCAACAAATGTGCATGTTCTTGCAGCATGTTTGTGTGTGCTGAACTGGCACCAGAGGTGAAGAGCTTCAGTTGCTGCCATTATACTTGCATTGATGTCTATTAGAATCCACTACCAAAGTTGCACTGGCAGATAAATCATGCAGTGTCTGAGAGGTTACCCAGGTGTGATCTATTAACAGATATAAATTGTGCAGGCATTAAGTTGTATTTTAGCTTAAAGGTTGTGGAAGTACTAAGAGTTTGAATTGCTGTGTTCTTTTGGCCTCTATGTGCACCATGTTTTGTAATGCAGCTGTTACACCTTTAGAAGAATTGCCTTGGTGTTACTTGCACGTCAGAAGATCTGGGTGTAAAGAGAATGATAGTTTTCTAAGAACCCCAGGCTTTGCTGCATTTCCATAGCAGTAACTTGTGTACTATGGCAGCGCCAGGAGTGAAAGGCCAAGTCCTCAGCTGATAAAACTCTGCACAACCAAAACAGCTTTGATGGTGTCCTGCACTGTTGGGTTCCAGCACTCAAGGACATGACTGTCAAAATGGACCAGCTTCACTGCAGGAAAGGATATTAGAGCAGGCACGCCACCAGGCACTCTGATTCCTTCCTCTTCCAGTGTCTCCCAGGTTTACTTCCACAGTGTTTGTGCCAGAAGAGACTGTTGCAAGGTGTGATGAATTAAGCCCCTCTGTCCTCTTAGTCCCATGTGCAAATTACACAATTTAATAGGAAAGTAGACTCAATATAGCTTGTTTGTAGTATGGTGTTTTGGGACTAGATCCCATCAGCTTTGTGGCTTTCAACCTAGAGTTTCAGACACATATCATCAGAAAACATTTGCTTTCCCCCTTTTTTATGAAACTGTTTCTTCATGTCCCAATTTAATGGAGTTCCCACATAAATAATGAACTTTACTGTTGCTGGAGACCTTCTTTCTGCAGTTTTCCAAGGGCTAGAATTCTGCTTGACCCACTAAACATGACAAATATAGAGAAATACTCATCTCTGATCTGTTTGCTTTGGATAATAGAAGATATTTTTGTTACCTCTTTATTCAAGCCCTTTGTCCTTGTTGGTGTTGGGGTGGTTTTTTTTTGGTTTTTTTTTGTTTTTGGTTTTTTGTTTTTTTTTTTGGGGGGGGGTGTGTGTGTGGTTTTTTTGGTGGTTTTTTTTTTTTTTTTTTTTTTTTTGTAGCAACAAAGAATTGTCTCTTTTTCCTGTCATGAGCTGTCCAAGACTTTTTTGTTGTTGGTTCTCTTTCTATAATTTCCAGAGCAATAAGGTAGTGCAGTCCTGTTATGAAGCCAAGTAATGCAGAGTCCCCAGGCAGGTGCAAGAGAGTGCCCTTTATTGCAACAACCAGGCCTTTTTAAGCAGTTAGCCCATTAGCAGGTACATTCCAGTTATGCACAACAAATGTAATTCAACCAACCGATAATCCACAATGTGAGCATGTAATGGTTTTATAACTTGTTTTTCTACCTCCGATTCAGCTGTCACTTTCCCTGGGTCCTCTTCTACTTAGCCAAAGTAGCAGGCCTGAGCAATGATTTTTCAAGGGTAACAAGGCCCTTATTTTATAAGGTTTTACCCATATGCAACACAATCCCTACTATCGTTTTAGCTCATTCAACTATATCGTGTACCCATTTATTTCTGTGTTCTTATGGCACATTTCTTAGGCTATTTTTCAATCCTCACTCTACTCCAAAATATGTTTCACCTGCCTCACAACAGTGGTATGAGCTGATGAGATGCCTTTAGTTTCCCTGTTGGGATGGAGGAAACACCTAACACAAACGGTAAAAAGGCTGCCTTTTTCTTATCTACTTCTAGTGCTTTTTCATTCACATAATTGAAACCTTTTGGCTTTTGTACCAGTGCCCAACTTAAAAATATTAAATGTGCCACCTGCTTTCAGGCTGATATCACCTTCATCTTCTGTAGCAGAGCTGTCTCTGGGCCCTGTGTCTGTGCTGGCAGGTACAGACTCTTAGCAAGTGGCCACATTCCCATTCCCAGTCTGGCCTTGGCCTGGCCTGTGCTCGTGTTTGCGGCTGCAGTCTGAACGCCTGCCTGGCGGGCTGTCCTCATTCCCCTCTGTCCTGTGTATTCCTTAAGGACTCTTGTCACATCCTTGTTGGCACAGTCATGTCTACTCTTCATGGCTTTTACTCAGGCTGCAGGACAAGTGTCTGTCAAATTGAAATAGCATATAAAGGGTTATTGTGAGGTCCTTTTGTTGTTTCTCTTTAAGTTCTTTTCCTAGATCCAAGTCACCTGCTCATCCCAACCCTCACTGGGCCTTGCTGCTCAGCTTTAGCTGAGAATGGCTCTTCTGCTTCCTTGTGCTTTTTGTTTATTTAGAGCTTTGTTTATTAGAGCTTGTTGTTGTTGTTTCATTTCTGTGCAGTATGCAATACTCAGATGGCTGCAATCCCACTGCCTAATTAACAGCAAAATACCAAGAACATTGCAGTGCTTCTGAATCAACCATTTCTCTGCCTTGTTCTGTCGTGTGACTGGTTTCTCTTTGCAGACACTCATTGCTTGCAGGTAGAGGGTGAACATCACTCAGTTCTCTGAATTAAGGACCTAAAGAGCTTATGGATAGTGGGAGACATTAGAGATATCCTTAAGATGTAAACACCCTCAAGATGTAAACTCAAAGTAATTTTCTCATGTTCTCAAAGCTGCAGCTTCTGTGAAGTTTCAGAATCTCTGTTCTCCCAGGCAGAAGACAACAAATACATTTTTTACCCTGAGCATCACGTGCTGTATTCAGTGATGGTGTGCAGGGCTTAAAACTTCTTGTGAGAGATCTGTTGTGCTGTCCTATATATAACCGTTTGGCTATGTTTAAAAAACCACCTTCTCTGTACCCTTTAGTAGACTTCTAGAGTTTGGGAAGCATCTTTCTTAAAGACAGAACTTGGAGAAGGAGCAACTTCTGCAACTATGGAGAAGGAAAAGAAAGGTACACAGCCTTTGTAATACCCATGTAATATGAATTCATCCTGCCTCAGGAGGGTAAAAAATTGAAACTGAGAGGAGAACAAAGATGCTTGGTCTGGGCTTTTAAGTTGATACTTGCCCTTTTTCCATGTTTGCAGGATCACCATCTACATAATTGAGCTGGCAAATGCATAAAGCTGTAGTCAAGCCCTTTGTTTTGTATTGCACAACGTGATACTGTATTTCATTTCTCCTGTAAGATGCTTTATACTATTCCAGCGTGTCTTAGCCAGCCTTTTCTGGCTCTAAGCAAATACTTTTAATAACTGAGACTGACCAAAAGGATGTTGTTTTCTTCTGTAGTTTAGGCATGAGGTATGATAGATCACTTTGTTACTGTCAAAGAATGGATTTTTTCACTCCCTTGGCAATGTGTTTAATTCTGGATCTCGTTATTCTGCTCCGCCGCCATTCGCCCGGACAAAAAGAGGAGAGGGAAGAGGAATTTTGCCTTTGAATGTTTTGCTGATGTCACTCATTTTTATTGAGAAGCAAAAAATGTTTTGTCCTATTTGGAAATCAGCTCTGCAAATCGACTGACACATTGCTGGAAGAATAAATGGTAAAATACAGGGTTGCTTGTCTATATCTGACAATGTGGATTTCTTGTGAAAAATTGAAATACTGGATAGCACCCAAATGTAAAATTTTGTGCTGGCTAAAAACTGAAGTGTTCTTAAAATCAGCTTCATCTGATTTTGGCTGTAGACTGAAAGGGATGGAAGTTCAGTCTCCTTGTGACAATCACTTGGTGAGATTGCAACTGCTTACCTTTCTAGTGAAACCATCCTGTTCGATTAGGGCTTGATTATCTTTTCAAATCAGTTTTATGTGAGGAAAATACCACTGATTTCATCCAGTGGTTCACCCAGGGGAGTGTCCTGATTCTCCTCTTTTTCCTGCTCCCGCAGGCAGGTTTCATGCGAGCAGCTTTTAGAAGGGCCCATGCTGAGAGTCCCTGCAGTGTGCAATTCACAGGCTTGGAGGATTTTGTCAGTAGGTCCTCTTTCCCTAAATACCTGTTGCACAGTGTCATTCTGGGAGCAAAATGTCAATGGCTGATCCCTCTGCTGCCCTTCCTGCCCTGCTCCACACGGCCGTGCCATGCCAGGGGCCCGTGCCTGTGTCAGGCAGCACCAGACCCTCGCTGCAGAGCTGTCACTGCATCACTGCTGTCCTGCCTCCTCATTCAAATTGTTCATTTGCATTCTGGATGACATGTCCTGAGCAATGTTTTTGGGAACATGGGGCTTGGAGTGGTCATGGCTTTTCACTCGAGGTTTGTTTTCTGGTGTGTGTCTCCTTTGTGGCTAAAGATGCGATGGCAGCTGTGGGGATGGGGCAGAGCTGCACTAAACTGTCTGGGGGTGATGACAGGGATGTATTCCAGGACACACAGGGATCTCTGGGATTCTGCTAACGTGGGGCTTTGTTAGACCCTCAGCTAGGGCTCTTGCTCCTTGTCAGCTTCTGTGCTGTCACAGCTACGTAATACGTGCCTGTGTTGGCTGGATGTGCTCCTGTTCCTGGGAGTACTGCAGCACCTAGGGTATCAGAACTCCCACCTGGAGATGCAGGCTCTCAGACCAGCAGGGTGGGTGCTCACATGAGCAGGGCAGTACCCAGTACCTTTGGATAGGCTGCTGATTACCAAAATCTCACTGTCAAGAGGGCTGAATAAGATTTTAAACCATGTTAGATCCAATTCATTTTATTTGGGAGCAATGAAATGCTGCCTTTTGGTAGCAATAGCCATTTTCATGTAACTGTTTGGGAGCGATGGACTTGTTCTCATGGTAGGTGTCACCAGTCCCAGGGGCACTTGGACTACATTCCTGAAGTTGCTGAAAAAGTCTCAGATCCAAACGTATCCCACAAAGGAAGTGCTTGAAGACTAGGATGTGAATTCTCCAGTTCTGCCCTATTACAATCAAATTTTGTAATAAATCCAGAGCAGGAGTTGCTATATATTTTTTCAGATTCTGCCCAGACTGTGTGCTTAGACTACAGTGTGTCACTTTTCTAAATGGGAAGTCTACAGTTCCACAATTTTTGGCTGGGTAAGCCACCTCTGGCTCTGTGCAACAGGATGGTGGGCTCTCTTTGGTGTGTTGAAATGCACATATGGTACATAGACAGTTGGTGAATTTTAAAGGAATGACCTTCAGGACTGACATTCTTCTATATTTTCATGTTTTTGTCATGCTGTGGTGGGTTTGTTCATTCCACTTTCATCTCCTCTGAGTGAAAAACTGCAGTCTTCCAGACAGCGTCTCTCTCTCTCTCTCTTTTTCTCTCACTCACTCAGACCATCTGTTCCCAGATTACAGATTTCTCTGCATGAGTACCAGGTAACAGACGTGACTTTGCCCAATAACTACAGCAAAAAAGGCTTTCACACACTCTCCACAATCTGTGAACATATGATCAGTCTAGGATAACATGTCGTGCCAAACACACACCAGAGACATTTATGTGCAGTAAAAGAATGAACCCTGAAATCAGGTACTTGGCAACCCCAAACCTGACGTTTCCTCTGCGTGTTTTGAAAAGAGGCCTCTGTGCCCACAAGAAAGTCTGTGTTCCTGCCCTGGTGCCTTTTACTCAGGGGTGGAAGATTCTCTTAGGTTTTGCTTAAAGGTAAGCTGGTAATATCTCACTGCCCCATGTCAGTCCTTGAGGCTGGTGTGGGAATGAGGTCTCCGTTCCCTACTTGGCAGCTCTATAATGAGCATTTGCCAAGTAATGGGAGACATAGAAATGGACATTTTATGTATCTTTTATCATCTTGTCCTGGTTTGGGACAAATTTGGGAGAAAACCCCTGTATAGGATCCCTCTAAGGAAGCAAACCTAAGTGGCCCCTCCCTCTAACCGGTCTGGTAAAAAAACCTCTTTGGAGAAAAGTGGAAAAAACTATTTTACTAAACAAATGAAGTGCATACAAGTATAAAGAATGAATAATATGAAACAATAAAACCTCTCCTTCTGAAGTGAGATGGCAAATTGAGAGAGTCCTTGCCGTGGGTGTAGCTCGGCTCTCTCTCAGTCTCTCCTCAGTCCCAGTCCCTCCGGCGCTGCTGGAAAATGCCAAGGTCCAGGCCCCAGTGGGCCGCAGGTGCAGCCCCCAGTGCTCCCCTGGGTTTTCAGTCCAGAGCAGGTTTAAACAGTTCCAAGAAAAAGGAAAAAAAACAGTCCAGGGAACTTCTCTGCCCTAGCTAGCTGAAACTAACTAAAAGCAAAACAAGATCTCTGTCCTGCAGTCTCTCCAAGCCTCCGCAGAACACCCCGTCCGCAGAAGAATGTGGAGGAGTCAGGCAGTTTTCTCAAAACAAACTGCGCTTCTCCTTGCTCTTAGAACCAGTCTTAAAGCACAGGACTCAATATACAGCACAAACAGAACAGACAATTGGGGATACAAACATCATTAAGTTACCCTAGGACACATCTTCACCGGATTCTTGTTCATTTTGGGAGTAGGATATAGAGACACTCATATCCTATACATAAGTGTGTGTATGTAATAAATTTTCAATTGTATAGCTGAGCTCTCTTTATCCCCTCTCCCATTATCACACCAGCCCTCAAAGGACCCTAATGAGACAGAATATTAAAGCAGGGGGTTTTTATCTTGAGGAAGCTGCTGCTCACTTACTCAATGGCCATTGAACACTTGCCTGAACCATGTACTGCTCTTTTTTAAAATTTATTTTCTGTGATGGTTGAAAGGCTGGGGACCTGACTTGAAGCTGAGGAACCATGTGTGGGTACCAAAGATAGATAAAGTACAAAGCAATGGTTTGTTGAGCTATCATAATGATCTGTAGACCAAGGTTAGTCTTTATCTCTGCTGCAGGGTATGTACTGCAACAGATTCCAACAAACTGGTAATATATTTATTTTTTGATAAGTAGACGTGTATGTTAAATGTCTCATGTTAGTCTTGTCTACTCCAGTGACTTGAAATAAGAAAAAGATCTTAGGCAAATTAGTACCCAAGAGAAACTGCTACAGAAGCTGGAAGTAGTAAATATTCCATTTAAATGTCTTTTACAATATTATTTACTATCCCTTGTTTTTCTGATGAGAAAAGTAGTTGGTCATGTGCTACACAGCACTACAAGAAAAAATACTTTCAATAACTCGAGACCTGAGTGCAAAGATTTTTCCCATAAGTGAGAGAACTCCAATAGATTGTATTATGTGCACTATCAACCACAGAAACAAAACTATAAAATAATGTTCAGAGACTTGGGATGCACATTATGTATTCATTTATTATTAACCTGCCTCATATGGCCCCGCTCAAGTCCTGTTTCCTAAGAGCCAAGATCCACTGTCATGGTTACAACGTGAAAAACAAGAGTGGTAGAGCAGTCTTTTCACAAGTCTCAGTTGGAAAATGCTTCCTCCTAAATGTGGTGCAAACACAGGGCACAGAGATGCTGTGAGTGTCTGAGGGGTGTAATCCAGGACAAAAGACAGTGAGTGTGTACAGTTTGCAAGCTCTAGGTGCATGAGCTATTGCTGTGTGCTTACCTGGGACCCCGTGCTTGCTGCTGTGTTTAACTGGGGGGCACGCTGCTGTTGGGATGAGCATGCCTGTCTTCTGAGTGTCTACAAATGAATATACTCATTTAACAGACATCATCATTTACTGTGCTGCTTTATCTCAAATACCCAAATCTAATTAGGCATTGTTGGTGTACAGGCTTTGTTTTACATTCCATAGTACAGGTGACTTCTACTGAATATGGTGCTTAAGTTACCAGCAAGCTCCCAGTTAAAATACAACCTTGGTCTGATGCTTGAGAGACACTTGCCACACTGAAAGAATTTCTCTTCTGTTTTTGCCCTGTTTGCTGAGCTAGTTTTTGTGCTAACAGCTCCTGTTGGGTCCTAACGGGGATTTCATACCTGTAGAAGAGCAGTAGCAGATGCAGTAGGGTTATTAAATGGAGGTTGACCTCACATTTCCTCATGCTGTTATAATATTTTAGCCACTCGGTGCTGCTTGGGCTTCTGAGAAATTGGAGAAGGGTCTTGTCAGAGCTGGCAGAGGCCCTGGGCTGTGTCTGTGGGGCTGTGTGGTGGTGTGTGTGCGTTGGGTGTGCAGGGCTGAGCTTGGGGCACGGTAGTGCCCTGTCTCTCCTGGGGCACACCAAAGGAAGGGCTTTCTCCACTTCCCTCTCTTCAAAGCAGACATCATTTTCCCAGGGAGTTTGGAATTGTTTCTAGAGCCTAGGGGTAGAAGTGCAGTGTGTTTCTGGTAAACAATACAGGAAAACTTGTATATTCCAGGTTTCAGCCAAGGCAATTCTCTTGTGCAATCAGAGCAGCAAATACAAAGACACACTCAAATATTTGAGAGTGAAATGTAGTTATAGACTAATACAAAAGAGAAGATTTTCACTGTAAACAAATAATTCATTGCTATTCTTTCCTGGAAGATTAGCTCTCAGTTTGGAAGAAATCCCCACTTATCCAAGGCACGCTCCTGTCTATGCTTTGGAGAAAACAGGAAAAGCACTTACTTAAGCTATGGAATGGTAATATCTTTGTCAGAAGAATTGCTGTGTTCTGAAAATCAAACTGATCTGGGTGTGATTACCTCTGTGAAGAGATTTATGTTTTCAGCATTAGGCAGAAGGTGTTAAATAAGTGTTGACTCAGGGTTCTGCCTTTTCTCTCTAATTTCCCACATCTTAATTCTTTACTTTGGGCAACTGCTTCTGAAACTTGGAACTAAATCTTTGTTTTAATGTTCTTTTTTTTTGCTTCTTTCACTGCTTCATCCACATCTTTCTGCTTTTATGCTACAATAGTGTGTTGGAGGATTAGTTACACTGATTAAAAAAATAAAAAAAAAAAGAGTAAGAGTGAATTAATCAACAAGCCAGACACCTTCATTAAGCAAAGTAGGGAGAATAGTATATATAATTAGCAAGACTTCTGCTTACTGTACGCTCTAATGTAATATATTAGCCATCTCATTATTTTAAAATATTAATTGCCTTGAAATTGGTAGCTACTGTTGTTAATAGCCAATTAGGGCTACTCTTAAAAGGGAGCTATTTACTGATAATAATTAAATCTTAGAAAATTGGGGTACTTAGCCACGTTTGCTTTCATATTTTTTGTTTATTCCTTTTCAAAATCTATAATTTATGTTTCTCCCTTAAAAAAGAAGGGCAAAGAGAGACAAACCCGTGTTCTATAAAAGGTATTTACGTTGGTAAAAAATAGAGCAAAAGACCTTTTATTTTTCTCCTTTTTGTTAATATGAGTGTCCAAATACTCAGTAAAACACGTGGTGCAGTGGAAGCCCATCTGTTTACTGCTCTCTGCAGTGCTCTTTGCATTGTACCTGTGCTCACAGCAGCATGATTGATACTAGCACAGCCTCTGCCTTATTCCTGGAAGTATTTTTCTCATTTAATGTTAATGTTCTCAGAACAGAGATCACACTCCTGTTCACCAAGCTCCAGTTCAGCAAAATCTGCTCTCCTGGTTCACTCAAAACTTTTACATCTATTTCCTTCTGTGTTGTTTTAAATTATGTTATTCATAATAAAATAATAATAAATATGTTATATATTATGTTACTACGTACAGCTTATTGCATGGTGGGTGGGGGGAAGGGCTAAAAAAAAGCTATTTTTTTTTTTCTTTTTGGCATTTATTTCTGTGTAAAGAAAGGGATATACAGAAATGCCCAACTGTGACTGAAAGCTCAGGCAGCTATGAAGCCTGTAGATAGTTTTCTGCTGTCATAGCTGGACATTTACAGAACCTACAGAGAGAACAGTGGTAACTATCCTTTGAATAACAGAAACATGGGTTGTTCTGTCTTTTTTCCTTTGCTGGTGTGCTTGTCCTGAGCAGCAGGATGTGACATCTCTCTGAAACAAGGACATGATGGATACAGGAAACTCAGTACTTCCCCAGTCCTCCATGTCAGTTGGATCCTAATTTAGTATCTCCTATCTATAATTAGTTTGGCTGAGATTTCTAAGGAAACTTTAAAAATTAGGGGCTGCTAATGTGTTTCTAACCCACTTTAGGTCTTTTTCAGCCCCCTCACTCTCATTTCCAGGGGCAGTCACTGTCACACTGTCAGCAGTGGCTCTCCAGGTCCCCAGTGAGCAAATGAGACTCAGAAAAAACCCATCAGCAGCTGGTACTTCAATGCCCAGTATTGCCTTGGTTGAAATAAACCCAACCTGTTAGACAAGCAGAGATGCGTCCACTAACATTTAGTCTGGTTGTGATCTATTGACTGTTACCTGATTATGACTAAAATGAAAAGGAAGACTCTTCATACCAGGGCAGACTTTGAGGGAACATGAACCGTGCTTTACATATCTGTCAGAGGTCTTTGGAGAGGTCAATAAGAAAATGAGTAAGGGTAAGCTGCTTGTTATACTTGTTCTGAACAGCTTTTCATGAAGTCCTGTGCTGAAGACTTTTAAGGGAAACCAAGTGAATACATAATGGATCTCAATAATGGAGTTCTGCATAACCTGTGATGGGGTCTGTCCTGGTAAACACCATAAACTGCTGGGACAAGAGGGTGAACAGAGGAGAGGTGACAGTTTGAGGACGATAGGAAATCAGCTATTCAGGGTAGAGAATATGAAGGCCACTTACCAGGAGACCATGTGGTCAAATGAAATTTAATATGCACAAATCTAAACTGATACATATGGGAAAAAGCAATCCTATATTCATGTGCAAAATTATAGACTCCGATCTGACCCTATGACTCAGGATCACAATCCTGGAATTATAATTGTTTGTTCCATGAAAACATTGTCTCAATGCTGTGAGGCAGCCAAAATGTCAACTAAGTGTTAAGTGAGGAAAAAACTGGAGAGCAGCTCTATGAATCAGTGTTCATCCATGTGCTGAAGAGTGTGCACAATTCCAGTCCTTTCACCTCAAATGGAATGTAGTACAATTGAGACATACTCACGGAAGTCCAAGCAGGGTGGAATTACTTCCACAGTAAGAATGGTCTGTGGGTGCTTGGGCTGTTACTTTTAAAAGTGTGCCTGACCTACAAACTGATGAGCACAATGGGCAAACCTTGTCTTCGCTGTCTCTCCCAAAGAGAACAAAAGAACCATCGAATGAAGGTTGTAGGAGCTAAGTTCAAAGGAAACCAAATAAAGTTTGGTTTCTTCATGCAGCAGGCAGTAGATGTGTAACTTTTTCCAAAGAATATGGGAGCTGCTTTAACTTTACATGGATTAAAGGGGAGGCTGCACAACCCTCTGGATGAGAAATTAAGTAAGAACTATTACATTGCAGAAACTAAAACCACTCAGAAAAATCCCTGCAGCTAAAAATAGTTGTTCTGTGGCACAACCTGTGGGAACTGCCATACGTACATGCCCTCCTCCTGCTTTTCCCAGCTCAACTCCTTGGAAACCCTGCTGGAGACAAACCCTGGGCTCAGTCATCATTTGATGTGATCCACTGTGGCTCTCAACGTTCTACCAACACCGGTCTTGTGCCTTGGTGTCAGGAGAGGTTTGGGCCATGTATGGGCTGGGGTAGTGAGACACTTTTCTTTCTTTCCCATTATTGCATGCTGTGATAGTTGTCAGTTGTTTAGCCAGCAGATGATCGCCTGGCACTTAACTGACCAAACCTGCCTTGACAGAAAAAGCACAATTTTAAATTGTGCTCTAATATTGAGACACCTCTGCTGTATTGGGCAAAGCTGCAGCAAGTAGCTGTAACAGTTGACAGACCTGTGAGACCCAGAGCCTTATTAGATACCCCAGAACCAATAAAAAAGTCTCTCATATTGCCCATGATGAAAAGCTATCAGAAACTGATAGTACTTCCTTCGTTGTGAATTTATTTCACGTATTTCATAGATGAACCAAAGCAGGATAAAAATTTGGCTTTTGCAGAAATGATGTTACAAAATAAGTTGCACAAAGCCAGATGAAGATGAGCTCTGATTGCTCATTCCTAATTTATAGCAATATACTGCTATAGCAGAATGAAAATGTACCTTAGTAAACTGGTACTTTTAAAGCACAAATCCAAAGGAAGGACAGTGTGGTAAGTGTACCAATGGTGCAGGAACTGTGCAGGCAGTGATGGGAGCAGTGCTGCTGGTGGGGCTCAGAGAAACCAGCCAAGATGTGGCTGTGCATTAGCAACAAATTAAAACTTGTTTTAGAATCCAGAATTAACTTGGTGTGAAATAACATGAAAAATACAGCTATTATGTTCCATTTCATCATTAAATCAGTTTTGAACATTTGGGTTTGACCAGGTAATAACAGAATTCATGTTTGTTAAATTCTTCATATTTAGTGGTTTAAAATCTCAACTTCAGCAATTTTAATTATCTGGTAAATGTAAAGCCTTATGCTAAGAGATGCTGGTTTTAATGTGGTGTGTTGAGAAATGTTTGGGGAAAAAATGGACACTTGAATCCTAAAACCCCACAATCAAGTAGAATGAAATCAAGTGAATTTCTAAGTATGATTGCTTACATCTTGAAGACAGAAATGAAAATGTCCAAAACTTACCCCGTTGAAGAAAAAGAAAACAAAAAAAACCAACCAAAACCCCAAACAACAACAAATAATTAAATCATACAAAATGAAGAAAAGCAGTTTAACTTATGGCGCTCCAGTTGCAAAATGTCTGTCTTGAGGGAAGACATATCTGCCATGATACAAAATACATTATTAGAGGGTGTGTTCTTTAAGAGAAAGATAGAGGGAACTTCTATTAGGTTCTGATTGCCATTGTGTTAGGAAAATTACAGATTACTGAGATATTTCATTAAAAAGAATTCTGCCACTTGAAATGTTGATTTCTTGTCTAGCTTAAGGTTGTTCAGCTTTTGAGACAAAATAGGTGACTATAATCATTTGCTCTGACCCTATCAATAAAATGGGCCATAGCAATTCACAAAATTATTCAAGCCAAAAGCTGAAGTGTGGCTTTTGGAGAAGTGCCCAGTCCTGAAAAGTAAAGAATGTCTCAAAATACTAATAAAATGATGTCTGGACAATATTTGACACTTAGATTTGAGGTGTGAAGGAGCGGCTGAAAGGTCTTAAAGAGGCCCAATCTATTGTTCTTGTTGTGGTTTTGGTTTTTCTTTTTTAATGGTGGTGTCAGTTGGCTGCAGTTGATGTCAGTAAACTGTTACTGTAGAAGAAAAGCGCAGGGAACATTACAAGCACTTTCCCAAAGTTTTCTTACCCCAGCCCTCCCCTAAGTACTACCTGGAGTTGCCTTGCCCTAGCTTTTACCCTTTCTTTGAAATGTGCTTATTTCCTTTTTTTAAGTGCAGGGACCCACTGGAGAATGAACCTGAGACAATGCATCCCAAACTTGAAATCAGTTGTAGGGAAAGCTGGGTCTCCCACAAAGTTCACTCTTGTGCTTAATTCAGAAGTCAAGAAATGGATTTGACTAACTTAATAAAGGAGTTAAGGAAACTGAAATAGCACAGAGCTCTTATGAAACACTTAAACAAAGATTTACAGACTTCTCCAGAGATAGAACTGTAATCTTATAGGAGTTGGTTTATGAAATGGCTCAAGAGATAAAACTGTAAAAACAAATTACGAACTCTTTCCACCCATACACAAATATCCATATAAAAAGGTGCATCAGTAATTACAGTTCGTTTTTCCTTATTAAGGTATTTGTCTTGTGTGTTTTATGATTTCTTCCCCTATAAAGTTGAATTTGGGTATTAGCCTCCTTGAGGAAAATAAATCCTCTAGCTGTTATGCTACCTCACAGGACCTATTCATGCAAATAAAGAGAAACTGTCTTAAATGTCTTTGCTGTACTTTGCTGCACTTTGTACTTTTGAGGAACAGGTAAAGATTTTTCTAGAGTTTGATCCTGTAATAGTCTATCTCCTGCCTTTCAGGCTTCTAAACTTCAGTATGACATTTAGGCTTGCTTCCTCATGTTCTTTCCCTGCCCTAGTACCCACTGTAACTCACTTTGCAACACCTGCTGGGAAACAGGGGTATTACTATGCAAAGTACTTGGAGAAGGACAGAGATCCAACTAAAAAAACAAAAAAACCCACATTCCCCAAGCTACCTGTATCCAATGAAACTGGACATTTTGTACAGAACTAGGACAGTGGAAACCACAGAACGTTTCAGTTCCCATTCAGCTCCAGCCCACAAACACACAGCTCACTGCAAGTCCTCAAGTGAATACAATTTACTCTCTTTGACTTTTACACATTGGAAAATCTACTCTTAAATACCAAAATGAGTAACTTTTCTAAACATCTTCACTGATAATAAACCGCACATGCCATTTGTATGTTCTCCTAGGAGACAGAAATACCATTTCAGGAATCTACCTGCCTATAATTAGAAAAGATTGCTGGTGTCCAAGGTGGAGATAACAAGTAGAATAATGACATGTTGTGCTGAACTGAGGCTATGTGGCAAGAACTTAAACCATGATGGAGTGACAAAGCTCCTTTTAATGCTTACTGTTAATCAGGGTACGGCACTATCCTGAAACAGCTTACTCCCATTTTGCATTGAAATGAGGAACTCTAATTTAAGGAGCACCAATTCTCTTTAGAATTCTCATTACTAATGTAATGAGTACTAATGTACTAGGCATGGCCCTGTTACCTCACTGTCATTCTTAGCAATAATTACAGATGAGCTGACAGCTGTGTGTAGGGACTGGTGGTATTTGTGAGTTCAGACTTGAGGAATCAAGCACTGCATTTCTGCAGCAGACTTCTGCAAAAATTCAGACTTTGTTGGGAAGGAATAGTCCAACTTGCTGCCAATATTTTCCACCCATGGTCACTGCGTAGCTGAAGCTGAGTGTTTCCGTGGCTTACGTGTATTGTCACTTCATCCCATGTTGCTGCAGTGAGAGGCTGCGAGGCCTTTCCTCTGCACAGGCTGCATCCAAGAGAGGATGTGCTACCTGCTTCCACAGGCATACCTTCTTTTCCTGACTGGTTAAGCCCAGGTCCAGTTCTGCTATTTATTACCTAGAATTGTATTCTAAATGGCTTTTAAGCCTGTTACCAGGCTTAAAATTACAAATGATCATGGCACCTAGTGCATTATTGCAATGTTTTTGTCTGCGAACAAAGCAGGCAGATTTCAAGTTAGCATCAAAGACGTGTGATTTTGAGATAACAAACAGTTTTTTCATGGTCCTGCTGATGCAATGGATCGCATTTAGCCTGTGGAAAGATTAATATAGATATCATGTGGCATCTTTGTGACCACTACTAAAGCACAGTGCTCGGTTGTGTCATCCCTCACCCATTTGTCAACCATACCTAATTGATTAGGCTACTGTAACATTTTTATTCAGCACGTGAAGTTCCCTCCTCAGCAGTCTCTCCCTCCCAAAATGTACATTCATCAGTAATTACAAAATCAATGGGAGAGATGGTCTGGCCGTATACAATTGATAGCTTCCCTCTTCAGATTAGCATAAACTCCCAATTCATTACGTGGGGCGAATAATACAGTTGCTGCCACCATGAAAACGTGCAGGTCACCTGCTGTAAATTTCCTAACAAAACGTGGTGTCACGAGCCTTTTCATCGGCTGAGTGTTTACTGTGTGTTTGGTGGAGTCCATCTTCTTTCTGAGCCTCTCTCTTGGCAAAGAAACAATCATAAACTTAGACAAATAAATGCTTAAATGTTGAAAGACTGAGAAGTTCCATCTGAAAGCTCCAGTGCTTAAAGTGAATCCTGCAGAGTGCTGACACTGCAGCTGTGAATAAGATATTAAAAAAAGATGAAAGGATCAAAAAAATTGGTCCCTATAAACCCAGTGATGCTTCTTGCATGAGAAAGGTGATGGGAATTCAGGCCACAGTGTGCATATTTTTCAGTGTTTTAGCATATTAAAACATTGAAATCTCCCAGATTTATTTATTTTATTTTATTTTTACCCTGTGCTATATTTGGATTAGAGTCTTCCACTCCCTTTTTCTCAAAGAAAATATGCTTTCAGTCACATTTTCCAAAATAGCCTCTGTGGTCTTTTAGTAGCTACCCACTTACAACTTTACAAGTCAGGTCAGTTATGAAATAGATGCGACATTTCCTGTAAGAGACAGAAATGTAATTGACATTAAATAAGTATTCCTTTAATAGAAGGATTTTGTTGTTGTTTTTTAAGATGACAATTGAGGATCAGGTTCTGATATTGTTCTCCATGTTCTACCTTACTCCAGTACCTTCACTAAAATTAATTGGACATGTTGGGGAATAAGGAGGTGGACAACAGCGTCCTGTCACAGCCAGGGTACTGAAATCTTTATGCTGAATAAAACTTATCCCAAGATATACATATATATGAAGCATGTATGTCTTAAATTCTAAGCTGGGAAAGATGATTTAGCCATTTAAGTAAAGGGAATTTATGCTTGTAATTCCCATAAACATTAACAGAGATTTTATTGGAGGGTTAGGGAGAGTAAAACATCATTCCAAATTAATTAACTGCAAGATAGCTATTCACCTCAGCAGGATTTGGTGCTTATTTAGTGACTTTATTGGACTTTATTCTAGGGATTATAAAATCATGCCTTGTAATGTTTAAATTTGGGTTATAAAATAAAAGGTATGAACTGAAGCGTCATTAGAAAATTGTCGCCTGTAATAAATAAATTAGGTACAATACCTCAAGTAAGGCTAATACTGGTATTTACAACAAAATTCTAGCCAGACTATGAAGAATAGTATTGATAATTGTCTTCCTTGTTATTAAATGGTTATGTAATTATCTATGTGTTAGAGGTCAACGGAATACATGGATGATTACAAACACGCCTTTAACCAGATATGTCTTTATCTAGTTTGGTATGAACAGAAATTTATCATCTGTTTTTATTAGCACTTTTGGATTGTCCTTTGAACTAATTTTGCAAAACTCCCAATGTGATTGCCATCCACAGTTTTTATTTAGATCTCACTGAGGAAAATTACTGCAATCTCTTGCTCTTCAGATGTATATTCTGAGTCAGATATTCCTTTCCCGAAAACTTTCCAATATGATTCACTGGTGAAAATCCAATTGCAAAATCAAAGCCTTTGTTTATTGAAATTGTGATGTCTTTCAGCCCACAAAATAAGGGCAGAGTGCATGCAGTGATTGAAGCCATACTTGCAGTGGTACTTCCCTGTCAAATATATATTTCTATTATTTGTTTCAGTATTATTGTTCATGTTCCAAATCATGGGGCTTTTCTGTATTTGTCAGCTCCTCAGTCATCTGGCAGGTTTTCCTGGAAGCAGAATTCCAAGATACTACCAAAATCCTTGCCAGAACCCCTTTGTCTCTCTTCAGATCATTCTTGCCCAGCCTCCTGGGGTGCTCTGCAGACCTCAGGAGCCGTGTGTGGCACCTTTCCTGCCTGACCCAAACTGGATATCCAGCTCTGTCCCTGCAGCAGCACATGGAAAAGCGAAGGACCGATGAACACCATCTGATTATTTCTGCATAAATAAGGTTCTCTTAGCTAAATAGAGGGAGGCCCTTTTCATGTGAAAAAAGACACAGACTATTGGCCTGTGTAACGACGTTTATGAAGTTTTCTAAAAGCATGTTACTGACTTGTTTGTGATGCACTGTTGCTACGTTTTATTATTAAATACGTACTTAGGAGCCTTTATAAAATGCAGATTATTGACCCAGTCCTATAAATATTTACTTAGAGTTTTAAAACTCCAATTATTTGACCTGATTGTATGGCTTTTCATTCTTAAAAAAAAAGAAAAAGCCCCTGTAATACATTTGTATAGGGAATTAAAATGAAAAAAATAGTTTAGAATTACCTCAAAAAGCTGTTAGTAGTACTTTTGGAGTAATTTCAAACTTCACACATTGTGTGCTTCACTTATAGTCTAATAGTTTGCAAAATTTTGTGTCTAAAGTATGAATTAATTTTTTTTTAAAGAGGATAAAAAAATTAAATATGCTTCAGTTCTAGAACTTGTTTTCTAAGTTTCAGCCCAGAGCAAAATTTTTATGGTTGAGTTACGAACCTATGAAAATAGGGGTTTACAATGGAAACACTGACACCACTTTAACTATGACAGCACTGGCAGAGGAGTGTAATATACACTAGAAATAGAAAGCAAGATTAGAGATGACATTTAGGACATGAGGCCTTCTCTAGGCTGTGGGAAAAATAACTGTGTTCTATTTTTTTCCACAGCCTGAAAAAGGCCTCCTGGTCTAAGTGTCATCACTAATCTTATTTCCCATTCCTACGCTGCGTTTAACTATCTCCTTTTTTAATTATTATTGACAGCATTTTGTTGCAGTTTTAAGTACCAACCCACGTCCAAATCACAGCTTCCCTGGCTAGCACGTGTCAAGGTGGAGGGGAGGGTACCAAGGGGTACTTTGCTGATATTTCTGTCTCAGAGAAGGCCAGTGCCACAGCGGTGGGTGCTGTGGGAACCAGCCCTGCTGCCCTGGCTGGGGCAGGGCACTGCCCCGTGCACATGTGCAAGCTGCATTTCCTAAGGGCAGAGTAAAGCCTGACAGTGGCTGGAGCGGTAACCAGAGCAGGCTGGTACTCAGTGCAGTGATTTCCACATCACTTCTGGAGCAGGCCACGTTTCCCACCACTGTTTAGCCTTGATCCAGGCTCCTGAATACTCCAAAGTGAGAATGTCCTGAATGCTAAGAAATAATTTGGTAAGATGTGACTCTGGACTAGGCTGCCTTCACCACAAAGCTGCGGTGCTAATATTGCCAGGAGGATCTCTCTACTAGCGCAGCCCTCACGAAGGCAGGGACTTGGTACTGCCTCCAAAATGTAGCTAAGCTCAAGGGGTAAGTTTTAGATTTCTCCATGTTAAACCCTTTTTCCATGCTTAGGCATTCTCCAGCTCATAGCAGCTTCAGTTTCACATTCACTGCATTAAATGATAAATCCCTGTATACATTTACAGCTTTTTGATGCCTACTGTGCCACAGCATTGCTTTGCAGTGATCTTGCAATCTCCATTCTCAGTGTGGGGTAAAAAAGTGCAATAAGGATAGAAAATGCCACTGCAGAACAAATGCAATGGTAACTACTTCTTGCTCCCACCAGAAAAATGCCAGTAGGAGATCCATATCTTGAGGGTGATCAGACAGAATGCATCTATGTTGCTCAAATGGTCAAGGCAGAAACTTATTCTACATTTGAACTGCATTTTCAGTACTCATCAGATCAATCCTTTTTATTGCTGTACTCAAAACAGACAAAGATACTGGCACCTACTCCCCATTTGCTAAGAAATGTATCCCGCAAAATCAATAATAGAGGCAAATTTATTGCTGAAGCAATTGCCTGGTGAAGGTGCTTCATTCCAGCACTGTGAAAGCTGGTGTTAATGTGGGAATAAACACGACCTGTTCTGTGTGTGCATGTAAGTAGGTGTATAATTTTGTTTGTAAGCACAGTGTTTTCCTGGCAGGTACTATGCAGCCAGCAATTGCCAGCTGCTAAATATTCAAAGAAACATGATGTGAATTGTTCTCCACATTGGGAAAGTGGCCAGGAAAATGCATTTAATATAATCAGTGTACTCAATTTTGACAGCAGAGATGTAGAAAAATTTGCTTACCTGTGAACATATTTTGGATTTTAATTTTCAGAAAAAGCAGTTAATAATAATGATTCTCTCTTGCACAAATGATATATCATAAAGCCAGAAGAATTGAAATATGAATTATTTGGTAAAGTTGAGCTTTCATCTTCATTTTTCTACAAGATTTTGACATTGTTATTGGCACAATACTTCATTCTACTTCATGTTGTTTATAGATCCAGGAAAATGTCAGATACTTTCTTTAATCCTTACAAAATATAAACACTCTTTTAAAAATGTTCTTTTCTGTGGTTAGATCTCTGACTGAACAGTACTTTTTGCACAAGCCAAATGCATGATGTAGTCATTTGTCAAAAAGTAGCATGGAGATTTGAAATGCCATTAATTACTGAAGCTGCTGTAAAAGGCTGGTAACCATGGCACTTGTGCACAGGCAACCACTGGGACACAGAATGTTCTTCCAAAAGCACCTTCTTGGTCATATAGGGCTGTGAGTGTGGGACATTAAGAAGGGGTGGATCAAAAATCTCTGCTGGGAAACCAAAACCTGCACTTCAAGCTAGCTGTGTCAATCCCTGAACGTGGAATGCTGTTCTTGTCAGAACACTGTGTTACACCAGCCACTCTGCCACTTGTGACAGTCCCTAATCATAGTTTTGGCCAGAAGAGCCAGACTAGAAGTTTCTGAGACAAGCTATTCTACCCACAGAAGCTGCGAGGGGTTAACCTGAAAGAACTCTGTTACAGCAGTGCAGAGGAGTGAGCTGGCACTGCTGATAATCTCACCTGGTCCAGCACAGTGTGAACCAGCATAACTCTGGTTTAAATGATTACACGAGTTTCCATGTAAAAAACAATTTAACTAAGCACATGGTATTGCAACTTCTGTTACCCTGGCACAGCCTTGTGTTCAGGTGATTCTGTCCCACCAAAGCTGGAACAAAAAATTGGGGCCTGCTGTTTTGTAGAGGGAGGGCATGTATTTACAAAACAAAGCTGATGGCTGGCAGGCATGGATGCGAAGCTTTCAAGATCACACCAGCCATGCAAGTCCTTGACCCAGAAAAAAACTTACACTCTCTTTCTAGGGACAATAAGTCACCTTGGAAAGACTCTGTCAATGGGTCATATCAAGTCAATACTGGGTCTTCTGTTTACTCTTGAAACATTTTATGTGATGATTCTGAACATACCTGGTACTACAGTCACCCCACATTATCAGAGACAGCGTGTTACCTCCGAGCTGATAACATGCAAGGGAAAAGAGAACGTGGCAAAATTTGCCTAGGTTTAGCACTAGGTCTGATTTTCCAACACACAAAAATTTAAAATTCATTGTTGGGAAATTAAGGAAGGCAAATCAGCCTCCTGGCACAATTTGCTGAAGCAAAAGTTATGAGCTTCACACAACTCTGGGTCCAGCTTATCCAGTTCCAGCAAAACTGCATGGCTTCATGCTGCCTTTCTTCCTCTGAAAGCCAGTGTTGATATTTCCTGGTGATTTATTTCCTTCTTTTGAACCATAGAGAAGTGACAGTGAAAGCTTAGTTGCAGTGTGCATGCACAGCATGGGAGTTATCTCCTCCCAACAGCAGGTCCTGTTCTTCATCACTTTGTTCATAGGAAGCATTAGGAGGAACATTAGAATGCTAAATTGTGAAGATATACAGCAACATTTTTCTATGATAACCTTATATTTATGCTAATTTGAAGTTACTTGTAGTATCACACTGGTCTTACAGTACTACTACACATAATCTATTTCCATCTTACAGCTTGGGAGGCACATTGGCTGGAGTTGACTGAACAGATTTTATTAGGTGATGAAGATGTCTTCCTCTAGACTCACCTTGGTTGCTTCCCCTCCTTGATGAATCTTTTCCTTTAAGTCACTTCAGGAACAGCACTACTGGGAAGCAGCAGGAATCCTCCTGCAAAAGATGAGGATTCGTGTCAGGATGATACTGCTGAGGATTCACAGTACATCAACACAGGTAATACTGTCCTTTTTTTTATTGTGTGGTCCCTTTGGATCAGGCTTCAAAGCTGACCATCAGCTCTCATTTCTAGGTGCCCTGACTTGAGTCTGAAGTTCCTGAGTGGCTGGAGTTAGCTTCTCACTCCTTCATTCATCTCATTTTCTGTGCCCTACACATTCTCCACTCTGGAACAGGGATTTGAATCACAATTTCCCAGATGCCAGAGAGTGCTTTAGCCAATACCAAACAGGTTTGCAGTACTCCTTTCAGGGAGTGTTTTGCTATTCAGACCAGGCTGAAATGCCCTGGCAGGCTGAGAGCCTGGCTCTCAGTCCAGGACTGCCAGTTACCAGGTGCTCTGGGCACTCAGCTGGTAAAGGATGTTCTTGCTCTGTCTGAGAAGGATCTGCCAATCATTCTAAAATCCTCTCCCATTGCATCAGGTGTGTTACTCCATGGGAAACTGCACATCTGAGAAGCCTCTCAGAAAAAATACTGATATGCCTAAAGCCCTTCTTCATCCACTGACATCTCATTTCTTTCTACTCTCTTTGGTATCCTTTTCTGGAAATTGAATCCTCTGCACATGTTCTTGGGGAAAACTGCCTTTGATAAAGACATCTAATGATCCAGAGTTTCCGATGCTGACACTAAATCGGGTTTTGAAAATGTTGCTGATAAGCTTTCTTATGTTCTCTAGGTGCTGCTTGTTGCAAACAGGAAAGGTTTTCTCTCTGGTTTTAAGAAAGCACTTCTCTGAATTGCAAGTTAAAATATTGAAAAATAAAACTAAAAGCTTGGTACGTAGTGTCTTACAAAAACCCTTAACTACATCATGATTTTGCAATACTTTTATCAGAATTAAGTTATAAATTGTGACATTGAAACTGCTGTTTTACAGACAGAATATTGCCTAAAAAAGACACTGTTAACTTGTGGTAGCGGGTAATGCCAGTTCTTGCGTTCTGGTCCTAGTCTTCCCTTGAACATTTGTTAGGGAAAATACGTAAAATTGATTAATTTCTGAACTATAATAATAGCAGCAATATTATACTGTAGTGAAGGTTATTTTGCATAACTTTAAAACGTTTACAGAAGGCTGAACATTTGGTGCCTTAATACAGAAGTATCTTCCCAGCAGCAATTAGTGGTTTGTGGTGCCTGCTGCCGTAGCTGCCACAGTCCTGAGGGTCTCAGTCCACGTTTGCCACGCACAGGGCACCGTGCAGTGCCCCTCATGTTGGCTGGGGTCAGTCTCAGGGTGTTGGCTGAATAGCTCAGGGCTCAGCTGTGACAAGTGGACGAGCAGGGTGACAGTGTCCATGCTAATTCCTGCAGGAATTTGCACAGGGGTAACGGGGCAGTGGTGAGAGCACAGAATAAATCAAAGTGTGAAAGCAACTGCAGTCAAATGTCAGCCCAAGCACTCAGGGGCCTGGCATGCTGTTTGGGAATAGGTTGGGTTACCTGTCAGCGTGGCATTTTCTTTCTATTGCTGGAGAATAATGTTATCTGAGGATAAAACCTAAGGAGCACAGATGGTTGTTATACAGACCTGACCCTCTAAACCCTTGTCATAGCAAATTATTCCATTGATGTAAATGGGATTACTCCTGTGTAAAAGATCTCAGGTATATTATCTAATTCTTCCATTATTGATGTTATCTGTTGAATACAGTTTTGTTGGTTTGTGTGTGTGTCTATACTTCTATAATTAAATTAAGTTATCCGTGGGACAAACTCTGTCATAGCCTAGCAGTACTGCACTCACAGACATTATGTAGGACTGGAGGATATAAATTCTCACTTTATGAGAAATTAGAAACGTTATTTCTGGACTTTCTAAACAAAGAGATATAAACCCTCATTTGGCCTTGGAATTTTCTTTGCTTGGGAACCATCAGCCCAGAGTCCAACACTTGTATAAAGTCTGTTGCTTCTTTTTGTAAAAACAGATATTGAGGACTTTTGGTTGTGGAGCAAGAAGAGTTTAAACTGTAAGCGAGAGTAAAACATAAAAATTTAGAATCAAGCCTTACTTGTTTTTACCTGTTGTAAATTACTTTATGTGTTATGAGGAAAATCTCTTAGTATTTCTTGAAATACCGATTGTTTAAATGTAAATCATTTTTTCAGCTGCTTTTTTCTGTTGTCAGACAAGCCTCTATACTCTCTGAATCTGTCATGAACAGGGGCCTTACCCCATTCATTGTCCTAGGAAAGAGTCCTGCTGGCTTCAGAAACATCAAAACAAGGTAAGTTCCCCTCAGATGGGAATCTTGCAGCCAAGAAATTGACTTAAGTGCTTAACTTTACCATGTACCTCACTATGTCACTGCACAGTTTGGTTAGAAAACACTTCTCACTTCTCTTTGTCTACTTAGAATTGAAGCCAAGCCCTTGGAAATCTCTTTTATCTAGGAAAAGATTAAGAGAAAATATTGAACCCCTGCCCTCCTTCAGTTTTGTGGAGGAAAAAAAAGGTTACAATTTTTGCATAGAAGCCATGCAGTTCAGCTCTGAGCCTTTCAACTTTCTGTGGTTGTAGTTGTTGAGCATTATTTAGACCTTTTCATTTACAGTCTACACAACTATTTTTAATTTCAGGATACCTTTTCCCCAGGAAAACCTGAAATGTTGGAGTAGGAACTATCCCTGGCTTGGAGTTTGAAGCCCTGGGTCACATCCTCCCCCTTAATTTTTAAATCATGCTGGCATTACTGGACCAGGTAGTGGCAGACTGGTTGCACAGAAAAGTGCCATGTTTTTTGAAAACTAGATTCCCTCTGATTGAAAACACTTTGTGAATTCTCTGAAAGGAAAAAAAAAAAATCTTAGCATGGCTGATTTCTATTATAGCTGTCACTGTCACACTATGGATTCAGCTAACTGAAACATTTTTGTAATGAATAACGTTTAGTTTGAATTCTGGTACTTTAAATTGAGTGACTATTTCTTCATTATTTTACCAGAGATGGGTTGCAATAAATCTGACCACAATGTTTCTGACCCAGATTTTTTTAAAAAACAGAACCAATGTGATGACCTGCAAATGTTTTGCTTATTTTTGTTCTATTTACTCCAGAATTCTCCTCTGGTAGGAACATACTTCTTCACTAAAGGCTGAAAAACAATGGTATTAGTCCTAGGTTCTCACACACAAAAGCTATGAGGAAAAAAAACCATGGAAACATTTTCACAAACAACAGACCAGCCCAGAGCTCCTCCTAAAAAACAATGAAAGGAGATTTTCTACAGCTGTCCATGCAGAAAACAGATGATTCATGTGGTTTAATATTTTTTCACAGAAACATTTTTGCCTCTGTTATAATGGAGCATTCATCACTGCCCTTTATCTGAAGAAGCTAATCCATAGAAATTGCTTGGAGCTAATTTTCTGGAGTTCCACCTGAATCTCACTACTTGTCCATGTGACTCACAGTGTTACAGACAGTAACTTGTCTGGTGGCACGGGAGGAGGGCTCTGTATGTTGAAGTGAACAGGCCTGACACCATAAATGTTAATCCAACAGTGCCAGTGAAGCACAGTGCGAGCTAATTCTGACATTCATTTCGGAAGCTGTAATTTAATTCAGTCATAAATGAGCTTGATACAAGTATTAATTTGAAGTCGCTTTTATTTCTCGTCTGCTGGCTAAAGCTTGCAAACAATAGGGGAAAGGTCTTGCTATACTGCTACAAATAAGTAAACAATCTTTTCTGCCAAGAAGACTCCAGTGTAAATGCAGAGTCAGGGAATAATTTTTCGACTAATTTATCTTGCATATGGATGCTTGGAAACTACAGATGCTACATAACGATCTCTATCTACAAATATTTCCCAAAGGACGAGAGAACTTCAATTGCACCAAGTTTATAATAAATCATTGCCATGGAGTGCTGCTAGCCCAAATTAGAGAAGCACTGTGGACAGGGTGAGGTGTGAGTGAGCAGTCTGGCTCAGCCTTAGGAGCACAATTCCCACCTGAGGTCAAAGCCAACAAGGTCAGAAGTTGGGAAGAGGATACAGAAGAGAATGGAAGCCTCAGTCTGTCAGAAAGCAGCTGCCAGAGCTTCTCCTTAAATATTTCCCTGCCTTCCCTTCTCTCTTCCTCCCCCAGTGCTTTCTCCCTCCATGCTTTGACCTGGGGCAGTTTTCCTCCTCTTTCATTATTCTGTGCACATCACCAACCCCTATCCCGGAGATAGCAGGAGTGCAGGGAAAACAAGGCTGCAAAATGAACTCTCTGTGTTTATATTGGTTTCCAGCTCCTTCTATGTACAGGCATATGGTGTTAATCTAAACTGTCCAACACATTAGTGGGAGGGAAGTAGCACCCAGAGGATTATTACAACGTTTTACCTGGCAGATGCCACCATATTTATTAATATGAAAATCTCCTCCCTCCGTATCAGCCACTGAAACCTCCCTCTGGGAAATTCTCTTTATTTTACGCATAGCTCTATTAAAATATTTTGTTAAACTCTTTAAGTTTTACTCTGTCTATAATGTACATTCACTATTCAGGAAAAGTTATTGCTAAAGTCAATAGAATTTTAAAGTAACGAATTGTGTGTATTGTAGTTGGCTGATTGAACACATTGCATTTTTATTAGTAATTTCTGTAGGCTACATATATATGTGTCCATATGTAGCACAGGTATGTATCTGTATATATGAGTATAGATATGTATACAGATTTGTACATTTGTGTATATTTGTATTTTTGATTTTGATCTTCAAACCTGTGATATTATATCAAATATTTCTCAAGAGAACACTAAAATGAATTAACAGTGGTACATCAAAATGCCAAAAAGAAGGGCCAAAGTAGAGTATCATTGAATTAACTTTCAGATGGTCCTGAATTGTGTAATAGTGTCAAGCCAAATCTGGAAAACATTTATAAAATAATGCAGAATATATTTGAAAAAGAAATTTAAAAATCAGTTTCCTTATTTTTCTTTTAAAAATAATATTTTGAAATAGATTTCCTACAGTTTTTATCACATAACCAGAGCCAATATAAATATGAAGAAAAGAGGTCAAAGACAATTCTAAAAGCATCTTTTGAAAGGGCAAACGCTTTCAGTTTGGTTTTACTTTCACAGAGAAAAATTATATTCAATTCCACCAAGACCTGTGTTTTCAAATATTTTGTGGTTCTGGCTTAATTCCCGAAAGGGGAAAAACTTCAAAGTTAAGGATCAAGCCTCCAGTATGACAAAATTGAGTAAAATTAAGGATGGAAACCTGTTGTGATAGACAGTAGGGAGGGAGTGATCTCTGACCCTGGATTTCCTTCCTTTTGCTCAAATCATAACAAATCTCAAACACAGATGAATTTCTTTTACTATTGGAATAATAAGTCTTATTATTTTGGAAGCAAGTGAAGTCTGGAATGTCTGCATATGTGCATTGGTAATAAAACATTTCATACCTCTAAGATAGCTGCAAAACCTGATTCCCCTTTCCTGAGGAACTGTTCTGGGTTCTTTTTGTCTACAGGGCCTTGCAAATGTCCTTTTCTTCACCTTGGCCAGCATGGGAATGTGATCATAATATCCAGTGACACGCAGTACAGTAGCATGTTGTTCTAGCTCTTACAGGACTGGGATTTGAGAAGAGTCAAGGTTCACATATGGAAACTTCATTGATAAATCCATTGATAGAGCTTGAGAAAGTGGGCAGTGTTTTGGGTTTGAAGCCAATCACCTTTAGTACAGTTTTCTATAGCAAGGCAAGTCAGTGGACATGCAGAAAAGATTGAGGAGGGTGTGTGGAAACCACACATGCTGCTACATCTTATAGGTTAAAAATTTTCCATCTCCATCTGTTCCTTAAAGGGAAAGTTGGATTTTGTGAGCATATTTTTTCCACAAAAAAAGTATCTGCTTTCTGTAGAAAATCAGAGCTATTCATCAGACAGCCAAACACCTGCAAGCCAAATTTTTCTGGCTGAAAGTATTGATCCTCTCAGGATCATGGGAGTTTGGTGCTTCATTTCTATGCTCTTTGTGAGGGGCTCACAAGTGCCACATTTTCAATGTCTTGTGTGGCTGAGCTTGAGTGGGGACAGGAGCGCACGTGGCAGCAGTGCTGCCATGGAACAGAATTTGGATGTGAGCTGATATCCCACTCGACTCCTTCTGCAAGATTAGGATCTGCCTGCAAGCAAGCCAGGGCAGTGGGGATGCTCAAGGACCTTGGGCTGGAAAAAGCTCCAGGACCAGGTTAAGCAGACACAGATTCTGATACGGCACTGCAGAGAACAGTCATATCTTCAGGTACCTAAACCTACCATTTCAGTGGTTAATGATTTTTATTGTGAATTTTCAGAGGGAACCTTTGTAATTTTACTATTATTAAAAAAAAAAAAAAAAAAAAAAAAATTCAGATTTTCCAGTTAAAAACAGATCAATAAGCTTAAATAGTTTTTGGAAAATAATGGGTCTCACTCTGCTCCATTAAACTCAGAGACGTTAATTGGGCAGTAGATTGTCTAGAGCAGAAGCTTGGAATGCTTGAATTTAGATTAGATATATAAGAAAGAAGTTTTTTACAACAAAGGTGGTAAAACACTGGCAGGGGTTGCCCAGAGAGGTTTCCCCATCCCTGGAAACACTCAAGGTCAGGTTGGATGGGGCTTTGAGCAGACTGGTCTAGATATTTGTTAATAGTTCTCTCTAACAACTATTTATTTTTTCAGAATTGCATTTTGGTCAAATTGAGTTTTGAAATACAGCTGGCAAAATAAAAAATAATGAAGAAAAGTACCATTTTTTTCAACCCCAAATATTTAGTTTCACTTCAAAAGAGTGGCTTCATTTTTGATTTTGGGCTGTTTCGTGTGTTTAAAAGCTTTTTCTCTTTCCTTTTAAAATTTAGAGCAATTTAAAAATGGACAGATTAAAAGCTTGTTTTGAAAGTTTTTGAAAGTGTTTTGGCAGTTCAAAATTAACTCCTCCATTTTGAAAATACTAAAATGAAGTGCTTAGACATTTAATTTTTTTTTTTCTGCATTGTTTCATCTGGGACTATTTGCTAAATTCCATTCAAATTCATGAAGAGTCTCACTAACCCTGCAATTCATTTGTGTGGTGTATTTATTATTTGTCAGACAGCAGTCATTCATTAAACTCTGCATCAGTTCAACCTTAAATAATGGGAGAGAATTCTTAATAGGGCCTTGTTCCTATACAGCTACCATTCTCACTCTGCTTGTAATTACTGCCCTAAGGGACCCTGAGCTGTGCACAGCCACATTTACCCCTCTGGGAGAAGGGCTGGCACGACAGAACTCAGCCCCCTGAGCTGGTGTTGCCTTTTTCTCTCCACCCAAGAGAGAACTCCTCTTGGAGCACCCATATCACCCTACAGCTCACACCAGCGCTTCTGTAGCCTCTTGCTAAGCTCTGCCTTTCTGCCTCTTGGCTGCTCCTGCCATCAAAGGAGGACTTTGCTGTTTATGTGGTCACTGCACTTCTTGCACTTTATTACCTTCTTTCTCACCTTTTTACCATTAGTGAAGATTGGCCTGTTTATACTCCAAGTGGTTTAAATGTTTCTAAAAGCCATTCACCTGCAGTAGCAGTCAACAGCTGGCATGCCAACATTTTTGTCTTTTCTGGCTGCTCAGCTTCACCAGGGCTATTCACAGCTTGCACTTTGCTAACTAAGGTCGTTGGTATCACCCTTACACATTTCCTGTATTACATGAGGATCAGGTTCCAGTAGTTAACAAGTCAAAAAATATTCCTGGGGGAGGAGAGGAACTAGGTTGATAAGTGTGTTCCACATGTGCACTTTATTTTGGGAATTGCTGTCTTCATTCATGTGAGAAATAATTGTGATCAAACACAGGTCTGAAATGTGGGACTCTGGATCCCACAGAAATGCCTTTGTACTCTGAATGTTCCGGTCCAGCGAGGCCAGAGTATGATGGGATGTCAACTGCTGGCCACTGCTCAGCGCCTGGATCTATAAATAGTCTCTGGGTCAAACTTTGCACTACTGTAATTGGGAATAGCTCCAGTAAAATCAGTATCTCCACATTTATTCTCTTGAAATTTAAAGCCAGGTTTGGCCCACTGTGTGGACAGAGTCCAACTGGAAACTAGGGCCAGCCTGACTTATGGGAGAGGAGATGAGAACTAACTCTCCTGCAGTAAGTTAGCCTCAATCCTCACATGTCTCCCAGATATAACCGTTCTGACCTCAGTGGAATTGATCCTAATTTATGCCACTGTAACTGAGATTGCAGTGTGCATTGTTTGAATTCTGTTGGGTGCGCCTTCTTCCAGATGGAAACTATTTGCAAACTATAACAGCCTCTTTCCTAACGTTGAGGCTTGCCATATCTGAAATTTTTGGTGGGGCAGGGGTGTGGAGAAAAGGATATAATGTCAACTTTGTGCTTAGTGCTACCGAGTGACATTAAATTCGGCAGTGTTCTATTAAATTATCAGTGCCTAATTAGGGGATTAGAAGACTCCTATCCTCTCATCCTAATTACAGAATGTGTTCCAAGATCACCCAAAAGAAGGGAGGAGGTAGCTTTAGGAAATTCAGAATGGCAATGTGGTGATTCTGTGCCTTTTTTCTTATATGGGCGTTCCTGCTAATATATTTTTCTTGCTTCTGCAGCTTCTGTTTTTTTTCCAGCTTTACATATTACACTGCTGAAGCATTTGATGAATGGGATGCTGTGCAGCCGAAAGATCACACATCTCAAATGGCTCACTTGGTGTTCTCAGGCTGAACTGGCTGGCAGGGTTGCAGCTCTCTGACAAGGGGAATGGCTACTCAGAAGAGTACTATTAAATGCAACATAAAGGCAAAATATTATACACACATATATGAGTGTGTCTGTCTGTATACATATGTATATGTGTGTGGTTATATGTGTTTTTGGAGTGAAAAGCCACTCTGTCTTCCCATAATTGCACTGGAAACATTCAGTTTGTCAGCCTGACTTTTTTCCCTGTTAGCAATGAAATTTAGCCAGGAGTCCGAGCATGCCATAAGAAATCAAGCCGTGACCACATTAAGCATGAATGGCAGGGCAAGGTTATAGCCTGTAACACTACCGTGGGGTGACCTGTTGCAGAGTTAGAGGCTGAGGTGTGAGGCTGGCTCAGATAACTATTTGCAAGTGAAGCACAAAGTGAAGCTCAAAGCTGCTTTGACTATTTACTCTTTCAAAAGGCATTTAGTGAGTATTTTTTTATTTTGAAAGCGTATTTAGAAAACTTCAGCTGCAGGGCTTGTAGCCAACCTTCAGAAATCAAACCGGAATATTTCTTAATTTTACCTACAAGTACACTCATGGCATATTCCTGCTTTTTCTACTTTTCAATGATTTGAAAAGCTGTTCTATAAACTCATGTACAAAGTGACTGCTGAGAAGCATCTGAGATGTTCAGCTGCAGTGAAATAAAGCATGGGATCCCAACCAGTAACAGGTGTAGGTTGGTGGATCTTTCCTGTGACCAGCTCTGGAGTTGTTCTGCTGAGCAGGAAGTTAGACATTTTCTTAAAGAAGAAAAAAGAGATGCCAGGGAATTGTTTGCACTATCTGTAAACTTTCTGCCCTAAATCTCTCTCCTGAAATACTGAATCGAATGCAGATGGAAAAAAAAACACAACCAAAAACCAGACATTTTTGATTATAAAGCCACCTTATTAATTTGTCTTCCCCCCCCCCCCCTTACTAAAGCCTTTAGCCCTAGAGGTACATTTGAATGCAGCTTTGAAGGGAATTTGGCTCAGTGCTGTAAGTCAGGCTAGGGAAGAGCCTGGTCTTAATATAGACACAAAGCACAGTACATGAATTGGCTTCCCAGATCCCACTGAAGCACAACCTGAACTTTGCCTTGTGGAGTAGCAAACTTGAAGAGCACAATGGAAACTTTCACCAGAACCAGGGCTGCAAAGGATCTGCTGTGTCTCACCCTTTTACAGCAGCAGACAGGCTCTGGTGAAGGTCACCCACCCAGCCTTGCCTCTGTCTAAGACTGCACACCTTTGTGTGGAGACACTTATGAGTTGTCTTTCTGCGAGGAGAGGACAATCTGGCATTTTCATGCCTCAGTCAGTTGGAAAACGATTCAGACTTCATTGGATATCACAAAATGTGATAGGAAAATAACATTTTGTATTTGTATGTTGTGGCTCACACTTGATGGAAAGCTCTGACTAGGATTGAGGTGTTCAGAAGGTTTGTAGTGCAGCCTTGTTTAACAGTGTAATCCAGAGCTGGATGCTGGACACAGGCATGAGGTTGGTGGCAGTAGACACTGCCCTGGGAAGTGCCACATTTCAGCAGACTCCTTAGGGAGTGGATTGTCCCAACGGGAAAACCATCTCCCTCTGTAGTGCAGAGCAGCAGAGCATTACAGAATGCCAGTTCTTGCAGGAATTTCCAGATTAGCAGCACCATGAAGCACTTTCTGTATCCTAGAAAACGTAAGATGCTGAGGACATAAAAGGTCATTTAGGGACTGCCCCAGCATAGGCCCAGCCGTATCTGCTTCATTTCTGATTGACATTAGTCCAGTTTGTTCCTAAAACCCTGGTGCCAGAGCACCTTCATAGCTTTGCAAAGAGCAAGCTGTGCCTGGGCTGGTTCTTAGCATTACAGAGGTTTTCCTAAATAATGTCCAGTACAATTCTTTCTTGCTGCCAATTCTGCTGTTTACATTTCTTTTCTGCCAAGCTAATTTCTTCATTTTTATACCAGCCTTTTCTGTGTATGCAGACTGTTATCCCATGTATCTCTTCTGCACACTAATTATCTCTAATTATTCAATCTTACCTTTTAAGCTGTGTTTTCTAGATTTTTGGTTCTCAGAGCTCCATCTAACAACAGTCTGTCCAGTCACTTAACAACTTCCTGGAAGTCCTGTGCTCAGCACTGGACCGTGGTATTTTAGCTGAAGCCTTGCCCTGGTTATGGGCTACTGATGGCTCTTTCAGTCCCTCTTGCAGGGCTGCTTTCATCAGACATGCAAATGACTGCTTTCAACATTTAATTGTAAGTAGCTGAGGCTACTTATAATTAAATTAATTACTTGATATAATTAAATAATTACTTGAGGCTGAACTGATGCTAAGAGAAGCCAGACATTCATCTGGCATAAAACTGATGCAATGTCTCAATGTCTCTAAATAATACTGACTTACATGATCCAAGCACAGTGAACAGGTTTACAAGTGCCCTGGCACAACAACACCTGAGTCTCCTGAGCTGTTTCACTACAGGTGATGCTTCTGCCAACTGCATCTGCGTCTCAATCTGAAGCTGCTTCACTGTTGTGATGGACAAACCCCCAGTGCATGAATAATGCATGTTTGCATAATTAATACCAATTGTTTAACCAGAAGCATTTGCTGCATGAAGTGTTAAATTCGTATTACATCCAAATACAGCTGTGTTTTTCTGGTTTATGGATACTAGTGTTTAAAATCCATATCAGAATGTTATAATTAATGATTTAAATTTTGTGAAAATATACAAGCAGCATATTATATTCAAAATGCCATCAGCTCTGATCAGCTCTAAAATTGAGAACTATGTTTGTCTGATTTAAAGCATCACAAAATGATCATAATGTTATTGCAATTAACAATGTAATTAAGATTTACAGGTTGCATAATTCATTTCACATATGTAACAATTGAAGTTTAATTAATAAAAAACTTAAATGTGCTAATTAGCAGTATTTTCAGAACTGAAAATACTTCAACAGTGAAATTTGGATAATATCTTTTTCCTTTCTTACAATTTTTTGCTGGATTGTTATTCTGCTTCCACTTTTTCAGATTTTCAGATCTTTTTGTTGTACTTCACTGTTGGGGAAAAGAATGAAGTTTTTAAAAATTGCAAGTCTTTAGCTGATAAACCATATTATTTCATTTTAAATTGTTCTTCTTTTACAAACAATGGCTGTTGTACTTGGTGCTGCATATTCTTATCTACACCTTGGTCATATATTAATTTAAGTCATTGTGTAGCAGAAAGAGCTTGTTATATTCATGGATTTGTAAGATTGAACAGTTTTGGAGACTGCCGTAGTCTCATTTATGGCAGTGGAACTTAGTTGGAGGCTCAGCTGAAGCCTTTCAAAATGGAATGGATGAAACAATTATTCTTATTAGAGTATGTTTTCCTAAAATCAGGCAACACCCTTTTCTGTTACTATTACTGAACATGTAGCAATAGCATGAGGCAGTAGAGCTCCATTGTTTTAATGATTTTCCAGTCTTATTTAAGTGTATTGGTAGATCCCCTATCTTGATGTTATGATGAAAAAAGACAGCTTTGATAGATACTTAATCACAGGGGAGATTAAAGGCCTTAAAATTTGGTCCCTGTCTTAAAGGTGACAGGATAGATCATTCCATGTAATCAAAACAGATAAGAGATGGCAGTGATTATTGTAACTGCTCCTACTGCTGTACCCAAAGTCCTTCAGTAGGATCACTTTGCTGAACACTGTTACTACTTTGCACTGGCTTTGTTGCTAAACTCAATGCGAGAAAACAGCAGTGCAGGTGCCTTTCATCTTTGACATTTACTCATTGTCATGGAACTTCTGCAGGTCACACCTCGCTGCGTGAGCGGTCTGAGGAACCACTGGAAAAAGAGATCTTTTTATTTTTGTTGTTGAAGAAGTCCTTAATGCATAAAAGGACACAGCTTATAGGATTGGGCTCTCAGACAGCAGCTCATGACTTGCATTATGTTATATTGACAATGTCTTGGCAAATAAGACGCTGACAAATTGTTTTGCAATGAAAGCATAAACTATACAGAATGTTGTGCAAGGCAAGCAATAGAAGGAGACACCCTCCAGTCTCCAAGGACTTGCATTTTTTTATTGCTTACCATACTTTTTCTAATATCTGTGCTGATGCAGTGCCTCATTTAGGAAGTGGGATTTTTTTTTTCCCTTCTTCCTCATGCAAAGCATCCATCAGGACTCTGAGCCCAGCACCACTTGTGTTTGTCAGGTGATGCAAAGGGAACACAGACTGCTGTGTTAGAGAGGCCAGAAGTTTTTGTAGGGGCTAATGTCAGAGACTGAAAGATTCTAGGTATTCAAAGAGGTAATGTCAAGGAAGATTCAGGTTACACCTTAGGTCTCCATGAGTGCAGGTGGATACATTTTATCTGGATGTTAGGGATTACCCATCCTGGTAATAATAAAATAAAATAAAATAAATAAATAAAATAAAATCTCCTACAAAATACAAAATCCCACCATAATTAAGTTAAAAGCAAAGGCACCATGCAAATTTGATTCCCTGCTGTGAATGCAGAGGGTCTCTCTCAGCCCCTTCTGCTGCTGCTTTTGGGCTCAGATCTTGAACTGGTGCTGAATTCCTCACATCTGGGTGGACTCAGTGTGGTTCATTGGTACTGATCTGTCTTTGCCTCCCTTTGGTAGGAGTGGGGGTTTAACTGACAGTTCTGGTACTCAACAATGCTCTGGCAATCTTGTGTTTATTAAAATTTCAGACAAAGTGATGTTTTAAAAATACACTTAGAGATAGATTATAAACCATAATTATTTAGATGTGGCTGAGTTTTGGAGTTCAGCCGTTTTGGAAGGATGTTTTTAAAGGGATTAGGTGTGTGGCACCAGTTTACTGTGCAGAGAAAGGTGATTTTTTTTTTTTTTTTAATTTCTATCTTTCAAAAACAAGCAGAAAATGGAAAAAATATATTTTCTTTAGCTTTTTAGAATCTGTAATTAAATAAGCTTTCCACTAAGATAACATATGAAAAACACTGATTCCAAAGAAAAACCTAGAAAAGGCCTGAATTAGTGAACGATGAATGTAGCCTATAAATAAATGTTATGATAGAAATCACTCTAACATAACACTGTCATTTCTGTCATATTTTTCTGCACTAATGAAGCCTTATTATATATTTCTGTGCCCCCCTCTTTGATGAGTTCTTCAGTATTCCCTGCTGCAATAAGCAATCATCTGAAATACCTGTGGGACTGGCCTCTCCCAAGACAGCCAGGGGGGATTGTTCCCTAACTACTGATTTCTACCATTTCAATGGCACAAAGGAGTCTTTGTTTAGACAGGAAAATCCTTATAACTCTAAAAATGAATTAAGTATTCATCCAATCATAAAATGACATCATGAAAGCAGCTCTTTTGCTGATGTGGTGACTATAGAGTTGCTTGACATTATTCTGCTAACACAGTTTGACTGGATATATGTTTTGACATCCAGACAACAGGGACACTGATGGAAACTGATGGACCCAATGTCAAAACAAGAAAAGCTGGCTGCAGGAGGACACCCAGAAAATTAATAGGTGGATTGCAAAAACCCCCTTTCCCAAAGGGCAAAGTCAATAAAGTGAGGACTGAATAAAACCCCCCAAAAACTGAAAGAAAAGGCACAGAAAGAAAAAGCAATTCTTATAAAAATAGCAAAGAAATACTGAGGAGAGTTTTGGAGCTCAGTAGATGCAGGCTTAGGAATAGTTATTTTGAACCTGAATAGTTGACATTCAATATTCATATTTTTATTTTTGCCACAGCCTTCAAAAATAACTGTGTTGATACCGTGGAGAACCTCATTATTAAGCATCCTTTATCTTGTTCACACTCAGTCTTTTCCTTAATTTCCACCATAAATATGTTCTAGAATACTGTGAACAAAATGCCATCTGCAGGAAGACTGGCATTTTTAGACATTTTTGCGGGGGACATTTCCATTTAGAAGCCAAGACCTTTTCATACTTCCATCAAGGTCCTTTATAAGCAGTTCTGCTGCACATTTATTAAGTGTATTTATATATAATCTTCAAAATCTACAAGATAAAAAAAAAATAAAAAATCCAGTTTTGGAATCAGCCAGAAAGATACTCCTTCACATATTTTGCCCATTCTGAATTGAGCATTTGTATCTGTTACAGATTGGTCACTTTTTCCTGTCATTGGGTGACACATGTGATAGGTAAAGGATTTGTGACAGGGCTCAAGGCAGAACCATGTTAAATAATGCAGTGCCAAGAATCCAGTATTTGCACAGTCAACAACCTCCTCTTGTCCAAGAAAATTATAATATTTACATATTTTGCCACCTGCTGACATCATGGCTCCCTTTGCACTGATTCCAGTATCAGACTATATCTAAAGCCAGTCAGAGAGACTTCATAATTCTGATTTTTGGAGTAGTCTCTGAAGTTCCTGAGCAGCAGATTTTGGAAACTGTGAGACTGGTATAGCTAATACAATTATATATTTACTGTTCTCTTATATTCTCCTGTAGGCCTCCAGTGATGGCCACCATTTGATACAGGACACGTATTTGCAAAATGAACCTTTGAATTGCTCCAGAATGGTCATTTCTGTTGTTCTGTGCAAAAAACCACACCAAACCAAAACAATCCTACAATGAAGCCTCATTTGAACAGTCATCCAAAATACTAAATAACAAGAAACAATTCCATTATTAAGAAATTATTCTCAGATCAAAATACTGGAAATCAATAAAATGGAAAAAATAAGTTTTGTGAAAGTAACTTGGCTTCATTTTCTGTAGTTCTTGGCTAGAACATTTCCATTGATGGAGTTGCTAAGTGCATTCTATTTACAAATATAAACACTTGATTTTGATCAGCAAAAAATGCATCAGCACACTTGAACAGTGTCAATGATGACATAATTACACTCACAATTTCCTCTCTGTAATGATTTTTAAATGTCAGCAGTCATTTTTTGTCTAATTGTAGCCTGCATGTCAGCACTTCCTCTTAAAACAGCATGTTCTTCTCTGCTGGAATTTCACACCTCTCCACTCACTCACTCACTTCACCAGTGAAGATAATGAAGATGATAAAGGGCTCCAGGACATTTTCACTCCTGTGCTGCTTTACCTTTTAACATCAAGCAGGCAGAATGAGGACTTTTATTTTTTTCTTTAAGTAGAGAGTTTGGTCAGTTAAACTATAAATAATTACTCAATTTTAATGAGCAAATCAAAAAGTAGTTTTCATTTTTCAGACCCCCCAGCTGGTGCTTTGCTAATAACCTGTTAAAAAGCTGGGGCTTGTGATAAAAACATTCTCACACATGAAGACCTGAACTTACTCACTGGAAGAGAAGTGCCAGCCCTTGATCACTTCAGTGTTTATCACAGTGCAAAGCAGGTGAAGCTTGCTCTTCAAAAGCAGCCTGCTCAGAGATGTTATTGCTCCCATCTCTTGCTGTGACCTAGAAAGTGACATTTCAAATGCTCTCCTGCACGGCTGCAGGCTCCAGAGCCCACAGCATAACAAATAGGTGCTCCTCAGAGCTCTCTTCCTCCTCCCACAGATCACAGACCACATCATCAAGTGTATGGAAGTAGATCTCGTGCAATGAACTGGAAGCTCTGCACTGAGGTTAGCAGCAAACATTTTCCACTCATCTGAACATACGCTGGAATTGGAAACAAGGGCCAAGGAGGCCTCCTTCAATCCAATTTGCTTACAACTCATCTTCAGCTCTCTGAGGATGCTTAACTCTGGGGTTTAGGAGATAAATCTTATTATTTACTGCCCCATTTAGTATCAGAACAGGTGAAAAGCCAGAAAGAATTCACACTGTGAAAGCACATAATGAAATGAGTTGTCTGAAACAAAGAATAGATTGAGTATCTCTAATTACAAATACACACATACAATGACATATCAACTAGTTATTTGTCTGAATAGGTCCCTGAAAGCTAGAAGAATGAAAAATGAATAAATTGAATAAACACAGGTCCTCGCCTGTGTGGGAGTGGGAATGCCTCCGTGACAGCGCCGTCACATGTAACACCTCCATACCCAAATGCCTGTGATCACACAGGCGCGTGGGGGCTGTGCACAGATTCGTACAACACAAATGCAGACCTGGGTCTCTTTGTGGTTTATGCTGCCCTACACTTTGGTTTTGGGCCCTACACTTTGAACTTTCTTTTTTGGCTAAATTGGCATCTCTGAAATCTTCTGGAGCTCTTGGAAAGGGCGGGGTTTTTTCACAACTGCATTCTATGCGCTTGTGAGATGTGTGGCTAGAGACAATCATAGAGGCAATCTGAAAAGATTGAGATAGAACCAATCTGAAAAGAGATGCTCCTGCACCTCACTGCAGAAGGATGTCCCCAAGGAAACAAAGCAAACCAAGGACACCAACAGCCAAGCAATCAAGAGCAAAAGAAACCAGTCTTTACTCCTAGGAGATTATGAGTGCTCAAGACAGAGGAAGACCTGCCACGGGGAATGCGGTATGTGCATCCTTCCAGCTTGCCTGTGCCCACGCTTGGAAGAACAGGATTCAAAATCTAAAAATACTAAAAGCTGAAAGACTATGCATGAGATGAACCTAGAGCCACTGCTCTAGAACTTTCTTTAACACCTAGCCCTTTATTTCCCAATTTTGTATCAAAGAGAAAAGTAGAAAATATTTAAATTAGTTTTAAATTGGGTGCAATATGCTCATAAGCAAGTCAGCTATACTGGAGTGTTACCACAAAGCTACCTATGAGCAGGCTCCACTTCTGTGCACTACGCCACAGAAATGATCAACGTGTCCTTGCCAGGTTGCTCAGCTAAAGGTAAATGGAGAAAAGGGAAAGCAAAGTAAGAGCCATTTCTGGAGTCCTCTGCAGATCCAGTGGCTTGCTGGAGGCCGTGAAGATGTTTTTCCTAAGGCTGATAAAGGTAAAATGGCTACTTTGAAGAGCAGGTTCTTCTGTTTCAATAGAAAAGCAAAAAGGACATTCACCTGTCAGTTTGCCTCTTTGGGATTACGTGCGGAAGACAGTCAAACCCCACACAGAACTGAGATAATGCTCAGTTACCCAGGAGAGGAGGTATTTTGTTTGGTTGGTTGGTTTTTGTTTGTTTGTTTATTTGGGGGGATATTATTTTTGGAGGGTTTTTGGTGGGGGTTTTTTGGGGTTTTTTTTTAAAGTTTTTAAGATTTTCTTTTAGTTTGTTATGAAGTCTCTCTTTCAGTTGGAGCTGAAACCCCAGCTTTTTAATGAACTACCAAAGGCAAATTGCATATTACACCCACCCACCCCCAACATTTGAACATGAGGAAATTTGCAAAAGGAAAGGGGAAATGGAGTTTTCTGTTTCAATAGACCAAAGGTATTGGAATATTGATGTTGCACATAGGAATTGAGCTTATGCTTTACATTACAGTCAAGCATTCCTGTAGCTTCAGACAAATAAATAAAGACTGCTGAGAGAATAACACACTGTTCATTTGGTGTCTAACAGTGGTAGGTTCAACCTGTAGGAACACAGAAACATTCCCTGTACTACCTGGAACAGGTTTATAGCCTGGTAAAAGAAGACTGTCACGGATTGTGCAGTTTGGCAGATTATTCATGACTCAGTCACTGCAAACAGAGCATTGGCTTCTGCTGTGTCTGAAGGTGCTTAACATCTCTTAAAGTCATGCCAACACTATTGCAAGTTGGCCTCTCAGAAAATGAGGCACATTAAGTTAGAGACCATGTCTGAAAACTTCAGTTGATTTGCTTCACATGAACTTGAATTGAACCTCAACCTTACAAAACAAGGCATATTAAAACATAAAGACAGCTGAGTGGTAACCATGACAACACTACTTCCAAAAAACCCAGAGGTGTAGCCAACATTTATACATATATATACTGCGAGGTATAATATATTCTTTTGCACGCTTATTAATACCAGTTCATGCTGACTTTCCATCAGCAAAACTGTACGTTACACAGGAATTTCCAGATATTAATTTACCTTTGATGCTTTTTGCTACTCAGATAAGGCCCAAGCAAAATGAAATCATTCAAAATGTTCCAAGTTTTAGGTTTGGGTGTAATATGGTCTCAAAGTATTGCCTCAATTTTAAAAGTCTGTCTTGTGGCAAAATCTGTACTGCAACTATGTGTTGCATTCCACTGAGCCATAATATTAGTTATAATATTTTAATTTCTTTTATTTTTTAATTGTGACAAAAGAGGGACTTTTTTTCATTGCAGTATTTTAGGAAGATGAATACCAAATTTTTTTTAATAGATTATTGTGTTAAATGAACCTTTATTCCATCTAGATGTCTCTGCTATTTTTCAGTCTTTGGACTAAAGGATGATTCTTTAGTTTCGGCTTTTACTAGCACTGATGTAAAGTGCTTTATGTCTCATTTTTGTAACCCATTTCATCCCAACTGGGGTGCATTTTTAATCCCCTTTTCTATAACTAAATTGAGGAATACAGCCCTTTCCATCGGTTTGGAGAGGAATATGTTTAGTTTATTTTGAAATACCCTGCCAAGGGACATTTTCCTAAATGAGTATTTTCTAATCTTTAATTAGTATCACAAATACTTTTGCTGCCTGCACATTCTTCTAGTGAAAGGTTGTATAGAGCAGTCACTGCATTCTGCATGTCCTGTGGGACTATGAGGAGCTACACGCTCCCCTTTCACACAGTGAACAAAAGCTAAATTCTAGCCTTCTTTTCTTTCTTTCTTTCTTTTCCTTAGGTCTGAAATGCTAAAACTATAGGTGCAGTCCTGAGGGCTGAATACTGATGCTCAGACCTTCTTGGGTGGTACCAGTGTAAGGCTTGATCCAGTTCTGTGATTCATCTGCCATCTCTTCTTTTGCAACTACATTGCTTTTCTGACCTTTTATATGTTTACTTCATAGCATAGATACAGTGTTTACTACTACTCTGGGGACAGAATGAATTGCAAACACAATGTCCTTTCCCCCAACAAGACTAGAGTGTAAATAGTTCAGTCACTTTCAACCAGGAGCACTACACATATGTAATTACTTATGTATTTTTAGATGTGTATACATTTTTATAGATGTATAAGATGTAGAACATTGACAGTGTGCTAACTTGGCCCATTAGCAAGTTGGGTACGTGTCTTTGGCATCAGCCTCTTCTATTACACAGCACACAGAAGCAATGGCAAAGGCAGCCTTAAAGTGCAAAAATCTCTGCTCTTGTACTACTAATGTGTATCATTCTTAGCTCATCTGTGACAAGCTATGTTAAAGTTTTGCCAATGAGAACAGCAATCATACCTGGAATACATCTAGTTTATGTTTAGTTAATTCTCAGATAAAACGTTTGGGCTGTAAGCACCATTTATGAGTAACAGCTGCAGTGACAGTGGCATCCACCTCCTGTTGGGTTTTTTTGTCTAAACTTTACTTTCCTTAGTGTGTGGAAACTTGTTCTCCTTTAGGGACAGCAGGAATATGTAATCCAAAACATCCCATCTCTACCTGGATGGTCCCTTCCTTTCTTCACCCAGCACTTACTGCATGAATGCTACTGTAAAGGCGCCATGAGACGGTGCTAAGGGCACAAACACAGCTCATTAATTGTTCTAGGAATGAGAAATGAAAGAGCAGTGACATCCTGGAGGCATTAAGGACAGAAGAATCATGGCATGAGCAAGGAAACTCTGTCAATCCTCTTGGTGCAACCCTCCCTCTAGCTTTTCATTCACCCTGGGTGCTGTTCTCAGGACATGAGCTCCCACCATGGCAGCAGCCCATGCCCGCTGCTGGCACCCTGTCCCCTGCCATCAGCTTCTGTGACCAGTGGCCACTCAGGCTGCTGGGCAGGCAGAAGTCCAGTCTGGAATCAGCCCTAGCACAGCTGCATCTTTGGATGTCACCTGCACTAAATGAAATGGCAAGCAAGGCCCTCCCATAGCTATCCAGTGCCATCCTTCATTCTGTAATACAGTTAGCCCAAGAAAACTTGTCATTGAGAGCAAGGTTAGCTGGGATTGATGTTGCTGTGTTGGTGTAAAATCTTTAGTGAAGTGAGGTTTGTAGCTGCTAATATCCCCCTTCTCCTTCCGAGCCAAACAACACCACCCCACTCTGCACAACCTGTGCTGAGAGTTACCAGCCCAGCTGTGCAGGGCGTTGCCATGCAAGGTTCTGTGCTGGGTTGTGCTGCTCACACTTCCACACCAACCTCTCTGGGATCTTCTCTAGCTGGGCTTCTGCAAAAATCCCAGCTCTCTGCAGTAAGATTTAAATTCTGGTTTGTAGAGAATGTACAGAAATGTTCTGTCTCACGGTCTGCTGTGAAAAATTACTACTTCCCCAAACAATTAAGGTCTTTAGGAGACAATCAACAAACTGACTTATTTCTCCTGTAAACGGGAAAAACACATCCCTTACTGCTGCAGAGGTTCCTAAATGAGGCACAGCTGGATGGCTGCCAGTAAAGCCTTAGTATAGTCGTTGGCTGGGGAACAAGGATGCCCTGGCAACCACGTGTTTATTAGTGAGGATGCTGCCTAATTTTTAACAAATGGTTGTGAGCTGAGGCTGGGGGTGGGGTGAGGAGGGAGGTCTGTTACCCATAGATTTACACAGGAGCTGCTGCAGAGAAGGTAAGCACTCTCCATGGAAAGCAGTGCTGGAACTATGGAACCTCGGATGTTTAAGGCTAAAGAGCCTTCATTTTGCAGGTGTACTTAACTCTTTCTTCTATCTGCTTGAAGCTACAAATGTGACAAGGGGCCTCATCATCACAGGACAGATCTAAGGGAAGATCACACAGGCTCCTTTTGAAAATAACAAAAATTAAAGCTTACAGAAAGAAAGGGTGAAAAATCTGGAATATGAACTATGATTGGTTTGGGCTGTGTTAACATATGCTTGATACCTGATCACTTTTGTAGCTTCAGTCTCTTTCTTTATATAAGTGTGCATCAGTGCTGTACTAGGTAAGGAATAGTTATAATTTTAACATAGGTACTGATGATTTTTTTCTTGCTCTCCTATAAAACTAAGTCAGGTCACTTCTTGTATACTGAGAAAGAAAGGTAAGTTCTTTTCAGACAATTGCTATGCATCATTTGTTGATCTCAGCCTAGGGCAAAGGTCTCCAGGGTCAAGGTTTGCATGCTTTCATAAATCTAAACTTCTGAGGAAGACAGTAGTGCACAGACAAGTCTCTTAAGTAAATCTGCAGCGTACCATAACAGTTGCAACTATTAGCTGAGGCCTTGCAAACACGTTCTGTCTACTAATGACAGCCCAAAGCAGCTCTTCGTGAGTGCAGGTGAGTTCTGGTGACCTTGCACAAGTATTCAGCTGGTGATTCCTCTTCCAAACCTTTGCACAATGGGAATGGTCACTGCTAAGGAACAGATAATGTTTAACGTCACAAAAAGCTCCAGCTCATGGGGCTGGGGAACAAACGCAGGGGCATATCTCAATATATTTCACAAAGGTGGTGTAAATCTTAACATTTGATAGCATTAGTTTTAATATTTACGAAGTATTTTAAATTCCCAGAGAAATAATTTTGAAGTTGTTGTAGATGTTATTATTCCTATTACTGTCAGGAACAATATTGTGTTTTATAATCTACACAAATGATAATATTATTTTGCTTCTTAAGCGTACTTATGTGCTTTATAAAATGTCGTGTATTGTTCTCTGTGTCCTCTGATCCATGGTAACTTCATAATGTTGAAACATTGACATTTGGGGATTGGGTTTTACTGTCTTTTTTTTTTTCTTCCTGACTTCCATGGAGGATTTGATAATGGTATATGTGTGTGTTTGAATTAAACCCTTTAATGCTAGGGGAGGAGATCAGTTTGACACGGAATTCAACAGCTGTTGTTTCTTTAAAGAGAAAAGGCCTGCTGGATTTAAGTGTATTTGAGTATATCTGGTTGACTGAACAGTTTCCTCAAGGAAGTATTCATTCAGTCAATGTCCTGAAGGGTTAAGAAAACAGAAACCCATAGTGGTACTGAGTTGTTGTTATGTACGTTGCCAAGGGAACCATGGCTGGAATGTTTAAATGTGTTGTTTCTCCCCAAACCCACAGGAGTGGAGCTTGAGTGTCTCAGTGTGTGCCCTAATCCTCACAATTAGTTTCTCTGTGGTGGGGGGGCAGCTTATGGGGCTGATCAGACTAAATACTTGTAGTGACACTGGGTAACATTCCCACCATGCTGGACAGAGTGACTTTAGCATCATACTCCTCACTGAGGAGAATCACAACCAAAAGCAAAAAAGGGAGTGTATTAAAAGCCTCCCTGTTTTACTTCTCCCTGGACCCATTGGATTTCTTTTAGTAATGCACATTATAGAAATTAATGATCTCCAAAGAGATCTCAAGACTTTGGTAAGAGAAATCATGACATTGATTGATCTTGACTCAGACCTTTAGTATCAGTATTGTTTTGTCCCACATGCCGTTTAATTTGCTTCACTGGTGTAAAGTGGGAGGATCCTTTGTTGCAAATGACCATTTCAACAGAAGAGGCAAATTTTAGCCTTGTTTCCATGTAAGGGCTGGGCTTTTGCACAGCAACAGATCAGTCTGCAGAAAGTCTAATCAAGCACTCCTTGTTGCCAGATATTTGCTGTAAGAAAAATACCTAAATGTGTCTTTAGAGGTCAACTATGCCATAGATATTTCAAGAAGCTGGGAACAACCCTTCCAATTGGGCCATCACTCCAAAATGTTTGGCTTACTCTACCACCATTTTTTTTTCATGGGTGGTTGGCAGCAGTCAGTTACACTAGCTGAGCAGCACTCAATCCCTTGTTGAGTCAAACATTTTTCCAAGCACAAGTTTCCACACTTTCACTGATTTATGTATTTTTTTCTGGTATGTGGGAGGATTTGCATTCAGGGGAATGTTTTTGCTTTTGTGCTTGTGCCCCCTCCTATCACTGAACATAAGGTTTTTAATATGGTCCAAGATAATTCTGTCTTAATATTCTTTAAACCAAATTCTAGTTGTCATAGATGTGGAAAACATGGTTTGCCTTCTCCTTGCAGCTACCTCTCAAGTGCAAAACTCCATGCTTTCCCAAGACACATTTTCTGAACACCTGATAATCTTTACTGCCTCCTAAGCAGGACCTACATCTTGAGGTGGAGACATCCTGAGACAGAGGAAGGTCTCCAGCTCTCCAGCTGGTCAGTGTTGGGGCAGGTTACACACTTTTTATCCACAGAAGTCCTGTGTACACATCCTGTTGTGCTGTTTCCTTTGTTGTTGTTGTTGTTCTTTTCTCAGTAGGAAACCATTGATCTACAGGCCAAGAGGCCTTTATTTCTGCATCCAGATAAAACAGTGAGCTTAAGCTTCATCACGTCCGAGGGTCCTCATCCTCCAGTTGTTCACATTGGGAGTCACCTGAACTGCAGAACACTGAGGAAGACTGGTTCACAGTCAGGTCTTCTACCAGTTGATTTCAAAACTTCTTTCAAGGTTTTAGATTTATAAAAGTTAGGAAACCACACATGGTGATAGTAGAATCCTGGGGAGTCAATGTTTCCATCAGTGCTCAGAGGCCAAGTGTCTTATTTCCACTAGGATCAGGATGTTCGGACAGTGCTAAAGCCTGGGAATGCTGACACCATACGTTTCCCAGCTGTGATGAAATCTTATGATTTAAAATAAAAGGACAAAGAAATAAAAGCCAAAACTTGATCAGTGATTTCCGTGTCTCTTTTACTCCATGACTTTTGATACTGTGATGCAAAGAGGGGCAACTCACAAACTTTAATTTTTTTGTTTATTCTATTACCTATTTTTGTGCTTTTTGAAACTCATGAACAAGTTAGTTTGACCAGGCACTTCTGCACAGTTCTGCAAGTTTTATGTAGGACAGCAATGAGGTGCATTGGCAGGAGCTGAATGTGGTTTACCTACGATCTCGTTGGCTCAGGTTTGTACTTCATCACATAGATATACCTATGTTTTTATTTAAAATAGTCTCTTAGAAGTCTCTTTAGGTATTCTCAGGTCTTGTAAACTGAATGAAAAACCGAAGCTACGGTATGAGCTGCGTCCACTATGTAAAAGACAAAGAACCTATTAAAAGGACTGTAAAAAGCAGTGTAACCAAAGCCCTGCACTCTCAGAAGAGTTAATCCTGCAATGGGTGCTAAACTCCAGAACCCTAAGGATGGGGCAACTCCTGGCCTCTCTTCCTTTGCCATTTGCAGCCACAAGGTGAGGATGAGCAAAAATCTGACTTTTTCCCTTTTATTAGGTGCGGGAAATTTTTGTTTTGGCAGCGTTTCTTTTTGTCATTCACAGAGTTTGTTTTTCTCTTGATTTTTTGGGCACTTTTTATTTCCTGTCAGAGTGTGGAGGAGAAAGCTGTTCTAGTCTGTAAGTTATGCGCCCCTTACAGTGCCCCTTAGTTACACAGCACAAGGAAAAGAAACAGAATCCATGGCACCGTGCAGAAATGCTGCACTATATAGTTTGCCCTGGTTAAACATTTCCAGAAAGGGAATAACACAACACTGTGGAGCTCCTGAATGTCTTTTGGCCCTTGTGCTGCAGAGGTGCAGACATTTAGGGTTAAACTGAAACAGTGCTGGATTCTGGGCAAATTGGTTGTCAGATCTGAGCTGCACAGATCGGAATTATTTCCTTTTTGTATTTTCACAACACTATCTTCTCCATACCTGAAGTAAGTGGCAGCTGGAGCCTTGAAAAGCAATATGGAGCAGCTCTGTAAGAATTTAATTTGATATAGCCACATGCCCCCATCTTCAGCCACCTTTTTTGATCTTTCTTCAAACAACTTAAAATACCTACAAAATAATGCTGAAAGTCTTGTATGTACAGGTTTTTTGGCAATATATAATTCTGTCATATTTTGCCTTATCATCTCCACATGCAGGGAGATGTCAAACTGGACAAGAAAGAATGGTTGTTTACATTTTTCAAAGCCTGCAGGAGGCAAGACTTGCATTTTTGGATTGAGTTTGGGATTGTCTCACTTTCTTCTTCAGCACTTTTCTTGTAATTTACTTTATCTTGCTCTAAAACGTTTTGGTGAGGAAACGTGAGCACTGAATCAAGTCAGCTCCTTATAGCTTCTGGGGTTTTCTGAATTCTCCCTCAGTGCATTCATGGCTAGCTAGTGATGCCTAATGATAGAACAGATCAAAACCATTAGACTTAAAAAAGCAGCTTACGTGAAATTTGAATGTGCACCTGTAGTTTGTAATCTTGTTTCAGCTGCTTTTACTTTGCTGCTAATATTTCAACCTTGCACATTCCTACATTCCTATATATATGCTTTAAAGGTGCAAGATAAAACCCTTTATCTGTTTATGCTTGTCCTTAAAGCACCACGTGGACTTTAAAGCTGGAAGGACTGCTCACAGCGAACTTTGTCTGTGAGAGGCTAAGTCCATGCAAAACACTGGAGGGTAGAGCAGGTTATGGTTGTGCTCAAAACCAGCTACAAGTGGGAGACAACAGGATTTTAATAAAGTAAACAAGAAAAAAGGATTCTAGGCTTTCAAAGTGCATGTTGGAATTACATGGTAGCTGAGAACAAGTTTCCACAGCTAATGTATTATTAACTAACAGAAAAGCTCTTTCTGATTCGTAAACAATACTGTTGTAAACTCAGAATTATGGTTTATCTGCTGTTCTACCTATTAATAACTTTCTATTATGTTCCAATAATTAGTTATTGGAAAAACACCGAGGCCAGCAGTCATGCAACGAATCAAACCTTTCAGCACGTTCAGAAGCTGGGGACACTTGCACGCATCTGCCTTTTCTGCCAACAGCAGAACAACAACAACCCCAGCGGAACCATGGCCTTTGGTCAGCCCCTGCATTTTTACACTAGGATTTGCTCAGTTGATATAAAATGGTAACTCAGGCAGTCCAAGCCATCACTACAGGGGGCCTCTATAGGGGAAAACACAGCCCCTAAACAGACTTCCAGAGTCCCACCCCCCCAGGTCCCAAGAATGTGGTTTTAAGCATCCTTAAGACAAACTCCCACCAACTTTTACAGAGGCCACCCTCTGCTCACAAAACCTAGTCCCTTCCCTGAAGGCATTCAGGATCCTTTGAAATGGAAAATTTATGCTGTACTGAAATAGTTCGTACTGTAATAAACAACTAGTGCCATCACTCTACTGGTATTCAGAGTGCAGTTAAACCTGAACCTCATGTGAGGACTCCATTTGGGGTAGAAGGTGGTGCTGTGGGGAGGACAGGCAGCTCACCCCAAGAGTCCTTCCTACTCTTACCTACAAGCAGGTTTTACTGCTTGTCCTCCCTGCGCCTGCAGTGAGCAGCCCCTTTCTCCCTCCCCAAATTTACACGAGGCACGGGGGCTTGTGGGGGATTATATAACTTATAGGTCAATTTGTTGTTTGGGCAGAAGAATGCGGTATGTTGGCCAAAGCTGTTTGTTTGCTTAAGTTCTCAGGGTTCAATGAGGTCATTTTCTCATCTTCCCTGTGTTTTCTGTATTTTCCACAGACCTGCCAGCCTCAAACAACACCCTCTTTCTTCGCATTAGAAATGGAAACACGTCCTCTGCAGGAATTTTCCACTTAATAGCTCCTGCTTTCCTACCGGGGGCCTCAGTGCACCACCACTGCAATGCTGTATTTCTTTCCACTGCAGTTTGACATTTTGCAGCCAGAACAAGGAACGGCATTCACTCCATCCTGATTTTTGAAAAACATATCTGTATTGGCCCACAGAATGCACCCAGTGCAGCAATCACCAGAGGAAAATGGCAAAGGTATTTAAACATGATTACATGTCACCGAGACTATGACATTGTCTGGTAAAAATGCTCTTTTATACAGTTGCTTTTCCTTACTCCCCATTCCTCCCCCCTCCAGCCCTTTATAGACACACACACAGACACCAAACCTCTGCCCTGCTCTCCCACCACCAGCCACTCTCTTCTATACTCTGTTGTAATTGTTTGCCTTTGTGAATTATTTCCTTTGCATAATATTTTCAAGCTGTGTATCAGGTCCTGACACTGGAAGGAGCAGAAATGCACATTGCAGATAATCTGAGCGGTAAACAAGGAGCCTGTTTTAAAATGCACCGAGTGACCTGTCTGAAGGCAGCAATATTTGCGGATTGTTTACTGCTGAGATGCAGTGATGTTGCTGAAATGCAGCAGCTTGAAGATTGGAGCAAAATGGGAACTCAGACACTCGGTCAAGCATAACCTGTAATTTTTTAATTTATTGTTTGTGTTCTGTTTTTTTTTAAAGACAGAGCTGTATTATAAATTATTAAAAGCTATTTTTTAAAATCCCTTTGCTGTGTCTATATAAAAAACCCCCAACCTAATTCGTTTACAGGGAGCAAAACAAATGGAAGTAAACATGTTTATTGCTAGAAGGAAGGTTTCCCCTGTCTGCACAGTGGTAGAGTCTCAGACAGCAAGGTCCCAGTAGGTCAGACTGGCACATTGAATTGCGTATCAAATGAAACTGGTATACTGGAAAAAAGGGTGGAAAGAGGAAGAGGGGTGTTAGTGAGGAGGTTGCTCAGGCCAGGAGGGTGGGCCACTGAAAAACAACAAGTTAAAAAATAGGATTGATGATTTGCAGGACACCTAGGGTATTTCTTTCAGGGGATATTACTTCCACTTTTAACCAGGAACAAGAGCTAGAAGAAAAAAAAGCGGCAGGAGCTGACAGCTTTGTGCTGATCAAAGGGATGGAGCATTGAATGCCTTCTTTTGCTAGCTATTTATTAGAGAGAGGGAAGGGCTCCTTTGCCATTCTACTTAGGAGAGAAGGGATTAAAGATCAAAAAAAAAAAAAAAAAGGAGGGGGACCGGCATGAGTTCTTTGTTCCGAAAATATTTTTCTCTTTTTATTTCTTATGGTGTGCTGTGCTGTCCACTACAAGACAAAAACATGATTTCTTTTTATAGCATTACTCCCTTTCTTTTCTCACTGACCAAAATTTCTAGTGATAAACAATTCCAGTAGCTTTTTTTTTTTTTTTTTTTTCTTAATGTAAAGAAGGCCCCCTTTGGGAAACTTAGTTAACTGTCTTTTAGCCTGATTAACCTAGGAAATAAAGTTTAAATGCACTGCTGGGATTCTATTAGGATCATCAGTTCATACAGATAACAGCAAAAGGTGTTAAAATGCACTTCACTGGTGCAAGTGATCTCATGTTGTAAAAATGATTATCCCCAGAAGAAAAGGGGAGGATTAAGGGGCCATGTCTACATCTGGGAAACTCCATAAGTGTTTTATTAGCATTAGTACATGTATTAATCATACAGACACAAAAAAAAGGCCCATCAGGATGGTGGCAAATGGCACAGTGCATTAAACCTACTCTCTTAAGTCAGTGGAATGTGAGCATCTTTATTCCTAGAATTGCAATAAAGCTGTTAAGTAGTATGAATGAAGTTGGGGAAAGCCTGCTTGTATGATTGTGGATCATTGTGGATTACCAAAAAAGAGAGAATGCTTCAGAAGTAGGGCACTCCCATTCAGAGACTTTGAAGAAATGTGGGATAAATTTAGTGTTCCAACCTCAAATCAGTTGAACTACACTGCAGATGTTTGATTGCAGTGACCTAGCTGCTCATCTGTATTCTGATTTCTGTTACGTAGATGAGAAGGGAAAAGTTTATCCATGTCCCATGCTTCTGCTCCATCCTCTGCTCCTTAGTTCAGGTTGCTGCTTCCCAGCATGAGTGAGAGTCAGGCTAAATGACCGTGCAAGCAAGGCTGAGGTAACACTGATAAAAACAAATGCTGTTGACCAGACGTGTGAATAATTCAGCAGATGATCACTGTGGGGTTTGAGATGAGCAGCATTTTCCACACTTTCATTCCATTTCCATTTGCAGCCCCTAAATTTTGTTTCATCTTGACAGCAACCACAAATAAAAAATGCAGCATTGCCAAATATGTGGTGATTTTACAGACAGCTTTTTGTAAGGCCTATTGCCAGCATTAGGTTAGCAAAACAGATACATGGTGATGATATTTTGGATTCTCTTTGATCTCCAACCTTCACTACCACCAAAACAAATCTAAGTCCTTTAGTGGAGATTAGGAATGCAACTCTTGGAGAAAAAAGTGCTCATATCTTTGCTGTAGTCTCCTTTCAGCTCTACTATGTTTGTTGACGATCACCATACTAGATCAGCATCTAGGAAAGCCTTGATAAAAACTACTTTAGCACCATGATAGATGTGATAGTGAGACATATTATTGACTTCGCTGCTAAAAATATTATAGTTATACTTGTTGAAATCCTGTCAAGAAGTTGCCTCTTTCATTCCAATATTAAACACTTTTCTTTCAGTGGATATTTGGAATATTGTATACGTCTGTCACCACAGCAGTGACATTTGTTATTTTGTTCATCAAAATGTCACCTGCCTATCAAGATAGCTAAGATAAGTAGGACTGGGAAACTTTGTCGAATCATCATACACAGGCTTTTTTCTGCCAGCAGATGTATTACATGAGACACATTGATGTGGAATAGCAACAGAAGTGAGCTGCCTTGTCTGCAAAGTTAAAGAAATTATCATTTGCCTTACAAGGGTATTTCAGTAATTCCTTCACAGCATTAAGGGGACAGATGGACTATAAAACCAGTCAGTCCCTGATAACACAGGATTGTCCTTAGAGTACATAGAGTTGCAAAGGACTTTGAGGAGGAAGGGGACTCTGAATATTAAGCATTTTAAGGGCCATAGTATTTTGAGCATGCTTAGCTAGCTTACTTGGCTGCTTGACCAAAAAAAAAAAAAAAAAAAAAAAAAAAAAAAAAAAAGGCAACAAAACAACAACCAAAACCAAAAAAACCTTAACTGAGGGCCTAGTAAGTAGCCAGGTGACAAAAGAGACAGGAAATAGGATGCTAGGAAAGTGGAAATGAACTTGTAAACAGGGAAACGAAGAAATGAAAAACCAAGCCCATAAAAACACAGAGGGTTTTAGAAGTGACGCCACTCTGACAAAAGATCAGCATTGTTTCAAATATACTGCATTTCTCCACCCACCCCTGAGTAGATCTTAAGTACCCTTCACTGCCTTGGAATCAGATTTCAAGCCAAAATGTCTGTGTTACTAGTTTTGCAAGTGCTACCACTAATTGAAACCACATAATGTTGCAGATCTGAAATAAGCCAGGCAGGGCATCCCTGCTGAAAAGCTACCCAGCAGGACAACCCCTTTGTTCTTTTTTAAAGTAAACTAATTCAAGGGAAATGTTGTCTAAATCATTGCTTCAAAATGTATACATTACAGCAGAATTTCCTCCCTGCCCCTGCCTCCCCCACCCCTTTTCCTGATTTGCTATCAAAGGATTTTGCTATTCTTGTAAACTGCAGAAATGGTTTTAATATGCACGCTTGCCATTTCTAGGTGTATAAATTTTGCTTTTGCAGGGATTTTACATGGCACATATTGTGATCACCTGTGGGTAGGGTAGTTAATTAGCAGTCCAGGTCCTATTTCATTTAATTTATACTGGAGCAGTCTGAACTAGCAGAATGATCACAGCCACACTCAGTAATTTAACTCCCTCCTTTCAAAGCTGTTTTAGTAATTATACTTTTGTTGTAAGTTTTCAGAAAGCTTTTACAGTACTTGTTTTCTAGCCATGTAAGCTTGCTCCCTTCTCAGCTCCCCTCAGTCCTGGCTTTTGTCCTTCTGGGTACTGTTGGCTGCATTCCATTAAGAAATTAGAAAGGATGCAGCTGTCATTATTTTGTCAATCGTAAAATCTAAGACATGGAAAAAGTCTTAGGAAGGCAAGGGAATCATGTAACTTCTATTGAGGAAACAGATTATTCCTCAGTACTTTCAACAGTACTTTCACTTGACCTAAAAGGAAAACTTTTATGTGGACTTTTATGATCCAGGCTTGGATTTCCCAGCATACCACTGAGATGTGTGCACATAAATATCACTTTATACTTGGTTTGGAAATTCACAAAAGCCACCCTCAGCACTTTCTGGGAAAGAACCCATGATATAATCTCATTTTGATATCATCATCCTTAAAAGTTTTGGATCTATAGCAATAATTTATCTACATACATTCACCTGTGGCATAGACATTATGCCTGCAGCCCAGACCAAGTCAAAGCATGTTTCTTGTCACAGTGATTGGTAAAACAATAGCATGTAACTGGTAATGTGCATATAAGTTATTCAGTTGCAGGTTGGCAATGAAAGTCTTGATCCCTGTGTGCCCTTTTAAAATTGATCCTATTTTACATTGACTTTGAGATTGAGAAAGACTTTCAGGGATGGGAGGACTTTAAAAAAATCCTGGTTTTGTTTTTCTCTCAGAATAGATACAACAAAAATATTTTCATTGTAATGTCAAGATTACACAAAAAACCTGTGCAGTTTTGCCATTGGAATTTTGATTGCAAAGTAGCAAATAGGTTAGTGCTTGCTTGTCACTACTGTAAGAGAGCAGGCCGTTACTGATGCTGCTAGTATTGCCAGTTAACCATACTCTCATCAGACACGCATTATAATTTAAAATGAAATAACTTCATAAATTCCTGTGAGTTTCTGTATGTCTGCTACAGATTATACACCAAAGATCAAACTTTTAACATCTGTTCGTGCTGGAAAATATTTTTGTGTGTTCATTTTCTTGGCTAGAAAGTCCTATTTAAGTATGTCAAATAATTTGGTACTTATGAAAAATTCCTTCCTGAGCAGCGTTCATCTTGTTTGTGTGTATGGAAGCACAAATCTCAACAGTTACCTCACTTTTAACTTAAACAGCTGGTGGCAGTCTAATTATTTATTTTCAAGAGTCCGTGGCCTTTAGAGACACAGATTTCCAGTCACTGGTTAGTTTCCAAGTAGAGGGAAACCTTTTGTAAAATATGGCACTTCCAGAGGGAGGGCTTTTCTTTAGAATAAGAAAAGTGTCTGTGAATTGTGTTTGAAGAGACAATGTATGATTAATGATTCCCTATTCACTGGAAAACAGCAACTCTTATTAAGTGAAATAAGAGTGCATCAGAGTAAAATGCAGCCTGACTGAAAAAAAAAGAACTGAGCCTAGGAAATCCAAGCATCAACCTATTTTTCTGGGCGGTGAAAAACAAAGTGTTTAGGCTTAAATTTCCAGTGTAGAAGCCAGATATATTTTGTTGCTTTCTCTCCACCATATAGATTGGTCCTGAACTCTGCCAAGGATTCCATGTTACTTGTCTGGGCTAATGAGTAAGTTATCAAAATACGAGATTTATGACAGCAGTCAAGGAATTAATGAGCAGAGTTCTGAAGGCTGAGGAAGCTTTTGCAAAACCCCAAAATAGAGAGAAATCTCTGCTTGAATCATCTTCTGTTGTGAGTTGGTATGGCATCTGCTGCTCCAAGTCTAAAAGCGGAGTGAATAGACAAAGAGTTTCAGATGTACAAGCTATGCTTAATCACCAAATAATAACAAATAGGAACTCCCAACAGCCCTCTGTGAGATCACATTCAAATTAGCTACACATTCAAGTTTTAGAGCAACAATTTCCTCACTTCTATTTATGGGAAAGCTGTAGTATATATACTAGCCACAGAACTTCAGTATCACATGACATGGATGATTTCCTAATTGACTCACTCTCTATATTGCTTCATGCATGGTCTTTTAGGAGCTTTTTTTTCAATGAAGCTCACTGTAAAGCTCTTCTCAAGAGCACCTCCTGGCCATCTTTTGGATGTGAAGAACAAAAAATTGTCAGGCATTTCATGGTGCCTAAGAGAAATGTTTTGTCTGTGAGCCTTTGTAAATTAGTCCCAGCTATATCTATTTGCTTCCTGTGTTTTTATGTCAAACTGTGTCAGAGGACACAGAGAAGAGTTTAATTTCTACATAGTGTTTTTCATACTGAAATTATCCCACTAGACATAGGCAAGTTATGAGTGTTATCAGAGGCTGTTAAGTGTGCTTAGTGGGTAAGCTGAATAGAGAAGTCAAGTTGTGGTTAATAATAATTCACATAAAACCCAGACAATGAGAACTCTTGTTTGAGTGGGGGAGTAGGGAAATCTTGGCCGTAGACTCAGAGTATATCACTGTATCCCTGACATTTTTCCTTTCACTCTTTCCTCCCTCACCAAAACTCCCTCTTCGTTTTTGAAACAGAGAGAGTAGCAATCCAAACTTTACTTTTCATCTCCTTAATTTTTTTTTTTTTTCTCTTTCAGGCAGTCATAAAATACTGCACTTTGCTGCATAAAGGATGAAGTGTTTTAGGAGTAGATTTCAAAGGTATTAGACACCTAAACAATACAGTAAGGACCACAGCAGGAATTTTCAAAGGTAAAAGCAGAAGTGGGAATTACATGCCCTTTTGCTTTTTTAGTTGCCCACAAAATTAAAAAGAAGCAAAACAAACAAACAAACAATCCTGGTTTCTTTCCTCTTGAGGGTCATTGGTCCAAGACCCACTTACAGAAGAGCAGGGCTGAATCATTTAGTTTAAGAGAAAACTAGAATAGTAATTTGAAATAGCGGAACTTCTTTTAGTATTTCAGAAATATTGGGCCCATTAGAGCTTATATGGTGTTCTGCAGAGCAAGATGTGTCCTGTCCCTTGTGGTAGAACTTCTCCAGCACAGCTCCACAAGAGTGTATCTGAGGCCCTCAGACTGCATTGTGCTCATGACACACATTTACATTCTGGGTACTAATGAAAATAAAACAACGCTCCAAAAAACCTCACACCAGCACCAACTAATCTATTAATTCAAATAACATTCTTTCAGTTGCTGTCTGAACTATCTCTGCCAGATAGTTTAACACTATTCTATGGGTTTCTCTTGATGAAGCCAATATATTTTGGATGAAGCTCTACCTTAATTAATGACTTAAAAAGCATTTGCACATTCAATATGGTACGTAATCAGGTATTTAATACAGAGCCCTGGCCAGATACCCTGCCACTCAGAATCACTCATAACCTGGTGTTAAAAGTTTCGCAGAAAGCAGAAGACTTAAAGAGAGTTTTCTTACAACATGGGAGAGTAGTATGGATATTCCTGTATTTTTCATTGCTGAAAAGAAATTTTTTTCCAATTCCTTGCATGTATAAATCATGCCTCTGCATTTCCACTACTTGGCTTTAAACAAACACAAAAATAATACAAATTGATGCCTGAAAGGGAAAGAATATGTTTTTTGGAAGACTGAGTGAAAACAAATGTCAGTTTTGGGTCGACTGAAACATTTCATTCCACCCGAAACCAATTGTTCGCACAAGGCTAAATAAAAGGTGCTAGAACCAAGCCATAAAAGCTGTTGCCAGAAGCAGAGCTGAATGTAAGTTACTCAGTGCTCTGAGGCTGCCTGCCTAGCTGTGGTTCAGTCACTAGAGAAGAAATACATATATTTTCAATTGACAGATAGTAAAAACTTCCTTCCTTCCCCACCTTCACTGCAGGTGGCTTCATCATACACTGTCCCACCCTCTCTCCCTGCTTTGAGCTGCAATTAGCACATATTTTCAACATAAAATAAGCCTCTCTGTCCTCCCAGCTGTGCTTCCCACCCAGATTCCCATTATGAATCAAGACAAGTACATGTGTTTAAAATAACAAAAAATATGTCTTTCTTCCCTCCCCAGGCTTGCTGTCTTTTTCTACCCATCACCTCAGCTTTGCTGAAATGTTTCCTGGAGGGCTCCAGAGTTTCTGCTGAGCTGTAGATGCCTCAACGATCTGATTTCTCCTTCAGTGTTTTTAGAGCACCGCATGACCAGCAGCCCTGGGTGTAATGTCAGGAGTCTCTGTCACACTTCTTTAAGACAGTCAGGCACCAAAGGATGGAGGCTCAAAGACCAGAGGGGTGAAAGCTCTACTTATCTGTGATTCCCCAGGGGTTCCACTGCAGAGCTAAGCTCGCTGACAAACAGGCCCTGCAGAAGCACTCTCAGTTAGAACATTAGCCAGTGTGCAGAGCATGTAAGTACAGAGGGGTGGGAGAATACCCTAGCTGGGCAGATTTGCATATATTCTGCTAGATGGATTGAAAAATAGGTGCCAAGGAAATTTACCCATGCAGGAGTCCCTCCACTATTCTGGCAGAAAAGGAAAGGCTTTCCATAGGTTGACATGACAAGTCCATCAACTCTCCCCTGAGGTGGAAGCATGTAGGGTGGTTGGAAATACTGTATTTTTACCGCAATCTAGATAGTTGCATTCAGCATCCTTCTCCATACCTCAGTTCCTCTGGAGCACAATTGCATAAACACCTATTAAATATCTTAAAGCACTCCAGAATAAACTTATGTTCAAGGGTTGTCAATAAAAATGCTCTAGGTATTCGAATAATGTGCATATCCTCAGAGAAGTTTTTTTATTCTGTTTTTGTTCGGTGTTCCATGTTCTCCAAGCCAAACACTATGGTACCACCTCTTGAAATCCAATCCATGTTTTTCCAAACCAAATCCTACTTCATGTTTCTCAGCCTTCACCATCTGAGCTTCCATTCAGCCTTCAGCTCACTGCACCATGTAACCAAACAAAACTGAGTTTCCATCCTTAGGTCCCTGTGTTCTAGTGTAGCTCTTCTACAGATGAATAATGTTTGAGACAAGTTTGTTCCAAAGTCCAAAACTGGCATTGCTTGCACACTTCCCTGTAAAATTTTTCCCACAATGAAAACCACTGAGGGTGTTCTCATTTCAAGTGACTTGCAAGACGCTGCAAGGGTCCTAGTTGCTTTAAAAAAGTTTGGCAAACTGATGCTGGAAAAGTTATTTTTTGCCTGCCTAACCTCTAGGATTGCATTCATAAGCAAGGGGCTTTGGCTCAGTTTGCTGCTGGCTGAAAGGGCATATTTTGTACAAAATTGTTAGAGTTTCACATTCTAAAGTTGTCTTTTCCCAGTATCTTATATCCATACACAGAATTTCAGGCCTGGCTGTTGACCTTTCCAAAATGCCAAGTGTATGCCCTGTTGGTGGAGCAGAGCAGGTCCTGAACCCTGCCAAGCCCTCTGAGCCCTCAGGGTGAGTGGCCAGAGCAGGGGCCAGGTAACAGCCACCATGCACATGCCAAAATCAGACCCTGAGCCCATGGGATGGGCACCTGCCTGGCTTGCTCTGTCCAGGCTGAGCACATGAACTCCAGGCAGGTGAATCAGCTTTTTCTTTTTCAAAAAACAGCCTAGCTCAAAATGATTTTGTGTCACTAGGAAATATTCAGTTCAATTCTTGCAATTAATCACAAATATTCATAAAGGTGTTATCCACCAAGCCAGAGAGGGCATTTAAAGGACATCTCCTAGGATGCATATCACTATTGCATTTCCTGTTTTCATTGCTCTGTGAGCAATTTATATTTGTTTATTCAGGCTTTTAAAGGCTGAAGAGGCCAGGACAATAAGCTTGCCATAGGTAGGCACCACCTCTGTATGCTGAACAATTCATGACTTGCTTCCCAGTTTTCCATTATGGGGTCTCACATCCAGTCCCCCAGCTTTGATGCTTTGATATCTACCAAAGAGTTCATAAGGAAAAGGACAATTTCGATCCTCAAAATAAAGGACAATGGATGATGTTGCTGCTACAGAACGTTTCTTGCCTATGCTGATTCAGGCTCCAGGAGGGTGAATTTGAGAATGTAGTTGTTCCCTTGAGGGCTTGGCCTCCTCCTCCAGCAGCATTTGATGGAGAACAACACACAGGTGTCTCCCCTGGCAGAGCTCTACCTGGCACAGGCCATGGCCAGTTTCAGAGCCAACCACTATGGATGAAATGCAGCCTCTTCTCTTCTGATTAACAGAGGCCAGAACAGGCCTCCAACCCACAGCATGGCTGTTTTTTATCTTCATTTCCAATACGAGTTAAAACACGTATTTACTCTTCCCAAAGCAGCCTGGCTCCCGGTGGGTGTCCCTCCCTGGGGGATGAGCTGTCTCAGTGAGGATTGCCCACCTTCCTGCTCTGGCTGCTCCCTGCCCTGGCCCTGCACACCGGCAGCTTGGAGACAGCGCTCTGCAGCCAAATGGCACCTGCTGCCAGGGGCAGTTTGGCAAGTGGCACACGGCCAGGCATGGGATCCTTGGATGCAGAGGGGGAAGGGGTTGTGGCTGTCTGTGGCAGTACAGGTACCATATGCTCAGGGTCAGCCCTGAACTGCCTGGGTGGTTTGGAGTGAGGCAGTTAATAGGCCCTTGACTGCAGCCAAAATTCTGTACTGTTTGTACCAAACCGGCTTTGATCTGCCACAGCTCCTTGGGAAGGAAACTCTGTCCTGACCCTCCTAGGTAAGAATGGTACCCTTAAAGCAGAATGAGTATCTGCCCAAGCTCTCTTCACCCTGATCTTGATGCTGTGAAGAACCTTTGGTGGTAGAAGTGACACATGAAAGGGCAGAATAAGGGATTGTAGGATTCCAAGCAGTTGGTTAGGGTCTGCTGGGAGCTGGAAACAGAAAGTACTGCTGCCTTTCCTCTGGCTATCAGGCATGTCAGAGTGCAAAGACTGCAGTCAGTGTTTTGAGAGTCCTGTGGACATGAGGCATGAACTGCACCAAAGCAGCACAAGGAAAACCACACCTCATTTATGCCATATTTATGCCTGGTGAGTACACTTGTCAGAGAAGACACTTTTTCCCCCTTTTTTTGCTTAAGAGTAGGGTTTGCCTGCATAAAATTAATTCTAGGCAGAGATTGCACCTTGGGAAGATAGAGTTTGGGGTAATAGATTTTTTTTTTTATGCTTTGTTATTAATTTATCGTATGAGCAATGCTCAAAACATGTTAAATGCTGCACAAGCATGCCCCGGGGAGGGAGGGGGTGGGAAATTAGAAAGTAAATTGAATCATTTACAGAGAACAGGATGGTGCAGACTTTCTGCAGGGGTAATCAGGCAGGGGAGAAAGTATTAATATCTCTGCACTATTAAGCTTTGGTGTGCTTGTCATAACCTTCCACTAGCTTTTGCATTCACTGAATAAAACCTGGCTACCAGATGGCATTATTTGGCTTTGCCTGTGCTTCTGAGACACCCTAGTATCATCCTGTATTCTATCCAGAGCCCCTTGGTGTGTTGTTATACAGTAAGAAGAGTGAGTCTGGCACCTTTCATTAGCAAACCATGCAATAAATAGTACAAGATCCCCAGGAACAAGCTGGTGCTGTTTTAATGCTCATTTAAGTCTAGTATTTTTCTGGCCAGTCTTCTCTGGATTTTAATTTATATCATAATTTCATACTTCTATTTTTGTTTCTGAAAACATCAGGAAAAGGAGGCATAAAAGCTTCAATCAATTAATTCATCTCCCATTATTTTTCTGTCTTTATAATTCTAATGTCAGTATTGATTGGAGTTAACCCCTAAATTTACTGCTATAAATAAAAAGCAAGTTGGCCCAAATACATTTCTCATCATCTTCCAAGTATTTATTTCCTACAGCAATTTTTGTTACTCTGCCTCACTCCAGTGATGCCTATCAATATTTTTGGCTTTTAACACACATTTTATGAAATTATTCATTTCTGAAAACAGAATTTTCCCCTCATTAAGTCTCTATGAGGCAATTCATGAGGTTAAGAAGTTATGGTATTTCATAATCAGTTGAGTAATCATCCTCACACATTGATAGCTAAATTTTAGTTCTATTAATATTTTGCTTATAGTTTCTATTCTGTGAAGTTTGGGGCAACTCTTTATAGCACTGGGTGCTGCTGTGAGCAGTGTCTTTCATCTCCCAACTTGCCGAAGTGCCTGTAGTCGCTACCTCCTGCCTTAGGCACCGCAGAACTGTGTTTCATAATTTATAGAGGTTTTGTTTTTGTTTCAGTTCTGGAGGACAATCACATTCAAAGTCCCAAAGCTCTTTTAAAACAGGCAGCTAGCGGGCCCTTAACTATGAGGCTTTATCTGTCAAGGCTGGGATAGAAATCCCTACTTGTAAAAAGATCTTCGGCCCTTCAGCCTCAGTTCTTTTAAGGAAACCAGTTCAGATCCTGCAAGATATGTGGCTCCGTATGGGATTAACTGAAGGGTGCCTTTAGACCTCTTGTTCTCCTGAGCTGCTTCTGGCTCTGGCCACATAAATAAACCATGGGCTCTGTGGCATCTCCTGTTCCTTCACACAAAGCTAACTCCTTTGAAGTCAGACTGTGACTTTTTCAAACATTGGCTGCACTGACAAAGTGTGTGCATGGGGCATGGACTCTGAATTAGGAAAACCCTTGCTAGGATTCAATTAAGATTACATCACAACTGCTTGTTAGTATCTAATTTTAAAGGTATAAAAGGAAAACTCATGATCATTTGCCTATATAAATAACAAAGGAGAACCTTGATATCCTGCTGCCATGACTGATGTTGTAAAGCTCTTCTGATAGGGTTTGGTGCAAACTGCAGAGTCAGTGCCCTTGCACACACATTTGCCTTGGAGCTCAATTCCATTTTCTGTAGCTAAAGCTCAAGGAACCCCAAGCATGTTTACAAAATTTTAGGATTCCACAGTTCCCTTTGCCAGTGCCTCAAAGTAATGGCTTTTGTTCTGTCAAGCTTGAAAGGTCTTGCAGTTAAATTGCACATAGAAATCTGAAGACAAAGCACTGAAAATAGTGAGTATCCACAGCCATTCATTCACTGTATTTCCATAATGGAACTATTTGCCCATTTGGTTAAATAACATATCTAAGCAAAACAATCTCTGCAGGAATAACATTCTATATATTAAAATCATATTTGTCACCTACTTTCAGATTCCTCTAGTGATACTACAGTGAAGTGACATGAAGAATAGGAAAAAACATTTTTAATTTGGTAACAAGTTCTCAGTATTTCTGTAGGACTGGGTTCTACCACAAAGATCATTATCTGTGCTTGAACATTTGCTTCTTTTTCTCTCTTTGTAACCCAAAGTGGAACATAGGACAAAGGTAAATATCCTCCTGAAACAGAGAATGGTAAAAAGCCATTTCTTATGAGAAGGAATCACAGATGTGGTGTACTTTTTTTTTTTTTTTTTTCCTCATCAGATAGTTTAATACAATCTTTTCTTTTTTTTAGCATCGGAATTGCCAAGGTTGGAAAATACCTTTAACATCACCAAGAACAACTATCAACCCAGAATTATCACTGTAACCCCACAAACCCCATCACCCAGTGGCTTAAATATCTCTCAGGATGGAGAGCCAAAAGTCTCCTGAGCTGCATCCAAAGAGTTGTGGGCAGCAGGTCAAGGGAGGGGATTCTGCCCATCTGTTCTACACTGGTGAGACCTACCTGGAGTCCTGCATGCAGCTCTAGGGCCTTCAGTATAAAAAGGACTGGAGCCAGCCTAGAGGAGAATCACCAAGATGATCAGGTGGCTGCAGCTCCTCTCCTATGAAGACAGTTCCAGAGAACTGGGGATGTTCAGCATTGAGAAGAAAAAGCTCTTAGGAGACCCTATAGCACCTAGAGGGGCCTGCAAAAAAAGCTGGAGAGGGACTTTTCATAAGAGTATGAAGGAATTAGACAAGGAGGAAGAGCTTTAAACTGAAAGAGGGTAGATTTAGATTAGCTATAAGGAAAAAATTCTTTTCTGTGAGGGTGGTGAGGCCCTGGAACAGGTTGCACAGGGATGCCTCATCTCTAGAAGTGTTCAAGCCCAGGCTGGATACACCTGAGCAATCTGGTCTAGTACAGAGTGTCCAGAGCCATGGAGAGGGGTTGGTAGAAGATGATCTTTAGTTCCTTCTAACCCAGCTCATTCTCTGAGTCTCTTTCTTGCATCGGAAGACCTTGCACTGGAGAAGTGGCTTCTGGTTGCATTATTCTCTGTGCAAGAGAGGATAGGTTTACATTTGTTTATAGGGTTTGTGAATTATTATCAATCAATAAATCTGCCATCTTAGGATCCCTCAGGAAATCATCAGAGTTGCATTAACTGCATTCTCCAAAACCAGTGACCTTAGAAAAGACCTGATGAGACACTCCTGGTGTTGGTGAATGCCAATAACAAAAGCAGAGAGAAAGCTGTGTGGTCAGGCCCTGAGCTGAACCCCACAGGTGCTAAAAACTTCAGTGCAACAGCCCTCACACTTTGCTTCTCTTTAGAACTCCCTGTACCATTGCCTTTTAGTTCCCTTACTAAATTTACAGTGGGTAGTGTCTCTCATTGTGCTGTCTTTGCAACACAGCTCTCCTTAGAGATGCAAAAGCCTTATACAAACCTCTCATTTAGAGCTAAGGGCTGAGAGCATTTTCTTTTGGTGAGTTTAACGGAGGATTTACCGCTGATGGCAGCGAGGCCAAGTTCCCACCTCTTTTTCAACCAAGACTAACACAATGAGGTGAGGTGACTGGTGGAAATTATGCAAGAATTATAACTCCCAGGACAGAAAAGCAGTAGGGTGTCATGTAAATCTTTGGTGTAAAAGGATCAATGAGCGTCAATGTAGTTTTATGAGTACACACTTATTTATATGTGTCTCCCTTTTGAGGCAGAGCTTATGTGTCCTTGGGAAGTGCTGCAAAGCTCCCACACCTCGTTATATAGGTGTATGTAAATATGTTACACACAGTAAATACACTCATAAAGTGTTATTTTTGAAGTTGCCTTTTCAACATCTTCTAATGTTAGCTCTGGGCAAATAGGCAAACAAAAGCCTCACTGCCACGCAGGGAGAAACAAGCTGTGAGTAGCATTTAAGCCACCTGTCCGGGAAATTGCTTTGGGCCCATGAGACGTGCCAGCAACAGAAAGGTCTGAATGAAGATGCTGGCAAATGGGAACAGGGGGTCTCCTAGCACAGGGTACAGCTGTGTTCATATATTGACCCTTTTACTCTGTCAGTCTGAGTCCTGATACTGGTGTTTGTTGGAAATGGCAGAGAGCAGCTGTGCAGGTCCTTTCCCGCAAGCTGACCTGAGGATGAGGGCCTGAGCAGCCATTTGTGCTGCAGGGGGTGATTGGGAGCCTCTGATGAAGTGGAAGGAGCAAGGTGTGCTCAAGTCTTGGAGCAGAAAATGTGATGGCAGAAGAAATTGGAGGAGGGCACTTGTTCCAACAGCTCTGGTGGTATCACAGCCAGCAGCACCCAGATGCACTTGGAAAGTGCACTGACTCCACAAAGTGCCAGGAGTCTGCACAGGCAAAACAATCAAGTATGTGGCCAGGAGAGCACATATTCAGGCAGCAAACAGGAGAGGAATCCAGGAACATTCCGAGTTCTGAGAAAGATCTAATCTCATTTCTCATCTGGTGAGGAGTGGCATGTGCTAGCATTCACCAGGACAAATGAATAGGCTAACTTTCCCAGACAGTTTCTAGAGAAAGGCTCCTCCTGAAGAATCCTGGACTGCCTTAAGTGGCAGGATAATATAATCATCCATGACATAATAACTCTGCAGTAGAAATTGATGAATAAATCAGAGAGAGAACACACTTGGCAAACAGATTACAAATATCAGACGTCCTCCCCAATAAACAGACCTCCCCCAGTGCTGAAGTAAAAAAAATGGCCAAAAATATCTGACTAAGTGCATTTCCTTAGACCAGTCTCCAGCATCAAAGCATAAAAACTTCTGAAGAAGTACAAATTCAACAAGTTTATAGTGAGAATATTCTTGTGGTGCAGATTACTTCCAAACAGAGAGACAAAAGGGAAAAAAACAGACCAAAAAATGTGATCCCCTCCTTCCTCATCCAATATTTAATACAGACAAATCCAACACTTCTGTTCAGTGATATTTTCCAAAGATCATATTTTATGTGTTCCAGCGTGGAACAAAATGAATTTGAGACCTCTAAAGTTATCACAGAATGGAATTGTTATTCTAGGGCCAATTATTTAAGCAGACTTGAAGTTACAAGAAATGCCCTTAGAAATGAGAGATGTAAAGAAAGAAAAGGGCATAGGAGCTGATTGTATGCTTAATTCAGGGGGAAAAAAAAGAGCCATCTCTTTGACTCCAAGGACAGTAGTGTCTTAAGACAAAAGACTTTTGGAATGGAATAACCTAGGATAAGTGAGAACACACCCAAAAAGCATCTAATAATATCACAGCAAAGATATGGGGTATTATTTTTTTTAAGTTGCCTTTATCTCTCTCCAAATAGCCTTGCAGATGCATAGCCCAACCCAGGAACTTTGCAAACATTAACACTTCTAAATCGTTGATAAATTCTGCAAAAGCCAATGTGTCTCTGAGCCTTGCAATAAATAAGGATCAGAGTTTGTCAAATTAAAAGCTAGAGTTTGGCTGTGTAATGCTGAAAGCCAGAGATTTTTTTTTTAATGAAAAAAAAAAAAATCATCCCTTTTAAACATTTTCATGTTTCTGAAAAGAACTTGCATGCTGTTTCTGCACCTCATGAAATCATTATTTCTGGAGGAGCTATCATCACCTAGTTCACCAGCTGGCCAGCCTTTTCGTATTGGCTTCCCTTTAAAACAAGACATCAAAATCAGTGAAGAAAGTTGCAATGATTGTTGCTAGAATTTTCCAATTAAAAACAAAATATTAATCAGAATGTAGAGTTCTACAAAACAGAGTAGGACAGAAGACAGGCTGGCTGTCTTTCCTTCAATGCTTATCCTGAAGCCTCTATATCAGCTAGAAAAGCTGGAAACCCTTTGGGAGCCAGGATGTCTCTTGCTAATGTCTGTAAAGTCCTTGTCACATTTTCAGCTCTGTGTTACTATTAAAGCCAAGTTGTAGATTGTAATGATGTACAGAAAATGAAATGTGTGTTAAAAGGAACAGCATTGTGCTCGGTGCCTCTCTGCTTCATCCCATTGAAGACAGCGTGTCCTTGTGCCTTGTTCGCACAGCACGGAAAAACCCTGATCTGCAGGTGAGCAGTCCTCGCAATCTCCCCATTGCAAAGGGAAGGGTTTACTGAATATTCTCCAGAGGAAACAAACAGGGAGGCCCTAAAAACGTGTTGTACTCAACTGAGAGATAGATGAAGATATGCAGTACAAACTTATTTTTGTTAACAGTCAGAGAAATAATGCTAGTTATTTTAACTCGCCCTTGGAGTTACTGCTCTGAAGGAATGTGCTAAATGCTATGCATTTCTCATGTGTCTATTTGAATATGAAGATTCAACAGCATGAGGCTACATCTGTTCCAAAAAAAAAGATCAGTGCTTGGCATCTTGATGTGAGCTGTGTACAATTCATTTGATTCCTTGCAATGCAGCTAAGATCTACATTTTAATATTGGCTAGCAGTGCCTCTAGTTTTGGGTTGTTAGCCTAAATTGCCTTGCAGATGTTGGATGTTCTGGGAGTGAGTACTCTGTGCTGCTTTGAAAAGCCTTAAATGAAAAATCCAATATTATTTTGGGAGGCACTCAAGAATTATCAATTGCCTAAATACATGAATATTTCAAGTGCTGCTGAAGAGAATAGTGCTTCAAAACCTCATGCAATAATATTCTGAGATGCTGTAGAGCTTACTTCTCATTATATCTCTTTGATCATTGATTAAATATTATTCACTACTCCTTCTACAATTCATGAGAAGCTCTACGAGACTTTAAAATATCTTGAATTTGGAGTTGCTTAGTCAGGTCAGAAGCCTTGTTGCTTGAAGTTTGAATATTTATCATGTTCAGATTTTTTCAAAGGCAAAAAAGCAGCACAATATTTTTTCCATGGTCTCAAGTTGTGCAAGTCATCCCAATACTTTTAGGTAATGACACTGAAATAGTCTAAATAAGAGCCATAAAGAGTGCTTAATATCACATAGAATTAAATTAGAGTGTATGCAGAAATAACTTAATTTAAACCTGAAAGCCTCACTTAATAAACAAACAAACAAAAAAATCAAACTCCCCGAGTTCCAATTTAACACAAAAAACCCGCAAACAAAGAGAGCAACAAATACTGACAACTATATCCATGTCAAGTTATGATTTTTGTAACTAGCTTAATTTTTGGGCTGCAAGAGATGCAATAACCACCTAGTGCAACATCTGAGACTTTCACTGTTCAGCTACATTCATTTCACCCAGCAGAAGCTATCCAAAAATGGTGTGTCTAAGGTGGATATCTATTCTGCCTCCCTAATCAGTGCAATGGGAGACTGGTATATCCAGAGATGACTGAGAGAGGATGCAATGAAAAGGCCTGTGGATGTGCTATAAACATCTCCCTATATTTGCTAAAAAAAAAAAAAAAAAGGAATATAATTCAACTTTTAAACACAAGCAGCCATTTGGGAAGATCTGCCTTTCTTTTATTATCTTACTGTTTCGTTAGGTTGGTTCCACACGTGGATGTTTGTGTCTGGTAGAATGTGTGCTGCTGATCTGACCCCAACATGCACAATCCTTGACACTTTTAGAAGTTGTTTGTGTTCAAATGTTTATAAAACAGGAGTTTCAAAGCTGTATCACAGAATTTGTGGAAACAAGATTTTGTCTAGCACATGTGAGGAACTGCTTCATAAATGCTTAAATATGTAAAAAGTACTGTGGGACTTCTCTGATGAACAACAAACTCAACAGCACAGCTTGACTTTCAAATATTCATAATCAATTCATTAAGTAAAGAATGAATGGAAGAAAATTATGATCACAGATATTCTACAAACAGAAAAGAAAGCAAAATGACAATTCTTATGTGTCCTCTGAATATTTTCATGAGGAAACTATATTAATATTTAATACATGTATTACCTTTTTCAGCCAGCTCTAATTTAAGTGAATTTCATTCTCTGTGAAAGTCTGCTAATAGAATACTAATGCTACTAATAGTGGCTTGCCATACTTGGAGAGGCGGGAGTTAATATTACCAACGTCTGTGTCTAAAGATGTTATTCTTAACACTGAATTAGAGAATGCTGTAACCATGTAAATTTATAAACTAGCACAATAGAAATGGAAGCAGTGTGTCAGAGAGCTATTTAATCTATCTACATAAATACATAACCTCACAGATGGCAAACAACCTCAGATTTGAGAAACAGACTGTGAGCAATACTGACACTAGAGAAAAGCATGTCTCTCAAATGGCAAAAGCTGGGGTGTCTAACAGCAAAGTCAATCCACCGTGTTTCTAATTAGCCTGAATTACCAAAGACCTGCTTTGAACTGCCAGCTCCTCTTCCCAGGTCTGTGATCCTCTCTGAGGAGGAAGGCACTCTTCCCTCCCACGGGACACTCTGGGCTGTGTTCCCCACAGCTACTGAGCAACACTGCCAAGGCTCTCCAGCCTGGTGAGCAGAGCAGGGGACCCTTCCCCACTGTGGGCTATTCCTAAGGACACCCAGCTCTCCTTCTTTCAGGACTGGCACTCCTGAGACCTTGCTGACTCACAGGCTTCCAGGACTGAGAGCAGAACAGGACCCTAGGAGCTTCAGTGCTATCAACCATGTGCAACTCCCTTCCCATGCAGCAGTGAGTCTCTCCTAGCTCCAGCTGGATTTCTACTGGTAGGTTCAGTCCTTGAACTGGGAAGGAAAATCACAGTATGGCTGACCAACACCACAAAATTGCCAGAATCTGCTCTAAAGCACAGATAGGAGGTTTTGCAGTTGACACGATCTACTGTTCTCCTAACCTTGTGCATTTCAGGGAGTTTATGGATTCAGAATGATACCAAATTTGGATTCTTTCATGTAGGACAATATCCTGCAAAAGCAATAATCCCATCTCGGAGGCAAGCATAAGTGTTGCCTACAACTTGAATATTGGAGGATTTCAGCATTTTCTTACTTTTTACTTCACTCTAATGCTATTCAAGCATGGGAATGTAAGAAGCCAATGCAGTGAAAGTTAATCCTGCTGCCTGATTATCAGATGAGAGGGCAGTACTAAGCTTTCCTTTTGCTGCTATGTTCAACTGATCCTAAATCTGAAAAAGAACCAAATTAGATGCTTAGCCAGTTTTGTTTACATCAGGTTAGATTTACAGGAGGCATCTGTACAAATTCCAGAGAACTTTAGGAGATCCTCAAGGTGTTTCCTCTCTTTCTCAGTCTAAACATTAGAAAACTGCTTTAGAATTGAGAGGTGTTTGTATAGTGTTGCCCTGTTTAAGTATACCCACTTTACCTAGATCAGGTCATATCCAGATATGAATATGAAATGTACTGAGTAAGTAAGTTGCTAATCAGTTGTTTTTCAAACTTCCTTGTGGGAGGAACTTTCTGTGCATGGGCCAGTTCCCACATCAGAGCACAACCACTCTGCTGTGAAATAGGAAAGATGGGACTGGAGTATCACTCCAAAGATAGAAGAGCTGGCACTGTTCAGCCTGATAAGAGGAGACTCAGGTGATCTTCTGCATATCCATAGCTATCTGAAGGGATGGCACAAAGAAGGAGGAACTGGGCTTTTTCAGTGCAACCACTGTTCATCTGGCTCAGGTTGGCCCTTCTTCATCAGGGACTTGGACCAGATGATCTCTGGAGGTCCTTGCTAACACTAACTGCTCTGTGAGTGTGTGGTGCTGGCACAACAACCAGCAGAACTGGGATTGCCTGCAAGGGGCCTGAGCAAACACAGAAATGTGAAGGCCCCTGCCAGACCGGGTTTGTCTCTGCAGCTGGAGGAGCTCCCAGCATTGGGGCCAAGCTGCTGTCCACACCTGCCCATCACCTTGGCAGGCCTTGCTTCCCCTGAGTAGACCCAAACATTGGTGGTTAAGAGTATCTGACCCAGCAAGGGCAGCAGAGCATAGGATGAGCCTGCTTGGGGCAACCATTGCCTCCCATTGCTTTCTGCCTCTTAGGTGGATGCAAAGATGGAAATCTCATGGAGATTTAGGTGAGGAAATGCTGGCAAGAAGGAGGCGGTTCTTTGGTACTTCCCAAAGGCTCCCTCTGAGCAGCATTCTTTCATCAAAGGCCCAGGCTACACGAGGCATCAAGGTGGCCCTTTCTCTCCTTCCTCAGCCCTCTAGAGAAGCAGGATGTTTGCAAGTAGCTTACTGGTACCTGGAGAAAGATCCAACCCTCACATTGCTTTTGGCAAAATCCATCCTCAGCTCTGCATCTGGCAAAGCTGTGACCCTCTCCTGCCATCCCAGCAATGAGATGGGAGTGGGTCTTGTGAGACTCGGGTTATTTGAGCCATGAAGTGCCTGTGGCACTGGGATCTGTTTCTGTGCTTTGTCCTACATCCCCACCAATATCACCTGTGCTGCTGGCCCAGCATGACCCGGGCTGGTGCTGCAGCTGTATTGCAGGGCAGTGTCAGCTCTTTCCCTGTGAGAGCTGAGTGGCAGTCCATGTCTGGGTCAGAGGGGTATTTAGAACCTGAATCAGTAATGGATCCTCACTGCAAAATGGGTGTTTAATGGCTTTGATCTGCTGCTTCTTCATCTTCCCCCAGCTCCTTGATGGAATTTCTCTTGTGTGAGCCTCACTAATTCATCCTGGCTGTACACAATGGGTGCTGGTAGGGGAAGGAGCACAAATGTGGCTGGATATCAGTAACAGATATCCAGGCAGCAGTGTGGGCAGCTGGCTGCTCGTGAGGGATTAATAGCAATGGCTGCAAGGAGATCTGAGGGGCTGTCTTATTCATAGCTGTAGGAAAGGCAAGGCTTTCTGCACAACGTTTTGGTGGATGACACGAAGCACTTCATAGTGTTAGGGCATTGCCCATAAGATCTGAGCCTTTCTCTTGCCTCTTCTGGAACACATAAAGTGCTCCACTGAGAGCAGGAAAACAAATTAGGTCATTGACCTTTCCCATGACCTTGACACAAATTCCAATTTCCATTGACCAGCAGAGTGCCTACTTGAATGGGACCTGTCCTATCCCCTTTCTCACCATGTCTCACTCATTTCAAAGTGGCAGAAAAAGAATAGAAAATCAAAGTTCAGATCTAAAGAAAGATTTTTTTAATATCAGAACCCTCTTGGGGCCTCCCTGTCTCCCTAATTTAAGGAAACTAAATTATTTCATTCTAATTCTGATATTTAGCAATGTTGACAGCTCCAATACATTGTAGATGCTTCAGATCATATTGTTAAACTAGCTCACTTTTACAATTTTATCTGAAAAAGACAGATGCCATAAATTGTGAGGCTGATAGGTAATGACAATTGCGGCTGCATTTAGATGCAAAGAGCATTTAATTTCTTCTTGTGCTGCACTCTCTAGTCAGAGAGCACACAAACATTTTCACAGCATGGATTGTATCTTAACAATTTGTTTTATGGGCCACCTCTTGTGTCATGGGAGACCAACACAGATCCCTTCTCCTCCATGTTGGTTAAATACCAGCAGTACAACAGTAGAGTTGTCTATATTAAGTTCTTTATAATAAAAAAAATGCATTAAGTACATTTTCTAAGGTATATGGCTGTGCATGTAAACAAGCATTCAAGTCATATGGCCACAGCTTTATAATTTAGACTGGACTTGCAAGATCCTGAGCACAGGCAGCAGCCTTTCGCAAACTATGTCTTCTGCAACTGAGACATCTCCTGCACACTCCCTGATTAGCTCTAAGTTCTAGGCTGGGACTAGATAAAGATTTAGAGGGGTTTTCCCAGGAGTAGGTAGAAAGCCAGTGCTAATGAGAGGATAAAGCCCCTTTAGTTCCACTCCTTCCCTAATGAATCTATGATTTTGTAGGTTTACCCAGACATCATATCAGTGATTTGCTGCCTCACCAGGAGGGGAGCATGAAAAGAACTGGAAGTATGGTGTAAGGCCATTAGTTGATGGGGGGAAAAAAAATTGTAGCTAATCATGATGCAGCTTAATCAACAGAGGAGCTGAGCCCAACCCCATATGCATAGCCACAGCTTTCAACACATTTTAGGCTACTAGCTGGTTTTGCATCACAATTTGAATGTTTGTGACAACCAAGAAAAAGTGTTTGCCAAAGCATTCATCACAAGCCTAATTTGGTCTCCTGTAAGTCAATAACAAATTCTTGAATTTCTGTCAAATGAAGCAAAGTTTAGCCAATGCTAAACGGTTTTTAAAAACTCACCCAAAAATCTTACCTAGCAATTCAATTCCTGTTAAGGATCTGCTTGTATATATTCCCAAGTCATGGAGATATACAGTCCTGACATGAGACTGCTCTCCATACAAACAGGATGGAGTGGTTTATGAGCAGTTAGCAAAACTGACATATCCCTGATCCTTTTACAATTAGGTATTTGACCTCTTTTCATGAGGAATTCAAGTGTGTGCTCAGCACAGGTATAAGCCATAGCCCACATATTTTTGCAGAGGGAAAGAGGGTTAGAATAAACATTTTTTGTTGTTAGGTGTCTTTTCTTGTTTATGAAGACATTTTTCTCCTTCAGTTATGCAACTTTAAAGACAAAAGAATGTTCTAGTTCACAGAAAACCTATGTGCTTTGTTTAAGATTATGCTGAAAGTTACTCAGTATTTTGTTGTTCTAAATAATTATGCCAGCTGCAAGCTATTAAGATTAAATATGTGATCCTATCCTAAGAAGAAGGCAGGCTAGTCTCCCACAAAGGGAGATGTGCCAAAATCTACATCAGCTGAAAGAGGATTTTAGTTTTGCTCCTCAGTTTTATAAGGAAAGTGTTCATATACAGTCCTGGCAGAAAGACAGATGGGTGAGGAAGGTTGATACATGCAGGATCTGTCATGGGAATTTTGGATGAACTGCATTTCTCTTTTTTTTTTTTTTTTTTTAAGTAACAGGAAAGAAAAAAATATTAATTAGGAGGATGTTGGAAATCAGACAAGCAACTTTTTACAGAAGAGTTGATGGCTTTTCTAAATTATTTCAGTAGAAATCATCACAGCTATTAATATTCAATAGCTAAGTGAGAGGTCTTCAGCAATAAATAGAGAAAACAGAAGGAGGCACTTGTGTATTTAAAGCAGAATGTACTTATCTGACTGTAAGGTGTCCCTGGGGACCTGCGCTCCTCTACTTGGTGACCAAGGTTTCATTTTCTCATCTGTGAGTTTACCCTGACATTTTCACACCAAAGAAGAACCGCATTTCTTGCTCAGTGTTTGAGCGCCTCCTTCCTCCTTGGCCCCAGGCTGGAGCTGCTTGTCAGGAGAGCACTTTGGGCTGGCTCTGTCTCACTGGCTCTCCAGACACAGCAGAAGGAGGCCTCTGGTTTTCAGCTTCCAACCATTTTCCAATGAGCAGCAGAAGTTTGCTGCCATTCAGCAAGAGCCCTTCCCTCAGCCTTCCTCTCTGTCACCACTGTGCCATGCATGCTTGTAAACATTTTCAATCATCACAGCTGTAAAAAAAGCAAAGCTTTATAGTAACAAAATACTTATTTGTCTCCTTAAGTGCTTGTCTGTAATTCAGTTTAATGATGCTGCACTTTCTTGCGGTCTTTCATTGCCTAGAGGGTACTCTGTATTGATTAAGTTATTGTGTAGGTCTCAGTAAAAAAACAGCCACATAAAATGCAGACTAGAAGAGGAAAATCCTTCTTCAGGTGGAAAACCTCATATATCAGTGTAATGCAACTTTTGATTTGAAGGAGCATTTAGAAGAAATACAAAAAGAAAGAAATGTAGGGCTTCAATAGAAACCTTGATGAAGAGGATAGGGAAATACGCTGCCAGTCTGAGGTTCTCTCTCCTATCTTGAACTGACCATTTTCCATCGTAGACCATGAAATGCTCTATATACACTGTGTCAAGTCCCACTGAGAGATACAATTGTACTGGGTTTGCATGGCCATGTTTTTGCTGCAGGGGGCTATAGGGGCAGCTTCTGTGAGAAGCTGCTGGAAGCTTCCCCCATGTCCAGCAGAGCCAGCCAGCTCCAGGATGGACCTGCTGCTGGCCAAGGCTGAGCCAGTCAGGAATGGTGGTAACGCCTCTGTGATAACACATTAGATGCAATCGTGGACAGAGAAGAGCAGAGTGATACGTGAGAGAAACAACTCTGCAGACCTCAAGGTCAGTGCAGAAGGAGGGCCAGGAGCTATTCCAGGCTCTGGAGGGCAGATTCTCCTGCTGCCCAAGATGCAGCCCATGGTGAGGTAGCCACGCCCCTGCAGCCCCTGGAGGAGCCCCATGCTGGAGCAGGGGCATGCCTGAGAGGAGGCTGTGAAACCATAAAAGGCTTGTGCAGGTTCCTGGCAGGGACCTGCAGAGCCCAAGGAGAGAGGGCCCATGCTGGAGCAGGTTTCCTGGTAGGAATTCCTGTGGGGGACCTAGGCTGGAGCAGGCTGTACCTGAGGGACTGGACCCTGTGGAAGTGACCCACTTTGGAGAAGTTTATGGAGAACTGTTGCCCATGGGATAGACTCATACTGGAAAATTTAATGGAGAACTATCTCCTGTGGGAGGGAGCCCATGCTGGAGCAGGGACTGCTCTCCTGAGCAGAAGCTGGAACAACATGCAATGAAAAGAACATGACCCCCATTCCCTGTCTCCCTGTGCCACTGGGGGAGAAGGAAGAGCTCGGGAAGGAGGTAGAGTAGGGGAAAGGTAGTTTTATTTCACAATTAATTTTACTACTCATTTTCCTGCCCTGATTTTGTTAGTAATAAATTCAGTTGATATCCTCAATTTTGGTCTGTTTTGCCCTTGAAGGTATTTGGTGAGTAATGTCTTCCGGTCCTTAACTCATGAACCTTTGCCATATTTTCTCTTCCCTGTCTGGCTTAGAAGGGCAGTGATAGCATGGCTTTGGTGGGTGTCTGGCATCCAGACATTGTCAACTCACTATAACAATACACATACACTTACCCAAATTCCAAAATAATGAGGTTTGCCCAGTTGTAGTTATTAAAGGATTTTTTTTTTTTCCAGAGAAAGTAAGTTATACACGATCGAACACCAAATGTTATGTGATAAATGGCAAAAAAAAAAAAAAAAAAAAATCCAGCTAGTATTCCTATATAATCAATGATCTGACAAGTAGGACCTATCACTGATATTGCTATGGCTCAAAGTAAAATATTGAAGACCTTTGAATACTTTGGATTGCTAAGAGACAAGAAATTTCTTCTATTTTAGCTACAATATAATGAAAACTCTCTCAAGCCTGTAGAATTTTTTCCCACGGAACACATTTTCTAATGAGTTTAAAACAGCCATATAAGAAAAAGCTAAAGAAGAAAAAAAGTGAGAAGCCTCATCAAAATATGCAGAAACCATCACAGAAAGGTTCCTTCCTCCTCACAAGTCTCCCCACAGGGGTCAGAGCCCATGCCTGACTGCTGGGATCCCCTCAGTGAGCGTGAGGGTGCAGGCAACTCTGGTGGGATTGGGATGCAGGATGCCAGGCACAGAGCTGCCTTGCACAGCCAGAAGGAAGAAACACAGGCAAAGAAAAGGAGGAAAATCCGTGTTACACTGCCTTTCAAGAACAGGTTTACGGGACAATGCTCTCCACTAAAAATCAGTGGCATCTTCAGCTTTCCCTTTTTTGATGGTGATGTCTTGAAACAGTCTGTGACTGACAAATCAAAATATTCTTTAGACCACATTGGTGTCCTCTTGTATCACTGTCAGCCTGTAACTTTCCAATTCTTAGAAGTTAGAGTAAAACATCCGCTTCTAGCTATCTCTATTTTTTTGCCTTTCAGAAATTGTTTTGGAAAACACTACAGACTGTAGAAACCCAGGAACTGCTGAAATGTTCTGCTAAGAACTTCACCCTGTATGATGGCAGCATATAGGTCTTAAACCTGGGCTTTGGGGTCTCTAGATTGAAATGCCAGTATAGAGCAACTTCCAAACTGAGTGCTGGTTCTCAAGTGAGAACTAAAGCCTCCCTTTTCAATTCCATCTCTCTTTAATTACCCTGTATTCACACACACTCATGAGTAGCCTCAAAGCAGTCATAACCAATGAATGGCTTCTTAAGTATTTCTCACTGGAAAATGGCATTTTGTGCTGTTTTACAGCCCTCATGCTATTAACCACCTGATTGGCACAAACTGGAAAATGGTATTGAGAATTGTTTTTGGACAGTGGCTAAGTTACTGATTCCTTCGGCACTGGTGAGATGTATGTGCTTTTTGTGCAACACACAGCTACAGACAAGGAAAGCTAATTTTTCTGGCCACTCCATTCTATGTGCAACACTCCTATCGTATGGTAATATTCATGAAGGACCAGAAAACAAGCAAAATAAGACCTACAATTTGAATGATATTGGAAATAACTCTAAAGACCATTTCCCTAGAACAGCCATCTAGCACTAATTACCTCAGCCTTTCAAGAGGAAATATAGTCTTGATTGAAGGCCTGGAATTCTCTTTTTCAGAAGACGCATGGGCCTGGAAACATATTTGTGTTCCTAACTGTAAGCATGAAAATAATCCCATTAGAGAGATTTTGTGACTGGTTTTATGCTTGAAGTTAAAATTGCACTAAGTGTTTGGAGGATCTGTGCCTAAGGCAGACGTCAATATTGAAAGAAAAAAGTGGTTAATACACATCAGCTTTCCCTTTATTCTTTTTATTTCCCTAAGAATGGTACCATTTGCTATCTTATCTTTCGCTGAAAATTGCAGGAATGGAAAATTCAGTTTTTGTTTTTAATAAATAAATCATCGTTCCTCTGATGTTTTATACTTTTTTTTTTCCTGTGAAATTGCTGAACTGGGAATTTCTCCCTATGTATTTTGTGTCATTTTCACAGAGGCCTGATGAGGAGAAATAAGTGCTGTATAAAATAAATTGTTGCAGGCTGTTACATTAAAAAAATTTAATTGCAGCAGCAGTCATGTACAGACAGTTTTCTCTCTCTAAGTCATATTTAAATATATTTATAGCAAACAATTTAATCAATTAAATTTACTTCTTAAATAAAAACCACATTTGTACATCTTCTAGAACTTTTGAGTGCATTTCTTCTATTCAAGCAACTAGAAATAATCATAATATTCATATAAAAATATCACATGGAACATTAATACTACAGAACTAGTAATAGTGCTTGGAATAATTTATGGCAAATAAACAGCACTTCAGGCATTTTCTTTGGCAGCCTTTAATAAACCATGAACTCCAGGTTTACTACAAGCCCTCACAGCTGATGGATAATACTACATGGTGTTGTAGCTCATCCAGAAGAGCATAAGAAGGTTTCCCTGCTCCACTCTCTTGAGCTGAATCACTGATCCTACCCACAGGCCTGCTCTCTCCCACAGGTGTAGATTTACTGAGGAATCAACTACTGTATAACCAAATATTCAATGTGTTCTCCAGATTTTAAGCATGTAACCCTCTAATTTGAAGCTAAGAACTAAAATCAAATTAGCATTTCACTCCAAAGGAGATAGCATAGGTACATAAATTGATGAAAGAATTCAAACAATCTCATGTAACCTCTGTGAATAACTGAGACAGTAGACATTGCTCTGGTGACATTTTCTGTTCACACTTAGGACTCAGATCCTGTGCAGTACAAGACATGCCTGTTTCTTCACAGTGTCTGCCTCCCATGCTGGATTCACAGAGTAAGTAATTACATTTTGCTGCCTGGTGGTGGTGGCTGCTGAAAACAGCACATTATACTAAAAATATACCAGCCTTAGAGAGTTTCTACAGGATGTTTCCTAAAGCCTAGAGTAGAAATGTATCCACAAGTAAAGTAATTTGGAAAATTTTCTTCATTCAAGCCTTCCAGAAGAGGCAATCACAGTATGGCAAATGGAAACACATTGTTGCAGGGGTAAAGGGATGATAATAACGTAGGTAACTTGGTAGTTTCAACAAACCCGGAAAAATAAGCAATAATCCTATTACAGAAGAACAAAGGAGAAGCCAAAAATTTGCATCTTTGTCATGCAAATCCATGACAATCCTTGTCTTTAGTCCTAAATAATCAAGATTTCATTGCAAACAATGTCTTCACCTCCACTTAAAATAAATTCAGCCCCTAGGAACAAATGATAAAGAAACACGGAAAACACGATCCGAGTGATTATGTCAGATGATATGTTCTGTATACATTGCAAAACCTTCCTTTCTGTAAACGCTACCAGGGATCTGTTAAATACTCAGACCCCTCCCTTATGTTCACAGGCACTATGAAGTCTGGAACTCAAACTACTCAGAAATGAGTCTCTTCAGTCACTGAAACTTTATTTTGAGACCTTATATCAATTACTGTATTTGCCATCTGAGAATGCCAGATATCAGCCCACATCCTACAGGCTCTACTCACTTTTAAAGCAAGCCCTCCTGAACTGACTGTAACTTGCACAGAGTTGGGGCTAGAGTAGGTTACAGCAGCACTGGGCTCACAACCTGTTAATGATGTTTCCACTGTAAGATGTCTTACTTTTAATTCAATAGGATTAACTGTGCTTTTTCCTGCTGAGAGTAAGCAAAAGGTGGATATCTGGCACCAAGGAGCCATGGCTACTGTGGATGGCATCCCTTACCTTGAAGGACGATCAGTCCTTCATCTGAGTGTCCCAGTTTACCCACACCCATGATGCCAAAAGATTCCAGCTTGTCTTTGACTTAAGTGAAAGCTGTCAAGAGAAGGTCTAAAGCCAAAGACAGCTGATGGAACCGGACTGGGAGGTGCCATCCTTCCATCACTTGGGAGCAACACTAATTTTTAGAGAGATGTGCTCTGGTCTGGGCAGTGTGGCTGCCCCAGTACAGCCACACAAGCCCATTTCAGGATGCTGTTTCATGCTGTGAACTGTGACAGCTTGCTGTCACTCTTCCCAAGGGAATGGCAGAAGAGCAGCTCATCTGCAGGACCACAAGAAGCTCCTCCTGTCAAAGATCTTTGTGATCTCCAAGCAAGATTTGCTACTAGGCCAGGCATAGTGGAGAATGCCATTTGAGGGTGGTTCCCTTAGAGACTGAAACTGCTCAGAAATGGGAGTTCTTAAGAATAAAGTGTGTCCTGGGACTTATTTTGTAATCAGCTGTCTTTTAAACATTTTCATATCTTGGTAGGTGTTTGGTGAATATGGCCAAAAGGCTGGATTTATGGTGAATATTCACTAGGAATGCTGCTTAAAAAGTTTATGAGAAGCTATAAAGCTGACAAACAATATTCAAACATCTCTAGGGAGAGGTAGCTGCTGTTTATATCCAATTTGAATTTTTCTAATTTGCGAAGCAGAAGACAGCACCAAAAACTTACTCTTTCATAAGAAAGAAATGCCCTGATTTTACTTTAAGGTGTCTGTCCAGAATACAGGGGGTGGGGATTGAAGAAAGGATTGCATTTGCTTCTCTCTTTACAGGGTTTGGTAGATAATTCCCTTCTTCCTTGGTAAATACTGTGCTTGCATATAATAAGCATTTCTGGATGTCAATACAATAGAGAGCAGACGTGTGGGGAGGGAGTTGAGTATGGCTACTGAAGATACAGATGTGATTTTAAAAACCATGCAGAAGATGTCACAACTCTAATCACCTTCTGGTCCAAAAGGAATCTAACCCCTGTGTGAAAAAATTAGTATCTGCCTAAACAGTCTTCATTATGGTGCTCCAGGAGAGTTAGACGGATGCATGAACCTTGACATTCTTTCTGTGATAGAGACAGGTCACATCTTTTGCCTGCTCAGAACACCAAAGCAGGTTCTTCATACAATGTGCAATACAATATAAGTGAATTTCACAAGGATTCCAGTGTGAGAAAAATCTACCATGGGCTATAAAATTCATTGGTGTTGCTGTCAAATAGAAAATGGGCTAGAGGGACTTTTTGTCTGGTCCAGTACAGTTATTCTGATACTCTTGTTATAAAAAAGCTGATTTAAGGGTGGTTTTTAGAAGCACCAATAATCAAAACCATATCTAAAAACTGTGGCAATTTGAGTGCTCAAATCTTAAAAAACCCCAAGCCCTAAATACTTTATTTACTGGGACTAACAACCAATTTTGAAACTAGCAACCCATCTGAATATAACCACTGTACATGGCACAGCATTCTCCTGGCACAGCTCTACTTTCCAGGAACACCTTAGGAATATCCCATAATTTGTGTTCAAAGGAAAGCTAACTAAATGCAGGCTTAAGTAGCACTGGCAGCTCTTGTGATGTTTTCATGAACCTGAGAGTATTTCATGTTCTCTTCAATGTCTAAAGTCCTGGATTTATTATGAGAATCACACATTAGACATTTGAAAAAGCAAGCTTCTGGTTCTGTCTGCAGAGAAAACTTGAAAATCTGAATTTTAGACTCCACAATCACAAGACAGCCACTGCTTAAAAAAAAAAAAAATAAAAAAAAAAAATAAAAGCTCACTACATACTTTTTGGGAACCTGGTTCAGAAATTGAAGTTTTGGTTTGGCATTGATGCTTAACTTCAGCTTTGCAAAATAGTCATGTTAATTTCTAAACCTTGAAGTTTTCCATATAAAATTAGCAGGTTTACATATATTTTAGGGGCTGTAATTTAATGACTGATCGATATGAGTTTGCAAAGGCCATAAAAACAATTCTTTTCTCACACACTTTTTCTGGATCATGCCCCACTTTTTGGATTTCCGCATCTGAAATGAAGGAGGCAAACATTTATATTTAGAGCACATTCATATCCAAAACATGCTGAAACGGATGGGCCTCTATCAGCATTGCTGGACTTTTGTATCAGCACTGCATTGAGAGCTCTGGCATTGGGTCCAGAGCAACGTGCATCTGCAGCTTCTCTAACTGAGAAGGACAAATGTTTAGTTTCTTCTAGATTGAAATATAAACTAGGGTTGACCCTTGCTGGAAGAAATGAGAAAAATGGATTTAGAAAGGAGAATACAGAGGTTTCAGTTTGCTGAGTAGTTGCCATCTCAGGTTTTACTGCAGCTGCCCTGATGCTTGCTGTCAGCTCTCACTCTGTGGCTCCTTCTCAGCTGACAGTGGACAAGTAGCAAAGTCCTCCCAGGTCATGCACCTTCCTGACAGGTCTCTGGCCTGGCTGGTGGGGCAGCCAGTGCTTGGCATTGAATAACTTCATGAGCCTCTATCCCAAGCCAGGCTTGCTTGATCTCCTGTGTTGGATTCACTCACAGTCCTCCTTAAGTCTGCCTTCCTTGGCAGAACTAGTAGGTGGAGAGACAAGTACAGCAGTCTCTGCCAGATACCCACAAATGAGATTAGAGTGCAGTTGTTAGGGCTGCAGACAGGAGTCAGATCCCCTTATGATGCTCTGCTAAGGGTTTCTTCTGCCTCCCCATCTGCAGAACTCCCACAGAAGCTTGCCTTCCCTGGAGCTCTCCAGCTATGCCCTGCTTTCCAGAGGCTGTGACGTTTAATATTTTTATTGCTGGGAGAGGAGGAGACAAATTCCATGTCCTGCTTTCTTGAGATAGGAAGTAAGTATAACCAAGCACTTTTTCTCTGACACTTGCTTAAGGCTACAGCAGAAGGGATGATATGAATATGATCCTCTGAGGATAGGAGTAGAGAGTGGAGCCTGGTGACCCTCAGGTATGCCATTTACCTGAAAAATTGTCTCTGGAAACAATGCTGTGTGTTGCTGTCTCTGTCTGTTGAAAGCAGATGGCTTACTAGGTTCTATCACAGGGGATTAGGTTGTAGAGTTCAACCAGCTGCATCTGTACTTTTTGCAGGTAACAGAAATACAGCCTCCAAAGAGTGAATCATAGAGAAGACTGAAAATAGGCCTGATTGTTTGTGTTTTATAGCTTGAATTGCGACCAGGAAGAATTACCCATGCTTGGTGCCTCTCTTGGAAGCTGAGCAGCAAGAGGCAGCTCCTGATCACTGCAAGCCATCAGCCGCAGCTCTGAGCCAACCCCTGGGAGCTGGCCAGGCAGAGCTGGGACTGTGCTGCCCTTCCCCACCTGCCAGTCAGAGCACTGTTGTGGTCACAACTCTAGAGCTTCATCCCAAACACAGATTCTTTAATAGACACCATGCAAAATTATTCTCTCACCAATATGCAGTTTTTTCCTACCTTTCCCATTCATGCAGAAAGACTTCAGTAGATACTTTATGTCAATTAAGGAAAGAAAAAGAAGAATACTACTGAAATTCATCTTCAACATGACTGAATTGTAGAATATTTAGCTTTTGGTAACTGCTTTTTGGTACATAAATAATGGCTTTCATCTGAAATATAGCCCTGTGTTATCCCCAGCAGAAAACTAATATCCCATCTAATATTCCCTTTTTTTTCATGTAGAAAATGAATAGTCTATACTAAACTTTCCTGTTTTAGGGAGACTGTGAAGCAAGACCGTGCAGTCTGCACAAATAGTTTTGGTGTTTTGTCACCAAAAATTTGAGGGGGTGGAGAAGAAGGAAAAGGGTGGAGGAACCTCCTGGTTCTCGAGCACTCCTAGATACCAGAAGTTCCTAACAAACACAAACTAGAGCTTAGTAGGGGAAAAAGTCTCTGTAAATAAGTGTAATTCATACTAAAGTAAAATAAGAAATCTAGTGACTTCAATGTCATGCTTTCTGAGGTGCACAATATACAGTGACCAAAGATTGTATGTTTGCCAGCACTTCAGCTAGCTCAGATTGAAATGAAGTGGGTCTGAAAAGAAAGGTTATACAATAAAATAATTGAGAAATACCATTATAAACAACACCTGGTATTCACATGCATAAAAGAACCTTTGATTTACCAGTCCTAGCCCAAATATCACTTCACACCTGCCCTTTCTTGAACATGGGGTTTACTTCTCGTTGGTGCAAGGGGAGAAATCTCACAGCCTTACAGATAACTCTACCAAATCCTGCAACAGGCCCATTGCTATGAGCCAGTTAATAAGGTAATTCAAGAAGCCCAAGTTTGTTTCCGTAGCTACATAACATTGCACAAACATTTTGGTTGCAATTTTGTGGCAATGGTTTCACAGTTATTTGATTAAACTGCAGGGCTGTACTGCTTGGAGCCTGGGAGTGTCTGATATCAGTGAAAGCTCTTTAGAAGTGCTACAATTTAAAATTACAGCTTACCCTGTTTGAAGGGATATTTTTAGTCTATTTATTCAGAGTATAAATATAGTTCTCTACATCACTGGTTTAATGTCTCTCTTGCGCTGGTCAAAGACACTTTACCCAGCTCCAGACAAAGGTCAACAAATGGGCATCTTTTTTTTCCCCTTCCTTTCCTTTTTTGTAAAGCAGCATTAAGGGCTTTAGAAAGCAAAGTATCTTGTAAGCAAAGGCTGCACGTCTAACCCCTTCACTGCAGTGACCTACTTATAGGAAATACTCCTATTGAAAGGGGCTTTTTCCAAGATCTAGTATTTCACACAAAAACATACCTACAATTAGATGGAAAGAGTTTAAGGGATCCCTGAGCAAAAATAATCGAAAGAATAAAAGGCGAGAGAATGGAAATGGTGATGAATCACCACACAGTCAGGAGGAGTGATGTAGTGCATATTTCTATGAATGGCCATTCTCTGGCTTTATTATCAACAGTTCCATGAGTTTTTTACTTCTGATTATTTGTTTGGGTGTCAGGGGGACTTTTGTGCCTGCAAACCCTTGGAAACCAAAGTTTTATGTACATACAAAAAGCACAGTAGTGGCAGTGCAGGCAGCCACATCCCTGCTCAGCTGTTGCCCTTGCCCTTGACCTAAAGGGACCCTCCTTTCCACACGACCACCCAGCAGCACATATTTGGTTTCTCTGTTAATGTAGCTCTGGGCTTTTCTTGAGCTGGGCTTGCTCACTGTGCTGAACTGTGACAAATTCTTCACAGAGCAGTAGGGTTGGGTTGATTTCAGGCTTGATGGGTGCTGGAGGAATGGGGGAAGAGGTAGAATTTCTTTTAAACATGTTGTCCTTCTAGCTGGAGCATACCTAAGCCTTACTGCAATTTACAGAACTGGCCATACAGAAAAGACCATAAAAGTAGGCTCTGGAGTTCACATCTCAGTGGAGTTCCCACCACAAAAAAATCCATAAGAGCAGAATCACTTTTGTATGGTGTCTCTCAGCATCTCATTTGGGAGGTGCAAAAATCTTAACATCTTTCATATTATGAACTGGGGAGTGACATGTGCCGGGGGGAAATGCATGTAATGTCCTTTGGTGGAGGAAGAGAAGACAGTTAAGTTTTTTTCAGGTGAATGCCAAGGAGTAAAGGAGCTTGGCTGTCCAAGATCTGAAGAATGGCAGTGAGACTTCTGCATATGTGGAAAAAGGCTTGTGACCAGGAGGCATAACACAAGTACACACCTGAGAAACTTCTGTTGTTTCTAAGGACACACATTTGTCAAAGTACATAATAACTATCCAGCCACCACCTATTTTTTTGCATCTTTTCAAGATGAAAAGTTTAAGATAATCCATTTATTACTAGCTTACAATAAGTAGGCAACTTTTCTGAGAAGGAGCAAAGTTTTAGTGAGGAGTATTGTTCTCAGGATTTTTTTCCAGTTTTGACTATCTATTAGGAAGATTTTCCCCAAAGAGCATGACCCAGAGAGGCAGGAGACTTTTCAAGACCTTTCAATCCTGTTCCCTGTTCACTATAAGTCTAGGCATGTGTCATGATCTTTGTATGTCCCAGTTATTCACAAAAAGTGTCTGGTGAATCTCCCAGTCTCATCTCTGCAATCTGAGATCACACTCTTAATCTACCACCCAGACACTGGTGTGGCTAAATACAATCCCAGGAAAAAAAAAAAAAAATCTAATTAGTTTAATCCTCACTTCATTACTTGACTCTTCCCATCCCCACCTCTTTCTTTACTCTGTCCATTTCAGAAAATGGAGATTTTGACTTTCTTGGGATGATTAAAATGCAAGGAAGGATGCAGAGCAATGCTCTCCTCCCCAGACTGCAGCGCAGGGGCTGCGATCGGCAGCTCTGCACTCGCCTGGTGTGTGGAATACATATCCACATCAAGGGGAGTTCCTCCCGCAGAACAAAGGTGGAATGCGCAAGCGGGAGCAGCCGGGGCACCACTGAAAAACAGGGGCTGCTCCTGTGCGGCAGATGAAAGATAAATCCAGTCTCCATTGCGGGCAGAAGAATGGTGTGACGTAAGTGGTTTTCCTGCTGATTTTTGTCCCAGTCCCAAAGAAACCTTTGGAAAAAATCCCCAAATGCTCAGCATATAGAATAAAAAATACTGGGGAAGTTGCTTGACACTCCAGTGAGGTACACTGGAGCCCCAGAACAGCACGGTAACTTCTGTGTTGGGTGTGTGGCTTCTCTATCCCTTGAGCACTCTGATTTGTAGTATCTGCAGGCTGGGATGGGACTCCCCCAAACACTGCAGTTCCCATCACACAAATCCTGCAAGCTTCAATGTGAAAACAGCCCTTTCTGAATTCTGCTCATGAAAGCTGAGTGGATGTCACTGATCTCAGCCACCGGCTAGCCTTTTCCAATTCTTTGTGAATTATTATAGACAAAATAAGAAATATGTACTTTAATCTGGACTTTTAGAAGCCTTGATGACCTACATTGCTTAGCTGGAGAAGTAAAACTTGCTAGCTCCTTCCCCAAGTTAATTTGTATTTTTTAATTGCTGCTAGATTAAACACAGATTATCCATTATTTTTTTATATACTTTGGAGTTTTAGGACTACATACAGTAATCTGTATCCTACTACCCCCAGAAAAAATGCCATTTCCTATTCATGGGGCAGAAATACAATCGACAACAATGTGATTGTTGCATAACACATCACCTACTCCACAGCAAGGACTGCACCTGGAAAATGTTTATTATAGCCAGAAAGACAGCCCTCCCTGTAGATATTTTAGATGTGACTCATGATAATGACTAATAGAAAGTTACTTTACTCATAAATCTGCCTTGTCCTTAATCCATCTGTTATTCTTGTTCTTACAAAAGACAAAACAATTTAGCAGAATGTTTTTACACAGATATAATACTTTTACATGATTGACTCTCCACTGCGGCTGGAAAAGCAAGTCATTATGTCATGAGAATATAGGGTAGGAATTCCTTTTGGATAACATTTTTGCAATGGCAACTCCAGGTGAGCCATCTAGAGGCAAACCCAAGATTTTCTTAAGAATTCTCCACACTAGTAGTGTAATGAATTCCTCTCAAATAAATGTCCTCAAAAGCTCAAAGCATCATATGTACCAAGAGCTAAGATTGCCATCTGTTAAATTCATAAACCTCTTACACGCTTTAATTTCCTGCATGCTCATACTATGAGTTTAACAGTTTCCTCTACTTTGAAAAATAATTTCTGAGAGTGGTTTGGAATGGTTTATGCTAATGTAGTATCAAGAAAAGCCTATTAATTATAATAAATAATATACCAATTAAAGGAGGGATTTTAGAGTTAAAATAACTTGGCATCTCTTCCTGCTCTTCACTCAGTGTGACACTGGAAAATTCTCTTAACTGGAGTAAGTTTTACCACCCATAATGTACAGCTCATGATTTTACCAGCTTTGTAAAGCTCTTATGATCTGAAATACTAAAACACTACAATAAAGATACATGCACAGTAAATACAATACATGGCCACATTCTGCCTTTACTTCCCTCTTGCTTAGTCCTATTAAAACCAGAACTACATGGTGCATAAATCAGAGCAGAGCAAGCAGCCTTCTTTGCACTTAGCAGTAGCACATCACAACACAGCTTATGAAACAGGGATAGAAGTCACCAATCTAAAACACAGCTGGGCTCAGAATAGGGGTGCACCTGGTACACCCTGTGGGAGAGTTTAGAGTGGGTAGTAATCATGGGCTGATTTACTATTGAAATTACTCAACTATTTGAAAATGTCTCAATTCACACAAATGTTCCCCACGCCATCTAACTCTATTGAAATATGAGACGTTTTTGACAATGTGCTGGCTGAAGTAGTGCAGCCAAAAGCCTGACCTCCACCACAGGACCAGCACTCAAGCTGATTACAGGGTGCAGGCTCAGCAGGGCCAACCAGGCTGTCAAGTGGGAGGTGTAGCTTCAGCCCCAGGGACTCAGATCAAACTGAGACTACCCTGATTTAGAAATTGCTGGTGTCCATTGCAGCCACTATTACACCAGACACTAAAAGTAGATGCACATGTTCTGCCTTTGTACCAACTACAGCAATTGCAATGGGAAACAGAAGTGAAAAACCTCACTCAGTGGCTTTGTTCCAAGCCCACACATGGGCATCACTGCTACACACAGAGTCACCCTTGGGGTCTGGAAGAATCCTCTTTGGGCTACCAACAAGGCCTCAATGACTGTGTTAAAAACATCTGTACGAAGCCTGGGATGTAATCCGTCATTGAACTTCTCCTGGTAGTACAAAACATGAAACCTACAGCATGTGTCAGACTGGACATGCACTGCCTTGAGTACTGCTGTGTGAGGTTGGTCTCCCAAGGGTAGAGGTTATGGTGGCTGGGAGCTTTGGGAAGCAAGGAAGGATGAGAATAAGGAACAGGCTTTTCCTTCCCCAAGTTCACAGGGCATACTGGGATAGCCACTCCAGGAACACATTGTGTTCTTGTCAAAACCATAAACGAAACGGAGAGAGGCAAGGATCCAGAGTAATGATTCCTTCTGGGAGCTAGAATGGATCAGAGAATGTCCTATACCTTGGAAACAAAAGGTTTCACATGGCTTGACACTAATTCATGGAAGGGGGTGGTGAGGATAGACAGACAAAGGTGCAAGTCAGGCTAGGAGAGTACATGGACTTCTGCCTGTTTTTTTCCTGCAAGAGCTGGACATGGTGTTTGACTGGGTCCCCTAGAGACAGGCCTAAGTTCACAACCTTGTATCTTGGCTACTGGGGCTGTTGTTTCTAGCTAGATGATATATGGGAACATCAGGATTTTACTGCCTGGTGTATTCACAGGACCTGGAAAGGTTATGACTTGCAGCCAATGAAATGATATGATCCTATTCTTAGTTTTATGGGGCGATCAAATTTTAAAATACGTACATTCAGGCAAGGGACTACAGCAACTAAATGCCTTCTTGCTTGACAAATGTGTGTGGCTTTGAAATGGAATCTCTGAATTTTGATGACAAAGTGTGCTTTCTGTTCAGTTTTAATTCTTGCTTCTGACCAGCCAACTAATAGGAAAATTAAGCTTTTTTCCAGACATCTAAAGATGTTCTGTTTGAAGTACAGGTGAAAATTCGCTTTCTTTGGTTTAGTGGGAGCTATACATGAACAGTTACTATTGCAAGTCCCCTTTGCTAATGAACAGCAAAGGGCAGATTAAGCAATTTTCAGAGTTGTTGAGTTGAAATGGGAGGCAGAGATGGGAACTTGTTTCCCTGCAGATTAAGAATTTGCATACAGAAGTGAAATGGACCAGAACCATTGAACCCATATCATCAGGATTTGACTCTGCTTCACAGCTGCAGGGCTGGATACTGCTGTGGGTGATCTGACTCTAACTACATTTACATAGGCATACATTAACAGTGCATCCCCTGAAGTCAATAGACTTTAACATACATTTGGATAAGCAATTAAAATACAATCCTGCAGAAAGCATCATGAAACTGATAACATAAAATGAAATAAGTTATTAAAGTTCCACTTAGAATTCTTAAGAACCTATAAACATATAGTGAAGTATATTAAGTTATTTCTCCCAAATGTAGCTAGTTAGCATGGAAGCATGTTGAAAAATAAGGCATATAGTGAGAAACAAGAGACACAGGCTTCACTCCATAGGTCTGAATAACCCTTTGCAAAATAAATTATGCAAAAATATCTCACATGTTAATAATAAGAAAGTCTTCGCTCTTAGGGATTACAAATTCCCAAGATTTAGGATGCGTGTTCCCACTTTAATTTTTTTTCAGAACCAGAGAGAATTGTATGGTAATTGTTGATTCTGCAATAAAAATTCTAGCAATACTGTTAACTGACTTTCCCTCCCCATGTCTGTTGGTAATACAGTAATTTTTCCACCTCCAGGATTATATTACCTGCCAACACATCCCCAAATGGTTTGGAAAAGAAGGGAATGTTATTGCACTGCTTTAGGCCATGTCTACGTTGGGTAGTTGTACCACTTTAACCATGGTTAGCTTACATTAAAGTAGCTGGTGCGTATATCAGACTGGTTTTCAAAGTGATTTAATACCTCAGGCTACACTAAGCAGCCCTCCTTAAAGCAGACATTAATCCATTTTGCAGAAGCCCGTTCCCTTTGGAGTTCATATGGCCCTAGGTGCTCTGCTGCCACAAGTTCTTTACTTAGTACCTCTGTACTAAGCTGTCTTGATATTTCTGTGTCTCCAGTGTGTTGATGCTGCCTTTGCTAGATGCACTTTCTGTTTAATTATCAGTAGCCCTACAGACATCAACATATCAAGCTTATCTATCCGCTCTAGGACACATGTACCCCTCTGGGTCTCTTCATGGACCTGTGCTTAGTTCTTAGACCCGACCTCACCTGCCAAAGACACTTACTCAACCTCACCACAGGAAGATATCCTGCAGTATAGATGCTTTCAGGGAATTGCAAGAGCAGAAAGGCAAAAGGCTGACCAAATCTTCATTCAGTGCTGAGTTAAAATACAGGACTCTGGTAAAAGTACAGTAAAACAAGAGGCCACAATGGAAACACAAACAGAGCTCCTAGACCCAGGCTTTAGACAAAGCCAAAAACTAGCAGGGTGCATGGTGCCTGCACTGTGATAAGTACCCACAAGGGAACTGGCAGGCTCTGAGGACTCACTGAAGGTGCCCAGTACCCCATGCACAGATGTGGTCTGACCTGGAAGAGAGTTACGGGATGCCTGAGACTATGCAGATGGAACAAAAGCAGGGACAGTCCGGGAAGGGAAGCCACAAAGGAACACAAAATCAACAGCCATCTTATCTCCACTGCTGGGATATACCAACAAGTATAATACACTATACTGTTACACAAGGGCCCACAAGGTTTTCAGAGGGCTGGGGTATTTTATTAGGAGCTCAATTGAAGGAGGTAGCCCCCTTCCACATTTGGGTTCAGTCCTCTCACAGACATCACCTTTGTCCTTTAGTACGTGACATTCACAGCTTTCCTCTGTCATGAGGAAACTCCTGAGTCCTTCCTCCCAAATCCTACACCCACATTAAAAATTGATACTTTTAATTTCCAATTTAGAACAGAAAAGATCTGGGTGATACGACAGCTGTAGCAAGACACAAGATTTCCTCAAGAACAATCTTCAACTTTGTAGTTGAAATATTTTAACAAAACTACAACAGCTAATCAAGAAGGCTTCCAGTGCTCATGGGTATAGAGAGGATACCCAGGTTCTTTATAGCATGACACAAACAAGGACTCACAAGTACACTGTAACAAACTTAGTGTTTAAATGAATTCCAGATCTCAAATTATTACAACAACCAAGACTCTTGTATTATTTAACCTTCTTTTCCCCTTATACCTTGATGGTTCTTCATGCCTACTTGTTTTATGAATTTTGTGATTATATACTTCTTAAATTATAATAAGTAGCTGTATACCACCTAAGTATACAGTACAGTTATATACTTGGGTTTGGTATATATAAAGTTTTGTATCATATAGAAGAGAAATGATTGAGAGCTTTTTGTAAGAAAGCATAAGAAAACGTGTAGCTCTCTTGCATGATGCCTTGGAACAAAAATTTCCAAGTGGATGACCCAAGCATAGCAAGACAGCCTGGTCAGTTGCTTCCAAGCCCTTGTACTTAAAGGATCAAAAGGATCTGATAGCCAAGGGCTCCAACATGAGCTTATAAAAACATAAAATGCAACTTTATTTTTTTCTACTGGAAAATAAAATACTTTTTCTGCAGAGAAATTATTAGAAGAACCGTTACATAAATGACAAGACCATGTAGGTCCCACACATTGGACTGGAAGATTAAAGTTTCAAAGAACTGAGAGCCTTCAATGTTTGACTTTTGTCGTATTGCTTGAGTGTCTCTGAAAAAGCTCTGCGTTTCCAAAGGTTGGGGCTGTTATTTCTAAAGACTTCAGCAGGGCCACAGTTCCACACTGGCTCTTACTCTAAAATAAACATGCAACCTCAACCACAAGCAAGAGCAATTGCAGTGATTTCTGCAAAGCTGTGTCATGCTGTATGTCAGAGGCTGCTCTAGATGGCCAGAGTGGACCCTTGTGGCTTATGAAACAATGAAGATTCACATGCCAAAAACATGGTCTGAACAAGACGAGACCTTTGCAAAATCAAATCTCGTGGATTTATGCACATACCTAAATGCTCTGCAAAGTCCAGATATTTTGCATTCTTATTTTAATATCAGATTTTTGTTGGCTGGAGTGCTTATTAATTGTGGTTGCTTGCTTTATTACAAGAGTATGTGACTGCAATCAGTCATACCACTTGAAGAATTTACTGTACCCATTAGAAAAACCATCCCAGTGTCATTAAAAACTTTGCACATGGTTTTAGTGGAGTATCCCAGGGCTGCGAATTGGGAAGAGTGGCTCTCCTATGTAGCTTATTCATTTTTAAAAAAAAATTTCTTGCCTGATTTGATGTTACCACAGACCAGGCCCTGCCCCAGGGGTGCATAATGAGTTGATAGGAGCTGTGGCACAAAACAAAGCTGGAATTTGCTCCCCCACCCAAGACAAAGTGCCTCTGTGGTTGCACAGCCCTGGGCTACCTCAGTGGAGCTGTGTGTTGAAGAAGCTTGTGTAGGAAGAAAAACGCTTATTCTATTAATCATCTCAAGATGGGCTCTGAACTGTTCACATTCATCGATCAACAACAATTTTTGTCATTCAGCCATGAAGTAGGATTTTGCAGGAAGGAGGTGAACAATATATTTCTGAAACTGCTCTGTTACCTCCCCACTTCCCACGCTCAGAGGCCAGGTATTGATCTGCTCTTAGCTCTGCCCTGCCTCTTGCATTAACCATAGGATTTGTCTGTTGTAACTACAGCTCCTTGCTTACAACAACTGGAGTTCTCCATCCTTGGCAGACATATAATTGGTGTGATGAATGCCAGTATGTTAAAGATTCAGAGGTAAAGTGTTGGAGTCCAGGGCATTCCTTTGGTTGCCCTGGAGGGTCAGGGACCTGGGCAGGGGGGTCTGGGACCCCAGCCCAGAGCTCAGAGAGACACTGGATTTGATTGCAGTCCATGGGAGAGGCTTCTTGCACTGCAGGAAGCATTGCAGGCCACAAGAGTGTGAAAAATAGTAGTTTAGTATATCATAGGGTAAAAAAACAGTGGGTTTGGGATTTTTGGCATTGAAGTGAATGGGGCAAGATGGAGAATTTAGGGCGTTGTCCCTTTCTTCTTCCTTCTTGTTCCCTCACTCCATTTCTGCAGTGACGTTGGCACAAAGTAGCTAGTGAGGATTGGGTCAGAGTAAAGATGACCTTTTTAGTAATAGTGATAGACATTGGTAATAAATAGTAAATAACAAATACATAGCAATTAGTATAAAAGATAAGGACAGCCCAGAGACAGGAGGAGTCACCAGATGTCCGAGCCGCGGCAAACATCTTGTTAAACTGAGAAAATTGTAAGATAAGAACTAATAAACGAAGCATGTAACCTTGAAGACTCTGTCTTTTCCTGCGTTTGGCACAGAGCTTTGCAGAGGGCCAGGACTCTAAAACCACCTGAATGCCGGGGAATTTAAACTCCTGAAAAGGAGCCCTCGCAGTAAAGTTGGCCCCAGAAGTGCATGCACACTATTTACTTGTGAACACAGAAGGCTCTAAGCTCCCCTCAATGAATTCACATATAATTTTTGCATCATGTGCTCAGAGACAATTTGGCAATGTATAAATTGTGGTTGCAAGAAGCCTTTTTTACTTTATTTGCTTGAATGATTTTTTTATTAGTCCTCAAACCTTTGGCATTATTGCACCGTGGAAGAATTTTATAGAGAAACAGTCATATTCTGGGGCTTTGAATTTGCATTACCCCAATTAAAAATACAAAACCCCAAACCCCAACAAGACAATGAATAAAAAACTCCTGCTTTGGGCTTCACTCATGGTAGGTTTGGACTATCTTCAATGAAGAACACAAAACCAAGTTCCGCTTTTCCTGTTACACATGGGATTTGCTCTTGCACAACTAATAGTGTTTAACTGGAGGCTTGCTGGTTGACTTGCACAAGGTCTTTTTGCATCAATCCAGATTATATTTTGTTTAATTCAATGCTTTGTTGGCACATGGTAGAATAGATAAAATGAATTTGTGAATTCTAGATAGAATAACAGTTATTTTACTTATGAAATTCTACTTCCAGTAGAATTGTTTGGGGTGTCCTCCCAGAAATTTGAGGGATTTAGTATAAAATCAGCCTTCAATCATGCAACTGTTTGTAAGTGAAAGAGCCAAATATCATCCAGGAACCACAAAATATGTGTATGAGAGTGTGATTCAGACTTAAATAAAACCTTTCACCTGTCATCACAAGGGGAGAAAACTAAACAGTGTTAAATACAGTCACTATAAATGATGTTAACATTTTACCAGAGTATAGTTTCTGCTCAGGTACTTTAGGGCAGCTTGTTCACTCTCTTAGCCTTGTACTATTTCCTGTGGGTGCTGCCCTGAGAGCTCGTAACATTCAAGAAAGGCCTATCAGATAGTTTTCATATACTAAGTGCTACTTTCAAAGCAATTATTACTGCTTTTAACTTGTGGCTGGTGTCTTCAAAGAGCTAGAGAATTCATTCAGAGGAGCAAGGAAATAACATTATGGATGTATAAACAATATACAAATATCTTACATCTCTATGCATGCAAGAAATTTCTATTTGAATGACAGTGATCACCTTCAGTATGGCCATTCATCTCTCAAAACATTTCCTAATTAATTGGTTCTAGTAAACCTTAGAAATTAGACTTTTAGCTTAATAAATAAAATAAAACATTATTCAGCCCAAGTATTTATTACATAGAGAATATATTAAACAGTACAATTAACACTGATTAATAAGTCTCAAGAAGACAATGCTCCAAAATATTTTTTCAAAAATAGAATGGTTTTAGAAATTATAACCTTGCTGACAGAGGTTAATTTTTCTGCTTAAAGGGAGTATTTTTATCTTAGCTAAATTCACTTCAATCTTGCCTAAGTTACAAGCAGCTGCTGAATGAGAATTACACATAAGTAAGCATGGGCTGAAACAGGAACAAGTTCTTAAACCTAGATTGCTTGATAGTTAAATGGCAGTAGCATGGCCCAAACCAAATTGAACTATGCTACTGAAAATTTTGGCCCTGATGATCCATATGGTTGGGTTTTTTCCAAATTACCTGTTCAACAGTTATTTGTAAAACATACCTGATGAAAAAAAAAAAAAGTCAAAAACAAAACCCAAAAATCTACTTTGTTGTAAAGTAGTTATTTAGCAATCTTCAAAATAAGCATCTCAGCATCTCAGGCAGGAATTTTCACTTAACACATTTGAACTTTTACAACTTACATAAAACAACACCAAAAGAGGAAAATGCACAATTCTCTCAGCTGCACAAGTATAAAGCAAGAGTAGGGATGCTAACTACACTACATCAAGGTAGGTGTTTCCAGGGACATCAGAAGAAATGCTGTCTGGTAAGCTTTGACCTTACCTTTGGATTCATTAAGGGACAAAGCTCACAGAGGTTTAAGTGTTCAAAAGAGAGGCAGGGGGAGACTGCCAGAGGGGAAGTGCCTTATTCCTCAAAAAAACATGCTTTCCCCTGGGACCCTGAGAAGGGGGAGTCAGGAAAATGCTTTCTCTACACTCACTATCATAGGAGAGATTACTTTAATCCTTCAGAGTTTGAGAGTGAAAGGGAAAGAGAAGGGCTCTATGTGCTTTCTCTCCAGTTGAATGCTCAGTAATAGACCTCAGCTGAGATAAAGCTGACTCAAACTTTTTTTTAATTGAAAATAATTTATTTCCCCAAGTACCAACATATCAACTTTACAAGGCAGGTTACAGCCGGTATCTTATATGTTGAAGGTATCATTCTGTCATTTAAATATTAAAGCTAATCACATCATATTTTAATGAATTCTTCCATTATTTTAATCTCTTCTAGGGAGAAGGACTAATTTTTAATGTGCTTTGTATTTATAGTTCCTGCTCTGGATTACTCCAGACTTCGAAGTGAGCAGCATCACTAGTACCAGTCAACAAGAGCTGCTGCAAACACTCCCTTCTAACATCTGCAAAGCTGTACAAATAAAAGAGTAAATCTTGTTCTGGTTACTAGGCTAAGTATCTTGCTGAAGGACCTGGTTCAGTATCATGAACATCCACTAAGGCTGCATCAAAACTTATCTACAGATCTTTAGAGATGGACAATCAAAGTTAACACAAGTGTTTTTCAGCTTTACTGAAAGGCTGAATGTACCATGTCTGTTTCTTGAGCAAGCTGGGCTCACTTCTGAAGACGTGTATGCATGTCACAGCTCTGCTCTTGAACAAGCATTTTTGTTCTTAACCTAAAGTCACACGCAGCCATTTTGATGGCCAAATCCAAGTCATCCTTAAAGCAACATACAAAAAGTCTCCCAGGTCATAAATTTTCCTTCCAACAGGCCTGCATTAGCAGGAGAATACAAAGCAGCTACAGATGTTTTTATTTGCTGAATCAGACTTAATAAAACAAAAAAGTGTAACCAAGCATTTACTCTGTATCGTAGACATTGACTAGGCATATAGTGCTATGACTCTTGATTTTTACAGTGCACAGATCATCCCGAGAGGAGAGAGTTCAGCTGGGGTAGAGAGAGGAACATCCCAAATGCAGAGCTGGGTTCTTCCATAAGCACCATTCCATGCTCTGCACAAGCTTCTTCATGAGGAGAGCAGCACATGCCAGGGCACTGTCCTGGCTCAGTCCTTTGGAGAGGCTGCTTGCTACATCACAACTTGCTAGTGAGTGCTCAGGGGACTGTGTGCCACCAGCCTTTCACCTCCTGCCAAGTGCTTGTGGCTCAGAAAACAGAGCAGAAAGGAAAGGAAGGGTGTCTTTGGGCCATGAGTGCCAGGACTTGGTGTCCGCACCCAGCCCTGCAGCACTGCTGTGCAGCCTGGCAGCAAAGAGCCATCACCCACTCTGAATTTGCAAATGCAATTATTTTCCCCCTGAGTTTAATTACAGTGACTACATCTTTATTAGGGAGGTATCTTCCCCTGCCTAAAGCCATAGCTCAAAGAAGGCTTTTCCCATTGCAAAATCTAGGATTAAAAGCAGATACTGCTATGTTTCTACCTTCACAAATCAAGATGATTAGTCATGAGATTTCTTGTTTCACTACCAAATAAGATAAGATAGTTACATGAAAACATTAACATGGGTAAGACTTTGACTGCTTGCCAATTAGTTTAACTGCTTAACTTGTGTGCAGAAACCATGGCAAACTGACAGTGGGTAATACAATGCAGGTGTATATGCTGGCAGACAAATTAAAGAAATTAGACCTTGATAGAGGTGATGACTTTCTAATTTCAGTTTTCATGGGGGTAATAAACAGAGCTCCATCAACTGAAAATTCACTTCCTAGGAGCAAAACCACAAATTGCAGGTGATCACAGGGGAAACATTATTCTGCTACTGGACATCTAACAGAGTGTTAAAATGCCATATCATTTTGGGTATCCTTTTTATAGTGCTTTGATGTAACATCTGAGTTTGCCTGTTAGACTTCAATGTTTGAAAACTTATGCCAAGAAAGAAATAAAGCAGAGCCATTTCTTAGCAAACCAAAGGAAGAGTTGCTTAAAGAGTAAAGATGAACACTTTGAATAGGAAAATGCTAAAAAATTCAAGGAAAAGATAAACTGTTCCTGCCGCTAACAAAAAAAACCCAACATACAAGTTTTTAGTTCTACAAGCAAGAAAATGTAAATTACCTGTGCTCTGAAAGCATAAAAATCCATATTCACGAGACTTAATAGAAAAAAATCATTCCCATACGAAGAGTCATCACCAGACTCTATGTTCCTTCCTTCTAGCTGCCACTCTGAACATCATGGCCTGCTGATGCACTGCTTGTCCCTGTTGTCTGCACAGGATATTGGTTCTCAGACAGACAATGTCCTCCTCTCTGGCTTTAAACTCCTGGGGTGTCTTTAAAGTACTGCCCCTCAACAAGTGTTAGGATGCCAAAGTTGTAGCAGAGCCCACTGATGAAGCAAGAGGAGGGCAACAAAAGTTAGGTAAGAAAAATGGAAGTCCTAAAGACCCTTAGTTATCTTGTAAAACACAGAAGGGTACATTCCTTTTTTCTGAATTACTGAGGCAAGATGTAATGCCTAAATAACATCAGTGGCATGACATGAACCTGGTTTTCCTCACCTGTTACTTAAATCCACACTACAGCCAAAACCAGTAGTAGAACACCAGTTTTTAGGAATGTTCCAAAAAGGACCCAAAAATATCGAGAATGCAAAATTTAATCTTTGTTATGTGTCCAAGTGGTTAAAATAAGGAAGAAAATTAGTTAACATACTAATGCAATGTGCAAGAGTTGATGGTGTTTATTACAAAGGGTTATTACACTGCTCAAGTCTAAGAGTTACGGAGAAAGTGACAGATCAAAGCCTCATCTAATGGTATTCTTGAAAGTGCAAGAAGAATTAGGGCTCTAAAAGAAACTGAACTGCCAGAGGATCTATGCAAAATCCTCTGAGAAACAGAAATATTCAAAAGTGAGAAAAGACACTCTACCATAATAAAAGTGCAGGTATCAAACAGACTGAAAAACTGACAGAAAAATTTCAAAGAAAATAACCCTAATTCATTGTGGCTTAATTAGATATAACATGAAAATTACACTGGATTCTATATAAATATTTATGTGGAAAGCGCATCTTGATGCTCAGAGGCACTCATGAAGACAAAGAGATGTGAAAGCATGATTAGAAGTGTAATGATCCCAAAAAGAAAATGCCACTGCATCGCTCTGATAATCTATGTCACCACCACTCCTTGAGACTGTGTAATCAGTCCTCTCACCTCAGAAGAGGGAATAAGACTTAAACAAGAGTAATGAGCATGATCTTAGAAACCTGTAGCAGCTTCTGTGTGAAGACAGATCAAACCATTCAGCATTCTGGTGAAAGAGCTGGAATAGGGTGCAACAAATGAAGTGGGACTTTTAAATATCAGAGGGTTTACTGAGATTAATATTGGGAGTTATTCATTAAAATACTGAGAGACAAACTCAGCAATAAAATCAAAGGCAGCACTTTTTACGTTATTATGTGTAGCTAGTTGCAAAACACTATCAGAAGCATTGAATGCCAACAGAGAAACAGAAGAACATTAACTTCTACATAATTTATACAAATTCATAGAACAAAACCTCAAAGGGCTGTTGAAAACATTAGTGCAAATGCAGCCTTAGTGTTAAAAAGGCTACAGATTACCAAAAACTACAATCTACACCAAGGATCATATGCCTGCCCTAATTTATGTTCTTTGCCTCAGCATGTGCTGCTGTCTGGCTGCTGTCAAAGGCAAGACATTAGTTTGGAGGGACCATTAACCTAATCCAGTAGGGCTGTTTTGGATTCAGGCAGGTCAAAATAACATGTGAAGTAGATCTTATAGGTCTTGAACATTCACACTTTATTAAAATTATTCAAATGGCAACAGAGCAGGTCATAGTAAAAAAACCCTAACATCATGCCAGGTTAAAATAATAACTAAAAAAACCCCAACATAATTTAAGATGATCTTAAGAAAACAGATTGCAAAAGAGATGTTGTGAATACTATCATGTTTTCCCCAAGAGCCCATGCAATTCAGATTCTTGGAGGCTCAGAAGTTCCTTTCCATGTGACAGAAGGAATCCACATTCAGGCATTTGACTTGGAGGATTCTTAAGCACCGGGGTGCTTTTTTTCTCCTAGACCAACCAGAGGATACATCAACATCCATCCCAGTTGTTTAACCAACAGCAAGGAGCTGAGGAGTGCCACACATCCTTCAGGAAGCACAAGATTTTCTGCTGGTTAATCAGCAAAGCAGCAGAATGCCTCAGCAAGAAAGTGCTCCATTTTCCCATGGAATTGATTTAGAAGATAATGAAGGGATAAATGCTACTAGGAAAAGGAATGGCTGTGAAGATATCAAGCACTCATGTCCTAGCAGACCAACCACAAATACAGGACTGCTTCCATACACTAACACAACAGAGCATGTTCCACCCCTGAGTAGCCAGTGTCAGCAGGAGGTCAGAATCCAAGACAGGATCAGATGTCTAGACTTCCTTGGCACATTCTCCACCCCTTGCACAAGATAAAGGATGCACCAGCCCAGGTTATCTATAAGGATGTACCTTGAGCCCTCAGCACAACAAAGGAGTAGAATATAGAAGGAAAATATAAAGCCAAGTAAAGGTAATTGCCTCTCACTTACAGAGTTTGTGCTTTAGGACAGTTTTGTTGTGGTATATCCAAGTCCACCTGATTCAAGTGCAGCAGACCAACAGAGTAACCTCACTTTGTAATTGCTCAACACAGAACATCACTTGACACTGAAACAGCTGGTCTAATAAGAGATATTGCTGCTCTGGACAAACCTTGCTTTGTATTGAATCAATAATAGTCAATCTCTTCATGTTTCCTTGGGGCAATTTTGTCCCCTTCATTAAAGAACAGAACAATCAAAACATAGGTTGACTCTGATTTTCACAAGGGTTTTGAATGCAAGGAGGACAATCAAGCATAACACTGCCATTTTTTCCTGACTGCTACATCTTCTGTGAAAGTGACCAGAAGTATACACTATTTATGTAGCTTCATTGGTTAACAAAGTAAGGCATCTGCTCATTAATCTTTTTCACTTCTGGGCCCTTCTTTTTTTAATGTTTTCAGAGTATTTGGCTCTCCTGCAATCATTGTTCAAACCATTGTCCATGCTGACCCATCCTTTTCATCCTACCCTCAAGTTCTATAACAATGCTACTGTTCTTTATAGTTATTGCTGTTAAGCAACAACTGCTTTCTGTTACAGTAAGTCACCTGTACAAGCAATTCACATATCAGACTTCTGGTTTCCATTTCCAGTTTCTTCTCAACTTCTTCCTCTCCTGTGGGCCTATTCTCACAGTGCACTTTATGAGCTGGAAATCTAATATTCGAACCAGCTATACTGATGTAGCTAAATTGCAACAATGACATCACCCTCCTACTGAAAGTGTTTAATGGTATTTAATTTTTCCCATGTTCAAATTTCCTTTTAAAACAGACTCAAGAAATGAATGCAAGAATTAAGTTCTTTTTTGTTTAAGTGTATTGTCTTCATTTTCAATTTTTTTTACAGAATGTGTTTGCCAGCTGTTCTTTTATTGTTTTCATACCTCTCTATATCCAGCTTTCTAAACACTTATTATTTGGCCCAAATTCTGCTCCCTAATGTGCATGATCGGAAGTCACAAGCATATGCAAGAGCTGGAATTGGCACTAGCTATTCGCCCACAGCCTGTCACATCTTTCAGTATTTTTTTACTATATCCGTTTCATTTTTCTTAAATGATCTAAGCTATTTTACTGAGGCAGCTTTTAACAGACAAGTGTGTATAACTAACGGCACATTCACTGAATTTAAAATTACCCAGATTTTATGTTTTAAAACTTAGAGTGAAGCAGGTTATTTAAATACAATACTCCTGACAGTTGAAGAGAATCCAGTTCTACTCACAAATTGGTGCAATTTTAAATATCACTTCAATTAGGGAGCCAGATCACATGAGTTATAGATTAAATTGGCTAGAAACCTTATATCATACAATACTTATTTGCCAAGTATTATAGCATATATATGGCATTAATAAATTCCCCTCCTCTTACAGCTTTGTAACATATTTCCAGGCACTTCTAGCACCTCACTCTATATAAACAGATGGAAATCTTTTAGACAAACATGGAGTTAGCTTGCCTGTATATAACATAAAATACAGCTGCTCATTCATGAAATGGAGAATTTTGAATCTTAATGACAAAGTATTTTTACTTTAACGTGAAAGGCAACATTTATACACTTTGCCATTGTTTTACCCTTTATTTTTAAAGTTGCCAACAACTAATCCAGAAAACAGTGAATTTTAAATTGTTTTAAGTTTTCACACACCGGGATATTTTTACTAAGATAGGGGTTGAGGGAGAACATAGTCCTAAAGGAGCATTTCATAGATCAGATGATTTATTTATGCAATTAAAAATTTACAGTAGGCTTTCAGCAAAACCTACCATGTTGTAAAATGACTTTTACCAGGATTAAAAGCATTTTACCAGCACCAAAAGGAGAGTTCATCCATGCTCTGAAGCAGCAGGTGCTAGCTACAACTACCTAAGCAAAATTAGTTAGCATACTAATGTTAACTCCTCTTAGTGCCTGTAAGTTCAGGCCTTGCAGTAAGTTTTACACATGAAGTGGCTGTAAGGACTTAAGAATGAGTCAGTCACAGTGAGTTGCTGCTGCTGTCAAAACCATCTATCACTGTGTCTAAAGATTCCCATCCTTGGCTGTGAAACTTCTAGATACCTTGTAACATGAATGCTATTGCAGCTGTACTCAGTTATATCAACAGATGTTTTAACAGAGACAGGATGCTGAAAGAAAATAACCCAGCTGGCTTAACTTCAACAAGCAGAAAAATACTTGGACTCCTTAGGAGTACTTAGAAGATAACATGACATCTGACACGTTCATAATGGACATCACAATGTAACAGAAAGGAACGGGGTTGATTTGACATTATTTGTTTCAGATAACAGGTGCTGTGGGCAGAGGAGAAGCAGTAGATGTCATGCCCTGACTTTAGTCAGGATTTTGAAATGGTTTGAAAATCATATCCAGAGAGCAGCTGTCAGCTGCTCTCTGTCAGGAGAGAAGGGTGTCTCAAAGAAGAGTTCTGCCACTGGCTCTGGTACTGCTCACTCTGTGGATGTTGGATGGTCAAAGTTAATTTGAATTCTAGTTAAAAAAAACCAAACCAAACCAAACCCACTCCCCCACCTCCAAATACAAGTCAGTAAGTAAACAAAGTAATATTTATCCTTAAGAAATAATTAACAATATAGGACTGTGCAAGTAGCTTATCTATAAAACAGATCACGGAATTGCAGCCAATTGTAAGCACAAATTCCATAAAACAGCCACTTCACTCTATTGATCTTGCAGGTGTCACAGAGTTAGAGTTACCTCCACTGTGGCCACCAGACTATAAGAATGATCAGTTAGGGCAGGGGAAAGAAATTAAAACTATTCAACACCTAGAAAATGCAGCACAAACTATGGCAGGAAAGGAAATCTTTGTATTCTCATAGAAGATAGCTTTAGGGACTTAGAGGTTTCAGCTGATGGAAATGACACTAAAGAAAATGACAAAAAGGCAGTGTTCAGAAATGTAGGAGCCAGCAACTACTGCAGTGGCCTTTGCTGCAAGGTTTTACAGCAAGGAAACAGGGGCAGAGACAGTGGAGGTACAGCTGATCCCACCTTGGCAAAGGAGGGTGGTTCTTGCAGATCTAGAAATACATGTCCTTTAGAGAAGGGGAGGTTTTAATACCAGTCCTCTTGTGTTTCTATTGCTGGACTGAAACTTAGACCTCTGTTAGATATTGTTGTTTCCTCTCCAACTCTTTTGAAAGCTCATTCTTTTGCTGCTTGAACCAAAAACTCCTTATGTTTTCTGCATCACCTTACAGAACATACTGCACAATTTCTCCTACCTGGACTGAAAATAGCAGTACAATTAGCTAAAAGGCACAGATCTGCAGGACTACAAACAGTGATAAACCATCGGGGGACTTCACCTGCCCCATGTTGACTTCTGTTTGGGCTAAAAAATATTTCAGATTTTGTCTTGTAGAGCTGCTGCAGAAGGAAAAGAATATAAGCTCTGCCCTTCAGACCAGGGAAGGAGTTAAAAAGGCATGAGAAACATTTACATGCCTTGTTTTAGTGTTCCACCAGAACAAGTAATTCCATAGGAAATGCTACCATGAGAACATTACAATTAATTAGATGTAAAAGCTATAAAATTAATCTTTGATAGATAAATACACAATGGAAAATAAATGCTATTATTTACACCTGATAAAGAGTGTAGAGGTTTTATGGCAATTTGTACTATTTGCTTATATTCAGAACAATAAATTAAAACATATTTTTGATGGAAAATTGCACTTTGCTTGTCTTTGTGAAGTGAAGGGTTTTTTCACAAAAGTATTCTGTACACATACAGGTTTCATCCAAAGATTTAAAAATTATTTTTAAATGTCTGCAATATCATCTGACTTATGGGATGGGTGCCACTTTCTTCCATGTCGCAGGGAAATTGCACCCCACATCACAGTAAGCCCAGAAACCCATGACACCTCCCAGATGACCAATTCTTGGTTTTCAGACAATACTTACACCCCATCCCAAACAGTCAAAAGTTTTCCTTGAAAGTTACTCCATGACCCCTTCACCTCTTCAGAATTTTAATTGGCAATTTTTCTTTAGTTCATAGTATATACCTGTTCAACTCTCAATTCCACCTAATGAAATAATTATGTTTTTGATATCTGCTCTGTTTAAATGACAGCTCAAGACTCACTCTATTCTCACCAAATTTCTAAATAGCAAAACCTTGGTATCCTTCTTCTATCAAAAGACCAGCTGCCTAGTCCTCCTTCTGCAGGGATAATACTTAGCATGTTGCCCTCGGCTTCAGTGACTGTAAAACTGTGTTTCTAGAAATGGTTTCTTAAACTAAATTGCATAACATTTCATTTCAGTCCTTGCTTTGTCAGATGCTTAAATAACCCATGAATTTGGTCTTAAGATGCTAAGCAAACCCATGAATTTAGATTTTTTTCTTTAAAGTGGACACTGATCCCCATTACAACAGAATTATGACAGTAACAGGAGGTAATACAATTATTTGCTTGACAACCATGTGGGAAGAGGAAAATGTAACTGTTCCTCCCTCCCCATCTCTCCAGAAAGCAGGTAAGGAAGGGACTGTTAACATAATCGTGGTACCAAGGATCATATACTCACTAATCAAATTTTTTTCTTTAGTAACTAATCATAATTAGTTAGTTATTATGTTATTTTTTCTTTAATAATACCTTCATTCACTCTAACATTACAATCCTGTCCTGTCTGGCTGCACTGGATGTTGTAGAAGCTTGCTACAAGGAGTCATTTGTCCTCCCAATGTGTAATGCAACAATAAGCATTATTAAACACATTTCTGATAGAATCTCTAAGAATTATTATATATCATGCAAAGATTTTTTCCATCTATAAGAATGAGTTTAATAAAACATTATTAGAAAAAGAAAGGCTGAATAATTGTTTGTTCTAGAAATAGCACATTTATTCCAAATGTTCTATTTACATCCTGTATTCTTCAAATTCCACAATGATGTTTTGTTTGTCTCAATCCGGTTTGCACTTCTGAACACTTGTCACTATTTGCAGGTAACTATTTTGGTTACATGAAAAGATATCAAACCCACATTAGCTAGCTTTTCAAACACAGTTTCAACCCTTTCAGTTGTTAAAATTTTTGCAATGCTTTACCAGGACTTTAAAAGGAAGTAGGAAAGAATCTGCAATATTAAAGATGTTTTCACTGAAAACTTCAAGGGTGCCATGGAGGTATTTTAAGAACACACAGCCACCTGGATATCTGGATATTCTGACTTACTGATAATTTCCTTCTTAGGATAACCAGGCTCATCCACAGTAAGACTACTTTTCTGGCTGTCCCTATAGACAGCTTTAGCAGGTCAAAACTACACCTTAGAATGCTGCCACAAGCCATGACTTGTAGCTCTTGTTACTAGGGTTTAGTAACGAGAGCTAATTAGGAGATCTGTCTTTTGCAACACTGGTTTCCATTCTCAAAATGCCACTTTCCATCATGGAATAAATGAACCTACTGTAGTCCAGTCCAAGAATATTCTATGCTTTTCCATATAAATGCCCTGGACTGCTGCAGGAATTGTTCCCTGTTCCTGAGCTTTTCAAGAACATTTGTACACCATCTATCAATGCAGTTATTACTTCTAAATTAGTTACAGAAACTCTCACACTGGTTCTTGAAGGAAGTGAAAGAAAACTGGACTGGGAATGCACTCAGTATTGGCCTTGAATAGACATAAATTTGTCTCAGCTTTGACTGAGACGAGCTTCAGACTACAGATCATCCTGAGGAACAAGAATTTACTTAGGCCTAAATTTTTACCCTTTTTTATTAAACCAAGCCAAGTAATAATGGGAACCATATTAGAGGCTACTTACACCTGCAACAGTCAAGACAAGAGCAGTTCAAACACACCCATGGGCACTCACAGCCACAATCAAAAACTGCTTAAAAACTACCACACACCATCACACCCATGGTACTGGTGCTGCTCTTCTGGGTTTGTCCAAGAAAGGATAAAACTTTCCCTGTTCAGCAGAGCAAGCTGAACACGATGCAGGCATTGGTAGGGACTCATCCAGCCTGTGCAGATGTTCAGCAGTTAAGGAAGTCCTCGAGCCACAAAAAAGCCTTGCCACACTCTGAACCTTGTTTGTCCCCAGCCACAGCCTGAGGTACTGAGGACAGTCCCTACTAAACACAGCAGAAGGGCTCAAAGCCCTTAGGAATGGGGCAAGCAGGGACTGCAGCAGTTACAAGTGGGCCTTGCAATCTCATTCCTGCCTCCTTTACCACCCAGTCCTGAGCTCCACCTTGCAGACACCACAGAAAAAAGGAGCAAACCCTGCCAGAGCGCAGAGCACTCACTGATATCACCCTGCTGAGAAGGGACAGCTGGGTCTGCAACAGCTTTCCAGGGAAGTCAGTGTAAATCCACCCTTACAAAAAACCCCATGAACTAAGACTGTTCTGTAGCCTCTGACCATCCTACATGTAGCTATTAAATACATGGCTAAGTTGGTCACAAATTAAACCGAGCATATGACTCCTGCTAGATAGACTACAATAATTTTAGTGAAAGAAATATATATATTCAGTGGAAGTTGACAATGAGGATGTGTAGAATTACTAGGATTTAATGGGTTTTCAGAGGAATCTAGTCAGTTTTGAAATATGTTCCCAGATTTTACTATGGAGACAGTTCAACCTTGACAGATCCCAAGATAATGATCTTTTAAGGGCATTATGTACTTAGCTGACACAAATAGCATATTTTAATTACAGTTAATAAGAGTCAGATTTTGTTTTGAATTCCATGATGTCAAACCTGGCATGCTCCTTTAAGGAGTCTGTACAAAGAGCACAATAGTTTTTTTCCTGTAACTCATCTAGACTTTTTTCGCTCGTGTCAGTTTGACCTTGAAGAGAACATGGTGTCCTTTGAGGTCTTTTTTAAAGAAAAAGTCACACTCAGGGCCAACAATTCTTTCCCTAAAGAGACCTCTGTATCTTTAGCTGGTGAAAGCTGCTGCTCTACGATGCACCAAGAGGCAGTATTCCTTATCCTCTTCATTTACAAAAGAACATAGCTACAACTGAGCTCTGGTTCCAGAAGCATTCACCACCAGTATGGGAACCTTTTGCACCAGTGTTAGGAGTCTGCTGAGATAGGGTGCAAAACACACAGTAGATCTGTACAAGCTTATATAAGATCTGATCTCTTAGTTATTTAGATAGGATAAGAAACAAAGCTCCTGCAAGTTACTAGACAATGTGAATAGCCCAAATGATTTCAGTAAACATATTTATATATCACCCATTATTAAAGTGTCTGTGAATTTGGGCTATTACCCTATCAATTGTAACTATGTCAGTTAATTTATTACATTTGCCTGCATGTAACATCTGGTGTTTTTTACTGATATCACAAGCTGTCCTTCAGATTCCATCATCCTGTAATAGTTTTGCAGTCAGCTGTAAATATGCCAGCAGCCTTACTAGGATTTCACTAGATCAGTGGAATTAAGCAAAAAAGGCTGATAATAACTGAGATATTTTCCTACCATTACTGTTTAAATGGATTGGGATTGACTACAAGGAGGCATTTAGAAAATCCACAAGACTAAGATTTTCCTACACACAGTGCTAATCAAGTGTGGACAATAATTTCTTTGCCTGATCCATAAAGTGTGCTCACAAAACTCTTTGAGCTCAATAGGATATATATCTAAGATGGATTTATACCCCCAAACAATCCTGCTGGCAGCTACTTTGTCACAGAGTGTAAGGCAAAAAGGGCCTGTTAAGATAGTACAGTCTGGTCTCCTGCATAAGACAGGCTAGTGAACCTCACCCAGTAATTTATGCTTCAAAACCATGATTTGCTTTTGAGGCATAGCATCTCTTTTAGAAAGATCTTCACTCATACACTAAGTGGAGGTGAAATGATTACACGTCTAGGTAAGTGGTTCCAGTGATGAATAACCCTTACTGATAATAGACTGCCTTCTCTCTGGTCTGAATTTACATAGCTTCACATTTCACAATTAGACTTCTGTCTTTTCCAGCTGAATATAAAAGCTCTCTATAATTTTGCCCTACAAAGACACTTGAGCATTTAAGTAACATCTTAACCTTTACTTGAAGAAGTTAATGGACCAAATAGACATCTTTCAATACACAGCATGTCCTTATAGTCTAATTAATTTTGTAGTTCTCTGCATTTGCTCTTATTTTTAATGCATTCTTTCTGAAACTTCATACCAAAAGGGGCCACATAATTTCTATACCACTAAGATTCTTTCTTACTTTTGTACTTAGAGAGCAAACCCTCAGAACCCTGTGTCCTCAGGAAACCAGGAAAAATTACTTACAGAGAAACTTCATAACAGAGTAATTGAAAACACATAGGCAATTAAAGATGCCTATAGAAATCTTAGAACATAATTCCCACTGATAAGATGAAAATACCTGATGGAGTATAACTCTAATATTGGACATGACTCAGGATTAAGTTTGTTATCAAACACAAAAATTTCTTGTAAGTACCATTAAGTTAACAGAAGCAAGACCAGCTTCAAGTATTTTTAGAATTTCCAATTTTATCCAAACTTCATATTTGCATGTGTCATTTTTAGCTTCAGGCTGCATTTTAAGTCTGAGAACCCTAGAAAAATCTCCTTAAAACCAAACCACAAGCTTTTGTCATTTTTTTATCTACCCTTACAAAGTCAGTTTTGAGAGGAAAGAGGTTGTTTGCCAATAAAGTCTGTATTGTTGGAAAATAAATAAATATAAACAAGTAATTAGTTCTACTTGATGCTGTTCAGAAGTGGCATACAGTTAAATAAGGCCTAAAACTTCTGAAAGCCTTTGCATGGGAAAAAGCACTCTGAGGAGGACCCTTTGCTTGAGCCAGGATTTCTTCTGTTTCTTTGTCAAATTGTCTCCCAGGAAACTGAAGAAAGCAGTCCCTTCTCAACTCTCCACAGATTTGTGTACCTTTTCACTTTTTCTTCTCTCTGGTTCTGTTGGGGACCTCACTGATTTCTCTTGAGCTGTTTATGCACAGTGAGTGCCTATACTTTCAGTTATTTATATGCACGCATACATGGGGATGTATTACAGCTGAACTGGCTTTTACTTTTTTTAAATGGGGAGGATTGGCTGTGCAGAAAGTTTTTCTCTGGCCTGTGCATCAGTTCACTGCCTAGGCCAAGCCAGTTATTACACACAGCAACACTGCATGAGGCTCAGGGACTACTCAAAATTAGTTGCATGCATAAATCATTTCACAGAAGTAGGAGACAAATCAACTAGTATTCTATAAAACATTTATTCTGTCTGATTAACAACTATTTGAAATTGAACTCTTTTTCCCAGTTTGTAACTTAGTCTTCAAGATCCAAGGTGACTGCATTGCATTTGAGGAAAAAAACCAACAAAAAACCAACAAACAAAACAACAAGCACTAGAGAATGACTGATGACAAACTAAAGTTATTTGACAGATATGACACTCTTTCTGAATACCTTGGTTATTCAGATTCCTATTACACGTTGAACAACTCCATCTTTTTAACCGCTCTACATTTTCATATAATATTACTTGCCAGATGCATGACCACCCAAGATGGTTGTTTCTCTTATCAATAAGGCAATTACTAGAGCAAATGGGGTTAGGGGATTTCTGTTCTAAAACAGAAACAGTACTAGATCAAGATCCAGGGCAACTAAGTTCAAGGCTGTCATTAAAAATCTGGATGACTTAATTACCAGCATTTACAGTTAGAAGCTAGGCACTCTGTGAAGATGTATGTTTAATGAAACCCACGCCTCAGGCACCAGAGTTGGCAAGGCACTTCATGTTTAATGCATTGCACAACTATCACAGATTTTGAGTTTCTGCTTTGTACAGTGGACTGGGAGATACATGGCAAAGACCCTCTCTAGTAGGTGCCTCTGCCTTTCTCAAATACAGTTTCAGCAGTGCTAATGGCAGACCATTAGACATCTAGGTGAGACTGTGATGGACCAGAACAAAAGAGACCTCATCCTCTTTCCCCACTGAGCAGGCCCTCTCAGCTCTGAGTGTAGAAACATAAGCATAAAAGTTACCCTGAAGGCCAGCACAGCAGCAGGAGCTGTGGTTAACAGCTAAATCATTAGCTGATAGAGATCTCCTTCGCATTATCTTTCTGCTATATTGTTCTTATCTCCCCTGTATTTTTGAGCTTCAGTTAACATTCATATTTCTTGGTTTCTTATCTGTTCATGCTCAAAAAAAAAAAAAAAAGTAATGGAACCACACATGTTTTAATATAAAAGGGACAAACTCATCATCACAGTCTTGTTCTTGGGACTAGAAGAGACCTATACCTGTTAGAAAGAGGAAATTTATTCCTTGGTTTCTTCCTCCAAAAATTCTGTAAAATTTCTTTTTAACAAGTAGTTTGCCTCATTAATATGTACCGTGAGAAGCTACATAGAAGCAACTAGAAAGGCTCAGTGTTATGCTAAGATGGAAAAAATTAAGTAACTTTTAAGATTTTCTAATGCTATAAATAGTTAAAGCTTTACCTTAAGGTAATGCTTCCTCCAGATGCAATGGGGAAACCACTAGAAATCTGACTCATTACTATGAGTTATAAATCACAGATTAAATCTTGATGAAAGGAGCCATGGAACAACCCACACACCTGAGAGATGTTTGATGGTATAAACAGCCATAACATTAGTAATTCACTTCAACATGATCAACTGACTAAGATCACTTTTCTGAATTACCATATTAATCCATGTGGTTAAATAACAAAGGCTCCATTAGAATCATAGAATTATTTAGGCTGGAAAAGAACTCAGGATCATCAAGTCTAACTGTTAACAGAGAACTACCAAGTCCACCACTAAACCATGTCCCCAAGTGCCACATCTACATGTCTTAAATACCTCCAGGAATGGTGACTCCACCACTTCCTTTGGCAGCCATTCTAGGGCTTAACAACCCTTTCCAAAAAGAAATCTAAGCCTCCTCTGGTGCAACCTGAGGCCATTTCCTATTGCTCTACCGCTTGTCAAGGGGGAGAAGAGACCAACCCCCATCTCACCTGTCCTTGACAGCTCTAGACAGCACTATGGGTCTCCTTCATCCTCCATTTCTCCAGATCCCTCAGATCAGACTCATGCTCCAGACCCTTCCCCTGCTGCCTCACCTGTCTCTGGACGTTATCCATCAAACACAGATAGGCTACGCTCAGCTTACCTGTAGCAAGCTTGGTTCCATTTGAGACTTTAAATTTCAGAGCTTATTTCTCTTAATAATAAATAAGTTTAAGGTTTCAGAGATGCTCTTATTTTTGAAATACTTTAAGAATGTTCCTTAGAGTAAGTTTGCTTTCAACACTATTCTTTAAACTACTTTCCTTTTCAAGCTCAGTGTTTTAATTTTTTTTTTACACCTGTGTTGTATGTTGTTAAATGGACACACCTCAACTGAGAATCCTTTGCACTCTGAACTGAGTATGGAGGGATCTAAAGCAAAAGAGTCAGAAATAACAAGAAATATATAAAAAGGCCACCAAGTCTGTGTCCTTCTGACAAGTGCAGACAATAATGATAAAATTTGTTTCCCTAGGGTACCTCATTGTCACTGATATTCCAAGCAAAAGACATTAGGATGATTATTATATATGCCCCCCAATCAACACTAAATCCAAAGTATAGATACACATGATACTGGCTTTTAGATAGGAAGACACCTTGAAAGTTCTCTGATATTTACTCACAGCTTTGTAGGCACTGTAGGACAAGTCTCTTTCGTTCTGGAAATAATTACTTGGTTCTCAGTCCACAGCTTCTGCCCTCCCCAAGAGAGAAAAGAAAGATGTCTTAGTAACAAAGAAGAGATTTTTAGCTTACCACAATTAAGAGAAGCACATCTACAATATCTTTCTTCTAAACTACACTGCAAACCTTCCCCAGCCCTCCTCACCTCCAAGACACCCATGTTGTCTGCACACCCACTCCAAACCAAAAGCAACCCCAGGTCCTCCCAGGGCTCCTTTGTGCAGTGCCCGGGTGAAGGGAACACTCCCAGAACAGCTGAACCTCATCACCCCTAACAAGCCTAACTCCAGGGCTCCAACGTGGACACAGGTGCTGAGGTTGGCACTTTATCACAGCTGGGTGTGGTTAATTTCAGTGACAAGCTGCGGATGCACTTAAAGAATTGTTGCACATGATGCAAAACTTTTCACCACTACCAAAGCTAACTTTGACACTGATACATTCAGTCATATTTGAGAGCCTTTTATCTGGCAGAACATTTCACAGGTGTAACATTTTACACTGTAATTCAGCAGGGCTGCATGACTCATTTGATAATTAGTGAGAGGTCTTTTAACAGGCCCAAACAAAGACCCAGGAAGTTAATATCTCCCAAGGAACTTTTTCTTCTCCTCATAAGGATTATATACCAGAGTGAGGAGTAGTGACCATGAGCAGAAACACCTGGCAATTGCCATTGCAAGGTTTCTCTGGAGCCATATTAGAGACATAAACAATTAAAGCTAGTTTCATTAGATTTTACTGTTCAGAAAATAATTGTATGGGAAAAAGAATTGGAGTAAGAAGAGGCAAATAATAAAAATGATACTATTTGCACTTTCCAGGTATGCTTTGGATATGTATATAATCATATGCAGAAGTTAAGAAATCATTGTAATATGCATGTTGGTGTTTCTAATAGGTGTTGGTTAAACCATTAGAAGTTTTAAGAAAAGGATACTTCAAGTCATTGACTGCAAGAAATTGACTAAGGGACCTGTCATAAAACAACATCCAGTTTCAAGGAAAAGAGGAAAAAAACCCCAAATCTGTGTAAAAGGTATGCAAGCAGCTAAGGACTGTTCCAGTAAACCTCAGTAGGTTCATATTGCCCAAAAACCTTGCTCTTTCAATTACAGTTTCTGTCACCCTGCAGGGCCATTGTCATGGGCAGAGCAAACAGTGAGAGATCAATCCTGGACTTAGGAGGACGGAAACACTTTCATTTCAGGTTGGGCCACCTCTGATTTGCTCCACCTCAGGTTTGTGATGAAGCAATCCAGAACAGTTTCGTTTCTGCCACCTGCTGAAGCCTCAGTATTATAGAGTCAGCATTTGCAGGAAGAGGTAATAGCCTTGATTAGAAGAACAGGGGAAAAAAAAAAAAAAGGAAAGCTGGGAAAAGCAGAGTAGATGGCAGGCACTCAGCCTGTCAGCCCGTGGTAGACCATGCAGAATACAATGTCATACATGAAGACAGGCTGAGTGCCTGAAAGTATATGTTTTTCCAAGAATATCAGTCTAATAAAAAACTATTAATTCTGCTCACAGATCCTGCCTGCCTTATACTCATAGACTATCATGGCTTCAGAAGAGATCTTACAAGCATTTGTGGGCCACTGCTGGCAGGGATGGGTGAGTTCCAGCAATGCTGTTCCCTGCCAGGCCACCCTCTCATTTCCCAGCCAAAAATAAAAAGATGTGCTCCCTGGAAGAGTACTCTGAAGGGAGGCCAGCCATCATGTTCACCACAATTAAAGAGCAGGCTTCTAAAAAGTATGCTCTGGGATTGTAAAAGAACAACCTTGCTACTTCTGTGTCTCTAGTTCAAAGACGCCAATCCAGCCTCCCTTTGCTGGAATAAGGCTGATTTAGACCACAAGATACAGATGGTTACAGAAAAATTGCCAACTTCAGGACAAAGGGACAACAAAATACTGTTTTGAAAGAGGCAGGTAGAGCTTTGAGAGAAACAAATCAACCTTTCCCATTCACCCCTGACCTTTCACAGTATGTGAAAAGTCAAACAATTAAAGAAAACAAAAACTTAAAAAGAAGAAAAAAAAAACCCAAACAAACACACAACGAAAAAACCCCCAAAAAACCACCTTTTTTTTTTTTTTTTAAACTGAACACCACAGCTGCATTTACTAAAATTAGAGTTGAGACCACTAGAAAATTGCTAGGGCGATAAAACAGCTTGTATCATAACCACCACTTTCATTCTGCTCTGTGGTTTAAAAATGCATCTGATTTACTCTCTACCTTTTCTTGTCTGAAAAATGCAGCTATACAATCCTTAGTGGTTAGAACTGTGGCTGAATCACTCTACTTTGCCACAGCTGACTGATCTTCAGAAAACTCTCACCGTGCTCTCTGGAGACTGACTGGACATGCTTTGGTTTCTGCACAACCATCCCATGGAAGGAGACCATGTATATCTCCAAAGCTTGAAACTGTACAGGGAGTTCTTTGGAAGCTAGAGACAAGAAAGGAGTACAAAATGTGTGCAAGGAGTGTTTAAACACAGTAACAGGATGTGCAGAAAAGTATTTGCCAGTCCTTAGACCCTTCCCATCAGAGAGCGATCTGGACAACAGGCTGCTTCCCTGCATACCTCAGCTGCTCAATTCCAGGCTCTCATGGAGAGAGGATTCACTGGCTGGCTGCTCATGTGGGAAGGAAGAACAGATGCAAGAGAGCAAGACTAGGAGAAACCAGAAGTTAAGACAAGGTCATGAGAGAGTGTGAAAGAAGGTGGAGAGGCAGAAAGTCTGCCAAATAAACCCACCACAACCAGACCACTTTTACTTGTGTTCCACTTGTCCTCACCAGTACTTCCTGGTCATGCCATGCAAATCCAGTAGAGCCTGTTACTTCCCCTGTTTCTGTCAGCACAAGATCTAAAAATGCCAGTGATGTGGGATGTACGCCCCAATAGACTCGGCAGATTTTCACTGTGCGTGCCACCCAAGAATGAAGATCCCGTTTTTCTCCCATGAGTAGAAATTTTTCCCTTCCCCAGCATTTCTTACCAGTCTGTCCCAAAACTCAGCATCCCCCTCACTAACTTTTTGGCACTAAATGGTTTATCATGGGAGAATATGCTAAACAGGTGGCGAAAGTAGTCAGGCAAAAGAAAACAACCAAATCAATCCAAATACTTACTTAAAACAACCCTATGATAAAGCCTATGCTTTGGCTTTCACATCCCCAGAGTAATCATAGCAGATCTTACTGAATGTAGAAGTTCAGATATGATACACTCTTAAATAATCAGAGACAAAATATTCAGCCGGCTGTGTTCTGAGCTCATAAAAACACTACATCAATGAAAAGTATTTACTACAGCCCTCAAGGGTGCATAGTAAAAAGGTACATTTTTTACTCTGCAAGACCTATCCCAAGTCTATTTGATTTCACTTGGGAGTCTGGATTTCACTGGATTTAAGTGACAGCCTTCTGATCTGTGCTCAGTGAAAGAGGGAGTTAGAGCCTGTGCAAAAGAACAAGCCAGGTTTGTTTATTTATTTAGTAGCATGTTCTCATTGCATAATGGAATCTTAGAGTGCACATGGGTAAACATTTTGTGGCTGGGTAAAGCTGTTCTCAGCAGGTGGATGTAGCTGATTCCAGGGGCTCCTGGCAGGTAAAATTCATGTAACACAGGAAAGGAAAGAAGCCCAGGACTCTGTACTGGCACAGCAGTGTAGCAGCACTAATGGCCAGGGTTTAAATGCAATTTAAACACAGCATCTTCTCCTGGGCCAAAATTGTACAGAAGTGACTTGGAGAAATTTTTCACTTCATGACTTCCTCTTGAACAATAAAGGGATAGAAAATATAACAACAAAGAACTGGTCCAAAATACTGATAATGCCTTAAACATCTGTCACCTCCAAACACAAAGTCCAACCTTTACCACAACATAACTCTGCGGATCCTTTGCTAGCATAAAAATCAGAAGATGAGGTGAATTTTTTTCCTAAATAAACTTTTACCAACAATTTATCACCAGGGTTTTCATTTCCAAGTGCAGGCAGAACCTGTGGTTATTTTGGAAATTTTGTGGCTAACTGGTAAATGCTGCCGTTCTAATAGAAGCTTCCATAAACAACACTCACAATTCTGAAAGACATTTCCCAAATATTTTTCAAACAGTGCCTTTTTTATCCTGAAGTGCATGGGTGCCTGCAAGAACACTTTGCTTTTAGCTCCATGATGTAAATGTTGGTCAAGGGCTGAGAGGAAAAACGCAGGGGATGCTTTCACTGCCAGGTAACCAACATTGCCAGGGAAGGGCTTCTCTGTCATGTTCAGATTTTTACCCAGGATTTTGAAAACTCTCAGGGTATGCAAGTTGAAGCATGAAAAAGTCATACTATTTAAAAAAAAAACCAAAACAAAAAAACCAACCCAAAATAGAGTTGCTGTTTTAGTCTAGATGTGCTTTAGGCTATCAGATGCAAGCCCATAAGATATAATAGCAGCACTACATGCAGTCTGTTATAACAATCTAAAGATTGTATTGTCATGACAATATGAATGCAGCACTTTTGGTTAGATGCAAAATCTTAATGCTATCCTTTCCTGATTTTTGAGTGCATAACAATGCATTGACATTTTCCTAATGCAGAATTTTTAGTTAGCATCTTTTTAAGCCTTAGTATTCTGTGAATGTAAGGTCATTCGATCATAAAATTGATAATATTTTAGATTCTTTGAATTTATAAATATTCAGGCTTACATAGGGAAATACAACATTAGGTCCTCCCTTTTTCTCTTCCCTCACTTACTCTTCAAAGCAATTTATTAACAACACATATAAGAATAGGCATTTATAATAGAAAAAACCCACCCAGCTTCAATAAGAGATAAATGTAGCACAAGAAGAAACATCCAGTTAGTCCCTAAGGAGCTGAATAATTTCATCTACAATAAACACTTTTCAGGAAAAAACTTACTCTATTTTCTTTGTTGTGGTTCATATTCAGTTTTGTTCCTGTGAGCCAGGTGGTACATAAAGATATATGGAGATACTAAAATCAGATTTTTCAGATAAGCCACAAAACAATAGAAATTAGGACTCTGGCAGATGGATTATCACAAACCCAGAAAAAAAGACTACTAAGAAAAAAGATTCAGAACTAAACTGCTGATTATTTTTGAGATATGATGCCAGGGTAATATTGATATTCAACTAACCGCTGGAGCTCAGGAATCCATCTGCACTCTGTGATCAATCTATTCTAGTACAACGAAAAGCAAACTGTGGAAGGCATCCAAGGCAGGCCTCAGTTGCTGTAGTTTGCTTAGACCAGATTTCAGCTCTGTACCCATTGTTTTTATGCAGCTACTTTGAAAATTTGGCTGTGATATCAAATCCATCCCAACTTTTAATCTGTGGGAATTGAGTTCATCCTAAAGCTGAAGCAAACAGGTGCAATGCCACCATTTCTCAGAAGTGGAGACTTTGGCTTTGTAGCTCCTCTTTTGCAGAGCAGGTTTAACAAAACTGCTAAGAAGAAGTGTAAATAAATGCAGTCCTTCACCATCCTTACACAAACACACACCCATCAAAATTATATATGCAAATATACATATACACACAACTTTATTTCTGAGTCTGATCTAAGTTAGGAAAACTTCAGTTTCTGAAGCAAGTCAGTACCCAGCCACCCATAAATAGCATTGACCACACTAAACTGCCTGGAAAATCTTCCAGAGCAGCAAATCTCCTACCCTCAGGGTTTTTTGGTCATATTGGGATTTAGGGACTGGTTCTGTTTCACCAGCTAAAATTTCTGATGGACAGGCTACATATTGCTGAAGACTGAAAATTAAACGGGAAAATGTCTCCCAGTTTTTGTTAACTGTGACAAAATTTCAGTAACATAGTAACCAAAAATAAACTACCTTGACACATATCTCACTTTTATAATTTTCATTTGTATTTTTGATATTCCTGAGTCATATAATAGGTGTTAGACTTACAGTGACTTGGAAGATTTTGAGGAAGCAAAATCTCCTGGCACCCACCCAGTAAATGTCACGGCATATAATCTTTCTCTCTTTTTAAAATTTAATGTGCTATGTTCATCTTTAAGAGAAAAATAATAAAACTAATGAATAAAAACTAATGAATATATATATTTGTGTGACTTAAAGCCCACAAAGATAATAAATTATTTTTGACTGATTCTCTTGAACTTAGAGTATTGGTTAGAGGGATGCAACACTTGATTACCTGTTTGTACATTAGATGTTAAAAATTCATTAAAAGATATAGAAAGAGTTATGCAATAGAGCATGAAGTTTCTTCACCTTTTTTTCCTAATTAACTAACAGCTTCTAAAATGAAGCAGAAAATTTTATATGAGCCATGTCTTAGCTCAAAATTAAATTTTTTAATGTTTTTTTTTTAATTTTAACTTGCAGTTAAGACTCTGTTCCTTGTCATTCAGGGAGAGTTTCCATTAGATCCAGTGCTGTATGAAAATTTTAAACCACAGTAGCATAGGTAAAAGGAAATAATCTGGTATTTGTTTTCAAAACAGATTCATTCATTATTCCTTTTAATTGGAGATGAAAGTACTCTGCATTATAGGAATCAAATCTCGAAATCTCTGCTTTCAGGAATTCATCTACTACCCTTCCTTTCTTAATCCCTTAGGTATGTTGGAAAGAAAGAGAGAGGAGAGGTGAAATAACAAGTTTTAAAATAGGATATAGTGGAACAAATAACCTTATGATAAGGGAAGAATAAAATAAGGGAAACACTACTAGTCAGGAATATCTTTCACTGCAGGGGCATAAAACCCCCTAACTGAAAGAGAGAAGTGCGTGAAGAGAGCTTGATGTTGACAAAGAAAAGGCGGTGGCATTGCATCAGATATTTTGTCCTTCCTGAAACAGTGCCTCGAACAGGTATTGTTAGAGAAGGTGTTGGTTGGCCACAGACTCCACTCAAGGTGAGGTTTTCCAGTTCCTCAATCACACTGGGAAATCTTTCCCAATATATACATAGCCATGATTTACATAAATTTGCTTAAGGCACAATTTACTCTTCTCAGAGAAAATTATTTCAAAATTCAATGTCAAACAACTGCTTGACATGAATCTTCAATCTGACTTCCACTCCAAAAAGAAGAAAAAAAAAAAAAAAAACCACAATGGATTCTGCCTTCCCAAAGATGCTCACCAGCTCCAGAGTAGCTCCTTATGTGCTTCCACTGCTCCCCAGAGAGTAGAACTCAGTGGATTTGTCCACAACCTAGAGATAAGAGAGGACAACAATTTCTAGTCACATCTTAAGTCTCCATGAAATGAGGGAAGCACACATTCCTATTGTGATTTCTGTTTTGAAGCATCAGCCCAAGTGTTGCTGCTGAGACAGGCACAGGAGTTTTCTATCAGCACAGAATTCCCAGGACTCAAGCACAGACAGTCCAGTGACCACTCATGGACAAAGTGGTAACCAACAGGACAGCAAGACTGTGTTGGTTTTTAGTGTTTGTTTGCATTTGAAACACTTCAGGGAACATTTGAAACGTTTTGATTTGAAACACTGAAAAATCATATCTTTTTGCAGGTTTAAATGACAGTTTTCCAGGTGCTGAATGAAAAAGTAGAACACCATCTTGTTATATCTTTGTGACTAATAAAATTGGACAAAACATTCTTCTAAAAATTGTATTGTGATTTGACAGCAAGTACAGAGGAAGTGAAAGGGTTTTGATTTCAAACAATAGAATTTAAGCAAACTCAAGCTTAAATGCCTTGCTGTTAATATTTGAAACTACTCAACCCAAAGTAATTTTAAATTTAGCAGGTGAAACTCTTTATTTAATAGCAAATCCCAACATGATTAATCTTGGATTTAAATGCCATTTAACTCCAAAGTATTCAAAATGCTGAAGTCAAATATTGTAACCATAGCTAATATCAAAACAAATGACAACATTGCAACATGGTTCAAGCCAAGGAGGGAAGGTGAATTTTAAACAACATGTGGGAGCAGAACAGTAATTTTAAAAAGCAGTTTTATTAAAGGAGACTCGCTAGGCACAATAAATTAATACATTCTTTTGTAACAGAATAACTGAGTTCTACACATTACCTGATGTGTCAAATACTGTAAGCCAGGGGTGAGACAAAATCCCCTTCAGAGCTGTGATCTACAGTCAAATACAAATGTTGAAATCAGGGTTAATATTTCTTTCAAGCTCTTGAAGTCATCTTAGTGCATAATGGTCTACATAAACTGCAACACTCTCTCTAGAAGTGCCCAAAAGCAGAATAAAGGATTGTCAGATACACAGTTTTGTTCTTCCTCTTGCACAACCTGGATAGAAATTAATGTGTTTCTTTTTTTTCCTGACGGAAAAAATTATTGCCACAAAATACCAATAAACCCTACTGAAACAGAAATACTGCTCAGGAAATCATTATTTTACAGTCAATCACCAAAAATTTTCATTTAAAATTGCAGACAGATCAAACACATACCTGCTGGGCAGGAGAGCAGGCAAACTTAGACAAATGTGTACATGCCATAATTCTTCCTGAATTTCTCATGTAAAGTTTGAGCTGCTATTTGAGGTCGAAGGATTTCTTATTCATTCGGAAAGTATTAGGTAAGTATCGATTCCAATGAATCAATAAAATTAGTCCCAGAATAGGTAGAAAAATCAAAAAGACCAAAAAGGATCAAGGCCCTTAAATCAAAGTATTTTAGATGAAAAGTACACATATTCATATAAATACCTTGCCATTCAGGGAGAGAAGAGCGTTGCTATTAAGATGGTACATGCTGTTGTTATAACTATCATTGGCAGAAACACTCAGGCTGTGCCATTTAATTTTATTTTTTACTGTACCAGATGGAATGCTGGTGTCACTGTCTAGTTCTTCTCTCATATCTTGACAGTATCTTTAGATATCATGAATGTTAAAAATACTGTTATCAGGAGGAAACGGGATCGAATATAACAAATTTCTTCTCCTCCCACCTCCAAGAAGGAAATTTCTATGGAAAGAAAAGTAGGGGGGTGATACATAATGAGAAAGGTGACAGAAATCAAGACAAGATAAAGCAGAGGAAAGATAAGCAGGAGAGAACATAGGAAAAAACCCCCAGGGATTGATTAACAAAAGTGGTCTTGCTAGACAGCTGTCAGATTTTAATACAATACTGATTGTGAAGTTCCACTAGAGATTAGAGCCCTTGTAAGCAGCCTCCTTCATCCTGAAACATCAGCAATCCTGTGTCCAGGGCCACTGGAAACTCATGGCTTCACCTGCACTAGGCACAACACTCCATCTCAACACAAACCACTCCCTGTGTGATGCTCCAAAATCCCCAGAGGATGTTGGAGAAAACACCAGTGAATGTCTTCAGTAGAGTAGTTGAGAAAATCACGTTCATTCCTTCAAAAGAGGTGGTGTGTTTTTTTTTTTCTTGTTTGTTTGGTTTTTTTTTGTTTGTTTGTTTGTTTTTTGTTTTTGGGGGGTTTTTGTGAAAGATTTCTTCTCTCTAGGAGAGGACAAAAACTTAGAAATGTGGCTTTTCCTCCTTTATTGACATGGAATTCTAGGAAAAAAGGGACTGTGTTGGGTGACCGAAAATGAATTTTCTCTTCCTGCTGTCTACTTGAAAGGATCTTGGGAATTTCGCAGGAATAAAATTGACCTGAGCACAACCTAGGCTGACAAAGAGAATCCAAGCTCCCAGAAATTTTTGCCTCCCTTAGCTGGCTGCTTCAGTGGCAGTGAGACTGCAGGGTATACTCAGCATCTTCATCTCCCTGTAAGATATTCACAGGAAAAGAGCTTTTTGGTTTCATTTTCTCTCTTCAGGCAAAGTTTTCCTGAGGGGAAAATATTTTCTTTCCTGTAAAACCATAATTTTTTTGCATGGAAAAATAAGTTATTTCACCCGAAAAGGCATTTCATTTCAGAGAATTTACATGGCAGACCCGTATGATTTTATCATCTGATAAAATTGATTTCACAGTAAATTATTTTAAAATATTTGCTGGGAACAGATTATTAGCTCTTGAGAAATCACTGCTTTTCTATTTAGATCTTTGTACCTTACATTTTTAATAAATCTAACCTCTTCCAAAGGAATAACTCTTAAAAATAAGTTTCCTCTTTTTTTTGAAGTAATTGTTCTTTTCCATCTCTAATGCTTCTTCCAATACCCCAGTACACTGGGATAGCCAAAAAATCCTCAAGTTCATATGGTGAAATGCTCTCAGTGTCTTAAAACGCAGAGAAGTTTTGATTGTCCCTTGTGATTCCTGGGAAAGGTTCGAGTCATCAGCTGGCAGATTCAGTTACTGAGCACACAGAGTCAGTGAAATCTCACATCTTGGGCATGACACAAGGACTGGGAAGGACAAAGTAATTTAAGATTAGATGGGACCTCCACTCTTCAGAGGTTCACACGGTACAAGAAGTGGCATAACCACATGAACCCCTTGTGCTCTCCTCACATCACATGGTGAATCAAGTTCAAGATCCTTTTAACTTTAATAACTGTCTTCTTGCTCCATCTTACCAAGCTGATCCTTTAATCTCCATGTGCCAGACCGAAGGCTTTGTTCTCACAGCTCATCCCTTCCCAAAACCCGGCTGGAACCTCAGGGGTCCAGAGCATTTTTTGACACTCCCTGGTATTTACTGCAGTGATTTGTCCAGCACATTCAAGAGCTACAAGGCCGTAACCATTAACACATAAAACAAGCTTTGTGTCAGTTTTGGTTTGGGCCATTATTATTCCTTTTTCTCTTAGATATGTTCTTGTAGAGGAAACAGAAAACGTAAGAAGTCCAGTGCTGTCTTGTAAGAATTCTGGCAGAGAGGTGTGAGTTAAAGTCCTGATAACTAAAAACTCTCACATCCATAATGATCCTCAAGGCTTAACTAACAATGCCTTTAAATATCAGCTTCATACAAACCATCAAATAAGTCAGAGATCTCCATATAAATATGTACCTGGAAAAATTGAACAAGTCTTGCATAGTGCATTTTGGAGCTGAAATGTGGAGGAAACTTCATTGAATGAAGCTTTGTGGAGGAAACTTCATTCTCTAAGGTAAGGGGCATTGCAGACCCAGCTCAGGTACTGCAGACAGGAACAATTCAGCCTGTTCAAGTCAAAAATAATTGCTCACACAGTATGTTCAGGAATGATTTGAGATAGTCACATAATAAATGGGGTGACCACAAATACAGATCATTCAAATGGAATGCCAAGTAACTGTTGCTAGATCTGGGACAATTTATGACACACTTAACCTGTCTCAGACCCAGAGGCCTGCAGTGCTGGTTTCTGCATGACTTTTTGCAATAGCACAGTGGGTGATGAGCGTTTGCTCGTGTTTACAGGAGGACTTGCACCCCTATTCTTGCTCACATACACTTGGGGTAAACATAACAGCATTCGACCTGCCATTGAAATACAGAGTTCTCCAGACTTAAGAACCAATGGATATGTAAAATATAAATAAAACCAGCAGGATTTTGCTTCATCATAGACTTCACTTCTTTCAAACTTCAGTTGTACTTCTGTTTTTTCAGGTTTTTTTTTCTTGCCTTGAAACACTTTATTTTGATTATAATTTTTGGTGATACTGTCTGTCTCTTGCATTTTAATTACAGTTTTAAGGTACTTGTTAACCTACAATTAGCGCGGTGTGAAGCTGAAGGGCTGCCTTGGTTGGGCCCAAAATAACCTTGTAATTTTCTCCTTATTCTCAGCTTTATAAGCTCTAAGGCTCCAGATTGTTTGATTCCCATTTGGATTTTTAGCCCATCGTGAACTTGACACAGTTGCTAAGATACATATCAGTCTGCACCATGTTGATACAATATTATTTAAACACTTTAAAGGGCAGCCTAACAGCTCTCTGTAAACACAAAACTCCACCATAAACTAACTGCTCTCTGCAGAAGCAAACAGCCTGACACAAAAATTAAATCCAGGCTATTTCGGAGATTACTGTGGAAGCTTACATGAGCATCTGCCCACCACCAGCAAAGCACCCCACAGTTTTGAGGCCACCCTGGTCCAGCTTCAGTGTGCTCACAGGTCCCCTGGCTCGATGCCTGCCTCAGCTCCCTGCCGTGCCAGGCTCCTCTGCTGCTGCTGCTGTCACAAGTGCGCAGGCGGTTTGATTTGATTTGATTTGAAGGTGGCAGCCCAGGGCCAACAGCTGTTTCCAGGCCTGCCTCAGTAACCTGCCCAAAATATCAATCTGACCAGGAGCCCAGCCCATGACCAACAGCCTTGCCACACTGCAGAATATTTAAATTAAAAAAAAAAAAAAAAAAAGCTAGAAGGTTGCCCTGTTACAAAGAAGGGCCAGAGAGTCACAGAGTCGGCAGAAAATACAGGCCAAACTCATGAGGCCGGCCCTGTAACTGGTGCTTGTATTCCACGGTACCTTGTTAGCTCGGACAACAACTGTCAGGAAAAAGGTTTAAAGAGCTTCTCAAACGATGCTAGGAATTCTTCCCTGAAACACAAAGGAACTCTTTTACAGAGCCAAGCCTTCACGACCATGTTTTCTCAGCGGTGTCCTGTGCTCGGCCTGTGAGCCGCGTGTCCCCGGTGGCGACAGCCAAGGCACCTTCTCTCAGGTACGGGAAGTGTCTGACAGTGCCTTCTACTGCCATCCAGTAAAACACAGCACAGCCTCACAACAACAGCTTGATCTTCACAGCTGAGTCACAACCTGACACCTCCCATGACCATTTCCAACGCTCTGAAAATAGTGAGGAACATCTTCTGCAAAATATCCCTATTTAGGATCCAAGATTCAGAGATCATGTCTCATGCTGTGCATTAACAGCATTGCCCTAGTGCAATCATCCCCTGCACCATGTCTGCACTGGCAGTAATGGACCAAGTTTTCAAGACCAGAAAAACTTCCCCAAAACCCTACATAGTTTTCAGAGTAAAAATATTTGTATCCACACCATACCTTGGCTCCTCAGTATCACAGTCTTGAGGACAGTTTCACAAGGGCCATGCATCAATATGAGCAATGGAAGGGCTAAAAACACCTGAAAATTCTTTCCCACTTAGTTAATCCCTACTGCTTGCTGGGTTTTTTTTGTTTTTTTTTTTTTTTTTTAAAACCAATTACTCTGAATATCCTCAGGTCAACCTTAACTTTTAACAGCATCTTTGGATGTTTTCCTGGTTTTAACTCCATTAAGTACAACTGTGGTAAATGTTTATCTTCTCCCTTCTAGTTTTACTTAGTCCACTAAAGCGTATTCAGTCTGTTCATTACCTCATTTTTTTCAGTCAGGCTGCAAACTTTTCAGTGTCCTGTCTTCTCTCTTCTATGATGGTTCAAATTGCCACATCAGCTTTTCTTCTACTTGATTTTGTCCTTTTCTAAATGTTCCTGTTAATCATTCCACTATTATGTTTCCAATGATATGATGAATAAAAGCAGAGCAGGCTGGGGTGCAGCTAACAATTCATATCACCAGCAAAGTACAAAGCAGCAGGGCTTTCTCTTGCAGGAAAAGAATTTCTATCTTATAGAACAGGCCATGACACACAGCATTTATTTTCTGCCTCAGGTTTTGTGTGGTCACAGAGACAACCACTTCTCATGAATCTGAGGGCTTGTTTTAGGGTTTTCTTGATAAACCATGTTGTCCTTTGACACTATGCCCACAGCCAGTTCTTCTGAAAAACCACACTGTGGCCACCGTCCTAGTGTTTATGTGTCAGTGTGTCACGCTCTGCTGCTTCAAATTCCTATCAGATCTTTTTGTTTTGTGGATCATGTATTCATTTTGCAGCTTGTTTACATAAGAAACAAGGTTTCTAGTCTTTCTTATTCTAAGGTCCTAAACTTGAGAAACTGCACCAAAAATGGTGATTTTTTTTCCTTGAGTTTTTTATTAATATGAAAAACCTACTTAATGTTAAAAATCTATTTCAAAATGGAAAAAATAAAACAACATTCCACTTGCAAAATTAATCTTAAGACACACCAACATTCAAAAGCTGCTTCATATTTTTAAATAAAACCAGAATTTAAATATCTTTTTCTATTAAAATAAAGTCTCTAGAAAAAAAGACTTCCATTTCAAATTTTCTAATCAACTCTACTTCCTGTTACATGCATTTATCTTTCTGATATGTCATATCACTTATACAAAAAAGTTTGTTCCTCTTTCTCCTGTAAAAATGGAAAGTGATCCAATTCATATTTTCCCCAAAGCCAGGCTTGAGTGTTGCCGTAATATGAGACCACAATTTGCCATGCTACTGCTAATCCTGCCAGACCACACAGATGTGAACATCCTTCCCTGCACGTCAGAGAGTACCAGCCTGAAAGTCACCTCCAAGCACATAGTGAGTGCTCTGAACCAGCAGAGGTCCAAGAGATGGAGTCAATTCCCTACACTCAGCAGAAGAAGAGAGAACAGAAATTATTCTCTAGTCCTACTCTGATCCCATAAAATTTGGAAACTCAGTAAACTGGAGGCTTGTGAAGACACAAGGTATTCCAGTTAGAACATTCTAGGATTTGTGTCACACTATTTCATGTTTGAGAGTGAATATTTTCACCAATTTTAAAAGAAAAATAATCCAAAGCACGGTTTTAAGATAGAATCCTTGGACTGACTGCTTTAAGATCCATGCTTGGATGAATACTGCACTGAGCATACCTTTTTCATTCTAAATTCAGAACTGCTAAGTGTCCCTACATGTTCTTAGGCCAGAGTGACAGTCTCTAGTTAGGACTTATGTGGAGGGAGATAATGTAAGAAAAATCAATATTGTTATTTTAAAGTGTTCAGCCATGAAAGAACTATCAACGGTTGAAAAGACCAGGAACAATCGATTTCAATGAGCAGTTCATATTGGGGAACAAGGCAGAGATAAAGATTGAACTGATAGGAAAGAATATTTAAAGCATTAATCAGATACACTAGAGCTTAATGCCCCTCAGAACAGTTTTTAAAAGAAGACACTATCTTAAAGTTTCACATTTCACTGCAGAGTTACATCCATCAAATAGCACTTGACAACTGTGACATTGAAAACTATTTTCCTTCAAAACATTAATAATTTGTTAAGTTAAAGCATATACTGCTGTTTGAATTCTGTTGGAGCATGTAATGTCATTTCTTGAACCCTCTAGAGGAAAGTTACCCACATGTCTAAGTAAATAGCTGCCAAAATCTATGGCAAAGTAAATGTCATCTTCAAATTGGGATTCCAAGCTGGAGCTGTCATAACATGGTATGAGACTTTTTTAATGTGAAGGCCCTGCATGCCAAAAAGGTGTATGACCCTGTTTTCTTGTTCTTCCATAGGAGCACTTGGAACCAGGTACCCATTTTAGTTTTAAGACGTACATACATACATACATGAATAGATGCGTGATATGCCCATTCCTTGTCATGGAAAACTAATTTATCTCTTATTTCAAAGATTTACGGGAGAGTGTCAGGACAATAAAAGCATGTAACAAGACTTACAACCCCAAAACCCAGCAGAAAAGATCCACACCAAACTAGCTGATAGCAGGAATGTGGAGAGCATCTGTAAGGTGCACGTTGTAGAAAATGGTACTAAATTCAAAAATGGAGAGAAGAGGTAAGGGAGTACTGGAGGTTGAGGTCTCCAACATTTTAAAATGTTCTCTGAAAGAGGGAGATAAGTTGACACCAATCTTTCATTAAGGTTTTGATTTACCTTTGACAGTATCAGACAGCCACTAACAATCTACCCAAAGATAAATCAAAGGTGTATAAAATATTTTTGGTCCAGAGTAAAACTAGGAGTGTATTTGTCTATGCTAGAAGAGCAGTAAATGTACCATTAATTATTCTTCTTGGCTGTATTATCTAGTGCTCCTCAGTCAAGATAAAGTTTGAAGGACAGAGAGCACTTTTCCACAAGCAAAAACCCAAAGTCAGCATTTTGTCCAATTTCCTATAAATTCGTCATGGAAACAGTATAAAACTTTCCTAAAACACACCTTGAACTAGCAGAATATGTACATTAAGTGCTATATTTCACCACACTAAGACACTAAACAATCTTTCCCCTCCTTAAACCCACTAACCTCACATGGCAGAGCTCTCATTTATCTTGTGGACCTACCGAGAAAGAAAAATCTGAGTGAAAAGTACTACATATTCATTCTTTCTTAGAGACAGAAGGACAGAAAGGTGATTTATATGTTGTGGAACCCTGTTAACATAAGAAATAGTATCTCTGTGGAAATTAAATAGGCAGTAAAAAAGCTTTCTTACGGAAGTAAAGTAAGCATTAACTCAAATTTGCTTTTCTATTGGATTAAAACTTGTCAGAATTTGGAATTTCTTTTGGTACCAAGTTTCAGAAGATTATTTATGCTTGAATTCCTGAAACAGATGGAAAATAAAGGAATATGAAAATTTTGGCAAAAAAAAAAAAAAAATCAGAAATGTTACTTAGTTCATTTCAAACCCTGCTGTTATGAAGAGGTTTCAGCATTTGTCTCTGCCATAGATTCAGAGTATTCTGCATCAGAGCTGTCTGAACTCAGACAGTGTACTGTATCTACAAAAATAGACATAAGTGATGAAACAGAGGGGAGTTTCCCAGGATAAATGAAACAGCAGCAAAAGTACAAGGAAAAACTCTGAAACTCCGATGATAACTGGTCAAATTCACAGTTTCTGTCAGTCCACAGCAGTAAATCCCTGGCAGAAATGTCAGCAGGATCATTCCAGCACTGTCTGTGGTGACTGTGCAGCACCTGTTTGCAAGGGCTCACAGCTATGCCCTGGTCACACCTGAGAGCACACATCCACACCCACAGGGGTGGGCAGTGCCAGGGCTGCCCTGAGCTGCTGCCTGGCTGTGTTTTCCCTCAAAGGTCTCTGCCTTTCTGTAGGGCTGCAAACCCAAGGGAGTGCTGCCAGGGGCACTGCAAGGGGTGCTGAGTGGCTTAGGTGAGCTTAAATGACCCTTCCAGGAGCTGATTTTCAACCCTTTGATCCTGTGTGCAGTACTGCAGGTTTACCCCTGCTGACTGCTGCTGCACAAGGAGTGGAAGTCTGGTTTTTATCAAGGCTGATGGCACTGCTTGCAACCTTGAGCGCCCTGAATAGGTTGGATCCTAGTTAGTTTCAAAATTCGTCCTCTTTTTTGGACGTACCACCTAATTAGATACTTTTTAGGAGGCTAGGCCAGGTGTTTTGACACCATGGCCAGGGACAGGGATGGCCAAAGCATGGGGGAGAAGTCTTACCCATGGTGAGTATGGAAACTGCAAGCGACACAGTTCAGAGGATGAAAAAACACTCTCAGGTTGTGCCTGGTCAGTGAAACACCTACCTCAGGGAATAACTCATCCTGTCAGCTCATTACAACATATGCCACCACATGCCCCACACAGGGTAAGAGCCAGGGAAAGAAACTGTGGGTTTCTTGGATGTGCCACACAGTTCAGCAGAAGCTGTGACAAAATTCTCAAATGAGCTTAAAACCCACGCAGAAAATGGATGCCTTTGCCTGCTTGGCCAAGGAGACATTAGCCTCTTTAAACTTATTAAATAAACACACTAGCCAGTCAATTGTTGTGTTTACAAGAACAGAAAACAATAAAACCTAAAACTGAAGAACTTGGGAAAGAATAGAACTCTTCGGTCGGAGCTGGATTCCACAGGAGTTAATTTGAATTTCCCTAGCCAGCTGGAGCCTGGGGAAAGCTGATTTTCCAGAGCCCTGCTCCTTGTAGAATCATTTACACTTCTCAAGTGGATGTAAAACCACGCCACAGACACTAGCAACACCATTTAACACCCACTTTGCAGAGGTGTTAACGTCCAAACAAAGTGTAAGGGCACGGAGAGCAGGAAGACATTCAGCCAGGAGCGGCTGCTGAGGAGGCGCAGGCTCCTGTCTCCGGGGGCTGGCAGCCGGGCGTTTCCCTGCCCCCCGAGCACCGCGATGGCCAAGAGCCGCTCACACGAGGTTCCTCCTGGCGGGGGCACTTGTGCGAGGGAAAGGGACCCGCCTGGCTCCCTGCAGGGCGGCTGTGACCCGCCCTGCTGCCGCAGGACACCCTTGTGCCGGAGGCTGAAGCTCAGGGTTTTCCCATCACATTCCCAGCCGTTCCTCTCTCCCCAGCCCTCTGTGAAACTTGCTGTGTATAAACCAAGAACTGCATTGATAAATCCTAACTTCTAAAAAAAAAATCAGTGCTGGTTCATCCTCCTGCTCTCCTCATATGTTTTCATGAGGGTTAAGAGCGTACAGAGCCAGCTGAGAACAGGGGAGGCAAAGAGTATTAATGGGGGGGGAAAAAAAAAAAAGAAAAGAAAAAAAAAAAAAAAAAAAAAAAAAGCGCGCAACTCTTGTACCTAGAAATATATTTCCCAAAGCACATCATGAAAGAAAGGATTGAGACAGAAAGAGAGGAGGCAAAAGAAGATGAAAATATACCACAGGTGGAGAAAACACTGAAACCACCACCCACCCCGCTGCCAAAAATCTCAACTAAAAAGTGACAGATGTGTAACCTTGTATTAAAGGAAAAGAAAAAGCACCATAAAAGAGATGTTGGCAGGTTTAGAAAATAAATACCAAACGTGTTCAAGTCTTGCCTTTGAGCAGTGTTTCTTTTCAGTCGTCTTTAGTTTTTGTAAATTTATTTCGTTTCCTGCAGTTCCCTTGCCAGCTCTGTGAGTGCTGGCCATAGATCTGAGAGATGTTGGCCCATCTTCCCTCTGGAGGCTGCTTGACTTCCCTGCTGTGCTCAGGGCAGGTTGCTTGTTCCCAAGCAAGACAAGCCCCTCTGTGCTTTAATTGCTTCTCAGCCACTCTGGCACCAGCTGAGGTCACTCCGAGTGACTGCGGGGGAGAAACAGCAGCAGCTCCAGCCAGTGGTATTGTGATGGCTTTCAAAATGCAAAAGGAGCAGAGACCCAAGACAGAGCACTGCAGGCACCTTTCCACTTCTAAGTAAACTTAGAGAAAATACAAGTGTAAAACTCAGCTGTTGCTTTTTATGGTCTTGTCTCCTTTTAATTTAAGCTTCTTCTGTTTAAAAAACTATGGTATATAAAAAGTGTTTCTGCAGTGGCAGAGAAAGAGAATACACGTATTTCAGATAGGAAAAAGTCTGAATTTGCCCTATATATATGCTCCCTGGTGCATTTGTCAATGCTTCCATTTCATTCCTTCTCTGTTCAGGTGCTGCTGTGTCCAGAAGTGGTCAGGCATGTCATGTGGAGTAAGGTGAATGTTGGAAGTCACTATGGCAAGCCTTTAGAAATGAGCTAGGACACAGGACTTTGTGAACCATACCACTGAAGAGTACAGATATGAATCTGACAAACTGACAAAATCTCTTTTCCCCTTTCAGGGCTGGAGAAATCCCTGTAAAACAGTGTTAATTTGTAGTCATCTGTATGGGGGTCTTCATACTAAACAGAATATGTGAGAAAAAGGCTGGACTTTGCTTCAGAGGGTGAGTCACTCTGAACATCTGTGTCAGGGGCTGGGGAGAGGAAGAGGAGCATGAAGAGGTAGCAAAGCTCTTCGTCCTATATATGAACCCTGTCAATGGGATAGCTGCCGAGGAGAGAGGCTGTGCCCTGGGGAAAGCAGGTGACTCCTGGGGCAGGGAAGCACTTGGAAAGCACCTTCAGGATCATTTGCAGCCTGTCCTGGAAGGAGCTCCTGCTGAAGACAGCCAAAACTTCCCCCTGCAGTGCACTTCTGCATGCAGATCTGTACAGACAAGGATAAGACTTTTTTGCATATTAGAGGCAGCTTTTTTTTCATGAAAGGAGAGAAATATGGTGTCAGTGCCACGGCAAGAGCATTACTGCTTCTTGCTGGGTTCATTATTTACTACTTGCTTACTTGTTCTTGGAAACCTTTTTAAATTACAAAATGCCTTTTAAAAAATATTAGGGGGGGATGTCTTCTTAAAAAAGTTGTGGAATTCCTCTGCAAGGGCTGGGTTTTACATCTTAATGTGACTAAAGCTCTTGTCTGGAAACAAAGATTATGCTTACTTTTGAGCAGATTTTTTAGAGCTTTATGGAGAATGTGATAGGTCTCTCTCCCATTTGGGGATATTGTGCAAATGGAGATCTTTGAAGAGAGCATCTGCCATCCCAGACTGTGAAAGGTGCTTAGACAAAAATTTATCTGCTCTTCAGAGAAGTCTTATCCTAAGGATTTAGTTGAGGATGGCACTCATGGCATTAGATGCAACGAGGCATGGCTTGCAAATACTAACCTATTAAGGCAATGAATTCATTTCCTCCAACAAACTGTACGATTAAAAATGTGGCTAGGGAATGTTATAAATATACATCTATGACTTAACTTTTTTCTCAGGAATCTCTGGCTAATTCCTAGTGAACAACCTGTCTCTGAACTTAAACTATCAAATGAAAATGAACAGCCAAATATTTTAAACTATTGCTTTTTATTATAATTACACTGGAGCACAAATAAATAAGCACTAAATTATTGTAAAATATTGTCAATGCACTAAAGAAAGCAGAATTGATCTTCAAACAACATCTTATTACTTCAGAAGTATCAAAGTACATTTAATTACATCTTACCTAAAAAAATCACGTACAAAAATGAAAAGAAAATTAATATGTATTTATACTGTGTATATAGAAACGGCTAATAATATATGATTACAGTTAGCCTCTAGCTACTCCTTAGTCCTACACAATCTCAGGCACATACCTGACAATTTCTAATGAAATATAAAAAAAACCCCAACATGACATTCAGTTTCAAGATATTGGTAAATGTATTACATTGGAATGAACAGAGAATGATTTCATTTTATTTAAAAACCCTGTCATTTAAAAACATAGTGCCATTGTCCACTTAAAAATAAACAACCCAAACCAAAAAACCCCATACTATTTTATACCATTTGCTTTAATTTGTCAAAAGGAGCGATAAAGTAGACATACATTGGCTAATATACGTAAACACATTTTTAGTGCAAGAATAACAAGACCTGTGACTTTACTGTGCTTTCTTGAAATCACAGTGCACCTTACACAAATTGCTACACTATAATGTTTAACTTCAGGAGTTTAAAGCAAAATAAGTGCATACCAAACAATTTCATATATACAGTCTCCATAAGTGTGTGTATATATGTGATCTGTATGTATATACAGATTGCATATTTATACAGACTACAGCTTTAATGACCGTGTGTAACTAAGCACTGTCATTCACCCTGTGACACAGAAGCCGCTGAGACAAGAGGTGATGTAGGAAACGTTTGACAGCATTCTGATGGCAGCTCGGCAGGACGATATACCTTTTACTGGAGCCATGGGGTGGGCCAGCAGTCACGGGACAGGGTGGTGGCTGTGTCCTGCTCTGGCTCTGTCCCTGTCCTTTGGAAACTACTCCGCCTGAGCCTCACGTTCCTCCTCAGTAAAACGGCTCTCGCAAGCATGAGGTTTATTTCACATTTCTAAAGTGCTTTGAAGGTAAGTGCTTAGTTATATTTTACTTTTTCATGTTGTCGCACTTTAAAACAGGAAGCCATTGTTTCCATGGGATACAATGGAGGTCTGGAAGCACATGGGCAGTTATTTAGGAAGGACAACATAAACAGCGTTGAGAAATAAAAGCAAAACAAGGAGTTTGCGGTGGGCCAAGTGTACAAGCAAGTCTGCTTAGGGCAAGAATGCTTCAATTCCCTGATCATTATTCCTATTACATCTCGATATGGAAAGGACACGATATGAACAAACACTACCAAGCACGGAACTGTTCACACTGACACCATCTCTCCCCAGCGGGTGTGCCCAGGGTCTGCGCTGCCAGCGACGCTCTGGCAGCGCGCCTTTAAAGGAGCTGCTCCAGGAGGAAACCAGTGAGGAAAAGGACTGGCAGAGCTGACTGAGCGCCGGCTCGCGTTTTGTCACCAGTGACTTTGTGCAGCTGGGGGAAGGGGCTGAGCTAAGTATGTCACACATGGATGTGGAAAATTCTTCTCTTGCCACATTACAAGGAAGACAAAGCATGAACACTTGCTGAATAATGAACCTGTTATCTCAACAGATTTCTCATGAACAACAAGTTGTCTTCTTTCCAGCAGATTCTGGAACTTTGCGAGATCTCTGAAGTTTTTCTTCTGCCATTTTCTTTCTTTAAAAAAAAGAGAATAAGCAGAATAAACAGTTGGTGTCTTTTGGATGTTACACGTTCAAAGATTCCCTCACAGCCTCCGGGTTTTTCTCATGTATTCTATCATTTGGGCTGTGAGAGGGTCTTCAAATTTCAACTCTGCATTTCAACTCTGTACCTATTCCAGCCTTTGTATATTCATAATACACCAATATTTAACGTATGTGGATATACGTATGCACACATTTATGGGTATATATAGATACATGCGTATATACATGTATATGTGTGTACACATATGCATATATACATATACAATAATGCTAATATACATACACACATATAAACACACACTTCATCTTTTACAGAAATCTCAGTTTGGACATCAAAATATACATTAGTTAATTAGTTATAAAATATTTAAAAACTTTATTTCAGAGGCTGAAAAGAAACTACTACGGATAAAACATTACTGAAACTCAAACTTTAGCAATATAGATTACAAAAACCTTCTAAAATTTGTTATTTTTGGTCTTTTTCGATCAGCAATTACAGCTGTGGCAATGCTGTCAATATAATTTTAAAGAAAAGCCAATATAACAAGAAGTTTCAAACAACACACTTTTTCTTCTTGGCGAATATAATATTAAAATGATTGTTTTAAAGAGGGAATTTTGTACTACCAAACTTCAGACACATAGATAGAAATTTTAATATACAAAATATATGCCATAGATCTTTTTTCCCCCCTACTCCACCGCAGTACAAGTTTCCCTCATCCTCAACATATCCTTTTGGAAGATATTTCACCGCACAGATTTCACCCTCATAATCAGTATAAGCCATCTCTTTCTCCCGTTAAAACCAGGAGGTCATAATTCTTTGGTCATGACATAATATTCTGTTAAAATGGGTGTAATATAATACAGGATTGCAAGCCAATTCCAGAAGCAGCCAGGAAGAAGAAATGGCATAGCCGGGAGAACACGTTACGTGGGCTCCTGCTTCCAAACCGCATGAAATCAAGAGGGATTTCCCAACAGCCTTTCAAGGGGTCTGAAATCCAGCCCACAGAAACAACGCGAGGAAATCTGACACAGCGTAAGCAAGGATGTGCTGCTGGATTTAAAAATAATAAACATGTAAACATATTTTGTCGCTTTTATTTTCTGGACCGTCGGTAAATGTGGACAGGGACAGCGGCTGCAGTGGCCCTGCCTCAACCCGCTGAGCGACCGGCTCTCTCTGCCAAGGGCTGCACAATGCTTAGTCACAGTGAACCATGGTCTCTGCTAATCAACGGAATGTCACCAAGGAAGAGATCCTGTCGCAGGCTTTGCTGCACAAAATTGAGTTCCTTGGCTGAATCATTTTAGTAACTGCTTGGTAAAACCAAGGACAATTTATCTCGTTGCCATTACGGGAAAACAGATGCAGAGCAACTACTGTTTAAATGCAACTTGGGCACCCGCACTGAGCACTTGTATTTTCAGTGCTTGCAGGTTTGCTGTTTCCCACCAGAACTCTCTCCTTTGTCCATCCCACCCCCCAAGCTAAGGATATCTAACAAGTACAACTCCAGTTATCTTCTACAGCCCTAGCACCGAGTGGTTTTGTACATCGTCCTCTCCAACAACACGTACAACCACATGCTTTTGTACAGAGGCCACATCTAGGCAGGTCAGAGAAATAAAATGGTGGCGGTGGGTGTGGGGGTGAACAGCAGAATAGAACATAGAAAATAGGTAATAAAACAGTATAACAGTAACATTATATAGTAAAATTCTCCATAAATTTTTGAATTTTTATATATATATATATATATATTTATATATTTAAACAGTGTATTAGTTTGGGTGTTTTCAATATATTGGTGAAATATTTACATTTTGATATCTTCTGGATCCAAAAAAATCCTGGATAATATGTATGCCTTAATCCAGTCGGAAACTTAAATCTCTCTCTCGATTGACAGGTGAGTACTGTACTGGTGTGTTTTTTCCTAGGAAGTTCACCACCTGTAGGTAAGTCTTAGGTTAAAGCCTTTGCCTTTTAAAGAAAGCAGGCTACCTGTCCCTGGTGCCAAACAGTGGAGAGGGCATCCTCCACAGGTCTGTCAAATTGCAGTGTCCCAGAAAACAGTTTGTTGTTTGGAATAAGGAGGAGGGCTGTATTTCTTGGTCCCGGCATTCTTTTTCCAACTTGGCAAAATAGGCATGCTGTCCTGTTTGCAGAGTCCTTTCTCTGATTTCTGTCGAGCTTTGATCTCTCTGCAGAGGCAACGCTTTTTTTCAATCATGTCCAGCATTGTATGGTCCCCTTGCAACCACTGCATGCACGTCACCTATTGGGGGAAGTGGATGGAGGAAGAAAAGAAAAGGGGGAGGGTGGAAAAGAGGGAAAAAACATACAAATAACTATCTTGGTCATAGATAAAATATGATTTTTCTTTACAAAGTTATCTTGCTCTTGTTTGAAACACTCCAATTTTATGAACAAAAATCTCTATGCCAACAACAGAAACAGTTAGCCTTTACTTCTAAATGCTTTAAGAAAAAAAAAAAAAGAGTAATAGAAGATCCCTGATTTAACTTCTCCAGAGCACTAAAATCTAATAAAGATAAATGGTTTGGGCCATCTAGCACTGGTTGGATTTTAAATGATAGAATAAATCTTAAAAAGGCACGTGGATCTTAAAAACAGCCTTAAGTTGTGAATATAAAAAATTCTGCACACTGAAACCCATGTTTTATATTGCTTTACAAATTCAGCCTGTCACATTAAAAGCAGGGTGTTAACGTTTCTGAGTATCAAGCTAAATATAACTGCTCAATTTTGTTAAAATGATTTCATGAAATCCATGCAAATGATACGGAATAACCTATCCTGTGATATTTCATTAACTGGAAGGCACCAAGAGTTAAGAAACTCCATGTTTTCATGCCTGTGGAATACTGGAGAACATGATCCAGAAGGGGAGGTTAACATATGTTTAGCTGTAAGTACATGTTACAGCCCCTCTGAAGCTGAGAATATGACTTCATTTGAGTTCAGTGGGGAGTTCACAGCTGAAAACTGTCTTCAGAGGCTTTAGACTGGAACAGACATCACTAATAGTAAACTCTTCTGAAAGGGGTCATTGGTTTTGGATATCACTGTATACCTGCAGCTCAGGAAACTTCCTCCCAACACTTACGTTGCAAATTTGAAGTGATGTCTTGAGTGTCCCCACGTTTATTTCCCAAGAGGTAAGGATTTGTGTGTAAGTGCACACGGTACATTCACTGGGGCTGTCCAGGTACATCTCTGCTCTTGTCATGAAAATTAACATGCACAGCAATACTTTGGCAGAGTTTGCGGTTCATGAAGGAAATGTATCTTTATTATTAAGGGTACTTGAAAACATTTATTAATGCATGTGCCTTTCATTCACAAGTCTTAGAATGCCAGGCATAGGCATACACCAAATCCCTAGAACTGTGGCCTGGTTTGCCTAGAATCCCCTACAGAAACTTCCGTGGATCTCAGTAGATTTTGTGTTCAGCTTGAAACATATTTAACATTTATTGAAATGGATTAAACAAATGTTCAGGTTTATAGCAGAAAACAAAGCAAAATAAATAAATTTAAGAAAGCCTACCAGAAAAAGTAATAAAAAATTATGTACTCAAACAGAAAAATTAATAGAATACAGAAATGTCAGTATTTTTTGTAGGATAAAAGAATTGTATCAAAAAACCATTCTTACCTTATACACTAGATAGTACTCTGAGTAAAACAAGTCTAAACCATAATATGGATTTTGTTCTTGAATATTCTTATGAATTTTGAATTACACAGGTAACTTAGGTAACTTATCTGCAATGTGTCCTCCTGAATGGCTGTGCCATTTCTCCAGGAACTCAGCTGTGCCTGCTCTTTTAATTGAATACTTCTCTTTCATTTCAGGCGTGATCTAATGTTTACTGTGGTGCAGGTGGACGTGAGGCACAGCATCTGCACGGCCATGAGACTTTCTATCTTTGGCTGCCCAGGTTTGGTCCAAAACTCCCTGTCTGAACTGGAGATGCTCCCCTCCCACGCTTTGGCTCCACTCCACGGATCTTTGGAGAAGCTCTGCCTGACCCAGATTTCCTGCCACTCTGTTCACCAGCGGTGGGTCAGTACTTACACAGCAGTGTCTTCAGCTTGGCCGGGTCCTCCTCCATGGGGAAGGACAGGGACACAATCTGCACACAATTCATTACACAAACATTCACCAGCACAGCGGCTTCTGCACCGGGCTTGACGACAACAGTGCTTGAGCATGGATTTCCTCTCGTAGGCACCGGGAAATGCCTTCTCTTTTATAGCTCATCACGTCCCAGGCAGAGCGTGTGCCAGTGCCAATCCCCACAGCACGCGGTGTGCTCCAAGTGTCACAAGCAGCGCCCGCAGCACCCGCCACAGCCCCCGTGAGAGTGTCGCATCCACGCCAGCCCACACAGCGCAGTGCCCACACGGTGCCCTGTGGTACCCGTCTCCGGCAGTCAGGGATGTATTCGAGGGGACAGGAGCAGCATTGATTGATTTCTAACATGTTGGTTTCTAACGTGCCAGTTGCAACTTCCCAGAGATAGAAATGGAGTTGTAGAAAGTATCAGTTACTTAGACACTCTGCTACCCCCTGCAAAACTGCAACTAAAATATACCCAAGAGAATGCAGCTACAAAATATCTTTTTTTTTTTTTTTAATACTGGCCACCATATTTTGTTATGGTTAGTGAATCATTTGCTGTGAAGAATTTGAATTTTCCCACTTTCCCAGACACAGATTTTCAAGTCTACATGGGATTTTTTAAAAGCTATCTTTGTTTGATGGCTAAGTCCTTCCTATCAGCATCTTCTTAGGTGTACTGTCCACTTGGCACAGTCCTCTCCTGGAACTGCATTCAGTAATGATGTGTGCAGGGTAAACATGTAGAACTGAGATGGGCAAAGTTATTTGCTAAAATACACCTTGTGAACACATACGATGTTGAAAGGCCTGGGGGGGAAGAAAGCTTTAATATTAAAATAAGCTTAAATACTAAAGGTTTTGGGGGTTTTTTAATATAATTTTGTCCACTTGTTTAGTGTTTAAATGTAACAAAATAAAATTCTAGGTACAAAGGTTCCTGGTCTCTGGAAGCTGAGGGACAGACCTGAGAGGAAACCCCCTCTGCCAAACAATGAACTACAGAAATGACAATAACCATGTTGATGATTTGAAGTCCCAGAGTGTTAACTAAATTTTCAGTGTGTCTTAGACAAATAACAAGCACTGAGGCACACAGGACAGGACTCAACACAGCTGTTCAATCACAGTAATAACCTTTGATGACTTTAGTAGGGCTACTGATGTATTTAAAGCTGATGTGTCTAACACTGCAGTCTTACGCCTAATCCTCCCAGAGACTGAACTGATGGCACTCACACTTAGTTCCAGCACTAATTTTTTTCACATCCTCCCTCCTTTCTGGCTTTAGCCTGCTCCTCTGGTCATGCACCAGGCTGTTAATATCCCTGCTACATCATAACAAGGTATTCATTCAGTGTGAGAGGCACAAAAAATAATGATGTTACAACCTAATTTATGGAAAAAAGTAGATCATTCAAAATGTTTTACAGCTATACAGCTCTCCTAGGAAAGATCCCATGGTGCTTGAGGAATGGTGCACATACTGCAGCATGTCAGAGCTTGGCTGCAGATGTGGATATACACAGACAGGCACAAAATGCATCAGCACTGAAGATAACAGCCAGCAAGACAGAACACAGGAGAGGAAAACTTGGTTCTGACCAAAGACTCTTGGCCCAAAGCCTGTTCTTACTGAAGAGGGAAGAAAGAACCAGAAACTAAAGTTAGGATTGTAAGAAGGGACCTCCTGGAGACTCCAGGATATGTATCAGGTACTATGTCCCATAATATTCTTTGGATTACAAAATTTGCTGATTGCACTTCAATTTTTGTTTTGACGGAATTTTTATTTGTTAGATTATTCAAGGTATAAGATACCTTTTATAAAAATTTTATTTTAAATCAGACAGAGCAGGACAGTGAAGAGAAACACCAGGCAAAGGCCCAGAAGTTTGGACATTCACCAAGGAAGTCTTGGAGATAGGCTCAATTCCTTGCTCCTAAGCAGGCAGTTAAAGCTGTGTGATAACCAAATGTGTAGGAATGTGACTGAGTGCAAGAGTAAACCAGGACATCTGACATGTTCTTAATAAACACACTCACCCTTTGATTAGTCATCAGTCTCTAGTTTTCCTTCAAAAATCTTCTTCAAGGCAAACGCTTGTGCCTAACTTGAACATCAACAGCAAAAAGTAAGAAACTCCTTCCATAATACAAAACTGAGTTTTCCATACTGTTTTAATCACCAATTTCTTTGCAGTCTTTAGAAGAAACCAGTCTGTGTTGCCACCTTACTTTTACTATTTTCTCTGTTTTCTGATATTTTTTTATTCCCAAATCATTGGAAGTAAATATTATTAAGATCTTTTGTATACTCTTGGGTTCTATGTTGGTAGTGCCATGGAACAAGAAGTAATATTATAAACCCATCTTCAACTAAGATAAAACAACTTTATATTTCCTGAAAAAAAGGCAAAATTAAAATCTTTCAAAGTAAAAAATGATCCCTTCTGGTGGGTGTTTTAATGCTTTATGAAGGTAAAAGAAACAAGCTAGACAAAGTAGCTCCCTTCTCTGCAAAGTGAAAATGGTACATTTTTGTGTGTGTGTGTGTGCCTACATTAGCAGTGGGCCTGACCTCATATCTCATTGGTTTGAAATTTCATATTATTCCAGAAAGATAATTAGCAGTCCCAATGGTTTCCAAACACATGTATTGCTTAAATTAGATTGCCCTGGGCTAGACCACAGAACTGTCTTGGAGCAGAGGTTTGATGGAGAACATGACCAGTTCAATCGCTCTTAAAGGCCAGGACTTGGAGCCAGAGGTCAGTACATGCCATAGCTCTCTGCCACATCAGAACTTACTGGGAAAAACACATAGTCCCAGGGAAAACTCCGAACAAGCTTTGGGGAACAGACAGTGACTCACACTGCCAGGAAGCCCCTGGTGTGACAGCAGACTCTTTGTTTTCCATTGCCCTGGCCCTGTGTCTGCCCGGCCCTGGGCAGCCCTGGCACTGGCTGCTGGACACTGCTGGCCCTCGCTGTGCCGTGACACACTGCACCAGCCCGTCCACTAACAGGCTCAAAGCATGGTGTTTGAAGCCAGAAAGAGAAATGTGAATGAGCATGCTTCTTTCCTTGCTCTTAACCAAGCAGGACAGTTTGGTTTGGCAGAGAGAGTCATAGTTACAGACAGAAAACAATGAAATATTATCCAATGATACAATTAAGCAGCTACTGATGGACACAACTTTACACACAGGCTACCTGCGTTCACCAGGTGTAGAAAACATCTTGTATCTTTTTGTGGATGAATATTCACACTATGAGGTGAGACTCTCAGGTCCTTCGGGAACTGGTCACTTGCTATAAGGAGCACCAGGCAAAGTGCATCAGGACAGCCCCCAAGCAGGGCTGTGCAAGTTCCTGAACACATGAATGACACTGACAAAAAGACACTGTGATAGCTGTAAGTGATGTATAAACCTAATGATCCCATGTGCCCTTCCAAATGAAAAACATGAGGGCTGTGAAAAGAAAAATCAGTGAGCAGAAATAAAAATATAGAGTGAAACATCCTCAGCACCAGGCCTGGGACTCTTCATTAGCTGTGAAAAAATTTATTCATGTGTTAAATAGATAGCTACATAAATACATGGATGGATAATGCTGTCTCTTAGTAAAAAGACATTTTGCACTACATAAATCCCATACATATCTCCTTGTCTCAAGCCAAGCCCTAGGTAACCTTAGCCCTGAACACTGGGCAAGTAGGAGACAAGAGGAGAGCAAGTGCCACTGGGGTGAAGTGTGGTATGAGGATAAAGCCATGCTGATTCCCAGTGCTAAGAGGTGTTTCAGGAATCCTGTCATTGAAGGTGCACTATAATTTTTTCACATGAGTGCCCATGAAAATATGTGTTGAAAAAAATGTGATGTGGGAGAAGAAATACCTGAATATTGTACACAGCTCTATTACTAGTTGCTAAGTTTGAAAATGCTGACAATTTTAATTCCTTTTTGAGAAACCCTTTCTAACATTAGAAATGACCACATGCTATGCTCTGGACACATCTGTGAGCAGGGTGTTCTTTTGTGGTGTATGAACTTTTGAGGACCTAAAAAAATATCTTCCAGTATAGTTTACGTGAGGGTTTTAGACAATACCAAATCCCCTTCAGCTGTTTCTCCTCATGACATCTTGGCTTGTCTTGTTTTAATGCTGTTTGTTTATTTGACATGAATTCAAAAGCTCTGGGCAATAGGAGAGCCCCATGATTCAGTTGTATTTCCATAATTTTTTCCTACTAGTGTAGGTTCCTGCTTACTGTGCTGAAATTCCATAGGTTATGGGGCTGAGGAAGATGCCATTTGTTCTGGCCCTCATGAGCATCTCCCTCTCCTGCTGGACGAGAAAAGGGGCTGACTCTTGAAGAATGGGGAAAACTACATCACACATCATGGCTGTCATATAAAAATATCTTTTTCCTTGTCAGAACTGCATAACACAGATAAAATAAAAGCCCAACAGCAGAAGTGAGGCTATAACAAAGTGATCTTAAACTAACACAAAATCCAATGAAATTAAAAAAAGTCATCAGGAGGAGATTCTTAGAAATGTCTCTTGGATCTGTAAGCAAAGCAATTTCTCTAACAGTGCAATCTGTGTGCAGTGCTACACATCATTCAGCACAGCCAAGCATGCTGGTTTGTTTTGGCAGGCTGCAGTAAGTGAAGAAGAAAGGCTTTCTGAAAGCCACTTACCATCCTCTGGGAGGAAAAGGTACTCCCTCCCTCATGCCTGTTCTCAGACAGGAGTTTCCAAACTGTTTCCCACTGAAACTCTTGATGGCACTTTCTCTGGCAGATGGCTCCCAGCCCCCTGGCCAGGCGAGGCATTTCCACTGGGAAGGTGTGAAATCCCACTCCTAGAAGGCAGTCCTGTGCCCCGGGGACAAGCGCTGGAGGGCTATGTTAAGCAGCAACAGTGACTTCGCTATCTGATACTCGGCTTGACGTGCAGGTCCTCTTAGCACATGTTCACAAAAGGGGAGTTGTCCAAGGCAGGAGGGAGTTCAGCCAGAATCGGGTTTCAGAAAATCTGAGCAGAGAGATCCTCACCAATTTGAAGACAACAGGAATTTACCGTCTGACCTCATGGGTCCAAGAATTTGACTATAGTTTGCTTAAACAGTAAAAATAACCTCAATAAAAGCCATTTAAAAATACTTCGGAAGGGCACTTGGAAAATTATGTTGGACAAGATTTCTTTTGCTAACTGTGAGCTATAGCCATTGCACTGCTTCAATATTACCTCCAATGGCTGCAAAAGTCAGCATAGATCTACAGGCTAAATTTGCAGTTATTCCCCTCTCTCTGACAGAGGTATTTTGGAGGAATATTGCCATGAAAGACAGCATAATTTGGCTCAGGATAGTTACTTGTTCATACAGCCGGGCACTGCTAACCCGTTTTCCTATTACTGTCAAATTCAAAATAACAGTTGATTATTAACACAAAGGCGATTAAAAGTAACAGTCTGTCCAGGAACACACAGGGTGTGCAAGGTGAGCTGTGAAAGCAGATGCTCTCCATGCAGTTTGGAGCGCCTGGGAAAGCTCCCTGGGGACAGTGGATAGCAGAACTGCTAATTCCTCCCTAGGAGTGCCTCAAGTGTTTTCTAGAAGCTTTCCTCTGATGCCAGCAGTCACATTGGAATGATCCTGTGCATTTATGTAGTCGCATCACAAGCACAAGTGCACACACAAGGTGTTACTCACTACACAATCTGCCCTTTCTGACCTTTCACAAATTCTTCTTTCCAAGGGGCACAAGACCAATCTCTATTTTCCCTCTAAGAACATGGGAAAGAATTTTCCCATCACACTAGTTTTTATTTCAACAAAATATGTAGGAATGAACACTTTGTAATCTTACCCTGTATATATTTAACATTGAAAGCATTCACTGACACCTGCTATTTCAACCTATGAAACAGCATATTGCAACACATTTTAGGGTTCTTATAATATTTGAATTGCTGTGTTTAAGGTTTTGATTTACATTATTCTGAATTTCTAAACTCCTGAAAATATGTTTTATTTCAAATGATACTACTACAGAAAAAAAAAAAAAAAATGAAAACAAGGGTCTGTTTAAAAACTGTAAAACTAGAGTCCCTGGAAAAACTACACTATCCCTCAATGTAATTACATGATGCAGTACTGTAAAAACATTCTGGACACCTTTTTTCAAACTTAGAAGTCATTAAAAGACTTAACTACATTGTGTTGCTCTCTATGGCCTGACTAATCCACCACTTCAAAATGACTGATAAGATTATTTGGAACTCTAGGACCTCCCAAAGATTCAAGATTATGAGCAATTAATACTTATACTAAAATTAAATTAGCAAACGATCAGTAAACCTTCAGCACCTCTGGTTCCAGACCTCCAGTTTCATGATTCATTGCTTTCAATTACTAAATGTCACAGTTACTTTACTCAGAACCAGCCCTGCACATACTCCTATGCCTTAAGTTTTCCAATAGCCCTCAGATTATTGCTGAGGTTACTAATAAACCAAATTTTAGGTGACAAATTCACTGTTCTGCTTTCCATTTTCATACTGGCAGTCAGTCTAGCTATAGATATTTCTGATCCTGCATTATTATCTTATTTGGAAACATATTCTTTTCATCTAAACTTTTTTTTTTTTTTTTTTTTTAAACACCAAACAACTGCCCAAAATGTACTGCTTGATCACACTTTGTAAATGCTTTCAAAAGAAGAGTCTGTAAATTAACTGATATTGGTGGTACTGTGGAAAGTCATTTCATGCATCTCAGTGGATCATCACAAAGGGCATTCCTATTGACATCACTCATTAAAAATCGAAACTTCATCTATGCCTCTGCTAAGGAATAAATGCAGAGCTCAAGCAACCCACCATTATACTTCCTGTCATTCACTGTAAAGTAGAAAGGAAAATACAGTAGTGTATTAGGTCAATCACAAGAGGGACAGAGGACAGACACTCTGCTAGAGTTCAGCGACACAGAAATCTCCTGTGCACTGCAATTTGCAGTGCCGCAGCTGCAGGGTAACACTCTCATGTCCCAGATTTCTTTAGAAGGTTACTAACCCATCTCTCCAGCATTTCCCCTTGCGGGAAGGTGCTGCTCTGTGGCATGTGTGCCACAACTGCCTGAGAACCAGACTCTGCACAGCAGGGTGGTTTGAGCTGCGACCCCAATGGCCACTGCAGCTGGCCCTGCCCATGTCTGGGTAGCCATGCCCACAGTACAACACACCTGCAGCTAGTGTTTGTTACCCTCAGTCATGGCAGCTTTGAAAAACTGACAGATTCTAAATCTCATACAGAGATGAACAGTCCCCCCTCCTGCACTGAGAGGTGGCATGGAGCAGTGAGAGCTGCTGGGCAAGGTCCTTTCCTCCTCTGGATCTACAGAGTCTCTGTAGACTTCAAAAGCTCTCATGTACAAAGGAGCTGATGGCAGCAGGGTGCATGCTCTGGATACTGCTTGGACCAAGAAGGGCCCAAAAATTGAGAACGGAAGAATGAAAGTGAATGGAAACAAGGCCATAACTTTGGGAAACCTAAGAAAGAGGACATTGAAACCTGTCCTAAAGTTACAAAAATGTGATGTGGGGACACCATAAATTCCATTAGTTTCCCCATTTAATTGGACCCCATTGTTTCCAAACTACAAAAAAAGAGCACTATTTCTACTGAAGTCAGTGCTTGAACCCAAGATTTAACTAACTTTTGTTGCTGCAAAAGATGAAGAATTTCACCACACCAGTTTACCAACAAAGCTCCTAAATCTTTATATTTCCCTAGCATGTTCAAGAAAATGGCCAAAAGAGCGTTTTAAAAATAAAGAAATATAAAACTAGTGAAATAATGTAAGGAGTGAAAATGCCTCAGCACTGAAAGCTGCTTTACTTTAAAGTTGCTTTACTTACAAGAAATTTTGAAATATGCTTTTACATTTCTCCATTTTTGATTGTGAAACTGAGTCAAAGATAACTTTCTTAGAGTAAATGCCATTTCTCAAATATTGTACTGATTTTATGGAGGGAAAAATGTTAGGAAAACCTGACTAAAAACCAACACTGAATGTCCAGAGATGATCATACTCTTGTAGGTGGTCATAATGTCTTTGCAGAAATGTTTAAAAACATTATTAAAAGACAGATGTCTTCATCAATCATTTATTTCTAACTCCAATTTGAAGTGCAGTTAAACAACAGTTGCTGAAGTTATAAACCATACTGAGAGTTTCTGAAGAATACAAAGATGTAAGAACATGCCTCACTATGAGATAAGATGTCTGATGTTACCTCACAGCAGCATCATGCAATTTGATTTATATCAGGAATGGCTAAACTATTCAGTACCCAAATCTAATATAGACATGATTTCCTGGCACACAGAATGGCTGAGATACAGCAAGAGACTTGGCCTGGCATCCGTGTGTTTTAGAAAACGGGAATCATTGGGTTCCGAGATTCCCTGTACCTTGCTTCTGTTTTCTGTTTAAAAGGAATCTCGGAAGGGATGGTGCTGGCTGGCAGAGTGTGAGTCAGCACTAACACGCTAAACCAGGAGCAACAGCCTGCTCAACCATGGAGTGAATTGGCAAGCTCAGCTTAGCTGATGCCAGCAGCATGAGCATCATGCTCAAATTCAGATCTCCAGAGCAGGAAGGAAATTTAAATATCCAGCTTAAAAGGAATGGCTAACAACAATGCAGGACAAAGAAAACAAGTTTTGTGTTGACCTATAGATAGACACATATCACCTGTAACATAAGCAAACAAACTCAATAAAAAAGTGCTGCTGTTCTCTGATTGTGTTTTAAAGTTTGGTGCCAAGAACCATGATCTGACCAACGTTAATTTTTAAAATGCAAATTGCTATTGTCTTTTCTCATTTTTATTCTTTCCTATTGTGAATTATACAACTGTGATCAGAAACACCAGATAGCAAATGTGTTTTCCAGACTGTAAAAAAAGAGAAGGGCCCAGTGAATCCAAGAGTTCACTAACTGCCACTGACTTGTAAAGGCTTAAGATCAGACCACTGGTCCATAAACTCGTGTCTTAATTAGTGGAATATGTCCTTTCTCCAGCCTAGGTTTTGTTGAGGAAAAGCATTCCTATGACATTCTAGTTACAGCTTAGGAGTAAAATGGGAATTTGCTGTTGATATGCATGAGGTTTGAATTTAACCCTGTAACTTTAAAAATAAGAAGGATTTTCTATTATGCAGTTTTAGTTGGGGTGAAGGGTCTTCCTTACATTGTATCCATCACCCTACAATGTTCTCAGTATCTCCTGTGTAAAGACCTGTTTTCTGAGATTTTTCTGAGCAGCTGCTGCCACGCTGCTGTAGTAACTTACTGCACACTGAGACTGGTCCAGCTGGACAAACTAGCACAACGATAAAATTAACTGTAAAGGGAGAAAATTTATCACTCAGGTCTCACAGAGAAACATAGATGATTATCATTTCAATTCAATGGATAACCCAAACACATGCTCAACTGAAAAAAAGTGTATCTGTCATCCTTCTGACTAACAGAAATATTTTACAGAAATATTTTGCTATTTAAGATGAGTCAGTGCTTTGCTGCCTAAAGGCCAGATAACTAAACCTACATACAGCTGTGTAGTGATTCATTTTACAAAGAGTTAATAAATTATTGTTAGCTTTTTAAATAAAAGCTTAATCAATTGGCAATTATATGTTACCGTGAACTGCAAAGGGTAAGTGATGTGACAAATAGTCTGCAATGCTACTGTAAAATCCACTTATAAAGTTGAGTATTTTTATCCATTCCTAAGGCTCACCTGCACTGGAGAAACTCTCTTTCCAGCCTAAGGCCCTTCTATATCCAGTGTCTATTCATGTAAGATGTTATGGATGTGAGTCACCCCTAGATTGGCAGCAAATCCTTCATGTGAACAGAGCTGGGATCTGCAGCGCAAGAATCCAGCAGGTTTAGGGCATTTCTAAACCTTGGAGCACTTGATCTGCTAAGATACAGACAGCCAAAACTACACTGACTGAGCTGTTTCCAAATTTTTTTTACCTACAGAAAACTGTCAGGAGAAACACCAATATATTTGCCATTCTGGATCTGAAAAACTGGAAAACTTTTAAAATTAGTAAAAAGAATAATCTTTTAAAGTTCTCATTTAAAATACATGATGTTTTTATTTTCATTGTTTTAACAAGACAAAATGAGAATAAAAGTAGGTTATCAAAAGTGGGTGCTGGCATTCATACCTTTTTTTTTTTAATTGACATACACAATGTATATGAATAGCCACACATTTCTAGTGAAAGACTATGAACAAACACACGTACATATACAGAGATAGAGAAACATCCTATACATACATACATGAGTGAATATACATATTTATGTGCATACAGTATACAGACGAGATACTCTACAGGTACAGTCAGTGCAATGTACTGTATAAGGCTACACAAACACCGAGAGAGGCTGGTGGGGTGGTGAGAGCCATGAGAACAAAGCCTGGATGGTTGTGACTCAACGCAGACGGTGGGGACAACCTGGCTGCTCTGTGCCGTGTGTTATGCATCAGGCACACGCAGTTCCAACAGAAACACGGGACAATACACTCAGCTCAAAAAAGGAGGACGAGTGGGAGTGCGTGGAGGAAACTGAAATGCGTATGAGCAGACAAATAAGGCTGTTCTACCTAGGATACAGAATGTTTGGTTCACTTACAGAGAATGTCTATATATAAACCCATGCTTTCATGAACTCATGCCATTTTTTATTTCTATCTTTTCCGTTAAGAATATTATAAAATTCTTGCCCTGAGTTAAACATAAATACACACAGAAAAAGGGGTGGGGAAAAAGGAAATTGCATGCTTCTGGGCTTTTATAAAATAAATTTTTAACCAAGGCACAATTTCTTCAAGAGTGGTTGCAAGACCATTCGAAATAAACTTAGCAAGTGCCATTGTTCTGGGACTGTGACAAAACTAATTGTTTGCATACAAAAGTCTCAGAACAAGTTTTGAAGTGAATTTACAAGTTTTAGAGGAGAACAAGTAAATTTATTACATATGCCTTAAAGAGAGATTCCCTGAAGAGGAAGGAATGCTACCAATGCAACCAAATTAAATTATTTTATAGACAACTTACTGATGTTTGGAGTGAAATTATTTCACACATATGGCATTATGTATTTGTTTAGCATTAGTTGTTACCTATTCTTAGTAGAACCATGTACAGTGCTGTAAGAGCAGCTAAAAATGACATGAAGAACTTCCAGATAATGTTCAGTTTCTTTAGTAGGCAGTACACACAGTACTCTCACTGATCCAGTGAGCTGCAAGAATCACAGCTCAGGCACAGCTGATCAGTGGTGGCATAAGACTTTCAAGGCCGTATCTCTCCCTGTCATTGACCTACATAAGTGGTTTTTTTGAAATATTAGTTACTAGCTCCTGTGGATCCCACTCTGTATGCCCATGCTCAAGTTTGGCTCTCAAAAGAAAGGTCAGGGTGCAGAGGCCATGCTTGGCTGTTGCCCCCACATTCAAGCACTCTGGCTCCAGACACACACAGTTGTCATCTACTACCAGGTGTTCTGGAGGGTACCTCAAATTCCAGGGAATAATTACTTTCATTTTGCTGCACTGGCTGCAGCATCTGTCCCCATAAATCTCTCTGTTGAACTGACTGTTTTTCAAACTGTTGAAACACACCATCTCAACATCAAAAGCAGGCACAACATAGCAACCCCCTGAAACCTCTGACCACACAGGTGAAATCTCTTGTCTGTCCTGTGCTTGTTCAAGAAACTGTAATTCTCAATCTGAGAAGCAACTAGGTAAGGACAGTAAAAAAATGTTGAGCATCAAAGTGAAAACCTTATAAATGCTGTGTTAGCTCATCCTCTGTCAGAATATCATTGCATTTGAAAGGTTTCAACAATTTCTGTGACCAAGCTCACCTCTTTCTGTTCTCTGCTGTCAAGCTTACAAAGTTTGCGTAAGAACAAGATACCAGGGTAAAGGAATAGAATACCCTTTGTTCTCCTCCCTGCCATCACACCTGAAATAGTGGGAGCCACGCTGTCATTCGAGGGCACGGCACGATGACAGACTCTAGGTGTGATGCTCAGATCCGTCACTCTGTTCCCACATCTGACACCCTCTTGCTGTGGTATTACTTTTTCTACAGCTGATCTGCTTTCACCCATTACTTCCTCCCCCTGACATATTTATTTTGTGCCTAAACACCGTGCTATGACCCATATGGAGAGGGAGAGTCACCAAAATCATGCTGGGCCTTGCTTCCTACCGTGACAGCAGCGCAGGCTCAGATCCACCTGCTCCTGCTGTCTCCCACGCTGTGGAACTGAGGCTGCTTTGGCAGCGTGGGGCCACACTTAAACCAGAGTCCTGGCAAAGCAATGCACTGGCCTGCTTCTGCTGCATGACCAACCCAGCTGAATGATGAAGAAAAGATGTTGGGACAGCAACAGCAGGCTTGTCTGCCAGCAAAAGACATTGCAGCAAATGACACATTTGTTTCTCATGCCAATCAGTCAGATGTGCCTTGGAGGTGAGGGATGATGGGTATTATATCTACTTCAAAGTTTGCATTTTCTTTTCTTTTTTTTTTTTTCTATTTTACTTTTTTAATAAGCACTCTCTAGTTGCAATTTGTATATTTAGAAACCATTTTCACTGCTCTGGAGCCATGCACTGATTATGCAAGACCAGATTCAAGCTGAAACTCAACACAATGCAGTGTGGAGCCTTCCCCAAAGCATTAACATTCTTGTTGTTGCTCTCATCCAAAATGTTGACAGCATATTTGGCTGGACTGTCGACAGCAGAATTTTGCCTTCGTGTGTGCAAGAGATTTGTCTTTGCAGGAAAAACCGGAACTGTGGAAAGTAATCCAACCGCTCCCTCTCGTGGGCACAGGCTTCTGCTGCACTTTAGAAAGGCACAAATCGCGCAAATCCCAAATCTACAGCTTCTTAGCAGCGCGAAGTCCCCAGAGGGCTGTGTGACACTGCAGGACAAAGTTCACGCCTCATGCCCCGGCACTTCGCTCAAGGTGGTGGCAGTCAAGGTGACGGATCCCCGACTCTTATGTACATTCAGTCTGAACAAGAAAGTAAAATCCTGTGGCTCTGGATTCAGGTTTCTAAATAGACTCAGGCCACACACGCTGCTCAAATCCAAACATCATCCCAAGGTAAAATTGGCCTCTGTCCCATCAGTGAAGTGCCTGTTCCACGGGCTTCTCTTTGTACCCTGTTGTGTGTTCTTCCATGCCTGTCTGCCCTCCCAGGCAGGACCCAGAGGATTTCCTCTGTCCCAGCCATTTGCAAAACCAGCATCCACAAGATTCAGTCTATATCTACATTCCTTTCTCTTTGTCTACACAGACACTAACTATTTCTCCATGACAGGGCCATTTGAGAGAGAGAGATATATAATTTGTAAAGTGTTCCAAGTAAAATATACCTGGTTTTCCACTTTCAAGCATTCAAATGCATTTTGTTGTAACAGTGACACAAAAAACTATGTAAAATCGCTGTCACAGATACAGTAGATTGCACCCCAAATAGTTTAGCACTTTCTGATTTCACAAAACCCAAATCTAAAGCAATTTCTGAGTCATACCCTTACCAATCTACTCCCATATGCAACTTCTAACTTTCTCATCTATTACACTGAACATATAAATCCTTGGGGCAGGAACAGCCTGTGTTCCACGCATGTTGTCTACCAACAAATAATTATGACTCTTGGACACCACCACAAACAATATTGTGGTAGATCCTATTGGCCAACATTAAGCAGCTTTTGGATCCAGTGACAATCCCAAGCGTTATTAAATGTGATGGCTAAACATAAGGAGTAATTAAGTCCCTTTAAGTGAATATCTTCTCAGGCAAAAATAGAAGCTACCATCCAAAGTAATAAATAGTGTATAGAAAGTCCAGACCAAAGCCCCATGGGGTGCTGATTACAGAGCAAGAGGCATGGGACTCTTCCCACGCTGTGGACATATATTTTGGATGAAGAAAAAGATCAAGTATCAAAAAGGAGCAACCATAACCTTGGCTCCAGGAGCATGGAGCCAGACATCTCAGAGGCATTGCACTGGCTCGAGAGGAATACTTGGCATGTATTCACATACAGGGGGAGGAAAAGGATTGCCACTCTCCTATAAATTGTTTCATATGTTTTGCTATTCTATGTCCAAAATACACAATAGATTTTCAGAACTCTAGAAAATTAGAGGAGGAAAGAGGGACAGAGAAAATTATAAGAGTGGCAATTAGCACAGTAGTTAGATATTCCCTTTGAATAGAAATCTGGGACTGCATGTCTCCTGAGATCTGTAACCAGCAGCCCACAGGGATCATTTTTCCCTTTGGTCCAGAGGGCAAGGATGACAGGAGTTGATTTTCTTTGCAAATCCTTGTGCACGATAAGAGCCAAAACAACAGAATCGCTAGAGTCTGATGTTAGCTCTAGGTTGAGATGCATCAAGAAGTGCATGTAGCACAGATTGACAGTAGTGAGTGCTGACATGGGTCCGTGCTGCGTAACACGCACAAATTCTCTTGCTAGCATAATTAATTTTTTACTACCATTTCCCTAGTAATCAAATTGGATGAAGGACTACTTCAGTCCACAGAGTTCTCCATCTACCTGCAATGACTGTATTTCTTTCATATAATGGAAGCTAAAAAAAAGACTACTATGATCAGATATGGAACAGTGGACCTTGATTTTTAGGTACTCATTTCTCAGCAGCAGAATTCAGGAACCCAGCTCTGCTACTGTGCCCCACAACTGCAGGGTGTTTGCTGACTCTTTGAACTCTTGTACATTATGGCTGGGAAAAATGGCAACTTTAAGCTGGGAATAATAGAAGAGCACAGAGGCTTTGTTTATGCTCACAGAGTATTCACTTTCAGATGCACATTTGCCAACTAAAGCATGATAATGTCAATTCATTGGGGAAGTACTTTGTCTAGGTGCCTTCAAAAATAATTATAGCCATAATGGTAACAATTTACATTCCCTGCATTCATTAATTACAGGGTGGCCACAATGCTTGCAAGGCATACAAAGACTATAATATGTTTTGTATTCACAACTAAAGCTAGAGACATTAAAAGCTGAGCTTGTGATATTTAACTGATCCAATACAGAGCAAACATAGGCATGAGAAAAATATGTAGCTGTGTTGCTGAAGAGTATTCAGTACTTGTCAAAATTCAACTCTAATTTATTCCTTTAAAGTTTTATGTATTTTTTACAATGAGCTTTTACTGCACTTAAACTGCAAGGTATTGCTCTATTCATACATATGAAAAGCAGCTAAAATTTGTCTCAGCTTCTTTGTGGTGCTTCCTTTCCATCATGATTTTGTTTTAAAATGGAAGAATTAGAATAGGTGTTTGGGATTTTTCAGCTGGATTACAAAATCAAGTAATAGACACCCCAAAGCCTTACATCAGTTTTAATGGTAGATTTTTTTTTTTTTTCCCACAATACAATGTGTGCATTTTTGGTTACATTTCAGTTAGCGTCTAAATACTGAATGTTAAATAAAATATTCTCTAAATTTTGTGGAGGGATTTAACAGCTGAGTCTGGAGCAAGCCTCCTCCTCCTCCTCTCCCTCTCTCCTTCTCTCCCTCTCTCCTTCTCTCCTTCTCTCCTCCTTTCCTCTCAGCCCAGAGCTGAGCCCACCTGCCCTCAGTGGGACGGGCAGCACCCTGCTTTGCCTCCCCAGCTCTGGGGTAAATAAAGCTTTTTCTAATCCTGGTGGATTAGCTAAACTGTCCATTTTGAACAGTTGCTAAAGTGCATTTTCACCCAGGCTGCCTCTGGCATGGACCCAAGGGATCCCAAGGGGTTTCTCTCCCATCCTTGTTCTCACACGCCGGTGTTCTAGGCCAAGGGGACATGAACACAAAAACAACCCCCCCCAGCTGTGTATTCAAAGTAGCGAATCTGCTTTTTACTGCCCTACCTACACTGCTATGGTGGAAAACTGTGCTGGAAAACTCCCGGTCTCTGCTTCCCAGCTCTGTGAACCTTGGATTTCCATGTCTCGGCTTATGAGCCCCAGGCACCAGCTTCCCACAGCATTTGGTTATTCTACAAGGCTTTTTATTTTTCTACCTAGGTATGAATTTATGGAGCCAACTTGTAACTAAAACTCTTGCCTATCAAAGAGACATTCTCAAATAAACTATTGATGGATTCACTTCTTTTGGTGCAAGACAATGATCAAGTCCGCTCTTGGGAGGCCTTTCCCCTTTATTATATTCATACAGATTACAAGATAAGCGAGAGCTGTCCTGAATTTTTGGAGGTTAATGGTTAGTTTGTCCATCTTGTGCCTTTTGTTGTGTTTACCAACGTGGTCATGTGAGGAAAGTAAAATGCTGCCTCACTTGCAGAGGGCTCCAGAGGACTCCAGGCAAGTAATGAACTGAGCTGCAATTTTTCTAAAATAAGCCACAAAAAGTTTCAGTGTTAATGCTGATATATTTTCTCGCTTTTTCTTCATTCCTTCAGTGCATGTTAAGATTCCTTAATTCATAGCTGTCCAGGTATCTTCATTCCCTCCCTCTGAGTTATTCCTTCTAATCTCAGCATGGCTTCTGGATTTTACTTTGATCGTCTCTGTAAAGTCTAAATCTTCTTTCCTTGCTTAAGCTGGAGCTAGATATCATGGCCTGGTCCTGCCCACAACAAGACACCAAACCTTAAGAGGAATACAAACCCTCAGAATTAAGATAACATACCTTGAGGAGGCAACAGGAAAGGACAGTGCTGTCTGGCCACTGAAAAGCAAGAAACTATCAGGCAGCATGAAGAGAGGCCGCACATTTGCAGATAAAGAGCACAGATTTGTGGAAAAATATCTGAAAATAGACTCTGCTTTGCAGGAAAGATAAAATATGAAACTCTAGTTATCAGTAGCTTTGTTTTCAAAGAATGTGTTTTTTTCAGACCATGGATCTTAAAAATATGCGCTACTGTGCTGCTATGCAGTCTAGTACATGGGATTTTCCAATCACTATCTACAAATTTGTGAAAAAAACCCCGACTTTGCAAAGTTCATTCACAGAAAAAAAACCCCAAGGTGTTCATATGATCTTTTTTCTTAAAATGGAAATCAATGGGTTTTTTCTGTGCTGAAGACTGTTTCAGAGAGGCATGGCAGTGATACAGGATTTTATGTACATTAAAACTCTGGATGCAAGATGTTCTGCTCTCCAGCAGAGGGACTTCCACAGTCTGCTTGAAGCATTTTCTTCTTTTGTGACAGACAAGCTCAGTGCACACAAACCTTGAGTGCCACAGGGATATCTGAGCTCATCGACGGAATGTAATCCTTTGTTACCCTGAGGTGAAGATGTGGAGAACGATTGGATGGCAGGGAAACATCACTGCATAGCAGCGATACCTGTGACTCCAAATCCTGCTTGCTTTACACAAGTGCACAGTTTTGTTCGCTGCAGCTGTCCTGTGGCAGGACTGAGCAATTACCACTGCAGGGTGAAACCCTTGACCATGCTGCCTACAGAAGTTTTGGGCACCAGTACAGAGGCTCCAGCAAAATGGGTGAGGAGTTACTTACTGGGGCATCTGTGGACCTTGTCTATTGTACTTTATGAACCTCATGAAGTGCTTTAATTCTACTGTTCTCTGTCTACTTAGATGGCTACAAAAGAGACCTACTTGTTTTCATTTCCAGAAAAAGGCCAAATACAGATAGACTTTTACTATCTCTAATATTAATCACACACTTCTTTTCTCCAAGATATAACTTTCTATGCTTTCTACATTTCTCCATTCCCTCTAAGCTTTTTTGTGAACAATGTAGTATCTTTATAGAATGAGAATCACTTAGGTTGAAAAATGCCTCTAACCCAGCACAGAAAACCCCCCTACTAAACCATGTCCCCAGGTGTCACATGCCTTCTAAATACCTCCAAAGATGGTAGAATGGACTCTTCCACTTCCCTGGGCCTGTTCTATTGCTTGACAACTCTTTCAGTGAAAATTTTTTTCCTAATATAAACACATGGTATCCTGCTGTATCTAAGTGTTAAAGCAGGTCACTGACCATTTCCCCGTGGATTATGGGGGCTTCATTTGGCTCCCTGTGTCCATCTTCCAGCTCAGGGGGCTGGTAACTGGAGAACAGCTGGTCTTACTATTGAACACTGAGGCAAAGAAGGCATTAAGTACCTCAGCTTTTTCCTCATCTTTTGTTATGATCTCTCCACCATCCAGAAACAGGATGGAGATTCTCCTTAGACTTCTTTTTGCTGCTAATGTATCTATAGAAACATTTCTTATTATCTTTTATGACAGTAGACAGATTAAGTGTTAGTCAGGATTTGGCTCTTCTTATTTTGTCCCTCCATAACCTTGTCCTCCTGAGCTGGCTGTCGCTTCTTCCAACTGTCATCAACTCTCCCTTTACCTGAGTCCCAGCAAAAACTCTGTTCAGACAGTCTGGACATCTTCCCTGCTGGTTTGTCTCTCAGCACCTGAGGATGGTCTGCTTCCGCATACTTAAGATTTCCTTCTTTCCTTCTTTCCTTTCCTTACAAGACAATACATCCCATCTAGAATACTTCTCTGCTACTTACACTCCTCTCTGTAGGATATATTTATTTAGATGTACATTTAGGAAATACAGCCATGTGACACTTTTGTAGCTCAGAAATATTCTATGCTTCTGCCATTATTACAGTTCCAAGCCCCCCACTTGGCTTCCTGTGCTATTTCCTTAATTTCTTAAACTTTTTATTTACACAATCAATAATTTAAGTTCCAGGATAAACTTATGTTTATCTTTCAGTTTAAATTGAGACAATTCATGACTTCATCCAAGGTTACATCCTGCAACCAGCTCTTTCCAAATGCCCTCACCATTTCCCAGAACTAAGGAGAGAAGGCAAGTTCTCAGTCTGGCTCAGCGTGTTGGTAAATGCTGGCTGCCACTACACTACAGAATTTTTAGTGTTCCCCATCAGAGACCAGCCACATAATTAATCTCTGCTTATAAGCACTTTCTTCTTATTTTTAGGTAATCCCTCTCCTGCTTCCCATCAATATACCATAGATATATTCTGTGAATCCTAACTGAATAATCCTCAAAATTCCTACGTCAATGAGCAAACAAGAAATAAGAAAATAAGGCATATGGGAGTTAAATGACAATAGCTACATAATTACTCAATATATGATTGGAATGATAATATACGTGTCCTTAGATCAGATCTATTTTTAATAACTAAGCATAGTCACCACTACTTTGAATGATTGTATTATAAATAATGGGGTTTGAGAACTCATTTGCAAATTTTTCTTTTTTTTCCAAATTAAGCATTTTGAAAGCCATTAGTCTGGGATCCATGAAGATTTGAGAAAACCAATCAACAGTAACCTGCCTTTTCCCATATCATATTCCTGTTTGAATGTTAGCTGTTCCCATTGGATCAACAAAGAGGTGGATAACACAATACGTTTTCTTAACCTTTTGGAAAGCCTAACTGCTCTTTATGATGTTAAGGAAAGCAGTATCAATACAATCAATAGCCACAGCACACAAAAATAGATACCCTGTATGCCACAATCCAGCAAATTGAGAATGGGGTAACAGCCCAGCTGTTGGAAACACATTTCTCCCCCATCATCCATTATTTGCACATTAAGATAGAATAGGTGTTGAGAGAGCAATCAATGTTTGTATCTGCCATGGAGTGACTGTTGTCATTCCTCTGAAACCAGGGTCAAATCCGCACCTTTAATAATTATGCTATCATAGTATATGGCAGTGTAATAGATGGACAGCAAGAGATTGTCAGCTGGAAGAGAAGACTTAGGGAGAGAAAACTTGTTTTTCTTGTTTTTCATGAAGTCATGACCATACCATACTTAATTCAATTAACAAGATCACCCTCCTACAGTCACTTGAAAATTCCTCTTATCATCTTTGTTCCTTTCTTCTGTATGAATTGAGGTGGATTTTTCTCTCCACAGTTTCAGTGAACCCTGGCCACAGCTTCTAAGAGGCTCATTATCTCTTCTTATCACATCAGCTCCTGCTTTCAAAGCTTATTGTTTAGTTCTTAGAATAAACTGACAGGATAAAATCCCTTCAAAACACCCAAGGTGCCTTTGCACTGAGTAAACAGCGAAGCATCATGAGTGCTGTAAGACCCATTTAATCAAAAATATATACTACATGAACACTGGGACACTGAAAACCTTTGGAATCACAATTACCCCAATTTTGTCCTTACATGAAGGAACACTTGATGTGTTATTTAAATGGTCCATCCTTTTGACTCTCCATTATGGATTTGATTTGCTTATGTAAAATATGCTTTAGAAATGTGCAGGGTTCTCTCAGTCTTCATGTCTGACAGCGCTCAGAAGTAATACAATCATATCAATTCACACAGGATACAGAACTGTAACCTGTATAGACTTGGTTATCCAAATATAACCTTCCTAACAAGTTGCTGGCTGTTCATTGTGAATAAATCAACCTTACTCTTGTGGTCTTTGCTTTGGTCAAGATGTTATTGGAGCAACTCACCAAAATACAAACACAAATATGTGATTATTGCAAAGCAGTCCTCAGGGAGATTTCCACACAAACCTCAGTGACATTCAATAGAATTTAGGAGACTAATTCCCTGAAACCAGTCAAAAACTCTCAGTCAAAATAAGGGTGCCTGTGTGCGCATACATATATGCATAATAAATAAATCCATCTGTGTTCCTGTCTCCGTGTGCACATACACCCTACACGTACACAGCAGTGATGCAGTGCCACAATGCTTTGACAGAAGCCATTCACAAGATGTTTAAGCAAAACCTCTTCTTTCAATTGCTACTCTCAGCTAGTTCTGTCAAACTAATAATACAGGTCTGTGCAACAAAATGTTACAATATCAGTATTAGCATATAAAATAAAGGTAAGTATAGGTTTCCCATGTCTTTATTTCTTTTCCATTTTCCCTCTATTGGAGAAGTTTGCCAAACCCAAACACTTTCATTTTTTCCTATGTGGCAGTTTTGCCTCTGATGAGGACAATAAAAGTATCTCCGTTTAAGATAAAAGGAGATGTTGCTCCTTTAATTTTTGCTTTTTTGATTCTTAACAATGTACAATAAATATAACTACAGTGAACTATTTAATAGTCCTGTAAGCATTATATGGTCTATAGTTGAAGAGAGTCTAGCTGCCTCAACTAAACAAAATCATTTGCTGTAAGAACAGTTTTCAGGACAGTGATAAATCACAGTGTAACACAATCATGCATTAAGCTCCAACCAGAGGTGAGACTGGCGCAAATATTAAAGTACAACTGGGAAGAAGTCAAGTATGTACAAGTCATTGACAACATCGGTGTAAGTGCTCTAGACAAGACATTCAAAAGAAATTTACATAAAAACATAGATTAAATTTATCAAAGTTTGATAAATTTTAAGACAGTAAAAAAGTACAGAAAACATGAAAAAATAAAAAAAACCTAGCCAGATCATACAGTACAGTTTTACTACATTTATATTACAGAATGAAGACAGAAAAAGATACAAGGAATTAAGAGCAAAGAAAATTCTGCTGGCTGTGGCCAGCGGAATTTCATTGACAATGAGAGATGCGCACACAGAGATGCACGCACACGCACGGAAAATAAAGACACAAACCAAAAAAATCATTTACTGTAACAAATGACAGACAGAGAGGTGGGAACATTTGGCATGTTGCAGCACATGGAGTCATTCCCGATTGGCTAACGATGGTACCTGGCTCGGCTGGAGGTCGCTGGGCTGCCTGAGCGGCGCCACAGACGGAGGAGGCACTCCCGATGTGGACGCGGACCGGCCTAACCGGCAACTCGATTTCGACTCTGGAAAGGGAGAGAGCAGAAACACCAGTGAACAGGAGCAGGGCACTGCTGCAGCAAGCTGAAATTCTGTGGATCCAGGATTCCCTTGGAATGGAAACTCCAGCCTTGGTAACGAGTTAAAGTCTTGGACATTTGGCTGAATTGTGAGCAGAAGTTGAGATCAGAAGAGGGATTCACACAGGACTCATGCCATGTTCTGGCCTGTTTGCTCTGGCATCTCTGAAGGATAGAGCATAAAACAGCAGATGGGGAAAATACAAAAGAAGCATTCCTGTTTCCCCACTCACCTGCTCCCCAACACCTTCCCTACTCCTCATTTACTACAATAGTGATTAAGGGAGTTACAGGGATGTCTGGTTTCAACTCTCCATCCCAGAGCTGAGCAACATGGCAGCCCAAAGTCTGACTGTGATGAAGGAAAGCATGAAATGCCAGAAAATGAAGGAGGCAGTATGTAAAAGTGGTGAGGATACTGTCACACTTGGGGATTTGGAATGACACCAAAAATACTTGGGAATCTCATGTCAGTGACAATGAATTCAGAGACATAAAGTAAGAAGAAGAGAAAAATTCAAACATCAGCAGTGGCAATGTCAGTTGCCCAGAATCAAGGTGATAAAAGAAGCAACGCTTGTCTTGAGGGAAAGCTCCCCTTCACAGAAGAATTGCATAGAAATGACACAGTTATTTGATTTTCCTTCTGCTGTTTTATATGGAATAATTTCTAAGAAGGCTCCCATTGATTTCCAGCACAGGTTACTATTGTACACACTGACATGAGATGAGCATGCAGTTCAGGAGGCCTGGACGAAGGTTTTTATATCTAACCCATGCTGACACCCATGTGCTACCCCAGCATTCAGCTAGTCTGCAGGAAACTGTCTTTTCCTGGAAAAAAGAATCTGCCTGTTTCTGCCCAAGGATTTTTTTTGTCCTTACATTTCCTTTATATGGCTGAAGAAGCACCTCTCAGCCTATGGCTCTGCTCAGATCAATGTGCTCGTTCTCCTCATGTTTCATAAACCTTCTTCCTCACCCTGCACCTGCTTATTCTCTTTAGTGGGCAAACACTGAAAACATTTGGATTCATCGGACAGATTTGATACAATAAGAGAGTCTCACTTCTCACATTGACAGTGCTGCTTTTCCATGAATAACAAGTAATTACAATAGAAGATTTTTAAGGTTTTTTTTTAAATAAGGTTTGAAGAATTCCTCCTATGCAATTCCATGCTTTCAAGAAGAAAGGAAGGACCTATGCCTCATACAGTTGTGGTTTAACACTTTGCCTCTGAAGCACGTCTTTTGCCTTTGCCAGTCTGAAATTTATTTTCTCATGCCTCATTTACACAGCTGCTTTGTCTGTGTTTATTTTACACTGATTTCTCTATTTCCTGTGTGGATCTCTAGTAACACCACTGTCCACTGGTTGGGCCACAGCTTGAAAGGCGGAAGATCCCTATCACCAGCATGTCCCTAAAGTCACTTGGCACACCTTGGAATCTGGAGGACAGCTGGCACATTACATACTGGCTGCATGCTGGAATGGATTCTTCCACTCTCACTGATGCTTTCTCATTGTCACCTTGAATGCTTATTTTCCTCAGATATTTCAGAATTCAGTAGGGCACGGAGAAGAGCTATCCACTTATGCTGGAGCACTTAGACCAATGAAAGCATCTGTATGGATAAATGTTCATCAGCTAAATATTAATAGGTTAGCTAACATCCAGCTGGCTGAGCAACAAAAATATTTATGCTGTTCACCGAATGCATTATTCAATTCAGTCTCTCCTAGTCAGTCTGTAAACACACCATGAGTCAACACAGCCACAGGCTGAAAGGAGCAGACTGGCCTCCTCCATAACCTTGCTTTTGTACAGTCTGCTGATTTGCTTTTTTTGGACTTGGGCAGTTACTCTGAAGGTTGATTAGATTTGTTTTTGTTCTGATTTTACACTGTCTGTGTGCCAGATTTCTGACTGTTCCTTTCAGTAATATAGATAAAATAATGGATCTCATTATTATACCTCATCTCTCATCACTTGGAATTTTGCTGGGGTTTTAGAAAGGACAAGAATTGGTTTTTTTCTGGTTGTTTTTCTCTACTGCTAAATAGAGATTCTGTTTCTGCTGTGACAAGCAGAATCAGACACTCAGCACATAAAAAAACTCCAAGACACTGTCTGACTATGCTTCTGAATTATTTTCTTTGCTTTAGGAAAGCAGAGAGAAGTGTCATAATTTCCAATTTGGATCTACGTGAAACAACAAGAGATTACCATTTCCTTGCCAAAGAGACTCCTTTCATCTGGCATCAAAGAAATAAAACCTATCATACACAGATGAAGTATTAGTTCCTTTATCTCCCTGTAATATATGTTAAAGTATTAAGGAAACTATTGTGATTTCCATGGTGATCTTCACCAAAAGGCGAGGCTCCATCTAGCTTTTGTGTCTCAGTGGCAATATTTTTTAGACCAAATAAATACTGTATTCTACTGTTATTAGTGGTCTGAGTAACAGCATACCACTGTGGAGGAAAAATAGTCCATAAATAATCTGTTCTTTATGTGCTGCACAACTCACCGCTCTGTATTCTGCAGCATGTTATTTTTCAGCTATGGGCAGCTTATTCACTGTACTGGGGCTATCTGGGTTTTCCTATTTAATGCCAAAAAACTTCCCTAAAGGAAGCACTACTCCTAGCAAATATCAGGGATGGTTTCTAGTGTTTAGAAATTTGTGTTTATCTCTTGTGGATGATACTGAGACAGCTCAGTATCAACATCTGAAATGAGTAGTCTTGGACTTCTTGAGAAGTCCCCTCAGTGACAGTAATTTGTGGTGTGGAGCCGAGTTCTCTCAGCCATCCTGACAGGCACATGGGGAAGGCTCTGCAGGCCAGGGGATGTGAACAGCCTCTACGATGCCCCTTGCAATCAGGGCAGAATGAGGTCTGAATTCAGCAGATTCTTGGGGGAAACCAGAAAGCTGTGAAATGTTACGCAAGAAAAAGTTCTTAAAATTCAGTTGGTATATTTGGAATTTTAGTGGCATTATTTTGCGCAGCTCCAAATGTGTCATCTCTCACAGTGACGTGATATGAAAAATGCACTGCAGGTCTCTGGGAGCCAGGTGCAGAGTAGTGCTAGGAGGGCATGGTGAGCCGGTGAGCTTCAGTCCTCTCTTATGGCACCCAGGGTGGCCACAACACTCGCATGGTGGAGTGGGACCACGGCCCCCTGACACCAAGCAAACCCACACGCAAAATCAACTGCAATGTGCCAAACATCACTGCACTCTCAGGTTTAAACTCAGTCTTGGCAGCACCAGGAGGATTACACACGGAAACAGGCAAGCATTTAGTTCCAAAGGGCAGCATTAAGGATGAGATTTTTAGGAGAGACTGTGCAACACAGAAATACAGGCTTTCCAAACACAAATAGGATAGCCTTAAAGTTGTGTATTTAATTATGTGTCTAAGCACTCATATAAATGGTTTGTTTTTCAAAACTGCAAGGGCTGCCATCATGACTGAAGACATAGAGACTTGGCTGGTTGCCTTTGGGACATGGGATGTTGCAGGATTTTCCTCAATAAAGCACAGTGCTGAAATGCCACAAGATTTCATGTAAATAATTTCAATCTGTTTTATACCTATGTGCTATGGCTTTCTATATTGTCCAGAAGTACAATGACTCTTAATGATTTTTATTTTTGGATCTTAATGGGAAGAGTTCTTTATTGATCCAAGGAAGCCTTCATTCTGCCTATCCTAAACTTAATTCAAAAAATACTCCAGCTGTCACTTGCATTGGAGAAGCTTCTTCTCCTATCACAGTGTCTTCCTTGCATGTGAAAAGGGAAATATTTCTTATTTGCTGCCAAGAAATGGGTTTTGAATTAAACAAGGCAATGTGACAGGTTGAGAGCAATCAGATGAAAAAAAAAAAAAAAAAAAGAAAAAGAAGGAAAAGAAAGCATGCATATTGGAAAAATACATCACACCAAGGATCTTTGTACTGGCCCATTTAGAGATGAGTAAGCTGAAATATAACTTGAAATTATGAAATATTAGGGTGCAAAAAATTATATTGTATTCTGTTATCTAAAAAAAGTATTTTGTACTTTGCTATTGGCAGAAGCCAATTAGTGCTAAAATATCACAGCAGCCTGTCAAACTGAACAGTTTTCACACGGGAGCACTGAACCTATGGAACTCAGTGTTACCAGATATCCATAGGTCAGAAGTTTAGCAAGTCTCAAACCCAAGTCAGGTAATGGGCAAAACCTTGTCTGAAAAGGAACTCTTGGCTTAGGTTTTGGGGATATTTTGCCCAAAGGGAAAAGTTGTTAGTGGAATATAATTTGTATTCTGAAATATGGGTGTTTATTTTCTTTCTAAAGCTATTTCTGTGTTGTAGGATTTGGCTGCGTTTGTTTGCTATTTCCAGGCTTCTTTGAAATGCAAGTAAGTGTTTTGTACCTTCTTTCAGGTTTTTTGTGTGTTTTTCTTACACCCAGGGAATGTTTTTACTCCAGCCAGAATTGGTGAGATGATCCCACATCCTGGGGGTCACATGGCAGGACCACGGGCACTGGCAGGATGCCCTCAGTGTGCAGTTCCCAGTACTGCTCATTTTATTGCAGGTGACAGGCACTGCTTAGGAGGAGCTTGTGAGCAGAGAACATGAATGACCAGTGCAGGCAAGGTCTGAGCCTCACTGGGCAGCAACATAAAACCCCAGCATTAAGTTGCCTTCACATGGAGAATCCTTGTGGATTTAGGAGCACAGTGATACTGCCTGTGAGGAGAAAATGTAGGGGTTTGTGAGACTACTGAGCAGTCTGTGTGTACAGACCTGGCTGGTGTGAACTGACTTTTTGCTGTTATTCCCTTCTTACACCAATAGATGCATCGTGTGCCTTGGGCTTCCCAGGCTTCGCCCCATTCCCAAATAGATGAAATAAAAACATTCTTTAATTTTGGAAATCAACAAGGACGGCCAGCAATTCCAATTGAGGGTGAACATTTACTCCCTTATCTGATTACCTACAATGTTTTCAGATGGAGTATTTATGGCTGGCTGAGTGACCAGCTGGTGCCAACTCAAAACCAGGATGCAACAGAGTTTCTGAGATTTAAAAGGCAGGGCAATGCTTGTCTCCAGCAGCAGGTGGCAATGCAAAATGCTTCTTTGTTGCAGTGAGGAAAAAATCAGCAACATTCCAGAAAATACTCTTCAAGTCTCCTGGAGTGAAGTTATACATATTCTGCGTTACAGATTGTGTTTGGCTGTTCATTATAGTTGCACTGACTTTCCTAAAAGTCAGCATGCCCCCAAATCATACTGCTTTCCATAAGAAATTATAGGATGCCAAGAAACAGAAAGTGCCCTTGACAAAGTCTGTCACAGAGCAATCAGGCATTGGAGACAGTGATAACTGTGTGCAGCTGACAGCCCAGGCTCTCTGAACAAAATGGAAAGAAAGTTCAAGATTCTGTTTGGAGATAGCTCATTCTCCCTCTGATCTTGCTAACAGTTTCAGAGTTGGGGAGAACCCACCAAAAAATCGGTATTCTCACTCAGGTATTTGGCCAGGCCACCCCAGCTCCCAGCCCATCTGTGCTGGAGCAGAGCTGCCTGATGAGCACACGTGGGAAGTCCATTCACACCCTTTCTCTTTTACAGCAGAGATATTCAACCCCTTTTTAAAAAATGTATTGCAATATTGCCCTAATAAATGGCTGCACCAGTGTGAACTAGGAGGTAGATACCTCTTTGGTGTTTCAAGGACAAGTCTGCACAAAAAAAAACCAAAAAACAAACCAAACCAAACCAAACCAAAAAAGTAACCTTTTTTTCTTTTGTCTGTGATGTTGCAAAAGAGAGCAATAGCAGTGATGACTGTACTGGGGACTGCCTTGATTTTATTAGTCCTGTGGTAAATCTAAGTTCTAATTCCTAGTGCAGAATTACTTTATCTCCTTGACTCCAGAAAGCATTTGTATTCATATGAAAGTATTAAATCTCTCTTCTCGCATTCTGTTACAGTTTTAATTTAATTGCAGACAATGAGCTGTTACAGTTCATGTACAAGTTCATTGAGGAGAACTGTGTACAGCATTCTCAATGTAGTGCCCCAACAAGTAAAGGTAAAACATGTTGCTCAGGCAACAGCAAGAGACACAGGGGAAAAAATATTCAGGGCAGATGAGAGGCAATATTCATCAAATGAAGTATCATAAATCTGCAGGTTAAGAAAAATCATAACCAGCTCTCAGATTTTAATCATAGAAAGGAGTCAAAATCCAGCCCAAAAATAAAATTTTTCTTTGAGAGTTCTACCAATGTAAGACAAAGTCACAGTTAACTAAATCAAGGCATGATTCAACAACTATTACAGTTTGCTGATGCCAAATGGAGGTGGAGGCCAACACGTTTTGTCTGCTTTTGGAGATCAACCAAATCTTTGAAATAAAACTGCTGCAGAAATGCTGGACAGCAGTGTTATATTTTGCTAAGGGCTTACTCTTCAATTCTAACTTCTTTACTAAGCTGCTCCATAGTGTCATCTCGCAGAACTGAAGAGGTTGGTACACACCTTTGGTCTAATTATCGGATGTCCCAATACTTTGATGTGGTAGCTTTAAACCCATCCTTTAACTTGCATTAGCACAGAGGATGTTCTAATACCCTGGGAACAGAAGTTTTACCAGAAGCTATGAGCTAATCTGGAGAATTCCCACCTTCCAGGGAGCTTTGTGAGAACAGACAAGTAAGCAAATGGCAGTAACACACACAAAAAATGTGCTAGAGTCATAAGTTTTGCAGAAAAGTCACTTTCACTGCACCAGTAAGGATTGTTTGGGGTTCTGTAGCAAGTAAAGCTGGACTACATGATTGCTGCAAATGACATTTCACATCAGCAAAGACCCTTCAACTTATACGCTGAGTTTCAGGTGTCATTTTTGGCAATTCAGGGACAATGTGAGTCCCATTATGACACAGGGAAGCGATGTTCTGGGTGAGGCGTGAGCATCTCTGCTCACTCAGCAGTTTAAACACTCCCTGCTGCCACTCACTGCCCAGCAGATCTCTCAGGCAGGAATGACTTCTTGTCTGAGCAGCTCATTCATGCTCTTATACTTACTGAACATTGACAATGATGCTCCTGTACTGGATATGTCAACTGTCCTTAAAGTGGATATTTCTCACAGTCCAACTAATAAGCAATGAAATTGCTCTTTTATGGGAGCTGTCAAATCTCAAAAGAACAAATACAGTGCTCATGCAAGGGCCATTGATATCTCTTTATAGATGTCTATTCATTTATCAGTTTCATCTTAGTCAATTTATAAACAAGACTGCATTATAATGCCATGGTATATGGCAATTTACTATTTAATATGTAAACATTTTTTATTTACAAAATGAATAGGTGTGAATCTGAGATTTCTGAAAGCCATAGTCACTTTTCTAGAAATTTCTGTACAAGCAGAAAGCAAAGGCTGCCTGTGTCCTGTCAGTGTGCCCCTCAGTAAGAGAGCCTTGCTTTTGCACAGTGTATTTTTGTTACTTTATGTGATACCTGAGCTTATGAACGTCTTCCTGAGGTGCCATCCTAGGATTATCTTTGCCATAGTCTCCCTTTTCAATGTCAGATGGAATCCTTTACTTCTTTTAAAGTAGATGGCCAGCACGTTTACGTGCTTCTGTTCCCTGCCACCATCTCCTCCAGCTGTTCCAGCACAGAGCACAAGTACAGCACCACTCTTATTAGCGCAGCGGTCAATGGGCAGAGACAAATCTAGAAGATATTTGAAAGTCTAAAGAATCTGGATGCTTCCTACACCTGTGTATCTTTAGAGATTCCTCATCTCACAAGGAGATTCACTGGATTTTCCCTGCTCTGCTGCTCAATGTACCTGAGCTGTTGCCTCCAGCCAGCATGGTTGGGCTGACAGAGGATCTCCCCAGCCTGCTGGACACCACAGGGGGGCCCGGCGTTCCATCCCATTCCTGAGCTTTCCCTGGCTCCCTCGAGGAAGCTGTCCCGTGATGTCCTCTCTCTTTGTTTTCCAGCTTTGGTAGTGGTTCAGTGCTGTGACTTCTGATCTTCAGCTCATCTAGGGGTTCTACAAAACACACAAGTGCACATTTCATTATAGAGTAACTGCTAATCATCCACATCATGCAATTAGCTTTTTCAAAATACTCTATGCATATCAATCATAAATCCTTTAAGGGCAATTTATAGCATGGTTTTACCATCCAGACCAAAACCCTGTAGTTTACATAGGTTTCAATACACATTTTAATTATTAAAAGCATACACCATGCAGCAGATGGATAAAAGGCAACATTTCTGTTACAACTTTTATATGCCAGGAAAATAATCCTGAAAGTGGTTCCCTACCAAATTGTGGTTAATTAACAATTTATAGAAGTACTTGAAATCTTTTCAACTGTCATTTCACCAGGAACAAGTTCTTCTTCAGGCATTTTCTAAGGAAGATCTCTCCTAAGGCAATATTGTACAAGCAACATATCTGTACTCCTGATAAGCTCCAATAAAAGCACACAATCCACGAAACAAAAGAGCACAAATCCATTTTGGGTGTGCCCAGCACCATAACCTAGGGAATGAAATTGCACTTGGTTGGAAAATCCTTGGAGTCAGAAAATTACTTTCTGCTTGCAACACCACAAGTCAATGAAAAGAGGAGCAATTCAAAACACAGTTGAATGATTTTTTCAAGTGAAGCAGTGATGTCTACTTTCTTCATGGCTGGTAATTTTCTGTTCTTTTCTCAAGACCTTAATTTCTTTTCTTGCAGGTTGAGCAATGCATGGAGAAAGAATTAATTCTTGCTCTTTCCCATCTGTAGCTGTGAAAAATTCACATGGAAAACTAAACACAGAAGAAACATTAGATTGCTCTTTTGTTGTAAGAGCTAATTACTGCACTACTCAGTTTTCAAAGCTGCTGTTTACCTCCTTTTGGGAAAAAAAAAAAAAAAATCAGTTCTCAGGAATTTTATTACTCAAACCCAAAGAGATCCTTACATGATACTCTCAGTTCTAGTCACAATAATTTATTAATCAACCCCCTGATGTACCTTAATTTCTGTTTGTATCTATGGTCTTGGAATCCACATTCGATAGAGATAGCATTCTTCGCTTGAGCTCTATCTCAAAAACTTTTAGTGGCTTCAAGGGACTTTGGAAGGTTTGAGAGAGCCAAACAAAGAGAAAATGTCAGGAGATGCCAGCAGTTCCCTGAGGGGCCCATGCTGAATGGCAGGGCAGGACTGATGGTCTGAGCTGCCACCTCCTCTCCCAGTCCTCCCCATGGCCAAGACCTGGGGCTGTTCATCAGGGATCACCACCCAGAGGATACAGTCCCAGAAAAGGGACGTATTCAAGTCACTTTGATTTGCCGTGGCTCACTTCCCCACAGACTGCTACCTGTGGTAGAACAAACAGGGGAAGATGCACTGTTAGACACCTGCGATGGGCAGAGACCACACAACAACCGCACAACAGTGACAAAATCTCACCTTGTTCTGGGTTCTTTCACATTCCAGTCTGCAGATGACCTCATTGAGTAACAACAGTCAGCCTGAGGTTTCCTCAATGGAACATCATACAGGAAACATGTGAAAATATCTAACCGGGTATGCAGTGCAAGATGTTATCATTAGTGTATTTCATTAATTACTATTGAGTAATAGTAAAATTTAATATTGAGGATATCTTACCAGAGCCTTCAAGTACTAACACTGCATGAGAAAATGATTAAATCACCCTGGGCTGGGAGCTGGAAATAGGATTCAGTGACATTTTATGTGACAAAGATATTCAAAACTCAAACCTCTTCCATGAACTTCTAGGTCACTTACCTACTTTAGTGCGTGCAAAAAGACACTGCAGTGAAAATCTGAAGTGTTTGTTTTTCCTAGCTGTAACCCCAGCGGGGTACAAGGTTGAATAACAGTCTGTATCAATATAACATGACATCTGCCTTTCAGGGACCTTTGCTAGGAGATGTCTGTGACACAGATCTGTCTGTGACTGCACAGAGAGACCTGCTAACACAAAGAGCTGTGCCAAGAGAAGGAGAGCCCAAATTATTACCAGGATTTGAACTCTTTCAGCTGACAGCATCGAGCTATTGAAAATACTGATGTGGTTTTTTCACTTAACAGATGCATGCAATCATATGTGATTTTTTTCTTCAAACCAATAACATTCACTTCTGTAAGATACTACTTATCTGAGAAAAGGAAAGATAAAAACAAAGTTTCAAAATTCTTTGGAAATGGACACAATCCTCTTTCGCACTAGTACAGGATGGTGTCTAGATTGCAGTTTATTCTTTACAGCAAAATGAAGAGAAAGCCAGGAGACTAGAATGTGTTTTTAAAAAGTAAGAATTGGGCCCTGCCAGTGCCCTACCAAATTAATGCATCATCCAACAGAGTCAATTTACTATGTCATCCAGCTGCTCCTGGAAATGCTGTGACTACCTGAGTGAAAACCTTCTCTGTGTGTGCCTCATTGACACCACTCGAACACCACCCTTTGAAATTTCACACGCATGCAGTCAGCCCTTGTCACAGTGGAAATGCTCTGGCTGAGTGTGTAGCTAAGAATTTAGCTACTTCAGTTTACTTAACAGGGAAGCATTTGTACTTGTTGCCTGATAAGAAAGATTTGTGCATTCTTAGTTTTATTGTCAGATGAATCAGAGCACAGCAGTTCTCTGAAACCAGCTGGAAACTGTGGAACTATCCAGACTAAATAAAGATTTGGTTTATAGCCTAGTTCTTTATAAGGTGCAGAAAATCAGTTTTCAGCTAGCTGTCTGGACTTTTTAAATTTGCATTCCACTGTCCTTTCTTGGGGATTTTCAGTTCAAAATTTATCTGAAAAGTAATATATCCTAAAAATGAAAAGCAGATTGAAACAGATTATAACGTCATGTAACCTATCACAGGGCCTGAATCATTATTATTTGGTGATCATTATCAGTAACAATGATAGACAGACAGAAAACAACATGTCAGTGTTTTATATAGTTTTCTGTAATATTACTTTTCAGCTCACTTGTGAATACAGAAAAAAAATGAAAAAGAAAATTATTGTCTCACTTTTACTCAAAGAGTTTGGGGAGAATTTTAAAATATTTTCAGCTTCTTTAATAAATGTCAATGGGACTCAAACTCAATTTAAAAAAAAAAAAAAATTAAAAATCACTCTGCTACTTCCTGGTCGACTGAAAGAGCGCTTCAGTTCCAATGTGCCCAGGACAGCTCCAGAAATGCAAAATGCTCCCCTGCCCATCACTGGCACATTTGTTGACTGTCCCAGTCACTTGGATGTTTTTATCCTGTCAACTACTCCCTGCTGTAAATATAACTCCACGGAGCAAGCTAAGTGGCACAGATTATTGTGTCTCATAAGAGCACATTCAGTGCTCCACGTTTTGGCTCCTGCACAAGGCATTGGCAGGGAGCAGAACACGCCTCTGGCTGCTGGCTGTGGTTACCTGTGGGGTGGGGATCTTACCATCCACTGAAAAGCAAACCAGGATATTTCACACAGAGTAACCCTTTGTAAAAGCTACAGTGGGACTTAAGTGGCCACTTTAGCCCTATTGATCCCATCCTGAAAACAGGAACTCTTACCAGTCAGTTATATCTATGTACACAGACACACAGCTGAAAGGTAACAGTAGCTGCTGCACAGCTCTTTTTAATTTTTTAATATTTTTATTTGGGAAGTGCAGAAATATAGGTTGGATCTAGGTTATCTTGTGCTGTTAGAAACCTTAATGTGGAGATAGGAAATATCAAAACTCAGTATTATGCTGGGATCTCTGAGTCATATGGTGGCCACCAGAAAATCTTTTCACAGTCAAATGCTACTTTTTGAAAATATTAAATTATTACAGAAAACATCTTTATTGTTCAATACTTCTTTCACCAAAATGGCACATAAAAATGTAAATTTCAAGAAATAATTCACGGCTTTAAATATTTATGGACACAGTTGGTTAAACTGCTATAAAGGCACTCAAATGTTTCAAGCACTTTCAGCCGTCATTGCATTTCAATATTTAAAGATATGCATTTTTCTTACTTAATTCACCTGAATCTCAGACTTCTCTGTTTAAAGTACAAGATGGTTAAAATCTCTTATAAGCTACATATTTTACAAATAATTGGCATGCACAATCTCCCCCCAAGGAAAAGTCCCCTAACAGCTATGCACTAGGCAAGGCTGGCAGGTGAGCTGTGGTACTAGAAAACCTGGAAATGCTCAAGGAAGTGAGAAACTGAGTCAGTTGTAACTTGTAACTGGGTCAGTTTGACCTAAAAAAACTGAAATTACAGCTACAGGAAACATTTTACCTAAAAAGCTATCATTCAAATGAGTATAACTCTATGACCAGCCTACCTCTCTGCTCTTAAACACAAATTAATTTCAGGTCCAGGTGGCTTAGTGCAATGCTGTGATAAATAGCAGAATCTTTATTACTGGTTGGGGTTTTGGGGGAAGAAAGAAAAGCAATTGTCTTAAGAAGCTTAAAATGAGGATTTCTCTCCGCCATTCAGCTGCGAGCCGAAAGTATAAGCCAATCCATGCATTATTAATTTATTCTTTTTTTTTTCTTTGTGTTTGTTATAAACCTAAATAAATAATATATCACTCTAGGCAGAACTCGTATGCTGGGGGAAGTAAATGGTCTAAAATTCAGCCCTCACATGCAGGTGCAAAGCAGTCGTTTGGGATGGGGTTTAGATGTGAGCCAGAACTCCCCATCTCCTCCAGCCTCAACATATCAGACCTCACCTGGTGTGGCCCAGGGCATGGCCCCGGCTGAGGGAGCACAGAGCACCCCAAGGACACACCTGGAGGGGTGCAGACTCAGGATGAGACTGCAGCCAGCACGTGTGTGATGGTCAGTGCTACCTGAGCCCTGCCCCAGGCACAGCTGCACCAGTGCCGGCACCACGGCAGCCTGAGCCCATCCTACTGAGCCCTGCCACAGCACGGCATGCAGAGCAATACCCAGCCTTTCAGAGAATCCCACAGCTTCCCAGGAGCACCCCAGGGCTTTTTATTTACCTTTGGTACATGTTTAAATATTAGAGCCGCCTTTTCACGGATTTCCTGATGCGCGGTGCTTTGTCTGATCTGCACAGTTGCAAATTTATCCCAACCCTTCCCAAAGAAAAACAACCACCTATTAATACCACACACAAGAAACATGGATAATGCTCAGTGTTTCAGCATTAAAAAAAAAGAAAAAAGAGCATATTGTACTGTCAGTGAAACCCGTCTCCTCATCTTTATTAACTGTAGCGGTTTGTCTATTCTGACTTCATCGGCTTGCTAATTAAGCAGAAGTTTGCTTTGCATATCAATTTTTAATATCCCTTTTTTACAGTTAAGTGAGAGCTGCAGCAGCCAGCTTGTTCAATTAAAAGCAGCTCTGACCTAGTTCCATGCAAAATCAATAGAAAGCCTGACAGTCTCACAAACCACCTAACATTTAGGGGAGACATGGCTGAACTGCTTCTTGGTGTCCATGGAGCACGTTCCTGTGAGCAGCGTAGGGCTTGTTTTGTTTTATGTGGTGAAATCCAGAGGAGATCACATCAGCCTGCTACAGACAGCCAAGGGAGGGGAAGAGGGATTTGCTGAGGAAAAACCATTTAGTTGATTTTCTGTGGCTGTCCCAAACCTGCTAAGTGTGCAATCCTGGTTAGGAAAACAAGACAGGAAAACAAAAAGCCACAATACAACTAACTGAAGATTAATAAAAGAAGGGATAGATTTATAGGAAAAGATTTATACCATAGATTGATTTATCAACAATGCTTTAGAATAAACATATTCAATGAAAATGATAAAAGTTATGACTTGGTTGAAAAATAGAATAGAATTTTTTAAGTTTCAATAAACTCCAGCTACTGGTATTAGTCCCTTAAAAGACAAAGTTTTAAAAATTCACCATTGTAAGACATATTCAATATTATTTGATGTCCTATGGTATGAGGAAAAATCCTCTTGTATATTGATTGAAATAAAGGAAATCCTGTTTTTAACTATTAAGTGAGGAGAGAATTTTCTATCCTTGGAAGTGTTAAAAAAATGTGTGGATATGGCACTTGAGGACATGATTTAATGTTGAACATGGCAGTGGTGCTGGGCTGACAGTTGTAACCAATGATCTTAGAGGTCTGTTCCACTCTTAACTCTATGATTGATCCAAGATAATCATATTTTGGCATATATTACAGAAATTATGACAATCACCTGTTTCCAACAGGGCCATCATTATTTCTTAATTATTCACTCTGTGCTTGATCATTTAAGTGTGCATATTCTGCTGCAAATCACATCACAGCCTCATCATCTGAACAAAGAAGCCACATCTGGAAGATATGCACTGCACAGATGTACTACTAAAGCAAATAAAAGCAGTGTCCTGGGACTCTCAGTATTACATCAAATGGCAGTCTATTAACAAGTTTTCTATCTAATTCAGACTACTCACAATTACATAATTAAACAAAATACTTTATCATCTGACATTCATTGCATTTTTCTTTTTTTCTGATTTTCCTTTCAGACCTTGGAATGCTGGAAATTCGTGACTTGCACTTAGAAAAACCTTAAGAGAAGCCTCTGTCCTCTAGTGCTTTTTTGGACAAAAACCTAACTACAGCAAGACAAAGGAAATTTTGTTATTGACCACAACAAGGTGGTCAAGGAAGCAAGGGATTTCCTTCCAGCAGTTAATAGCTGGGGCTAGCCAGCCATGCTGATTCCTATCAATGTATGGAATAGCTGATCATGGGGAGTTGCAAACATTTCTCTTAAACGGTTTGTGCACCCAGATCTGCTGATAATCCAGGCTGTGCTTTCAATGAAAAAACTAAACGTGTGCACATACATTTCATACCCGTAGGTGGGTATGAACAAGGTCTAAGACTGTTTGCAGCAGATTAGATTTAAGTAGAAGAAAGAAGCCTAGCCTGAAAAGTCTGAGTGTGGCAGGCTTATGAAACTTTGGTTTCACTGCCATTAGCCTTGGACTAGTTAGCAACACGCATTGCAGATCAGCACAGACTGCCATGCCCACCCTAAACTCCATAATGATCAAAGAAAACACTGTTAATGAAACCTGGAATGGACCTGTGGGAATCAGTCTCTCTGAAGGTGGCCCAACTGTCACCTGGGATTTCATTTGAAGGGGTAGTACCTACCCTTACTTAAAGGCTTTCCTTCTCAGCCTCATTCATTTCACCTCTCACTCATTCTGATATTCAGGTTCTTAAAATACATCCTTGATTTTTGAATGAGGACACAATAGTTTGATGGGTCCTGCACACACCCTAGCACAGAAATCATAAGGGAAGAGTGAGCCAGAAGAGCTGAAGTACAGAGACATTTCAAGAAAAATGTTTTTGTAGAAAGTTCATGACCTTATGTTTCAAAGCTTCACTTCAAAAACACCAATCTTTCATGGGAGTCCTGACTATATTAAACTTGTCAACACTCTTTTGTCAAGTTTTCTGCTGAAAAGCAGCCTTTCAACTCTTTCAGGAGTTTGAAGGTTTTTCCATTTTCTGAACAATTTAATTTCTTCTAAAGAGTATATTTTTATCTAGATTCAGTAGTAAATGTTAGTCAGAAAATGAAGATAGAGTAAAGGATATGGATTGTGGAAACTGAGGGCAGAAACCCTGCCTTTTGTATGTGCACATAGAAAATATCAATTTCAGAGCTGAAGTGAAAATTAATTCTTCCCTGGCTATTTTGTCTATGGTTTAATTAGCTGTATGAAAAACATTTTTATTAATGCATTTCTCTTTGTCAGCTCATTAATGAATCAGAAAATTTGCCTGTCATTACTAGAACACACATGCCAACAGCACAGCTCCCCTTTTAGCCAGTATGTTACCTGTAAAAGGGAATCCTGACACTTCCAGGACAGACCTCATTGGAATTTTGCTCTCTTTTACAGAGTCAGGCACAAGCACCTAGTGTTGTGCAGACTCTGTGCTTAGCTCTAGGTCAGTATGCCAACAAATTTTTGCTCTGCTAGTAAATGCTTAAGATTCCTCCTCGTTACAGGAGGAAACTTTTCGGTTATTCTGGCTTTCTTTGCATTTTAACAGAATTAATTATTTTAGGCCCTCTCCACTTTGTAATCAGAGTTTTCATTTTGCGAGCTGGTTTTATTCTTGCTAGAAAAGCAATATGAAGCCATGCCAGCACAGCCTTCCGATATTGAGGAAATATGTAGAACTGCAGATGGTCTTGTAACAGCTCTGGCTGATGTCCGTGCTTGCAATGCCTTACTGCTATTGCCTTCACAAGTGTGCAGGGCAGCTATGAGGAGCTCTGTCTGTGCTACAGCACATGCAAACTACATACAAATTGCACAAACACTGCTGGAGCAGTAAATTAGCTACAGATTTCCTGGAAGAAGGTATTCACATTCACACAAAAATAAAGTAATTGCTGTCTTCTGTAAAATTAAACACACAGCTTCTCTCTTTCAGATGAGTAGTTAGAAGAACAATGGTTCTCCTTACTCATTCTTCAATGCCAGATAAAGTGCTAATTGCATGTTACTGTTTTAACAATAAAATAATTATTAGGGATGGATAATTCTGTTCAGAGGAGGGAAAAGAATGTGAACCTTCGCAACAAATTGAACGTAAAGGAACCTGATTTTTCAATATACATGATTATCCTTGCAATTACTTCCTCAATGTTCCTGTACTTTTCACCTTATCTATACCTAGCAGGTTTGTACACCCCAGAAATTTCGTACTTTGATATTTGAATCATTTACATGTATAACCTAAATAAAACCATTTCTAACACTTGGAGTTTTCTTGTTATTCGTAGAGTCTTGGAAGGTTCTGAGAAAATTTCAGGAGACTCTTTATAAGAATACTATCTCTTCTCCCAGGCAACTAATGAAAGCAAATGGGGAAATGGCCTCAAACTGGACCAGAGGAACTTCAGGCCGGACATAAGGAAGAGCTTCACTGGGAGAGTTGTCAGGCATTGGAACAGAATGCCCAGAGAAGGGATAGAGTCCCCAGCCCTGGAAGGGCTCAGGAAGTGACCGTCTGTGGTTTGTTAACAAGGTGGTGTTTGGTTGAAGGTCTTTTCCAGCTTCACTGATTCTATGGGTATATTAGATAATGCACTGACAAAAATGTGCAGCATATCATGCATTCATTTGCTACTTAGTGTTTATATTATTCACTGCAACATTCCAGAAGCCAAAGTACAGAGTGGTTTTGCAAGGAGCAGCAGCCTAGGACAAAGAGAGAACCCTCTTTGTAGTTTATAATGGAGTATATCTTCAGGGACCTTTGGATTGGGTCTGTAATGATAGGGTTTAAAAAACGAGCTTGCTCAGGCAGGAACCAAATCAGTCGTGCCAAAAAAAGAGTGTCTTTAAAAATGAATATATAAACCACTCAGCCCAAGATATTGCCAGTGTTTGTTACACAGACCAGTAAGGTTAAAGCATTTTAAGAAATATAAAAAGGAGAAATAGCAGTCAGAGAGATAGGATTTTGGCAGTAAGGGAATAAACCTTGTTCCTCCCATTACTCCCCACAAAGTTCCCACCATCTTCTCTTAAATCACAGTAGTTCTATAGCTGTGTCACTGTAAGAACAGATAAGGCACTTAATTAAATCTTTTCTCTTGTAGAGATGCAATAGCAGCAGCTCAAGGAATCCTTGAATCAGTTTTCAGATCATAAGGTGATGTGGAAAAGCATTTAATTTACCAGTGACCTCAAGCTGCTCCTCTAGCTATGATGTAGATATTCCATTTACAGAAGAAAAAAAATGCAAGTTTTGTTTGCAAAACTGTTTTTTTTTTTCTCTCACGATTAATTTTGAGGAAACTGCTATGATCTGCTCTGTTTGAAACATGTGCAGTATTTCACCATCCTAAAGTTCACAGTCCTTGGTTTGGTGGTGGTGGTGGTATGGTATGGGTGGTTTTGATTACTTTTCCTAAACAACACTGGGATTTGGTTTAAGCAAAGAGACTTAAATACCATCTTTATATACTTGGCTGTGGAAAATGTGAAGTGGGGTTCAAAGTGCTTTATGAATACTGTGCTTAACAATAAACACAAACCTTCCTACTAATAATCTCTAATTTTACTTTTAGGACTTAACGAACAAAACTGCACTTGAATCCTAGTGCAAAGAAAATCTGACTCAATTCAGAAAAAGATGAATTTCCAGGCCCAGTACTTGGTTATAAAGAGTTCTGAAAGAGCTGGCAGCTCATGCTCTCAAAGCCACTGGCACTGCCAGCCCAGCCAGCTTCATCCGATGTGTCTGTGCCAACTTCCTGAGTGGAGGAAACATAAATAACCCTGCCCCATTCTATTAAATCAAACTACTTCCATTCCTGTCCTCTTTTTTTCCCTTAGTTCCTTCACAATAGGACCTGATGCCTTACACTGACACCACATCCCCTGAAAAAACCACAGTGGGAAATTTTAAGAAAATGTACTTAGCAGTTTTGTTGAAGTCAATATATGCTTATGGAAAACATCACCAGATTAAGTATTTCTTGCCATTAAGATTGAGCACCCATAAGTTGGTCATAAATTGTGGTGTGGTCCTGCTTGAAACAGAAAGGCAATAAACTCTCCAGTTCAGCGTCGTGCTGTATCACTGCACCATTTTGAATACAAGCTGTTCTAGTCACAAAGGACACATTTATTTTCTTGAAGCCAGAGACACAGATGGTATAAACTGGAGTACCTCTCCCAGTTTCAAATAAAAAGTGGTGATTTATAAGTGCTGAGGATTTGGTCTAAAGGTCAAGATATTTCTCTGGCTTAGAAAGCTCTGTTCAGGGGAGTGGGGAAAATCAATGGCACTTAAAACTGAGTACCTATTATCATTATCCCCATCCTTAAGTGCAGCACATGTTCCTTTGCTTATTTACCATATAGTGAACTGGGTGTCAGTAAGTGAATTTAAGGCATTTTTCACCCTCCATTTTTAACAACTTTCAGACGTCTCACATCTTACTGTACATTAAACACAAAGAGAATGTCTTTATAATTTCTTTATCTGAAACCATCTTTTTACTTGAAATATAACAGAGAGAGAATAGCTTTATCTTTTTTTCTTTTTCACCCCTTATAAATTTATTTCTTCTTTAGAAAGAGAAATTTTATCAAGCAGTCAAGGAATATAAACAGAAGGAATACATAAATCTGTATACTATACATCAATCAGAGACAGCAGCTGTTTCCAGAAAAACCTGAGCAATTATTTATGAAATTATGTCTTCTTGAATGCTTCTGCATAACCTCAGAATCCCGTGAGGGCCTGATTTCCTGATGAGCCTAAATTGCTGAATTAGAAGTGGAGACAATGCCATGGTACCAATTAGCAAAAGTACTGCATATCGCCTCAAAATGCTTCTTTTTGGTTTTAATAACTGCATCTAACAAAGACATTCCTTCATCCTAAGCATGGAAGAACATCCCACCATCAATGACTTGAATGACTAAATGCCCTTAAAATGTCCATGCTCTCTTTTGTGTGAAAGCAGCAAGACAATAAACACAGCATGCATTTCAATCAAGGAACAGGTGTCCATTCATTTATCCATTTGTCTACAAGTTCTTAAATCTGACATTACCCTTGGTGCTGAGGAAGAATGGAATTACTGTCCTGCAATGCAAATTGGGGCAGTGATGCTGGAGCTGTGGCAGAGAATTACCATGCTGGGATGTGCCAGGTGCCACAGGACTCCCATAGGTGCTTCTACACATTTCTGCTTTGCACTTTTGCTCTGCAGCTCACTACTTCCCCTTTAGACTAAACAAGCCCAGGTGAAATGATGTTTTCCTGCCTTTTGTGGGCTTAACTGAAACACCATACTGACACATGATTTTTGTTTCCAATTATTGTCTGTGATTACTAATTGGGGAACATATGTCAGCTTCAACAAGAGTCACAGCTGGCCAGATTAGCTGATCAAGCCCAAAATACTTAGTCCAGTGCACACCTTCCTTTGCTACAGATCTAAGTAAGGACTGCTGTGGAAGGACAACAGCAGGCATGGCTGAAGCAGCACTCAAGACCATCAAACTTAGAAGTGAATCTTGTATTTTCCCAGAAATTTGGCTCCTGAAGGATGCTGACCACATCCCCCATGAGGACACTTCAGGCATTTTCAGTGCTGTCCCACCACATGGCACAGCCCCCAACAGACCCATCCCTCAGGGGAGGACACAGCTGGAGAGACCCAGGTGACCCTGGCAGATCAAGACCTCTGTGGGTGCAGGTGTCCACAGCTCTTGCTCCAAATATGCACTCACAAGCAAATGCCTGCAGAAAGAATTTCTGATGCTGCTACTCCTTGGCTTGCTGGTATCTTGGTATATTGGAATAGATGTAGCAATGTAGCCCTCTTGGGGTTTAACTAAATTGGATTAACTGTGGTAAGATCATATCCTTCCAGGGGTGGACGAATGTCACTCTCTTCAAAGCTGGTGTTCTCTTTACCTTTTCCTCTGGCACTTTCCCCCGCTCCCACCAAGTGTTTGCTTTCAGACCTACTTTCAGGACTGTCAAATGAGATGTGACTGTTTTGATCACCTCATTAAATCCCACACATATCATGGCTCATCAGATAACAAAAGCTTACTATTAGGGAAATGGATCCTTCTTCAGTGAGGGAGAGATTAGTACACCTCTGGCTCAAAGGTTCAGGAATAACTGAAGAGCTGTAGCTGTCTCATTAGACTCAATATAACATTCATACTGCATAGAATCAATTACTACAATGCAAGAAAAGGAACAGAGAATTAGGCTGACCTCCCTTTAGATAAAAGTATGGAAAAAATGTTAACCTAGAGGTTAGAAATCAGATAGACATTCAAATTTTAGTCTCTAATGCTGACTCAGCTCTGCAGTTGAGCAATGGATGTAGTGAAGTATCTATAATGGTTTTTATGGCCAGTGTCATCTTGCAGGCAAGTTTTCCTCTTCAGGACAACAGAGGCTGAGCAGGTGTGCAGATGAGAAGGCATGCACACAATGTCATCCCAATCCTGCCCTCCTTAGGCCAACATTTCTCATCCTAACTCTGTTAGAAATACATCAACTGAAATCCTGCCCTATGGCCCTCATTCTGCACTTAATGCATGAAGGTAGAGGTTAAATGGGCCCACGTGGGGTGAATTTTCACTCGATGCATCTCCCAAACTCTGTTCTCCATCACACTGTTCAATCTCACAGGGAACCCAAAGCTGACTGAGAAACATAAAATGACCTGGATTAGAAGGGACCTTAAAAATCATCTCGTTTCAACCTTCCTGCTGCAGACAGGGATGATATTCCCTAGATCAGGTTGCTCAGGGTCCCATCCAATCTGACCTTGGGCACTGCCAGGCATAAAGCATCCAATACTTCTCTGGGATTTCCAGCTTCCTGGAAAGTAGCAGCATTAAAAGAAAAAAAAGGTAAACAAATTTCTACTCTAAGTCTTAGCTGCATGAAATCAGCCTAAACACCTTTTTAACAACTGAACTGCTTCAGCATCTCTCTCTTTCCTCACACTATTTGATATGTTTAGATTCTTAATTCAGTACCAACCAGGAACAGGAAATGTTAATCATTATCCCAATTTTCAATCACTAGAACTGATTTTTCAAAGCAGCACGTTCACAAATTTCCTCCCTTTATGTAACTCGAAGCTGAAGAGTGAAACGCCATGTAGGCAAACACCAAAGCAGCTCTGAAGCCCTGAAAAGCAACTTAGGAAAACAAAAAAGGAGCTCATCCTGAGCTGCTGTGCATCACTTGTTCTGACCTCACACCTTGTGCTCCTCCAGAGTCAGAGCACACAGCTGAGGTCACTGCTCTCTTGTGCAGATCATTGGGGTGGATGTCTGCAATAATCGCTCAAAACCGGCATGCAGTTCCCAGGAAACTGTGAGGAAACAGACGCCTTAACAAATGGAAACAATCAACGTACAGAAAGAAAGGTTGGTCCTGACAAGGATTTACAGGACTATCTCACAAAGAAAGCCTTGGAGCCACACACAGCCCGACAGGCAGTGCAGTGCAGATGCATGGCAGCCTCCGTTCTGCCCTGCAGGACATGGGTATGCCTGAGCACATGACTCCAGTGCTAGTTCCTCATGGAATACAATGTGTTTCTATGGTGTAGAGATGACAGAAGCAGCAAATACAGCTCCAGCAAAACTTCAGACCGTCCCCTTCCTCCCTCTCCATAAATTCCTCTTTACTGAAGGACTGGGGTAGCACTGACACTCTGTGCAGTGACAACAAAGGCACCGTGTGGTTCCACACAGCTGGATCGAGTGGCCTCACTTCAACACCTTCCAGCTGCTTCAGAAAAGGGCACAGTGCAGCAGCCCGAGGGTGCCTTGCAGTGTTGGCACCCTTTAAATAGTTTCCCCTCTAACCTCTGAGGATTGTCATGGTATTTCACAGGGGACTGCCAAGTGTTAAGGCACACTGCCATGTTATCCCACAAAAACACAGAAAGGACTAAGGAACAGTCAGTGACAATTCATAATATTTATCTTTTCCACTCTTTCATGTTCTTCATGTTCTACACCTTTCTTCAGTTTTCTGTAGGTGTGTCTCCATATTTTTGCATTTTTTTTCATAATGTTCCACCAATTTTTTTCATTTCTGATTTGGCCTTACAATTTACTTTTCTTGGTTATTTTCTCCCCACTTTCATAATTGCCTGTAATACATATTTAAGATATTAAGAGCATACAAAAGGGTTTTTAGAAAACAGAACAATAATTTGGCTGCTTATAAAATCCAGACTGGCACATCACAGCTGAAGCCAGTGGATGGTGAGTATGTTCATCAATGTTTGGAGCTTCAATGGAAGCTCATATCCTCAGAAAATGAGAAAGTTGCTCGAGATGCAGTCAGAATAATTTCATATTTTAGAAGCAAATATTCTTAATTTCCTAGCATGATTTTGTAAGAGTCATATACCTTAGCTTTTGTATGTTTATTATCCTCTAGATTATAGAAACCTTCCTGTTTACTGAGAACAAATTACCCTGACAGTCCCAGTTAGTCCCGCTCTGCATTTTTGCTCTCCCACTTCTTCAAACAAACAACCCAGAACGGTGCGGGTGCTTTAGGCTTCCAGAGTGATTTGCAGGATCAAGGTTTCTTTAACACATCAGATGAGTGGCCCATCCTCCCCTGTCTATCATTGTGTAAATCATGACATGTAAATGTGGCAGTCTGGTCAAATGCCATGTTCAAGTCTCCCAATTGAGATTCTTTGTGGAGGATCATTTCAATGTAGAATTGAAAGACACAAAATGCCAGACTTGTATGTGTTTTCTATAAATCTTTGAGTGTCTTCTACCTCTGCAAAATCTGAATACAAACCTGATTCTTGCTCAGGGTAGTAACCCCACGGGATTAAGTCATACTGTAAATACCAGACAAATTACAATCGGATTAGATGGGCAGTCTGTTCATTTGCTCAGCAAAGCTGCACTCCAGAGTCTTTTCACCACCGGTGTCTATTTATAACATGATTGTGTTTTTCTTAAGTAAATGAACACAATTTCAATTTCATCTCTCTCTTGTTTTTACCACTTGTAGCCAATAAGCAGCATATTTCTACTTAAGGAGCAAAGAAAGTGCTCCTTGATGCCAACAAGGCTGTTCTTGGTACAGATCTACAGGGCAAGATTTAGTTTAAATTTATCAGTGAAAAGTCCTTTGAAAGTTTTGTATTCAATGTCAGTCAAGTAGAATATAGCAAATATATTCTGGAGATAGGTATGAAACAGCAGCACAGACATGCTGAAATTTCCCAGGATTTGCAATATTCATGGCAGGAATTTCTCCAGGTTCCAAACTTGCTTACACTGGTGAGCGTACAAGCCTCACTGGGTAGAACTACACTGCATGGAATTTACAAGGGATTTCTGCTCACTTATGAGCAGAAGCATATTTAATAATGTTCAGTATTACCTGCCAAAATCTCCCTAGCATTTCACTAAAATTATCTGTAAATGTCACATCACATCCTTCATAATTGTTCCCAATTACAAGAATCATCTTTCCTTTTAGATACAAACTTGCTTCCATCCAGCACAAAAATCCGGTGTTACTGTAGTTTTACTACTGCAATCAATTAATGAAACCCTCCTGAATCATGGAGCTGAGACTGTCCTAATACAGAATTCATGACTACAGGCTGTGAAAACACTAAAGGCAAATCAAGCAAACTGCTGCGCCAAACAGTATTCTCAGCATCTTGCTAAGTCTATTCTCACCTTCACCTTCTGATTGCAGAGCTGTTATTCCTGATGTGCACAGAGATAAATAAGAATAATACAGAGGCTGGAGAAGTGGAGCCAATAAGTCTGGAGAGATGAGTTGTAGGCTAAGCTAACACATTGCCACCAAGCTTCTCCATTCTTACACACAGGCATGTCCTCACTCAGCTGCAGAGGTGCAAGGCAGTCAACTCTGCCCTGGAAACCCAGAGGGGGTGTCCTGCTGAGCACCCTGGGCATGCCCCAAAGTGCTGTGACCACACTGCCACGAGTGACATAACACAACCAGAGTGGCACAAACACCACCAGAAACACAGTGTGGAATTCACTTCCCTTATGTAGTGATACAGTAGCCTGGAAAACAGAACACTCTTTTATCAAGTATAAACTCGTGCAGTTTATCACACGATATTGAATATGTTGGAGCTGCATAATATAGTACCTACACAAATATGAGATCAGCTTCTCTCCAAAGACTGCCTTTTCATTAGCAGGTGTCAACAATTCAAAATCATAAAAAGATTTTACAGAAGTGGAGGAGAAAGCATTCCAAGTCTGCTTTGCACTGAGACAGGAGGTATAAGAACAACCACTGGAGGACACCCACTGAACAGGAGCATTTTCACAACAGAAATACTGGTGCCAGGTACTGCTTTCACAGTGTGACTCCTGTTGATTTCAAAAGGAGTTTCCATATTTCACTAGCTCAGAAGTACACAGTGTACATGGAGTAAACCTGAATGCATATGGAACATTGATTTTATGACACAGCTTATGACAAGTCAATATTGGCTTCAGGTTTTCCTGCACAGAGTCCCTCTGTGCATTTCCTCCTGTGTGGGTTTAAGGGTTATGTGCATTATAGTTATGTCGGTTTTCTGATCAATTCACAGCACAACCTTCCTACCAGTCACACCAGTCCAGCTGAAAGAGATATTCCATGGCACAGCATGGAAGGAGAGGAATGGTTTACACAGAATCACAGAATCATTTAGGTTGAAAAAGCCCACCAAGAGCATCACTCTTAACCTTTGTCCCAAGCTTAACCAAGGTGAAGCTGATACCTCTGGCTGCCATCATATTTTCCAGGATTTCTGGCCAAGTTAAGAGCTGTAAGTGGATCTTTGCAAATCAACTTCAACAGCTACTGTTTGGTTATTTTGCTACAAGCTGCTTACTGTCTTCGCATCCATCAAGAAAGGAAGGATATGACAAGGTGGAAAGACCCCAACCTCACATGGAGCCTTTACAGCTGAGGAAAAATTAGTGAGAACTGACTCTTTTTGCAAGACCAAGCCATGAATTGTACTTCTAAGTGCGGTATGCATACTTGAAAATCTTAGAAATATAACAATATGAAGACTAAAGCAATTTTACCAATAATAATTTTTCTTTCCATTACCCTAAATTTCTATAAGAAATCCAGAATTCAAATTGTTATTTAATTTTTGCAAGCATTTTGATCTAGTAAAGTACAGTAGCAGATATTATTACACAATGATGAGGTAAAATACATCAAGGACTTACTTTCTGCAGGTTCCTTAGATCTTCTGCCACTGGAGGATTTCCTCAGGAGACTTCGTCCTGAGGTGAAGAGGCTGGTTAGTTCCTCCAGAGGACTGGTGGGTGTCCGAGAACGGGAACTGCTCTGAGATGATGACCCGTAGGTGCTGACAGAGACACTGACCATCTTTCCTCCTTCTTGCAATGTGTTTCTGGCTGTAGAATGAGGCACTGATGGAGAGCTTCTTGAGAGACTTCCTGAATGTACAGAGTCATAAGGTGGAGGTCTTTTGAGGCTTAAGGGGGTAAGAGACCTACCCATACTGACAGGAGAAGGTGAGGCAGAGTGACTTTTAGGATAACCGTGTGGAGACTGTGTTCTGTATAAGGTAGAAGGATGAGGAGGTGAGGAGGTGTGTCCAGGGGTGCTAGTTCCATGAGATACTGTCTGGTCTTTCTCCAGTTTTTGATGGCCTGGTGTATGAGGTGGCAGTGAAGATGGAGAAGCTCCAGCTTGCTGTTTGATGTAAGACACATTTTCTAAGACGGGAAGCTTTGTGACCTCTAGTGGAGTTAGAGGAGACTCGTCAGAATTCGGGGAACACTGCACTGGTGCTGGTGGGAACACCAGCAGTGGAGGTCTGTGAGAAAGCAGGTTTGGAAATGGCGGGGGTATGTCACAAAGCAAGCCCTTGGGAGTTGATGGCACTGAAGACTTGGTGAAATCTAGGTCAGGCACTGTGGGAGTAGCACACTGAGAAGAACAAGTGTGATGGTCATATTCACATTGACATTTTGAATCTTGGCCTACGTCATCAAATATAGGGTATTTCATCTCCTCATAGACAGCTTCGCTTTGGTCATCCTCATCTTTTTTGAAGTCTCTGAGAATATTCCCAACCATTTCAATGTAAACAGGCTCTTCTTCCTCTGTGTCTGGAGCAGGACTGCTGACCTGTGAGAGTGAAGCGTCCCTAGTGAGGGTCGTCTTCATAGGGCCATGCTTTTTGATATAGGTTTCATCAAAAGATGTGCTTAGCTGAGTGTTTGGGTTTCGTTTCGGCTTAGGAGGTGGAATCTTCTTTGTGTACTCATCACTGTGAGGTCTTGGTTTGGCTGACACTGGAAACAGAACAGAACATAAACTAGTCAGAGGCCTGTAACACACTTTGTCAACCATAGGGTGTCTGTTACAGTGTCATAATTCTGGAACAGATTTCCTGGGACCAGCTTGTTGCTGGTTTTCTCTGGTATTCCATCTATAGAACACTATAAAAATAACACTCAATTCATAACACTCCTAGACTACCCCCAGAATGCTTTGACGCCCCAGGATTAAGTAACTAGTGAGCACTTCCCTTCCTCCGAGACATCTGTTCTTTCCCAAACTCTTTGGGACAGGGGACTTTCCATTTTTAAATATTATGCTTTTCAAATATCACTGTGGGATTTTAAAGACCCATAGAGTTGCCAGTGACATAACACTGAATACCAAAATGAACTCCTTTTGGCTCTAAGGGAACAGTTAAGGTCCTGGACAGTCATACCGGAATGACAGTGAGGTAACTCTGCAGTGACAAAGTGATGAACCAAGACCTTTTTATTTATAGTAACTTCTTGCATAAAGCACAATTGTCTCAGCACTATCTGAGAAGGAAAATACTCATGTACAAACTGTAAAATCTGCTGTTGAGATAATCCTAGTGATTTATCTGGACTTCATTCTATTGTCAGAATCTCATGAATCTCTTCACGAGATCTCTGTGAAGTCAAAGAATAACAAAGTATCTGACAGATCTGGATTCTTTCCACACTGGTTATTTATAGAAACCTTGTCTTTGAAATTACAAATCAAAACATTGTGATGAAATTCATTTGTAATGAGAGGTCAAGGGTTTCTTGGAAATTGACATTTATGAATTAAACAATAAAGAAACTTGTGCAAATTGCGTTTTGTTCACTTTGCATAAAGAGCTAATAAAACATCTCATTAAATGTTAGGGTTGATAAAATGCCACATTAAATGTTTAAGTGAAGTCAGGTTTTAGCCTAAGCAGACTCAAAACACTTGTCCAGAAACAAAATTTATCACATGAACTAAACCTCATTGGTAAGATCCCCAGTTCAAACAAATAAACACACAGAGTTAAACTAGTGGCCAGGTTAGAATGGCAGCTTTCCCACCTTTCCAAATTTTGCTGCTCCTTTTAATTCACTACTACACATCTCTCAGTTTGAACTCAATGCTCAGAGAAATTTTCAGACACCTTCTGCTGACCCATCAGCAAACAGCCAACAAAAGTCTGATGCTAAAACAGGCAGGCAGCACCCATGGATTTGAAACCCCTCTTCTAGAAACAGCTGTAAACATATTCCCAAAGCCAGCAGTGAGGCAGTGCTCTGCCAGCTCAGACAGTAGTTTGAGTCTGGGAGGATGCTGGCTCAGAGCTGGAAGACACCTGCATTAAAGCACCTTACTAACGTGGTTTGGCCACTATCAGGGGAGGATTCAAACAGTGTTATCCCTTTGTCACACTCGTGCTTTGATCTGCTAAATAACTTCTGTTCAATTCCCACAGGTGTAGCAGTAAAGGCAGATGATAAAGAAGTTTTGATGAGGAATAAGGAGCTGTGAATATGTGCATATACAAAGTAATGAGACCACTCTTTGCTAACAGCATTGATTTTAGCTTAACACATAACTAAGGTACAACAAAGTAAAAAGCAAAAGAAACCATTCCAGAATTAAAAGGGGAAAAAACACAAGACTCAAAAAATGATATTATCCTTTCATGATTGTTCCAATTAATGTGTTCCCCTTTGCAGCAAGCTAGGGACATGCAAAAGCTACCACAGATAAGAGTGTTTGGTAGCTTGATAGTTTTTCACTTTGTGGATATATTCTAATGCATTTTAAATCTGTCTTTTTAATTAATCCAAATTAATTTTCTTGACTGTATTAGGCTAGACATTTGGGAATAAGATGTAGGCTACCAGAATCATTTGGGCTTTGCTGAAAATATTACTTGTGATGTATTTGACAATACTAGCAGATTTTTCTTGCCTGCTTCCAGCTAAATCCCTATTTCATTTCTGTTTAGCATCTTATTTGTATATTATGTTTTTATATATTCTACTAGCATAAACCTGATCTCAGTCCCCTCTCCAGTCTCTGTTAATCTGATTTACAACCCTGTCAAAAGCAATCTTACTCAGATTGCTGTCATTAAAATGAAGGGACAGTCAATGAAACTGGCACAAACTGCCTGATCATTTGTGAACATGTTGTATGTGACCTGAACTCTACTCCAGTTACGTTTGAAAATCCTGTATTTTGTAAACACATGCCTCTCACAGTCTTCAGTTCCCAGTGCATCACACAGCCATCACTAATGGATACCTGAGAAAGGAGCATTTCCTGCTCCTCTGCTTCCTCAGATCCTTGTTCCCAGGGCTGCTTTTTACATCTTCAGTGCCCCAGGTGTCACACTGAGAGTGTGCTCTTACAGCCACAACTTTGATATCTTTATCTGGATGGACGTTACTGATGGACAAAGTAATCAAAAGCTGAGTTACTCTTGTGCTGTGGTCATTCAAGGCTAAGGTTAACTGATATTTTTTCTAAAACCAGCCAAAAGTTGTCAAAAGTACTGTGTTTTTAAATTGCTAGGAAAAGCATATTTTTCTCTTCCCTCATTCCATTTTCACAATTTTTATCCAGCCGAAGAGGTCCTGTTACATGGTCTAAACCCATCCCTGGGTGTTGGAGTTCCTGTATACAACATCCACAGGTTATCACATTGTAAACGAGGAAATGAGAAAAGGTCAAGGGAAAATGATTGACATTCTGCCATCTAGTCTTGTATTTTTGCATGGGTTGAGATTAAGTACCACAATGACACACACATCTGCCATTGCATGATATGTAGCATTAGCCTACAATATATGGTGACATTATCAACAAAAAGGTCAAATGACCCAGTTTTGCTGTATGAGACAGGGTAAAACATGACAAGGTGATTTACTTTCTATTTGCTATTTAAAGCATTTTTCCTCTGCTGTAGTGTACTTTACTAAACCATCTATTTCCAGGAGGTGGTGTGTTACTGAGATATTTCTGCCTTCATGACAAAATTTCAAACCAAAATTTTGAACTAAACTGTTTAAATATTTTCAAACCTTAAAAGGTACTTCCTATATGCTGCACAGAGCATGAACATTTCCTGCTATAAGACTCCCTAGAGAAAATACACAGGTAAATGGATAGAGTTAATGATAAAGAAAGTTTTTTATCATTACTAGGAACAGAGAATCTGTTCACATCCACTAGGAACTCTTTCAGCTGCAGGAGGACATTCAGGAGGCAAACTGAATTATTTTTAAGATGGCTATGGCACAAGACACAAATTTATTTAAGTGGTTTCTACTCTGAAACACAGCTCCCTGGCAAGGGCCTAACTCTACAGCACACTGTTAATGGAATATGGATCATGGACTCCAGCTCCAGCCCAGAACAATGGAGAACTGTTGCTGTTACTACAGCAATCCTGCAGCTAACCAGAGCTGTGCTCTATTACAGACACACAAACACAAGAGCCCCAGGCCCGTGAGGACTCTGAGCACATGGCAGGTGCTCAGGGGATGATGCTCAGCACCTGCTCTGTGGTCCTCTGTCCCCACTGGAGCTGCCCCAGCTGTGGGAGCTCTGAATGCCGTGTCAGCAGCTCCTTGTCTGCACCAGAACCACCCAAACCCACAGCTGATAGACTGGAGGCACAAGGATCCTTGTGAACAAGAGCGAAGTGCCCAGAGTTCCCACTGCTTGGGAAGGACTTCTCCATGTTTAGCAGGGCACTCCTTCCAAAAAACCACCTGGCTCCAACAAACGTAAAGGGAAACAAGAGAGGAAGCTCTAGCAACTCTAGGTCTCATCTCAAAGCAAGGAGCACAATGCTTAAAATAGCCTCATGGAGACCCTACTGAATCAGGAGAATATGACATTTATGAAATGAGATATTTGTAGCGCAAAGGTTATGCATAGCTTTCAGACATGCCCAGACAATCTCCCTTTCATGGTTTATTTTGGAAACAGAGAATTCTACTGGTACTATCATTCTAAAGGGGTTTTTTTTTAATTATTCTTTAAGGAGAGACTGAATTATGAAAACATGTTGTCAGATTGTTGCTTATTATTTGCTCATTGTATAAGGAATGAGTGAAAACATCTAAAAAAAAAAAAATTTGCTATTTTATATTGTCCTTTAGGTATTTTCCAGCTTTTGCATTCCACAGGCCAACCCAGTGAATTGTTCTGACCATGGCAACAAACAGAAAAAAAACAATAAAACAAATAAGAAAACTGTTCCCTTTCAGTTTCTACAAGAGGCTATAGATGCAATGAAGGAATGATTTGGGGCCTAAAATTTTCTAAAATTCTTAAAAATGTGGCTTTAACTGCAGAAGGAATTAAATCTTGTTGTATTTTGGGGGGTACCTCTATCAAAAAGAGCCTCCAGGAGTGAAAGGAAATAGAATTTCTTTAATTAAACTCTGAATGTGCTGGATACTGAATCACAGATGCACAGATTCTGATTCATATCACATGATTCTTCTAAAGAGAACATCCAGCTTTAGGGCAGTACAGAGCCTTTAGATACATGTGCAAGCTCAAGACGATGAACAAGCAGTTCATTTCATTAATGCCGGTGGGGTTGCTTGCACAGGATCTTAAGTGCATTTGTGCACCAGGGCTTATATTGGGTTAGATTTCATTATCTCTGTAGATGAAGTTTGAATAGTCTTAGTGAAACTGATTTTTGAAAGGCACGGTTGTCTGAACTGTGCAAAAGATTGACACTCAGGAGACCTGAGTTTAATTCATCTCTTTTCACAGGCCGTGGGGCTTCACCTATCATTTTACCTCCTAATGCCACCTTTCAATATTTCTCTTCTGCCACGTTAGGCTCTAAGGTATTTCACATGAGAGTTTTATTTTATTTGTTTATATCAAAACTTGCAAAGGGATTCCTATCATTGGAAAGCAACAGTAGAAAACAAACAAACAAACAAACAAACAAAATGTAGTTAATGGAGACACGCAGTGTTGAACATGCATCTTTTCTTCTCCAAGAACTATTTGAAGGCAAATATTCCTACACTGTGAACAGCCATAAAATATACAAACACAAAGATGCATCTTAGCAAGTGATTATTGAAACATCAACAACAGTTTGAGGTAACACTAAAGAATATATTTCTCTCAAGAAAAAGTTCTGGCTCTCAAAACAGCATTGTCCTCATGGACACAAGGCCCTTCCCTGCAGGTTACCTCCTCCTTTCCTAAAAGATGCTCTAAAAGAAGGGAAGTGCATGGGAAGAATAAAAGGACCATCTAATTAATTCAAACAGGCAATAGGTGGTTTCAGCACAATGGTTTCAAGCAGTACATATTTCTTCCCCCTCCTGAATCTATTAGCTCTTAGTGGAAATTATTTGGACATTTAAAGAGGACAAAACTATACTGAAAATTAAAGGACTAAAAGCCAGAGTAATAAAATAATACTGACATGCTACTTGTATGTCTCAAGGCTATGATTAAGGATACTCCCTCAAAAGTATTCAGGTCCCTTTATTTTGGCTATGACTTCTTTTGGCTTTTAAAATGATTGATTTCTGCTCTAATTCAAAGTGGTGGAGAGCATGTGACTCTGGGAGCGATACTCCAGGATGAAACATCAGCACAACAGAGAGCAGAATCAGGGCCTGCAGGTAAATCCAGGGCTGCACTGCTCCAGCAGCCCAAGCAGTGCAGCGGACAGACACCGAGGTTGGAGATATTCTGCTCCCAGGTTCAGCTCAGGGCTGTGTATCTGGGCCACAAAACTGAACTCCCAGCCCCAACACCACAGCCCCTTACACTCTGCATACGCCGAGGTTGCCATACCTTCCTGAGGCTCACGAAAGCCAGCCCAGGCACCATTGCCTTGCTGCCAGAGCCTCCTCCCAGCACTGCAGGGGCTGCCAGTCCTTTGCTCTGCTGCATCAAGACAAGGGCAGACCCAAAGGTGCCAGGACATGTCAAATCCTTTGTAGTATCAGCACAGTGCAGAGTCCCTACCCAAACTGCCACGTTCCAGAGCAGACTGACTTCCAGGTTTTCTCCCCACAGCCTTCACTTCTCTGTACTTTCACCTTGCCAATTACCCTTTCCTACAGTGCAAAAGTCTCCAAAAACTCACAAAAAATTACAAAATTTATGTCTCCTCCTGAATGCCCAGCTCTTCTATATTTTGAACTTCACATCCTTTTCTTTTTAAAGAATGATTAATTGATGTCCCTAATTTTTCCACATAACATTGAGTAGGCAAAGGGAAAAAAAAAAAAGGGGTATTTGGAAAATAATTACAAATTATTTGCAATCATGTTATTCTGTACTATTGACTGAAGCTAAAAGTTAATGTCAGTTGGCACAGGCCTGGTAAGGCAGAAAAAGCAAGGCTTTAGATAACTAAGGAAAGAATAGTCAATTTGAATTATCCTCCTTCTACAGGAAAACTGATATGCTGAGTGCAAATGAAAATCTCACAGTAACTTCTTTTAGGTTACTCTCTGGGTACCCATCTAGAAAAATATCCTTGAATTAATATGACTACACACAAGGTGCCAGATCTCTGGTATTACGTGGGTTTAAGTTATACAAGTTCCAGTGGAAGAGGCTGTGAGGACAGAGAGGTGGGAGAATTACTGGGGAAAGATCCTCATGCTGCCCACACATGTAACAAGTATTTTTGAAGTTCTGGTTCACTCTGAAGTCTGCAATATGCAAAACAGGTTTTGCAACCAGCGTTAAAGTGACAACAAAGATTTCTGTAACTCTATATACTCTGAAGGAAGTCTAGAGAAAGGCAATTGGTATGGAAATTTCTCTATCACAAGCATCATTAGTGAAGAAGGTACAAACAGAACTACTGATTCGTGAATGCAGACAAATTAATTTACAAAGTCTCTGTGCTTGTTTGTTGGTGTCTCTCATGCAGGAACCTGTATCGAGCTGGAGTACTGAGGGGTTAAGCATGTTCACAGCACAGTACAGTAACACAGCCACAGAGCAGAGACATCAGTAAAACCCTTCTGGTTTATAGCACCATTTATGGGGTCTTGTCATTGTGAAAATGAAACCTGAAGGGTTTGCTGGTTTACTGTGAATTAACAGCTATTGGTCTATTCTTATAGCTCCCCACAAACTGACTGCGCTTCACACGGAGAGCAATGGGTGACACCAGCCTTCCCCACCCCCCAGATCAGCATTTTTGTTGTGGTGCAGTTCTTATGTCACCCTGCACTAGCTGCCCCCTCTCTGCAGCTACCCTGTAGCTACTCCCTGACTATCACACAGAAGATGGTGATGCTTTGAGTCTCCACAGGCTGTGCCATGTCGATGGCTGCATTTCTGCTGGCCTGTAGAAAGAAAAGATTTCTCCTCTGTGCAGAAAAGGAAGCTTCTGGTGGTGTGTGAAGAGTTAAGTCCCATCAAGACATGTTTTAGACACCTACATCACATGAGCTTGGTGTGTAGAGGACATACTGATAGCAGTGAGTGTTTGAGGGCTGAGTTGCTCACTGCTGTTACCTGCTGCCCAAAGGCACTGAAGGACTCTGTGGTATCCTCTGTTGATGCTCCTGTAAACAGATGCAGACTCCAGGCTGAATGCAGCTCCTGGCTTCACAAGAACAACACTGCTATCGATCACTGTCTGTGACAGCTGAGGGCAACAATGTGGGAAACCATTTCCTGAACTTTCACAAACTTCTTGGAGGAGGTACAACGCACAGGCTCTGTGACCCAGTGCTCACAGAGACACTGAATGAAACAAAACCCTGCAAGACTTCCTGGCTCTGGGGGATTTCTGAAACCAGGACTTGCACCCAAATAGTGGACTCCAACATTATTTACTGCAGAAATGGTAAAGAAGGAAACCAAGCTAGAGCAAGAGCAAATGCTAAATGAAACAGTAAGTTTAACTTACCTACTTTATTTGTCTAGAAAAATAGTCTGTATTTGCTCACTTGATTTGTTGTTTTGGTTCACAAACAACCAGACCAGAACACTAGCAATTACTATATGCAAAGACTTGAATAATTTACCCAGAGATATGAGACTCCTCATTTTTCAGATCCTAAGCAATGCCTATCATCTATTTACAGCTATCATAAGTAGGTCAAATGCATTATTTGCTTATATAAGTAACAATGTGTTTGCCAAGCCTCTAAAATAATTGCAGCCCATTAAATCGAACTGGCAGGGCTACCAAGGTGGTACTGAGCTTGTGAGGACTTCAAGACAAGGTGTGCTGTGTCCAACTATTCCACAGGCACAGCAGCCCCACAGAGGCTCCTGTGCTTCCTTGGCACCTGCACCAGCCACCAGGAACCAACAGATTTCAGCCACCTGCTTTCCCCCAGACGTTCAGTGGGTTCTGCACACTCCTTTCCACTGGCTGACACATGCAGCAGGTCCTTCCACCACCGCTGAGCTCGCATTTCACAACAAAGCACAAGGTTGATGGCCAGGGTCAGATGAGTCATCACAGCAGGAGCAGCAGAAAGCAAATGAGCCACAAGGAACAAGAGTTCAGTGAAAGGGGCACTTTCCTTTACCAAAAGGACACCAGGTAACCCTGCAGAAGCGATTCCTGAGAGTTGTCACTGAACACTTTTGGGTGAATATGATGACAGCTGAAGTGGACAGAACACTGTCTAGCAGCTCAGAGGCAGGCAGCAGTGCCTGGAAATGTAACAGCAACAGCACTATGGTCAGAGGCTGAGTGGTATGAAATACTCACTGTAATCAGCTTTAGGAAAAATGCCTCCCAGCTATTAATTTTACTTCCATGTCCATAGGGGTGACTCCTCTCTCCTCAAATCTAAAGTGTTGACAAAATTACAGGCAGGCCACATTTTATCAGCTGTCTCATGCTCAGAGCTTCTCTGTGTGTCTGGCATTTATCATTTCATCCTGCATTTATTTGCAGATAGTGTAGTGAAACTAGTAGAGCCTGTAATAGTGTTGATCTACAAGGGTCAAGCAGCTGGGCCTAATCCCCATAAATTCACCTGGTATGACTGCAGTGGACAGTGCCATTTTGACAGTGTTTTGTGCAGTTCCAAACAAGTTTTAGGAGAAGCATCTCCTGTGTCAAATGTCAGGCTTGACCTCATTGTTCAACCCAAGAAGCAAGATGGAGAATGAAAAGGCAAAGATAGAGCAGAAAAAGGAAGGGGAGAGTAGAGGTTATTGCTATAACCTAGTGCTTACAGCCTGTTTCATTTTGTTTTTCAGAAGTGAAGCTCTGCAGGAGTTCATCCCCTCCACCGAGGCACTGTCTGTGGCGGAGCACAGCTCTCAGAACAGCCTGAGCTCTGTGGGGGTTGTTACCCACCATCTCCTGGGACTGTCTGTTCTGCAAACCCATGGCATTCAGCATTTCAGAGCTGCACCGTAATGGTAGCTCAGATTTTGCTGTACTTTTTCACACTCTGCAGCATCAGTGATACCAACAGGAAGCTGAAAAAGGAACTTGAGCAGTTCCTACACTGAGTGGCTGCTTGAAGTCTTTTTTTCCACAGTGACTGCCCTGAGTTCACAAATGAAACCCTGCCAGGTGTGTGGAACTTCACATTAGCATGGACAGTGTTTTTCACACATTCCCTTCTCCACCCAAAAGCCTCCATCTACAGTGCTGCTCACAAGAGCAGTGTCCCATCAGCTCAAGTTTTCAATGTGAGCAGAAACATACTCATCATAAGCTGATTGCAAATTACCTCACTAAACAAAGCTTTTGTCATCTATCTCTGTGTTACAAAGAAGGAATCTGTGACACTGAGAGACAAAGTGAAATGCTCAAGGTCATCTGAGCCAGTGGCTGTTCCTCCACTTACACCCCCGGGAGTTGCTTAGTATTATTTTACAGAAGTCTCCATTTGGCATAACACTTACTGACATACAAGCATGCATTTGCAGGACTGGGATCATATGACAATGAGTCACTGCAGATATCTGGCCACACCACCAGTAAAAATTAATTCACCTTTAACAGAAAATAATTTCAGAATCATAGAACATTTTGAAATTTCATGCCTTTGTTTGCAAACACTCATAATTAAGAAAATAAGTAGTAAGCTAGAGATATTATAAAGCTTTAGCATCCACACTAGTCCTATAGCTTCAAGTTTGTGATTGGCACACTTTGGTATGTTTGCTTTTTTAGTTGTGGATTTTTTCTTTTAATCAAAAGGTTACTTACCTTTTTCACCAAAATTCAAATATTAAGAGACTTCCACTGTCATAAGCAAAACCCTAACCATTGAAACTGAGACTTCTGGCACCACTCCAGTGATTCTAAGGCAAGGTTTATAGCCAGCCCATCCTTTGGTATTCAGCCGAGAGGAAATAGGAAAGAGGTCCATTTGTAATCCTGCATGGAGTGGAGAATGCCAGAAATCTCCTTAATCCCACACAGCGCTGTCAGGGACAACAACCCAAAGGCAATATTGCTGGTTCTTCCAGGCATGTTTATGCTCAGAGAGTCCTGTACTTGTAGCATTGGTTTTACCACTAAGCATAAGGGGGCTATAATTCTTCAATCGTGATATGCAAGAGGGCTGTGAATTTGAAGGTAGAATATTATTTATGATTATCTCTGAGAAATTATGGGAGCCATGGCAAATATTATACCACTGAACTGAGAATGGATATTAAGCTCTTGCTGATGCCAAGCACACCATGCTACAGATTTTTAATACCCACTTCTCAACCTTTCTTCACCATGAACTAGCAGCCAGCTACAAACCACATCTGACTTTAGGACATGCGATTCTCGTTTGACACGCCAGTGGTTCAAAGTTACGGCCGCTAAAATCAGCACCAAAATTATGCGTGCATTGTTTAATATTTTCCCCTCTTGCACCTGTGAAAAGCCCAGGCTGGCACCCCATTGCCTCCAGGCAAGTTGATGGCACTGCAAGGAGGAAGCTGCGCCCTGTGGAGCTGTCAGTGCCGCGCACGTTACCCCAGCACAGCAGGGTTTGCACACGGACGGACGGACGGACGAGCGTGAGGTGCCAAGCACAGTTGCAGCGTGTCAGGCATATGTTCCCTGATGTCTTCCAGCATTAAGCCAAGTGGAAGGGATGAAAGCAGCAAACCAGTGCACCAACCAAGACTACTATATTCAAAGAGTCATTAGAAAGAAACCACCGATGAAACAGAGGCTGGCTGTGACAGGATCTCACCTGGAGCTAGACTTGAATCTCTTGGGATGTGATTCTGTAAGCACTGTGCATTCCCAGTAAAGCCAACGTGAGTGCAGGGGGCACAAAATACTTTGAGAGCTCAGTCATGCTTCACTCCATGAGGATTTGTCTCATTTGGTTGTTAAAGTGAGAAGAGAATTAGGGCACCAGTTAAAAATAGGGTAAAGACAGAGAGCTGGAAATCCAATGTACTTGCTGTATCATAAAAAGTGCAGGTGTTCTGTAGTTTTTTTCTTTAATTCCAAATGAATTTTTCCAGACACATCCCTTATGACAGATCAGCTCTGAGAGTAAACAGGGGCTTTAGGATTTCAGTCTGATCCCTCAAGCCCTTACTCATTTGTCCACAATGCCTTTAACAGAAAAACATGCCAAAACCAGTATGCAAAACAGAAGTATAGTAGGAGTATTCTCAGATTGTTTTTTTACAGTTTCAGAGGCATTTCATTTTACTTAACAATTTGTGATGTGCTGTCAAAATAAGGCAAGAGAATTAACCTGGATTTTTCCTCCCCTCCTCTTCTGGCCTTGACTTCAGAGCCATTCAGTGAAGCAAAATAATGCAAGAATCTAGTATTTCATAGTATTTCAGCTCATGATATTTCAGTATTACGGTCCCCTGAGGTATAAACAAAACAAAAAAAATGAAACAAAGTCACAAATGTGATGACTTACAGTGACCTGCTGACAATGAATAGGTTTATTGATATTATAACCTTACAGTTACAGAGGGTCTATCAAGGCTGCAAATTTACCATGCAGTGAACAAGACCACCCACACTTTAGCTTTCTTCAGAGACTCCCTCTTCATTCTGGTCTTTCTGGCAGATTATTGATTCAGACACCTCAAAGATCACATCTGAAGTACTTCCAGGAGTGGGTTGGCTCTAAAAGCAGCCTAGTGACTTTCATATGGTGTGAAACCTGTGCTAATACTCTGTCCTAGATCTCAGGCATGAATAAGTGGTTCACATTTCCTTGCCTTCTTGGCATGTCCAGGGGCTACAGTGACCTGTACAGTCAGAGGAGAGCAGCCTGAGAAAATCTCCCACACAGTATGTCTGTGTTATGCCAGCACTGCTCTTAGGTCTGAGATGGTCCAGCTAATTCCAGGGCAGAATGATGTGATTTCACCAGCAGCTTGGAGCTGGGGTCGTGACTAGGCTTATAAACTCTCCTGAGCCCTGGAGCACTGGGGCTCAGAACTGAGAGTGCAGAAAAGCCCACATGCTCACAGCAGGAGTCACAAATGTTTAGCAGAGCTTGCTGGCCTCAGCTGAGGGCAGGCAGCTCCTCCTGGACTGGCTGCATTTGCAGTTAATCTGGTAAATCAGCAAAACACTCCCTGAACTCACATTATTAAGGCTTTTCCATTATCAAGAACATCACAGCTTCCATCACCCTTGAGAACTGAGCAATAGCAGTACTGCAGGGGAACTGCACAGTTAATTTTGGGCTTTTTTAACCCAGGTGCAGAGTCTCAGCAAATGAGCAACATCTTATCATGAAAAGAGCGAGGAGGAATATATAAAGCAGCTTTGTTAAATTAAGAAGAATAAAAAAAGTCACTAAGTACACAGGATAGACTAGCAGAACACAGCAAAAGTACCAAGTGCCAAGTCCTGGGCACTGTGTGATTCCCCAGTGGGTAACAGAGCTCCGTGTCTTTTACCACTGCCTGCTCTATTTTCTGTTCAGTGCTTGCAGCTTCCATTAACGTTAATGAGTATGCATATGTGCCTTGAGGGTAAGAACATACTCCCTCTGTGACTTCAAAACTTGTTTATAAATCCCTCCAAAAATCACATTGTGTTCATTGCTCTGCACAGAAAGCTATTATAACAGCTATAAGAGCTGCTATGTTTATTCCCTCCTTTCCCCTCGCCCTTGCTTATCTGAGGGATGAGGAAACAGACCTGGAGAGATGAAGGGCTGAAGGACGTGATGCAGGGAAGTAAACCAGCTCTGGAAGCTGCAATCTGAAAACTGACTTATTGCGGGGAGGGGCAAACTGAAATCTCAGCAAAAGCAGAGAAAACTAAATCCCAAAGTACTGAAAAACTATTCCCACCACCAACACCCCCAAAAGCAAAGCCTTTGAAAGTCTCTAAGCTATTAGATGCTAGAGAACAGACCAACATGTTTGCCATGTCCTACCTGCTTGAATGCAGGTCAGTGGGAACAAGCTGCTGGGCAGGGTCCTGACACAGTCAGGCCAGTGCTGTCCTCCACCCTCCTGATCCCTGGGGCAGCCAGGAGGCAGCGAGGGGAAGGGCTGAGCAAAGGGAAAGTCATGCCAAGGCTCCCTTAGGAGCTGCATGGCTCTAACACTGCTGAAGGCACCACAGGCATCCCCACGCCAGCTGGACACACTGGGCACACACATCTCTGGGGTCAGATGTGGTAAGTGAAAGCCAGCTCCACCCCACTCTACTGACAGCAAGGCTTGTGATTTCTGACTTTGCTGGCTTTGACTTTTCCCCTCATCAGTGCCAGCCCTTCTCCCGATGTGCACAGATTCCAACTAAGCTCTCTCGAGCCTCACAGGCTGCAAGGGATACAGTGCAGCATACAAACAATTATGGGTAAGACAGCATTGAGTTCAACAGTCAGATTAAGGTATGTGGAAGAAAACACATTGCTCTACACACAGTTCAATACCAGCTCACGTTATAACTACGTAGCTAATATGAACCAAGCTGCAGCTTCCACAGGGAAAACGCTGTGCTCAAAACACAGTGCAGGCTGCAGGAGAGAGGAAAATGAGCTGTAAAATACACAGTGCACAGTATGCAAGCACTGAGGCCCCTCAGGCACAATGACCCACTGTAGCTCAAACTGAGCACCTGGCCGAGGGGCCGTGCCCTGGGAGGATGTCCTGGAGCTGGAGCTCAGGAGGCAGCACATCCTTGTGCTGCTCTGCCATGCCGCCCTTCCTGTTCCCAGGCCCACGTCCTGGCACTGCAGCAGCACTGCAGCAGCACTGCAGGCCACAGTGACAAGCAGCCCTCGCAGCGAGGGAGCTCATGGCAAGAGCCGTGGCATGAGTCTGGTGCTCGCTGCACAGGGCTCAGACAGACTGCACAGCAGGATGCTGCTCGCCAGACCTGCCTCCCCACTCCTCTGCCACTGCTCCTGTCACGGGGTGCAGCAGCACTCGTGCCTCAGACACGTCCCTAAAACACTGCATTGTGCTGGGCTGTCATGTCAGCACGAGGCCAAGCACATAGCCCAGAGCAGGAGCATCTTAAACTGCGCACAGGTCAACCCACCAGAACTCATCTGTCAGTCCCTTTTGACCTGTTAGGTCTGAACAGGGCTCATTAATGAGAATTCTTCCCTCGGTAGGCATGGATGAAAAGATCTGGGAATAAGATCTGGCTATAAAGAAGGACATGTCATGGTTACTGCAGAGGACACTATTTCAAAGTTCAAGTTAAATACGTTATTCACTAAGGTAAGAAACAAAAGGAAACCAGCTCTATGTAAAACCAGCAAAAGTGTTAAATCCCTTTAATACAAACTCTGCTTAATGAGAGCGGCAAAAGCTCAAATTTACTATGAAGAGCCACCAGTCTAGCTGACAGAAAACTAGATTTATGATAGAGACCAGCTGGACTGAAAGCCCAGTTATAGTTACTGTAATTGCTTTTCTCCTGAGAAAAATTTTCCTTACAAGCTGCCCACCTTTAGAAATTGCTGAGCTCACTTCAAGGGCTTAGAAAGCAGCAGCAACAAGGATATCTTCTTTCCCAAGACATCTGGAAGGAAAACACTAAACAAATTGAGTGGGTTCAAGAGGTGGGTCCCCTGCAAGTATTTTCTCACATCAGAGGTGAGAGGTGTTTTCCTTTGGCATTGGCAGCAGCAGAATTACAACCATGAATAGCATTTTGAAAATGCCACCCTGAGTTTTAACTGATATCTGCGTGCACATATTTGTATGTACATGCAAGTATACAGAACCTGGGTCTCCATTACACGTGTATATTATACAGACATAAATTAAATTTTATAATTCAGTTATATATTTCATGTGTATTTCTTTATATAATGTAGGACTCAATACTACTAAGCAGAACTTTAACAAAAAACCCTTTCAAAATGCAGTTCACTAATATAATTTCATTTTTATTTGCACTGCAGCAGATCTGTAAACCTTTCCTGTAGACATGCAGTGATCATATCAAAAAACACTGCCTTAGGCTGGTTACATCAGCCAATTATACTCTTTTATTACTTCCTTTTTCTGTGAGATCGGGCACTGAAAATAAATCAATTAATTACACTCCTGCATTTTCTCAATAAAGAACCTTTCAGGATCGAGATTAGATATGCCTTCCACACTGAAATGTTATTTTAAATTACCCTTTTCAGTTCCCTTCTCACTTCCAACGTGTGATGCATGGGGCACAGCTCCATTTGTTTGCTGTTCCTACCAGAGTTTGAAAACTCTGAAGAAGAGACAACCCACATTTTTAAAAAACACTTTCTAGAAATCTGTCACGGAGGAGAAATGCATTGGGTGGAAGGCGTTCAGTGGGTGCATATGAGAGGCAGCCAGAAGAGTAAAAAAATGGAATATTAAAGCACAAGAAGGGACACAAAGTGTGGAAACACAGCAACAAAGCTAAAGTCAAGTTAAGGAGAAGGATGCCTTCAGGCTGGAGAGGGCTCTTCCAGGCAGAGCCAAGGTAGGCTGGGATGAACGAAACAAACCCCAGTGCTGCCACGCTGCTGCACATCGAGACAGGGCCAATACGTGTCACTGCAACTTAAGGGAAGATTCTCACACTCCCACAAATATGGGAGCCAGAGTATTCACAGGAAGAGTGCACAGAACCAGTGTGGGTGCACTGGTGCTATTTGTGCTTCAGGAAGAAAAGGTCCTTCAAGCTCCTGACCAAATTTCTCCTGCACCTTCTGCAGTAAAGTCAGACATATTCAAACCAATCTAATGTTGTGGCAGATATTATGATGGGATGGATTCAATATTTTGATTTCACCATAATCAAAAAGAGTATCAGTTACTATCAGTTTCTGCTTTTATTTGTATAAACAGGATCACTATCAAAAAGCAAAAGGTAAACATGTTTAATAAAAATGGGTGATGAGGCAGTCCCTGTTTGTCTAGAAAATGTAGCAAATTCCTCTGCAAAGTAGCCATAGGGTCAGACAATAGACATTATAGTCAGAATTATTCTGCACAGCCATAAAAAACTTAAGCTGGGAACAATTTTGTGACAACTCCTTTGTAGAGATTCCATGGTAATTGATGGAGAAACAATAGGTGTTTTCATCATTTTTTTCTATAGTTCCTAGAAAACGCTGGAGTCATTCAGTCTGCAAATACCACAAGTACATGCAAATGTGTGAGACACACGCATATACAAATATTTGGTTACAATATAGACAACAGTGACTGAAAGTTAAACCTGCCTGTTCTTGGACATGAGCTTTCAAGGACATGCAAAAGACAACATGAATATTGTAACCTATGGCGTTTCTCACCTGAAATTAGGAAGAGGCAGACTTACAATATCATGAATTCAAAGTTTGATACTAGAATGAGAACTGCTGCATAGGTAAAAAACATAACCAATGGCCCACAGAAAACAAGACTATTACAATCAGAGTTTCACAGGATTCTCTGAGCAGAATTTCAGATACTAAATTTGCTGGAAATTAACTTTAGAGCAACAGTAATAATTCCACTTTCAGTGACCAAGCTTGTCTAATATTTGTATTGATCAATACTGCAGGTAATGAACTTTGACTTCCATCTGTTCTGCTCATCTTTGGAGGTTCTCATCAATGTATGTTTTTATATAAACATTCCTATATTATCCAGATTACTGTAAAAATTCATCAAAACAAACTTTACCTTGGAGCGTACAGGTGATAACAAAGCCTCTCCTAGTGAGAGCAAAACATCTTAGAAATCCAGTCTGTTCATCTAAACACCATATTGTACCACCCTTGAATATATCTGTGTTAAAAAATTAACTGCTCCCTTAAAAAAAACCCAAACCAAACTAAAAAACCTACAACCTAATCTTTCTATGTATTAAACTCTTTGGTGAAACCCCAGTATGCACAGGACCAGGGCAGGCATTCTGAACACACAAAAACAACAGTGTGATTAAAGGGTTCTATCAATTGAAAACCTCAAGGAACGTCTTCATTTTAGCCTGAAAATGTCCATTGCTGCTCTACATGCAAAGAAGCAGAATGAACATAATACATGTCATAAATTAAACATCATAGAGATTCTTAATGTTCCATGAAGGCATTTATTCAGACTGAAAGGTAACATTTAGGCATTATCTTTTATGCTAGTGATGGAGTATTACTCATTCATCAGTTCTTTCCAGAGATCTTGCTATGAATATTCAGCTCTTGATTACAATGATGAGAATCCAAGGTGCTCTGCAATACTTGGACTCTGGTACAGTACCATTGTCATACAGATGAACCAGAGTGAACAAGGCTACAGTACCACACATGTCACTCACAACCTCATGTGATGGGATGGATCAAGCTCAACATGCATGGAGCAGAGGAGGAAAAGTGTCTTTGGAAACAGAAATTTCAACCAATTTCAAAGCTTGAAATCTGTCAGAAGGGACAAAATTGTGTATTCCTTCCTTGGACTCAAATGTCAGATGGCAGAAGGAGATGAGGGAAAGGAAAAAAAGTTTTCAGAACCTTCCAGAATGACAATAATGTTGAAGAAAACCTAGTTCTGTGAGGACAAAGGCTGCTTAAGGGGCCTGCCATAACTTCTGTGAGGCTGGCAAAATACTCAGCTATATTTCAATTATCATTGCTATTATTGCTACTTCAAGTTTGTCAAGTTCGCTTGCTCGATGCTTTTAGGCCAATTAGCTGCAAAGCAGACTCCATTCCTTATCATCCTAGAGACAGTGCAGAGGTCAGTTATTCTGAACAGCACCGTGTACTGTGTGACTCAATGCACGCTTGCAGGAATAGCCATTAAACAAGTTAGAAAACATTAAATCCTTTCCTACTACACTGTCTGCAAAACAAACTTTATCTAGTCTTGGTGATTCTGGTTGGGCAGATTCAGGGAGAAAGAGTCCTAAGAAATATATTAAAGAATTATAAAAATACTTTAAAACACTATAATTTTTTAAAAGAAGTTTTGAGTAAATCAAGAACTCCTGCATTTCACCTCAGAGCATATCAAACCAAGATGTTTGTACCATGAATTTTCTTCTGATATTAAAATGAAATTTGGAAGACTTTCTGATATGAGAATTTAAATCTCAGAGTTAAATGGTTTCTGTGTAGGCTTTGGTCCAGTAAAATTGTGGAAAACTACTCTGGTTAAGAACAGCTATTTAATGCTTGCATTTATCATGTTAGTCTGCGTGGAGTTGATGTCATGGTCTCTGAAAAAGACAAGCTATAGAAGCAATGAAAAATGTCATATGCAAAAAAACTACCAAGAGCATAAATAAATCCACAGCTTTGTTCAGCTTCACAATCATAGACATATGTGTCACCATGATTTACACATTCATTGGCATCTTTGTTATCATTGATAACTTTTTAAATTCAGATTTGCTTGAAAGGGGTCATAGCATGAATGTAGCTATAACAAGTATTGCTGGCCACAACGCCAAGCAAAGGGATACACACAAGGAGGACAATGTGCTGCCTTGGGTGTCAAAACTGAAAGATAACACAGCAGTGGAAGACACCAGCACTAATCAAAACCATTTGTCCTTATGGGTTCCTTCCCACAGTTCACACTGTGAAGCAGAGTCATCCTGATCTCTCCTAGGAGAGAGTACAGCTGGTCCTACTGTTGCACAGAATGTATTTACAGCATGGAAAAAAGGAAGGAGATGATCCCTACAGTGTTGGCTCATCTTTAGCAGTGCAGAGTTAGAAAGCAATATCCTTACTAAAATCATTTGTTAATTCTCTTCTGAATGCTGCACTGGCTGAAATGTAACTGGGGGGAATGGGAAGAGAAAATGTAAACTCAGACACAAACAGAATCTTTGGGTAATCCATTATATCATCCTGGCTAAAAATTTTACTGTTGGATGATACTTCCTTGCTGTGGAGTCACGGGGCCATGCAGTATTCTTTTCATTAATTTCTGTTCTTCACTCCTTTGTTGAGGAGAACCCTTTCCAGAGCTGCGCTTTGCACCATGCTAATGATATGGTCAGTGGTCCTTGGCTGGTGGGCAGATAACATCTGCCTACATTCCAACCGACAGCAATCTCTTTTCCCCTTCACTTTGAATAGATTCAACTCATTCTCCAGTATTCATGCAGACCACCTCAGTGATGCAATTCTGTGATAAATGTCAAAGGCAAAACTATCCAGAGGAGTCGGATAGTTGGTCCAACATTTAGACATGAGTGGTCTATGATACCTGTGTTAGCACTGTTACACAAAAGGGAAACATACAGGTAATTCTGAAGTGCAACAGGATAATCTTAAGACTGTTTCACCAACCCCCTTTTCTTCCAAACAATTACAGTGTTTACCTTCAGTCCTGTCTGGTAGTTTCCCACTTTTGCTTGTTGTTCCAGTGTTGACTGTTTCAGACGAGGTGCTCAGTTTGGTGTTGGGGTCTCTCTTCGGTTTTGGAGGCGGCTGCTTTCGAGAGCTGCTGCTTTCATCATCAGTTCCTCCAACAGAATGAAGAGACTGGGATCTGACAGTGAAGCCACTGGAGCAGGGGTGTGGCAGTCTGTCCTGAGGAGCAGGCATTGTCATAAATCCCATGCGGAAATGTTTCCCCACGTAGCTGCCTTCATTTCCTCTTGCTACTTCTCCACCTATGCTGTAAGAGAAAATACAAATATAAGTAAAAGGTCCTCATTTGCCTGAATCATACCTGGAACCAGGGTCTCAGTTCTGCCTGTGACAAACAGATCATGCTTTTGAATTTGCAAATAAGCAATGCTCTTCTCTGAAAAGAAGGTGACTACTAGAAAAGTCTATTTTTCAACATAAGCTGCCAACAACTGACACAGATACACTGCTATGCACTCAGAATTTCACAAGAAGAAATCAAGAAAAGCTTTTGTCAGGTTTCATAGAAATTTTCCACTTAACAATTTTCAAACATTGAAAGTCAGAACTGAGTTTTCAGGAAAACAGGAGCCTGTGAGTAGGGCAAAGAATAACACTTTAGAAATACAGCATGGTGTATTGGATCTACACTCCCTGACACCCATCTTTGACTACAGATGCTCATGTAGCTTGGGAAACAAGGCTCATGGCATCCAATCAATCTTTTCCCTTGAGACTAAAGAATGGTAAAGAAGAAATGTTCTAAAAGTTACCTGGATATAGGAAACTCAGCATCACATCTAATCCACATAAATCTGCAACACAAGCAGTTTCAGACTAGTAAATTATAAGCATAGCACATGAAAAGGCTGAGGACTCTGGGACACCAGGAAGAAAATAACCTCCAGTCATTCAGACACAAGTAAAGAAGGAAAGTTCAGTTGAAACAAGTGCTACCACACCAAACACTGCATTTTTCTGTGGGTGGCTTGACTGAGAATTCAGTATTATTCCTGTTCCACTCATGCTTATAAGTTCTGAAAAACAGCTCTTACTGGTGTTTATACCGCAAACCAACAGCACATTTCAATCCCGGCAACCCAGTGACTACGTAAAGAAACTCAGCAACACACACAGGTCAATGTGGGCATCTTTGCGAGGAGGTTTGAAATGCTACCACTGTGGGCACATGGAAATGTCAGTGACAAGAACTGTGAAGTATCAGAAAGCTCTAATTAGCTCCTGTTTCCCCTTCACACAGAGGGAAGCTTTAGGCTAGGTCAGTGTTCTTCTCTGAAAGTTTATTACTTGATGTTGCCTTGGGCTGGTGCAGTTTATTTGGTGCTGGAACACATTTCCTTTTTTAAAACACAGGAACATTTCTCAAAAGTGTGAAGAGTAAGCAAGGTCACCTCATTTCCTGATACTGTCCCCATCTTCACTGTAGGTAAAACATGAGCTGTATCTAATTGCCCTAAAAGCATCAGACTGGCAATGAGCAATATACAGCTTTGTGCATGATAAAGCAGAACCTTTGTTTGCTTATTACTCTCCCTGCTTTCTTATTCCATTTCCTCTCCAAGTGGAGATGATTTAAAAACAGAATTTGACAACAGAACAGGTCTAACTGACCACGTGCCACTTTCCAGGGGCACTGACACCGACCCACACTCGTAAATGTGTGCACACACACATGCCACACATAGGCGCACACTGGTCCGTGTTCATAACCAAGTTGGTACTAAATCCTAATTGGCACCAATTCTAAAGGGATTTGCAGCCAGAAAGATCAAAAGGTAGGACTCATTAATTTGAAAATTTCTGAAAAACCTGTAGCTAGTTTGAATGATTAACTATGCCTCTACTAATCTTTCATAAATTGTTCTGAATGTAATATAATCCTCTGACGCTGGACTGCAGAAAGAGCCTGTCATATTATTTAAAGAAGATTACTATCCTAACATGCTGAAGAATGCAGGTGGGGAATCTGCTTCCTTTCTTAAATCCATTGGATAATCATGTTTAACAAAGAAAATTTCAGTTTGCCATGTCTCCAGTGTCACAATTCTTGACAGTTTACACTATTTAATTACTGCATTTACTTCACTGCTGCATGAGGGTGGTTGAAGCATCCACTATAAGCCAGGTTCTGTTCTGGATGGACTTTCACAAATCCCTCTGAGGTGATACATTTCATCCTTTTCCTAAGAATTCACAGAACTGCATTATTCCAGAAATTAAAACTTATAAAACATATGCCTGGTATCTAAATGCACTGTCTTATTAAACAATTAAACCCTTCCTTTTCCTTCCCCCTCCTCCTTTTTTCATTCTTTACTGAATTTCAAGATGGATGAAACCCTCACCTATTTCCTACACTTTCTCCAGAACAAAGACCCTCTGGCCAGGTCAGAGAGGTTGCAGGTACAGATGGGAACAGAACCTGCTGATGATCATCATCTCAGCTGGAATGGATCTGGTCTTGCTTTCCTACAGCCTCTGCTCAGCTACCAGGCAAAAACAACAGGGCACTGTTTTCCTGTTTTCGGGCACATTTGAAAGAGGATCCATTTGTCTTTGAATGTAGGAGCCAAGGCTCAGCTGCTGGTTAAGCACTGTAAACCACAAGCTGAAGAAGACTAGCCTCTAATCTTTGGTCCTGGGCCCTGGTCACTGACCAGGATCACAAAAGGCTTAGACTTGTTCCTCACCCTGGTAGCAATTCCCAGTATAGGAATTGCAGGTGTTTTCCAGCTGAGTCTGACCAGTTCACACCAGCACAACACAGTGGGATGCCAGCAATGCAGACCAAAACCCCTGTGTGTAAAGGGAAAGGAGTAACTCCAGACTGACTCCCTGAGAACAAGTTCCAAAGCAGGACGGCAGGTTTCAAACCCGGCATCCCCTACCCTCAGGCAGCAGCATCCTGGAGGTCCATTTGGGCTTGTGCAAGGCACAGTGTTGCATCATGAACCCAGACAGAATGAAAGGATTTATTTATGTACTCCTCCTGCTCACAGCTATTGGAACTGGCTGGGGCTAGCATGTGTCCTACTACAGCACAACAAGCTGACAAAGATTTACACATAATGCGCTGTGCAGCAATGACTACAGACACAGAGTGAAAGCAACTGTGTAGGTCTCCATTATTTCTGACAGGTAAGACTGTGCTCCACATTATACTGATAATGAGCTCTATCTCAGTTCAAAACTGAGTATTATGTGAGTTGCTGCAAGTATTAATAGTTTATTAATATATATGGAAATGCAGATTTGTATTATTCCTCTGGGAAGTTTCAATCTGAACTCGGCCAGGGATCAAATGCTTCTCTGACAAAGAATTATGTACAGCATAAAATAACCTCTAAAAATGCAAGACATTTGTCTGCAAATAGAGCCATGATTATATAACAAAATTATTAACATGATCGCTTATGTTAAACACATCAAAGCAGACTTTGTGCTGAAAATGCACTTCAGTGTTTGCCCAGGTCTAGTGACTGATGCTGCCATGGGTGCAGGAAAGGGAAATGCCAAGTTTGGTGTTGGACACCTTTAAGAAGACTGTTGTAAGCTGTCTCTCCTCTCAGAACCACACTGAAGGCCTTCTCCAAACCCAGCTAACCAGGCCAGTGCAGACCATCGAGTGCTACCAGGTTCCATGCTCTCTCCTCGGGTGCACTGCAAGGGAAGCAAGATCCCTTCCCTCTCAGTGATAGAATTAAATCATTACAACCAATACCAAAACAGTTGGGTCTGTCTTAAACCAGTAACGGCAGATTTCAGCTTTCATTTCTAAGGTATGAACAAGACCTCTGACTGATGGATGCAGTGAGTCTCATATGTCCATACAGGTTTTGCCTGTCAGCTGAGGTTTTTGAAGTCAGAACTGGGCTAGCCTTAAACCACACTGGCCTGGCTGCTCCTGCAGCGGTGTCAGCCTGCTGGTATGCAGGCTGTGGTCATGGCAGTGCTGGACACTTGACAGCTCACTTCTGGTGCTCTGCCTGCTCTTTCCTACCCAGCAGATACCGGAGTACTGATGTAACTATGGCAGAGAATAATGGAAGAACCTCTCTGAAGAGCTACAGAGGAGAAAGTCTTTTATATTATTTATTTCATTACACATCACAAGAGTGAAAGTCACAGAAGAAGGCTGAACATTAAAAATGAACACAGAAAGTACTCAATGCAAACAGCATGGGGAAGACAGTGTCCACCTCGCTTTGCCATGAGTCTCAACATTCCTGTTGACTGTGAATGTATTTTTAAGCTCTTAAGTTAGAAAACTAAGACAAATTTTAGTCACATTAATGAAAAATACATGGCAAACAAAGTATCCAGAGACGATCTGCATGAATCAATCTGGTCTTTTTAGTTTGCGTTGTTCCTATTTAATATTGCAAAGAACAACTTTAATTTGCTGCGCAGTTTCATTACTTGGTCCAGACAGAAACTAAATTAATTCCTGGAAAACAAATTAATAGTTGCATGAAAATTTTCTTTTACTTGGTGTCACTGTTTAACTACAAACAAAATGGAATATTAAATTCCTCAGTGCAGCTGTAAGGGCTGAAAATCTTGGACTGAGACCATAAAGTCAGAACACCCTGGAGATGCATTTTCTTCCCAGACATCTATCTACTCTTGTTCTTGGTTTTCATGCAAAAGTTCTCCTATTAGTTTAAATTTACACTGGATCATTTTCATCTCTCTTCTTTGTATGGTTTTCTTTTTTCTTCCTGTGTTGCTTTACATGGGATTTTCTTCTTTTTAGACACAAGTTCAAAAAGGGAGCTACACCTGATTATGAGATTTGGCCTCCAAAGCAGGAGGAAGGGGAATGTTCCCTGCCAGGGATGTGGCATCTTTGTAGGTAATTTACCATTTCTTGGCTATGATACATTCCAGTCAGGGACCACAGAAGGTCACCATCCTTCAAAGTGTTGAAATTCCAGGTAGCCAAGAGAAACCATTTCAAGAGCAGCTGCTTACTCCTCTTGTGCTTGGAGAAGATTCATCACAGATACTGGTTCATTTGATGGCAGAAACTGAACTGGGAGTCTGTGCAGTCTCCTCTGTGGAGGTGGAGAACTACAAATTAGAGGACAAGTGAAGCACATGGATGGCCAGGCTCCTTCCCTCCAGGGAGCTGCAAGCCCACGCAGAGCTAACCCCCCATGACACGCTTCTAATCCACCAGGGAAGCCATCTGAGTCAGAGACAGAAAAAGAGTCACTAAAAATTAACTGATAACGTAGGAAGAATCTTCTGTAGAAATGACAAATCACCAGCAAAACAAAAGGAATAAAAATACCTAACTCTAGGGTTTTATAGAAGCTGGCTTCACTGTGCAAGCCCATGGGTTTATCCCATGGTGTATTTATGATTTCTGGGTTAAGAGAGTAGCTACTGCTGTTTTAACCATTTCCTTGCTCTTACAGCAGTGAACATCCAGCTGCCCTGCTCATATCAAATGTTCTGCATATGAAGGACTGAAATGGCTTTGAAATGTCTATTCCCCATCAGAATAAATTATACACACATATACTAAGGATGACACATTTTACTTTGTATCTGAGAAGCACTTTCAAGATTAGCATAAATTATATTTGTAAATTAGAGGTTGGATGCCAAAACAACAGAAGACATACTATTTTTATCCCCCCAAACATGATTTCAACAGACCATGAAATATAACACCGAAGAAATAAGGACAGGATCACAATCAAGGATACAGGAACTACACTGTAGGTATGGTTTTACACAAATCTATATAGTTTTTATCACAAAAATTTAACACACAAATGATACACAGTCTCTATTTTTTAATAACACTTCAGAGATCCACCTTCTTATTCCCAAAGAACATACACACTATTTTTTTCTGCATTACTTTTCTGAAATATTCCAAATGACTCACCATGATCTTAAATTAAGATCCAAAGGGTAATACTATCCTTCTTTTAGAGTCAGGTTAAAGCACAAAGGAGTCATGATAAAGGTCAAATTTTTTGCAACTGGAAGACTGCCTAAAATGAGCCGTCAATATGTCTATGCACATCAAACTTCTTCCCTCTACCATATGCTTCTGCTTTTGAGGTAGGAGATCAGGTGCTGTTTAAGAAGTCAAGCCTCTCAGGATATACAGAATACATTAGTGCTATAAAATAAAATTTATTCTTTTATCTCACCTGTCAAACCCACAGGCCCAGGGTTTGATCCTGCAGACATGCAATGGGCTGACAATCCCACTTTGTGTACCTGCAATATGCACTGGAACACCCAGGAAGCTTTGTGGAAATTTCTTGTGCCTCATGAATCTCTTGTAAACAACATCGCCTGCAGATGTTTATCCACTGCCCATTTTGACACTTGTTTCAAGGGGTTATTTCTTTTCAGGGTCATTTCTTTAAGCCCTTTTTGCTCCTCTTGAGAGTCTGCCATACCCAACAGGACTCACAGAAAATTCTCCAGAAGACACTGAACTGCCACACCACAAGACAACCAAAAGGCAGCTGTAATCCCTCTGAAGTGCACAGTGGATAATAAAAGCACAATTAACCAAGACTGTCCACAGCAGGTTTTCCATACGATTCCAGAAAATCTGATTTCAAATGATGTTGTGCTATGCTCTGCAATGAACAACTTTTATAACAAAAAACATTGAAAATGCTAGCAAGAGTTGGATTTTTGAGGAAAAAGGGGGGAAAAAAAAGGCAAAAGCAAGACAAACCCAAAACACTTTATGAGAAATGTTAATAAATTAAAAACTGGTGGGTTTTCTTTTTTTTTTTTTTTTTTTTAACAAATCTAACATATGCTAGACAGCTTGGAAAGGAATAACTGAGGAATAAGGACCTTTCTGATCCACAGAGAACAAAATCATTTCATGGGTCTGAACAGAAGTGCAGGTATTAGTTTATTTTCCACTGGAGCTGCTTTTATTTATAGCAGACTGTCTCTTTAACCAGGGACTAAGGATGCCTGTGTTGGGCTGAACATCCCCAAAGGCCTGAGCTGCCCTCCTCAGGAGGATCAACCCTCACTGCTGTGTCTGGGGCACAGGGGCTCCAGTGCTGCAGCCCCACCTGTGCCTGGTGACCAACTGATGCACATGGGGACACTTGTGGGTTGTGAATACACAGCACTTAAGAGGCTGGAGTGAAAAGTGCTCTGCTGTTATATGGATACAGTTATTTTTAATTTTGCATTGGGGGATGCACAGCTAAAAGCCAGCAAGTGAGAGCTCATATGTTTAGAGCCACCTAGAATTAGACATGGAGCATATGCAATGTTTAAGCTGAGCACAAATGCATGTTCACATTAATGGGGTGGGGTTTTGCATCCTGTCAAAAACAGGTGGAGCTCCACCAAGGCTGTGTTTTTATCACATTCACTGGAAAACCACATGGCGCAGACTCCACTCTGCCTGAGCAACTGTGGCTAAGTAAATATTTCAATGAGATATGGGAATAAATTAACATACAGAATAATTCCTGGGCATTTCTGTAAGAAAATGTTTCCTCAGTTTTGATTTAAAGCTTCAATGGAAAAAAAGAAATCTGTACAGTATAAAAAACCCTTTTTGTTGATCAGATGCTGTGAAAAGGTAAAACCTGAAGCAATTAATAGAATGTGCTGAAACTCTAAGGCAGAGAGCTGTAAACCAAGTGCTCTGTGTGGGCTGAGATGTTACGCTGGGTCTAGCCTTTCCAAATTCAGATTTATTTCAAACACTGATTGTACAGATGCTCTTCTCAGTCCCTCAAGCAAACATGACACTACTGTTTTCTAAAATCAGAGCTCAAATTGGATTGACAAGGAAATTACAGCTTTAAATAAATGCCTCCTATGGTATCCAGTTCCAAAGAGAAAGGACTCTAAAAGTACTCTTCAATCCTGAGTGGCAGTGAACAGGAAGAGCAGCATTTCAGTTTCGAGGAAAACCCCTGACAAACTGCACTTTAACATGATCCATAGCAAAACATACTGATTACTTTTTACACAACTAGTGACTTGAAGATCTAGTCATTCACACTATTCTTCTGATAGTATTGTCATTCACAATTTGCAGTTCAAGATACATTCTCTGAGCTGATCTCTCTTCATTTTCTTTTCCAAACACCCTGTGAGTAGGTAGGAAGGGGAGAGGCACTTCCTGGCCAACTGGGAAAAGCTCTCAGTAGCACAGTTACAGTAGGGATGTGACAGGGATGCGGGTTCCACTGAAGGGACAGTTTTATTCAACAGCCTATCTTGTGGCAGCTCAGCACTCCAGATCTGTTATATTCATATAGGGGGATTTTGCTTCCAGACATCTCAGCACATGACAAAGTTTGGGAGTTTACATTCTTTTGATCAAACTTTCATCCAAATGTCTTGGGTACAAATTTAGGCACCACTTTCAATGATGTTCAGGGTCAGCTGGTAGTTACGAAAAAAATCTGCACATTAGCAATTTAAATAGGACTAAATCAAATTAAACCAAGAAATTGTATATTAAAATTTTCATTTTAGGGGAATGCACAGTGCAAGTTTTTACAAACAGTGAGAGGCTTGAGTATTTTTCCCACTTACAAGGATCTGGGTGCTGGACTGGTCTTTGCACAGGAAACAACAAACTTTACTGCAGTTTACCTGGCCTAACTACACAAACGTTCTGCTGGATACATCACTTTGCTGTCATAGGTTCTGGAACCCACAGAAGTCTTCACCAGAAAATCCATTTTTACCTGGAAGAGCCCAGCTCAAGCCCATCAACTTGACTTTACAGCTAGAATTACTGCCCATGTGCTATTACGTATCACCATCTCTCTGTTTCTTCTGATGTCTGAAGGAAAGGTTTCAGCTCTTTTCTCAATCATCATTCTGTATTTTAAGAGGATAACAGTGAGTATCTCTGCTTTACAGAATGAAACAGATTCAAAAAACTAAGTGAAATATTTTTGACTGGTTTAATAAATCCAGAAAACAGGAAAGGGGATCAGTCCACAGATGCAAACAAACACTGGTGTCCCTCTCTCCTCCTTGAAGAGTCTCAATCTGCTAAATAAAGCTACATGAATTCATGCCAGAGCCTGGAGAGGTTTCTTCACTAAGATAAAAAGTTCTTTTGAAGATCTCCCTGCTTATGTCACTTCCCTGTGTGTAAGAAGTGATCATTATTGCCACAACAGAATATTAATGTGCTTCATTTCTATGTTTAGAAACAATAATATAAAAAACTCTTTCCTTGTCTTGATGGATGTCAGTTTCTTAGCCAGGTTGTCAGAAGCTGCTTATTTGTTCAGAGAAATAAATTTAAAAGGACATTTTATTTTCAGAAATACAGTTAATTTAATATTGCACATCAGAGCATGTGAAAAGCAAGTGTACTGGGCATATAGGTGGTCAGGACCTCATGATTTGAGTCAGGACACTGGAAGAGGCTGGCCAGGAAACACACCTCTTTCGCCACTCATGCATGTACCCAGCACGACTGAACCCTTTCCACACTGAAGTCTTACAACATATTCATTGTGTCTCCATGCATTCATTCCCTTTAGAAATCAAGGTGAATTGTCCAAATGCAAAGCACAGAAATTCTTTTCTCCTCTGTATCCATGCACAGAACTCATGGGCCAGACCCAGAAACTCCAGCAGTCTACTAAAAGGTCTTTATGTGTACAGGATTTAAGACCAGAGACAACTGGCTACAATAAAAGCTGCCAATAAACTTCCAAAACTGACAAATCAGCACATGCTGATTTTCATCACTCTCAGAATTACTTTTGCAAATGGGGGTGACCAGATAATTTTGGGCACTGCTGTGTTGTGCTTTTTTTCTCCTACAAGAGTATCTTTTTTGCCAAATTTGAGCAAAACTGTGTCCAAAAAACTCTGACAGTTGAAGGAAGATGGTGCTTAAATTCTCCTTTAGTGACATGCACTTACATTGCCCAAAGGGTCATCGCTACAGCCAATAAAGCTGCAATGAAATGGAATTTTGCTAAAGCAACAGCTTGTTTTCCACGCTGTGAAAGTCTGTGTGAGGATTTGTTAGAGAGCTAAAGCACTAAAACAAAGAGCAAACACCTTTGTAACCTGCAGTTAATGGTGCAATGGAAAATTAAGTGGGGAATGTACTAGTTTAGCTCCCTGCATGGGAAGTGATCAGATCTGTGCTGTTCATACTGAAAGTATGTAAATTCCCTTTATTCCTCAGGCTGCTCTTCTGAGCTGTCACTTATTGAGTGTCACATTTGAAGCCTCTCAGCTTGAAGAAATGATGTTGTGTGTGCACCGAGGTGGTGAGCTGTGGCAGCCAGGGTCACACAAAATCTGGACCTAATTTTACATAAAGGTGACAAACCAAAAGTAATGTGCTGTTGCTTTCCTTTGCTCTAAGAACTATTGTTAAAATCTGCAAAGCTGCTGGTAATAAGTTGTAGTGCATGTACATTTCCAAGCTGCTTAAACCCCTTTGAAGTGTCTTCTATCTAGGAACAATAACCCTGACATAATATGAACTGGATTTCTCTCTCCCAAAGCTACATTGCAGGCAGCAGCCTACTTAAAAACACTGAAAGGGGCAGAAGCTCAGAGACAATTTGTGTGTAAGCTCCAAGTCCAAATCAGTTATCTGCACACCAGGCTGCATACAGGGGAGGTCTCTGCCCCTCAGAAGAGCAATTCAGCTATGCTTTTTAATTGTTTATGTATTTTTAAACTCAAGAAAACACTGTTCTCCAAAACACGTGATACCCCTTTCTCCACCCTGTGGCCCAGTGCCCACACAGGATACAGGAACCTGTTGTTCTGTCCTTACTGCACCAACTACCCCAGAGTTTTCAATTTTGAGATGCTAAGAAAAAAACCCAAAACTTCCTTCAGAATGGTCTCATAATAAAAATCTTACACCAGAGCAACCTCAATTCAAACATTTTGGGTCATTATATATGGGAGTGGAACAGTATACTTTCAAGTCCTACAGAGAGCTGGTGACAACATATCTTTTAATGGGCACTTTCACCCACTTAATAAAAGCAGTAATGGGCTACTGAGCATAGAGGAGTAGAATCACTGAATCATTAAAGCTGGAAAACTTTTAAGATATTCAAATCCAGCTATCAACGCAGCACCACCACCACATTCACCACTAAACCATGTCCTCAGAAGGATGAACCTCACTGGATTTTGCACACACACTGCTGTGAACTTACATGTGAAATGATTTTATATCCTACCTAGCACGGCACACAGAAATGTTAACATTCCTGGTGATGACCAGCTCATTATTTGGGTCTCTATTTTATTTATGCCTCAGTGAGGAGTGAAAGATAAACCACTGTTAAATAAGAGTTAACAGCACCTAGTTATTTAACCAGTGGATTCACTGCTTTACAACAAAAGTAGGTGATTAGAGGTAAGAAAAGACAGATGCAGCACAATTACATTATTGCAGCTCTAAAGTGCCTTCTAGAAGCTTTGTGGAGGTAATGGGTAAAATCAGCATATTTCCTATGGTGGGTTTTGGGTTAAACAGTTACCTGTTGTCATATTTTCAAGTTTTGCCTTATATCCACACCACGCTTAAAATGAGAGCTAAGGATTTTTGATAGTCCTGCTATTGCATTCTGGAAAACTAAATTCCATGTAAGGTTGTAGGAGACGAGAAAAAAAATTGGGAAGTCGAAACTATGGAGTTTCACAGATGATGTTTGTGAGTGATCCAAGCTGACATTTTTAATCCACTCTCAGATATTAAAAAAGGGATACTTCATAGGTGTATCTAGTAAAATTAGGACAGCTTTGATTCAAGACCCAGAACAGCTTCAAGAGGGCTCACAAAAAAATAGTATCAAGGAAAAGTATCTCCTAAGGAGAGATTCTCTCCTGTGACAGTGACAAAATTGGGTCATCTCCTAGACGCTAGCATCTATAACTCTTGAAATGCAGATAAAAATAAACACAAAGTATAAGCTTTCATAATACATTGGAGTTATTTATGCATATACTTAGTAATCTGTGTTTACTGCCCTTCAAGCTGCACACAGAAACAATTAGATGCCTTTTTAGAAGGGGGAGTATGGAGCATGCAGATCTATGGCTTTGATTTAAAGAGTATGACAGGCAATCAGTGTGTGTCACAGGAAGCCCACATCAGCAAATAGACACGTTAAAGCCACATTTGAATTTTTTTTTTTTAAGACTGAACAGATGAGTGTTTCCTTCATGTCCTGAACACTGTGGGATTGGGAAATATTCTGAATTACAGGCTAAATAGATTGCTTCAAATCATAGGAAAATGAACAGCACTGATTTTATTCTTCGCTTTCAGCAGAATTGAGTAGTGCATAGCAGAAAAAGGAAAACCAGATGCATTCCTAAGTCTGCTATATATTTCCACCAGAAGTAGCACAACAACTAGAAATTAACTATTTCCCTGCATTTTTCACTCTCATGAGATAAACATTAAATTTGGCTAATGAGCTGAAAAGAAAATGTCTATGGATTAATTTTTTTTAAAATGATTAAATGAAACAGGAATACAGACAGGAAATTAGAGGCTGGATTCCTGTATCTGATTTCTACACTGATGTACAATGAGAGCAGCTAAAGATCCCTTTCAAAAAGACATCAATATTACTTCCACAAAACATTTACACCAGTAGTGAGAATATGAACTGAAGGCATTTCAGCTGGCAAGACTGATTGCAAAGTCAAAAAACTATTAAATATGCAAACTAACAGGGAAAAAAATGTCGAAGCTAAGCAAATTGGTTGGATTTTGTTTTTGAAACCAGAGACTCAACCACTGTGTGTTGAAAGAAACCACTACAAAATTGAGACACCTGAGCAGGACTCCTCAGTCCCTTCTGTCCCACTTCCACAGTCTGTCTCCTCACATCCTTTGTCAAAGCCAGGCTCAGATCTGTCCCACTGTGCTTCATCAGGACTACAGAGCCAGAGAGGAGTGTAAACAAACTGCTCTGGTTTTTATGGAAATAACCAAAGGTCAGCTGTTTTCCTCCCCAGCCAAGGCACTCAGTGACTGCAGTGAACATGAATGGCTGGACAAATGTGTCTACAGCTGGCCCTGGAGAGGAGCACTCTGTGCCCTGTGCTTCTTGTGCCAGGAAGAATGTGAGCCAGACAAGTCTCTGTCCTGCTTTTAACTGCAAAGTGCAAGGTAATTGAGAGTCAAAACAAAGCCTAGATAACCCAAGCAACAAAGTTCTTGAGATTCAAGCTCCCAAAAACTTCCTTTAGAGACAGTTATACACACTTGCACCGCTCACACAGTCTCATGAAGAAAGCTTTAATCTCAGTTTGTGCCATTTCCAATGACACTGTCTCGATATGTGGTTTAATAATTCCATTGGTATTCTTTGACAATAATGACCATTGTTGTTCCTTTTTGTTTTGCTGCACTTTCTGTCATTTTTCTAGCTTTCATCCCTAATGTGTTTTATTATTATTCAGGTCCTTGCCCAGTCTGTCTGTTACCTGCTCATTAAAACTCCTGTGGTAGAAAATGTTCCTGCAAGAACCTAATTCTGGTACATTTCAATTTATTTTAAGGCTGAGTGAGCCTAAAAGTTCAGATTATTAAGGTGAGCTTGCAGTGATGTATTTGATAGACTGTGTTTTGTTGTATTAAGGCAAATTCATCTATAAAGTTTTAACTCTATACTTGGAAATCTAAACAAAATAAGTAAATCTAGACCCTTAAAGACATGTGCCTCCATTGGGGCTTAAAGTGACTAAGAGGTTAATGGGAAAACAATTTATAACATTTCTTTGTATGATGTACAAGAGATATGTGGCAATTAGCAATTCAGGCTTGTTCTGATGATACTTTCAAAATGGAAACACAATTTGGAATTCTCCAAAACAGCTTGAAAATTTCCAAATAGGTTTTTTTAGTTTAAATTGCTAATAAAAGAACTGAGTGAGTCAGTGAGTTGAACCACTCCACTTGTGCAAGCTCCAGCAGCACAAAATTTTTATATGCAATTTTAGGGCTGAGTTCCCTACAGAATGACTGTAGAGTTCTTACTGCACTGAAGTTACGGCTATAAAATATTAGCTATGGTAAGTAAATTACAACATATTATATGAGAGAGGCCGTCTATCAGGTAACATCTGGGCCTCCAAACCATTCAGAACAGGCCTTACCACTTGTCTCCACTTTATTTCAAATTAATTTATTTACTAAGAGTTAATTTAAAGAGAAAGAAAAAAGAAACAAAATTCTAAGAGTTTAATCATAGCTAAAAGGTTTACAGCATGCACATTTCCGTCAATTAATTATTAAAAACAGCAGCAAAAATTGACTGTGATATTGAAAGTGTAAGAGAAAATTAAGCAATGCCTCATCTACTACTTCCAACTCAATTTTAAGCACTCTGGGCCTTTTAATATAAATGGCAATTTTATTGCTGGCATTAGAGAAGCAGTTATCCTGCTCTCTGAAAATGCCTACCACTTTCTGGGCAAGTCTGTGGAATATGTGCAAATGATTAACCACAGGCCAGGTCAGCTCAGACACACAGCAGTTACAGACCACTGCAGAACACTAGAAAAGTCAAAAGCCACAGGCCAGAAGAGGCTCTGGATTGAGGGATGTAGACTGAGCTGCTGGCTAGTCACTCCTACCAGAACAAGGTGGGCTCAAGAGCCTCTTTCCTGTTCCCCTGCATTGATTTTCTCCTCATTTCCTGAGGCAGCATGATGACAGCCAGCCCCCAGGAGGCTCTGGTCTCCACAAGAGCTGTAAGAGCCCAGAAGCATCTTGTCAGACCAGCCAGCCTGAGCAGAGGGAGCCTGGCTCTAGCCCAGTCATGCCTTAATGAGAATATCATCTGCCTTATTACAAAAGAAACCAAATAAAACTGGATATTTAAGACCCATACTGTCATGAGAAGGAAAACTGCTACTAAATATTAGCTTATCACTAGGTATCCAATCATTTTCACAGAAGACTAGCAGCATCTCATTAGGTTTATATATATAAACTGTCATCTGTTCAGTCCATTTATAAAATGTGGGAAGGCAGCAGGAAACCTATGGATTCATGAGGACTTCTCAGGGAGAAATATCCACTACATTCTCATTTCTCTCAGCCTTTGATCTTAGCTTCATCATTCTTTCTCCTCCTTTCTGCATGCCCCTGCTGCAGCAGAACCACCAGTCACCCTGTGCACTCCATGTTAGACACCAAAGGAGCTTCTGTGCAAATGTTCTGTCAGCAGCTGTGTGCTGGCTCTGACATTTTACAACACTTACTCTCAATCTAGGGACAAGGGAAAAGGAGGGCATGAGGAGCAGAGGGGAAAGCAGAAGCCACCCAACAAAGCTTGTTTTGACAAAGCAGAACTAGGGCCACAAGTGGAGCTGCAGGTCAGCAGGAGGGCAAGGACTTCAGAAACCTCTTGAGTACCTGGGATCCAGCTGTGGGCAGCTTTCCTGTAGAGTTATATATTCTCAGGGACTTACACTACCTTGGCCTCTCCTGATCATTTCCTCTTGGATATCTGCTCTTGCCCCGTTTCAAAAGTTGGCAGATGATGAAGAACAAAAAGCTGAGCCAAAACCTGAATTCACACCCCATGATTCCCAAGCTGCAACCTCAAACCCAGAATCCCTTTGTCACACTTCTGCTTTTCTCTGTGTGCTTAGAGTTTCACCTCTGAAATACACAGAAACACTGGTCTGAACACAACTCCAGAGCCCTCAGAGAGGGGAGCACCACAAGGCACCACCTGCCAACTCAGGAAGGAACTGTTGATGCTATGAAGACCCCTCCAATGCACTCTCTTTTGACACAAATGATAACAGCAGTTTCTCAGGAGAAGACCAAATCATTGGCCTGTAAGTACAAAGGAGGTTGCAGAGAGACCACAGACCTGGAAAGCAAAGCAGAATATGTTCTTGGCTTATCTACAGCTGCCATCTCATTGCTTCCCTTCCTACTTCTTGCTGTCCCCAGCACACTAGCAGGAGAAGCAAGTCTGTAAAATATAATATGAATAAATAAAATATCTCATGTTGTCAATATGATATAGCCTTTGGCCAGCAACCTGTGAACAGATCTGAGTATTTGAACAATCTGTTCATAACAAAAGACATGACCGACAGAAATACAAGTGTGTCCAGTAAACATAGTGAAGTGCCAAGGCTGAGGGGATCAGTAGTGACTGGAGAAAAACAAATTATTTTGTTTTCCAGAAGCCAGATAAACAGGAAGAAGAAGATGAGGAAGAAAGGAAGAAGTCCTGCCCTGAGCATAGTTAGATTCTTCATGGATGGATGCATATTTGCTGCACTGCAGATACACTTACACGTAATAAACCTGAATTCATTAATACTAAATATTTACACTCAGCTTGCAACTTGTCCAAAAAAGCAATTATGATACATCATGTTGACAGAGAGGATAAAAACATTAAAGTTTGGATCACTCATACAAGGTACTGTGTCAATGCATCGTTAACAGTACATTTAATGGGAATAGTCCAATGCTTTCTAATAAAGAAATGCAAAATCTGTTTTGCTGTGACACTCTCTTGGTTCCAGGTGGGATAGAGGTAATTTCTTCTCAGTAGCTGTTACAAAGCTGTGTTTTGGATTCGGAATGAGAATGGTGTTGATCATACGCTGATGTTTTTGTTCTTTGCTGTCATGTTTAAATTAAGGGCTTTCCTTTTTTCCATATCTCATGCTCTGCCAGTGAGGAGGTACACAAAAAACAAACAAATGAACAAAATCCCAATAACCTCCCCGACCCCAAATTTAGCACAGCTTATCTAATAAACTAAGAGGCAGCTCTTGGGACTGAACTTTGGCTGTAATATTTTCCCAGCAGCCTAACATGTTACCGGCATCATTTGTAGAGGACTAAAAACAGAGATGAGCTGGTAGCAGCAACAACTTTCACCTCATTATAGCAGATGGGGAGAAGCTGTACAAGAAGAGACTCCTCAGTGCCCATCCTCAGCCTGTTCCCAGTCCACTTGAATATCTTTGGGAAAGAGCTGAATAACAGAAACTCCCTGGTTGGAAACGAAGGGTGGAACCATCAAACATCAGACACCGAGATGTGACAGAGTTCTCTCTTTCACAAATAACACTTGTCAGAGATTAACCATGTTGCCTTTGAAAAGGCAGCATGTTCCCTGCAGAAGGCATTGTCCATGCAAGTGCTGCTGGATACAGCTTCAACTCCCACAGCACAGTGGCCTTGGAATCAAAGCCTGGTTAAAGTGGAGATTGTAGGTCTTGGAATTACCAATAGGTACCTAAGAGATATGTAGCCTAAAGCAGAGTCCAGACATGCTGGAGGGAATTTGATACAAGCTGATGACAGACAGGTTTTAGGGGAAGTAGCTGTCCAGTTTGGCACTGGGAATACGTCACTACAACAACATGACCTACACAAGTCCTGGGCATCCCTTTGGATAACCCTGTATATAAACACGTGGTGCCAGTGATAAAACATTAGATGGCAGGATAAATTGTAAAAGTATTAAATCAGGCATTTTCAGGGCTCAGATCCAAAGATAGTAAGCCTTTTTATCAGGATTGAAACTGGCAATATTCCATATAGGAGGACATTAGTTCTGTCTCTGGACAGGATATAAAATACATCTATTCAAGAGACCGAACCCTCTTCTCTTCTACTCTCAACTCCACTACTGAGGAAAGGCATAAAAACATGTTTGCCTTCTGTGTGTCTCCAGAATTACCAGAGTGACCACGAGTGCATCACTTTACCCAGTGATGGTACAAGAGCATGCAACATGCTTGACCTACACCAGGATCAAATATCCTCACTCACTGCATTTTGATACAGGCCCACCTTAGTACATGACTTGATCAGATTCATGAGTTCACAAACAAATCCAAAATTTGTATTTAGGTCTGCTAACATGGCTCAATTCCAGCACAAGAACAATATTCAAAATTTCATTGGAAGTAATTCCAGTGTTCTAGATACCACGTCATGAAACTGCTGACATTTTTGTAGTGATTGCCATTCCCTCACAAAACTCATCTACAACAAGCAGTTCTCCAAAACCAAAACTGACATTCTGATAGGGAATGATAATCTGATGATTTAAGTCAGACAGCAAGTAAAACCAGTTGGAACTACTTCAGAATATTCAGTCTGCAATCATTTCGTTTCTGTTTTGCCATTTTCTTTATAATTAAGGCCGAGCCTGAGAAGTTATATCCATGCTTCGATCAAAATTCATGCTGCTAGTTTGGGCAACCACATACAGTAAATATCATTGTATGTATAAACAATAAAGATGTCTTATGCACTTCTCTGCTCAATTCCTATGCACTGGGATGTTTACAAGGTGGCCAGAGCCAAATAAATCATTCTTTTATGTGGTAGGAATAAAAGCATGATCGTTATCTTGAAGGTTCTATTTCACCCTAATACCATAGGACAGCAGTGTGATACTACCACTGAGAATAAACAAGTTTATTATTTATGGAAGTGCTTCATTGATCCAAACACAAATCACAGTTCAGGTTTACCCAGCTATAGAAAGCCCAAGGAAGTATTAAATGAAATGTTAAAATCAATGTCTGCGTTATCTCCCAAGTAATTTAATTAATTATTGCAAAGACATTCCTCCAATTCTGTGTTGGCTATCGTATTTGATAAGTGAAGAACCTCAGCACATGAATTTCTATATGTATAAGCAGAGCATTTTCCAGGCCAAGTTTTTTCTACTAGTATGTGTTAATGCATCTCATAATAAGAAATCATTTTTCCTACACATACCCTCGCCAGGTAAAGATAGTAAGTTTTGAATTATAACTATGCTTTAAAAATGGATCTCTATGAATACAAAATACCCAAGGCTTGATAAGCTGTGTTCTGGCGAAAGGAGAAAGCTCGTTTTTTAAGGAGAAAACTACTTGTGGAAGCATGATATAAAGTAGTACTTAGAAGAAACCGTAAAACAACTGTCAATTTTCCCGATGTGCACTTTTGTGCACAATACATAAAAGATGTACCTATCATTAACATCATTATGGGAACTCAGTTCTAGGCTACAGCGTAAAAAGCATCAAAATCCATGGCCTTAATAACTTTTTATTCATTAGTTTCAGCTCAAGAAACTGTCATGGAATCATGACAAAGCATGCTATTTATTCTTTTTTCAAAGTAAAGAAATCCCTGTCTTCTCAGTTTTTTCTTGTGTTGCTTCTAGACAGAGCTACCCTGTCAACAGTGTCATAATATTTCTTGAAAGTAATTGAAAATACTCTCTAGATGCATTTTTTTTAGGATAGATTAAAGCACAATAAGCCATTCTATTGTCTTGAAAAATTATAACTATTGTAAAGCCCAGCATATAAATGAGGCCTGCTTGAACACTGCAGCAATTAGCGAGGGGATACATCTCATTCAGCCATCTCCAACAGGAAGGTAAGGAGGATGGGTGCAATAACCCACTCAAGCTGCAAACACAAGCCACAAGCTCTCACCTTGTTTTTAGACAATTTCCGTTCCTTTCAGTGTGCACCATACAAAACCCAGAAGAACTGGCCAGGGAGAAAATGTCAATCAGACAAGCCAAATGAGGAGCATAGATCTTCAAAGAATGATAAAACTACTTGCTCCATATGAGCAACTATATTTTGTTAGTTAAAATGGCCTAAAGGAGTGGGAGCTGGTCAGGGAGGAGAGCTCAGTGTAGCCTGGGAAAGGCAGCTAAAGAAATGAAACTAATGTGGCTGCAAAGCTGCTGCAGTAGTGCATCAGGCTGGCTCTAGGAAGGGCTGATGGCATCCTTACACTTTTTACTGAAGTCTAGACATGTCTTAGAAAGGGAATTTTTCTTCATAATATGAGGAAATACCTTTGGATCTGTGAACTGCCATCAGCTTTCTGCTGGTGCAGGAATACAGCCTTTGAGCCTTGTCTCCTGCCCAGTCTGAGATTCCTGTGCACTCAAGCCCCACAGGTGAGGCTTGAGGTGACCTACTTGAGGACATGGACCTTCTCATGAAATAGGAGCTTCCTGTTAGGAATTTCCTGGCTTTGACTCCCCAAAACAATCTGTGGGGAAATTATATGCCTAATTTTTAACTTTATAAACACTAGAACTACTTCCTTGTCCTTCATAAAATATCTCTAACTGACCGACATATAACCTCTGGTAATTAGGTAGATTCCTAGATGGCAAATACCCAAGATTCATCTTTAATCTCAAGGGAAAGAATAGTGACAGAGCTTTTAAAAGATTTTCAGGTAATTCATAGAGACATTACATCCCTCATTACAGTCATCTTAAATGCAGCAGAATTGACTGAGTTGGAGTTTCTGGAATGAAATGAGATACAACCTAAAGCATGCTGAACAGCCCTTTCCTAAGCATCTCCTGTTTCCTACTCAGCCTCCTCAGACAGGTGATAAATGCAATTTCTCCATTTATCGGGTCATATTTCATCAAACACAAATGTATGTGTCACTGTACATCTGTGAGCACCCTACATGGCCCCTCCAGATTGTGCTAATGGGGCTGCAGCTCAACAGAACCTGCAAGGCTCCATTAAGCAGAACTCGGGACAGCAAGGGATGCTGACACAGGGAAACTGTTTAATCTGGCCATTAATTCAGGGCCTATGCAGAAAAATAAATTATCCACTTCTTCAAAAGACCTCTCTAATTTAATTTTCAGCTAAATAGGAGAGCAGTTTCTACTCTTTCCTGACCTCAGATCCTGGGGTAAGCAAATCCCTGAGTCAATATCTGAGGTAATTCACCCCAGACTGGGATGGGCTCAGACCTAAACATTAAAGAATACTCCCAGACAGCAAGATTCCAAGTGGGATGGTCATACCAGAAACCTAATAAATATACTGTGTTGCTAAATCAAGCAAGCTAAGGTCACTTGTATTTCTTTACTACTGAAATTGCTCTTAAAGGTCCTGACACCCAACCTACAGACCATGAAAAAACAAGAACTCAGACATAGTCTAGAACACAGGGAAGCTACTGATAACCTCTGAATGCTAAACCAAACTTTCTCAAAATAAAAAGTAAATAGTTTATAAACTATTTAGGAGCTCAAGGATTAGCCACAGAATTATCCAAACAGTTATAACAAATGTATAAACCTATGAATAAAATCATAAGCCCCCCCCTTAAGCAATTTATAAAGCTGAAAAACATGTCAATTTTTTTCCTGTAAAAAATGTTTTCTACTTTAGCTTCTACTTAAGTAGCTGCAAAAATAAATAGTTTAACATCCTGCAACTATGTTAGTTTGGCACAACGGTATTTGAATTTAACTCTTAACAAAAAAAAAAAAAAAAAAAAAAAAAAAAAAAAAAAAAAAAAAAAAAAAAGCTTTACATTCACTTTCATTAAAAAAACCCAAAAGAATATACTTTTTTTTTCTGTCTTTACATTTATAAATTAGAGGGCATGGACCTTACAGAGAACAGCCTTCAGCACGTAAATCTGGACTGAGGGAATTGCAGAAGTTCCTCTGTTGTCCCAGGCTGATCACCGGCAATCAGCGAGAGTCAACTCAGGATTCAAAAACTCCCACCGGTCAAGGATGAGATGTTCACTAGATGTGACCTGTTTCAAAGCTGAGTGAGGTTCAGTTACAGATATAAACTTTGTCTCAATTGTGAAAACAGAGTAAAATACTAAATCCAAACTCATTTCACATCTGGTTAAATGTAAGTTTTGGGCCCACCCATCAAAAAGTTATTCTAAAAACCTCTTGGGACAGAAATAAAAAGCAGAGGCAGTACTGTGGGATTGGGTATTCTGATGAACAGGAAGATTGGGAAAATGGATAGGGAACAAGCAAGGAATTACATCAAGAAGTAGCCAGGCTTCACTTAAGAAAAAGACAGCTGATTTCAAAGAGAAAGATAATGGCAGAATGAACTCTGTGGGGAAACCTGTGAATAGCTTGATAACATTCAACACTTATGATGTCATATTCTTATTGTGTACAGATCAGCTCTAATACTTCTGCCATACAAACTCTAGCTGTAAAAAGGAGTCAGTTATTTATACATGCATATTTGTATATAAAATAGGTAAGAGTATGTGCTTATTCTTCAGAGTATGGTCAGATCTATAGGTCTGGAATTGCACAGCTGATAAATATTTCTATACTTTAGTTATGCAGTGAAAAACATGCGGACTGATTTTACTTAATCAAACAATTTAAAATTTAAACTGCTTTCTCATTTAGCTATCAGCATATAACAACCATTAGAACATGCCATAAAGTTATCATCCTAGTTGCATGAATACCATACTAGAGGAAATGAAAGCATTCCAGATTTACAGAGTCATTGAGAGGAAGATCAAGTCTACAGAGTATAAACATAAAAAAGACCCTAATTAGAATCAAGTATTTTTGACAATTTTATTTCCAGCTGATTAGCATTGATGTTTTAGTACTTGGACCTGACTGCACTGTATTCTGCAATAACGATGATTTATATCTACATTTAAATAAATAATTCAGCAAAGAAAGATGCATAGAAGTGCTTTTGTTTATAGCGCTGTCAAAATGAAATACTTTGGGAAAAAAAAAAGTGTTAATCGCCATCCACTTTTAACAGGTTGAGACAAGACTAAGTGCTGTTTGCAGGGAATCAGCTGCCCTGCAGACTGGGAATAATTAGACACCAGAGCAGTTCCTTGCATCCTGACATGCAAAGGCCAATTCCTGGTGCGTGCACACACCCACATCTGCAATGGGAGGAACGGCTCTGTGTGTACAGCTGGGAGACTGCAGCTACAACTGCGCCATTATGTGACATATTTGGGTGGCAGCCTTGCCCAAGACCCTCTGACAGGGAGAGGAGGCTCTGCTGGCAGTATGGGGGAGAGCCCTGGCACATATCCTGTGGGAGAAGAGGGTGATGCGCTTGCACAATCCAGCACCCAAAACCAGAGTCGTGCCAGGACTGTGCTCTGCCCTGGGGCTTCTACCCCACATCCACACAGGGAGTATTGCTGCCACAATCCCCCACACTTGCTGCGAGATTGCAAAGGTACAGAGAATTTGCAGGTAGAAACACAACAAAATGGGGTCACTGCATTTGGAAATGTGTATTTTCATGTCCAAAATCTTCTGTACACATGCAAAACTGTAAAGGTTACAAGTACAAGCCTTAATATTTAATGCAGAGTCTGTAGATGAAGCAGCCTGGAAGTACATTAACCACAGAGACAGACACTTCATAGACAAACCCCAGAAATATATTGACAGTAGGAAGCAGAGAATCCTGAATCACATTTATGCACAAAATAATTACTATGTCTAAGGTCATTTTAAGAAAGAAATGATCTCTAGGCATGCTATCAGAAGTGGCACAGAAAATAAAAATAGAACATCAAAATAAGATTGCTACAAAGGAGGGGACAGGCTATACAAAATATGGAAGTTGTCCCTTCATCTCTTTAATTCACCATACACACTGCCTAAGAAGGGCTTAATCTTTCCTGTCATCATTTATAAAAGGATTCATCCTTTACACAGGCCATTCCAACATGTACTTATGGGCATCCAGACCATGGGACTAAAATGGGATGGGTCATGGGCAGCTGCCCCATTTTGCAGCCATGCTGTTGGCATCAGGTGCACTGTGAACCAGGAGTTGCTCCAACCAGCAACATGCCAGTACTTACACACCCTGAGGAGAACCGGGGCATTACAGTCACCACTGGTCCTGTTTGCTAACAAAACCAGTTTAACACGTAGCCAGCAGCAGCTGCAAAATGGAACCATATTTTTTACTCCACCTTTCTATCCCTGTGTATAAGCCACCTCAGTGAGTATAAATAATCGTAATGTCTTGCTTTGCTCCTCTCTAAGTAGCAGTGCACTGACTACAGCCAGAGTAACAATTGAATATGCAAATACCTTGGAAGTGATGCTTCTATTCCCTCATCCCAGCCCTGCTTTGGGCCAGATTCCCACCTGGTATAGGCAGAAAACTTCACAGGACTGAAAAAATGATGCTGACTTACAGCAGCTAAGGATCTCTGCTCTGTTAAGTATGAGGAGGAGGAAAAGGGAAATTTATTAGTGCAGTTACTTTAAAAGGCCAATTACAATTTTATTAGAGGAAAAGCTTCAGCAGTTTTAGTTATTTACAATTTAACAACCATGCTACAAATTTAATTGATATATACTCCCCCCCCCCCCCCCCCCAATAATTAACACTGTAAACAATAAAAATGAATTGAGTGTGGATCAAGACAGTTTGGAATAGACTTGGTGGTATTTGCCATTTAGTGAAGTGTTATTATCACCACTTTAATGACCTGAGCTTAGGCATTCTGCTTTCTTTTACCATATGTCACTTTTATCCTACGCTTCTGGATACACATGTGGAAAATAGCAGGCCTGATGTATATTGGAAAAGTTAAGTCATTCAATTAATTAAAGCCTTTGTTTTTACATCCCTAACGCTCATGAAGTGGGAAATAAAAAAATGGATTCTAAGCCAATGATAAAGAACAGACAGCATTAATTAAACTTTCAATAATGAGTGACAGTAATAACCCCAGAGACTAAATTCCATTTTAACCATGGTAGATAAAAGCTGATGCAATAGACCTGTGGTTTTGGTTCACTGGTAGAGGTTCGTGTACCTCACCTGGCGACAGTAGTCTCTGCTGAAGTCTCAAACGAGGTACTAGATTTGCATGCAGTGACTGATTCTATGGGATGGGAGCAATTCAGCTCTGTCCTTATTCCCAGAGAGCTGACATGAGTAGCCAGGGTCTGATTTCACACCAGTTTAACACATCAGCAACATTCCAGCAATATAATTCAATCTCAAACTACGCCTTCACTTACACAGATAGCCAGCTAAGGTGAAAAATCAGGCCAAGAAGACAATTCCAGAAGCAAGGTTGCTATTGCCTGGAGACAGAAAGGCACATACCTCCCACATGTCTGCGCTCCACAGAGAGATTCATTTCATCCAGAACAAGCAAACCCACAAACAGAAGAAATGAAGCATTCTGCTTCAGGCTTGGATCCACAGCAGAGTTGAGCTAAGGTCCATCCCCTCTGCCATGGGCCTATCAGCAAGCAGCTCCTAATGCCTCAAGGGAAGAGGGAAAGTGGAGATAACTCCACCACACCCACACCTACCTGCTGCACCAGCAGGACAGGTGGGACCTGGGCACAGCAGGATGGAGCCAAGACATGAATTGATTCTTCTCAGCTACAACCACTTCTCCTCCCACCTTTACTTATTTCTGTAGCTGTCACCCTAAGCTACCAGCCCAGCCTTGCATTTTTGTAACTCCATCATGGACTGGGAGGGAAGTGAAGGCATCTCTGCCCTGTGGCTGCTGTTCCTCTCCAAGCACAGCCCTTCCCCTGGCAGTGCTGCACAAAGCAGGTTAATCCCTGAAGGGAAGACGGGCTTGCAATCCCCAGTTCTGAAAAGAAGGCACATTTATTTTGAGCATGCTCCAAATGCTGTAGAGCTTCATCCTTTTTTTTGCAAGATCCAGTCAGTCAGTCATTAAAACTGACTGGGCCTGGCTGCTGGATTCTGCTTGCTTGCATTTTACAAAGCGGCCATGGCAGCTCCTCGTTTGCTCCTCTGTGCAAATGTTAGCAATTACAGCTCACACAGACATGAAATGCAGGTATGCAGGCTTAATTAGAGCTGAAAAGATTTAGAGTCAAATATTTTCCTTAGAGAAAACCCATCTGAAACCATACTTCAGACACTTGCTTGGACAGGTTCTTTGTGCTAAAAAGAGTTATCCGCACTGCACTGTGCTGGAAATCTTTACAGAGAGTAAAAGAATCAAGAGCTCAGAGCAAGCTTTAATTCCAAATGCACCACTGATGTCTATATTCCTGTGATCCCTTGACACATTTCTTTAACCAGCCAGCTGGGATTGCAGCCAGACCAGTAACATTTAGTTCCAGACTAGAGGAAAAGCTATTTGCACATTCAGCCCTCTGCTGTAGATCAGCAGCACTAATAGTTATCGTTATATTATATACAACAATGAATTAGAGCTCAAACATTAACAAGCTTTTAGCAGATGCATTCATTAGATCCTGCTGCAGTGAATCTGAAACCAAGCAGAATACTGTCACCTGTCTCCTGTGAGCTGCTTCTTACAGTTCCATACAGTCAGGCTACTGTCATTTCAAGTAATAGGAGAGATATTTTTGAACACCTTTGATCAGGCTTTTTTTTTTTTTTTCAGAAATAGCTGAAAATAAGGAGTGTCTAGGTGCCATGTCATCCTTTCTCCTCACTTACCACTTGCACTGACTGATTCCAAAGAAGAAAATCCCTTGGCTGGTGGCAGAGACTCTGTCACTTTGTCAAAGCTGGTGGCACAACCCGAGTTTACATGCTTGAATATTTGGCTCCGTCAGGATTTACCTGCTATACCAAAATGTGGTCCTGGATAGCAATTTGCCTCCTCTAGCTAAATTAAAAATCCAGAGTTAAAAAAAAAACCCAGAAAATTTATTTTCTTGAACAGACCTCATGTGGAAACTTCAGAAATCTGAATCTTCATAAGCAGATTAACTTTGGCATCTCCCACCATGAAACAGGAATATTTAAATCTAAAAATAGTATGCTAAAGCTGTTTTAAGTTGGATAATTCAGCCGGAGGTGGCTTTCATTTCATCTAGCTCTACCTAATTTGCTACAGCTAAAACCTGTTTAAAACATGCTGAGCACAACAGACAAGCAAAGCATCCCCTTGTCCACAGCTTAAAATTCCACTTTAAATCTTGCAAGTCACTGCACACATCCTGTCCTATATTTAAAAGGTCACATTTGACCATGCTATAATTAATCACACATCCCCACAATTTAATCAATTGGTAGAGAGATTATACTAGTAGCTTTCTGTAACAGCACGCAAATCTTTCTGCCCTAGTTCAGTTTCTTTCCAACAAAGCGAGTCAGTTTACAGCAGAAATGTGAAAAGTTAAGGCTCTTCTGTTAGAGGAGACAAACACAGGAGCTGCCTCTTCCTTTTGTTTTCCTATTTAAAGATCAAGGAGAATGTACATAGGTATGGGGAGGCTGATGCTTAATTATACAATAACTATGGAGAGATAACTATCTCTTTGAAGTGCTTTAACTTCTGTGCCACTTTCTCAAGTGAAAAAGGAAGGAAGATACTTATCACTTTGAATGATGCCGGCTTCGATGTGGGGGAGGAGACAAGGGGGAAGAATGTCACACCAAGGAAAATATATATTCAAATTGATTAATAAATGTAAACACATTCGATTAAATAGTAGATTAGTTTCCAGACAGGTAGGGTGTCAGGAGGAGAGAAAAGAAAGAAAGAAAGGAAGATCACAAAACCCAAACAAACAGGTGCTAAAACAGTGGAGCTATTTGGAGCTTGATTCTGTTTCTATTTGTGTGTGTGAAAACCTTTCCATCAACTGGATGCAGCAGGAGCAAGCCATGGGTTGCTTTCCTCAGTTCTTTGTGTTGGTGTCAATTAACCAATTCCTACTTCAGTCAACTTATGCACAATTCCTCATTCCTGTCCAGGATTAGTTCTTTCATGAGGGATTTCTTGTTTCAAGAAGGATACTCTGGTCAGGAGTAGGCAGGAGTACCTTCCTGCTACCTGCAGGAAGATTCTATTTTCAGCTACCAAAATGTTAGGAGTAATCAAGAGGGAAAATTCTGTTAAGTGTCTTGAACTGATCAAATCTGGCAAAATAAAAAGGGATAGATTTTAAATTAATAACTTCTTGAACAGGGAAGGCAGGATGCAATGACAGAGCTTTTCCTTCCACTAAAACCCTTTATAAGTGTGTATTATTATTAGACTATAAACTTTAAAACAAATCTTTAGCAAAGAGAAAATCCATACCAAGAACACAAAGAAGAAATTAAATTAATTCCATTCTCTGTTATTTACTCAGGGACCAGAAGTGTCCAACCGCAAATTTCTCTGTTCAAGAACTCTTATTTTCTTAGAAATAAGGATGTTAGAATTTAGTAAAAAATACTAAACGGACTGATACTCTAAGCAATGAAAGTGTTGCCAATGAAATTATACAGTTGATTAGCACCCATTAAAGCAGAGGGAGAAGGGAAATATGATAATTTAAGCATAGTGTGTGAGAAGACATATAAACTGGCACCCTTTTTGAGGGCTCCAGATCTGATCACAATCTTCTGCTATTGCTTACAGAATTTTGGCCCTCTCCATGACACATATTTATTTAATCTTACATAACAGATGTAAAATATATGAGTAAGTCTATACATGTTTTAAAATGAAGTGTTGCCTAACTTAAAATAAGCTTTTTTATTAAACAATATATAATTCCCATATGCCACAAATGGTTTGATTGTCATAGCAATAACTTCCACTTATCTCTGTGTACTTGCAAATATTCCCTAGAGACCAATAAAAGGACATATGGCATGATGGCATCTCTTCAACTGTAATCATTATTACTGGTCCATATTAAAGTATTGAAGGTGAGCTGAGGGCTTGTCAAAGATGAGGCCTTTAATACAGACAAAATTTTTTCTTTCAGACAAAATGAGTACTACAAAAGAGGGTACCTCATTCATGGTGATCTATATGGTTTTGCAGTGACAGTGCATCTTTTGGAAGCACCTAGTTTTGCCAGGAAAACTGGCATAAGAAGTTCTACCTTCTCTTTTCTTCTTTCATAGCTCCAAAGCCCTTCAGTTTGGCTCATGCTAAAATTTGGGTTAACAGCAACCCTTTTATTTGGAGACAACAACAATTTCTTCTCTGTAAATATACACATACAAGCATGCTCTGTTCCCACCTTGGAAGGTTTACTTTTGGGAACTGTCTCACCCTATTCCAGCAGAACAACTGGTTACCTCCTATTTGGAAAACACAGCTTTATTTCTGTGGCTCAGAGACAGGCAAAGCTTATGAAAGCATGTAACAGACAGTGAAAATTGAATCCAGAATTAGAGCTTCAGTTAAAATTTTCCAAATTTTTGAGAGCTGCCTGGATCCAGGGAGTTATGACTGTAGGCCAAATACCAAGGTTCAGTGCCTAAACTCACACATGGAATACGCTTTTAATTTAGAACCTGGGCCAACATCCAATGATGGCAATGAGGACACTCGTTTCTACTCTCCTTCCCAGTGAAGAACCAGTGGGCGTCAATGAGGGAACTATTTGCACTACAACAATTGCTGGCTGATGCAATATTTGTAAGAGGTCACCATCTTGTGTCTGACACCAAGTAGGGATTCTCATCCCAAAACTACAGTTTTTCTTGATAGCTGTCTCCAGCTTTCATCCTAACAGGTCAGAGGCATCCAGACCCCCTGAACAAATCCTCCAGGTTCTCCTCCTAACACCACAAATCCACACAGAAACAGACACTACCTGGGAAATGTTGCTTGAACATCACACATCTCATGGGAATCCCCTAATTCTAGCATCCAACTACAAGCTCGAATTGTCAGTGCTTCCTGTTTTCTTGGGAGGTGCGTTCAATACCCAGGCTTTCATTAATATAATTTGAGTGTGGAACATGAGGATGTTTTAATCTTCCTCAGAGCTTCTGTAGGATGCAGTTGTACAAATATCAGACAACATTATTATTTATTGCTTTCCAAACAGGAATAATTAGGATGCATGTGACTGTTCTTATCAAGATAAACATTAGTAATTCTGAGACTCCACTATGTGTACCTATGTGTATACACAAAAAGCGGAGTTGACTTATCACTCCAGATGTCTGGTGTGAAAGACATCTGATCCCAACAATAACCAAAACCCTTGTACATTAAACATGCAGTGTTGCAACAGCCCTCTTGTTAGAGCAAGACACAGAGTTCTGGTTCATCACAGCATGAAAAGGGGCCTGGCTTACTCCTCTTTACAGCTCAGCCATCCTGACTCCAGCTATTCACCTACTCTGGCTGCAGCAAGCTCCTACCAGAGCTTTCCTTTGCAGCCTCTGACTGTTGGTTATTTCCTGCTAAACTCTGACTGCAGGTTCCAGCAACAGGCTCTAACTACAGACCCAGACTGACCTCACAGCAGTGATTCTCTCACCTCAGAATCCTCCTTCATTGTGACTGTCGCCTTCCCTCCTCCACAAGATTCCTCCTCCTCCTCCTTCATGAATTCCCCCTCAGCCGCTAACCCACTCCCTTTTATCACACTTACCTTTATTGGATACGCCTGTGACTCATCGGGGTGAGGCTGTGTTGGGTAATTAACACAGCTGTTCCTGATCAGGGACAAGGTCACCTGTATTCCCTTCTCCCACAATGCAGACATAAGGAGCATTTTTAAACCATATTCTACTGCTCCTCCAGATAAACCAGCCCAGTATCACTTTGAATCACACCAGAGTTAACACGATGTTAACCCAAGTTACTGACAAAAAGGTCTGTTGCCTCAAAATTTACATCTCCACAGCTACTTAAGGAGTACCTTATTAACTCTTTTCATAATTCATCTTCTCTCTCTAATGAAAACTGAAAATTTGATTCCTGTTGTTTCCCTACAGTTAATGGAATTATATGGCTTCTGAACTTTAGTCTGCCTCAAAATCTGCAATAAAGGAATTCTACTTCCATTTTATATTTAGAGATTTTTCCATTATTAAAAAAGTATGACAAGATATAAAGGAAGAAAATCAGTCTGAAATGATCAACGACCTCTGATCCAGCAAATTTCAGCTTAAAATGATGAAGAATGAAACAAAGCAGCCTTACTCAGGAAGAGCAGAGGATGCACCCCACTGCTCCCACTGAAGCTGAGGGAGGTGTCTATAGGCAGGACACTCCAACACTGCTGCCTCCAGCACCCCTCACACACCTCCGTGGTCCCATCATGGACACAACCACAATGAGACATGGTCATTTCTGCAAGGGGCTCATAGTCTGATGATAACCAGGCAAAGCAGGGGGGGAGCAAAGGAAAACAGGTTTAGTGACTTCTTCAGGTTTCATTTTCTAGCAACAGCAGAGAGAAAATAATGTCCTTCTCTCCAAAGCCCTACTTTGGTAACTTTTTGCTCTCTTAAGTGCTGCTTATGGTGGGGGAGTTCAAACGAATCTCTCCAGCCTTCTTCCTCTGGACAACAGGATATCCCTCTTTAAGCTCTTGTCTGACTTTTGAGGAGCTGAGAATTTATTTACATCAGCTCAAGCCCTCTTAATTGGAGACTTTTGAGACATATATATAATTTCCAGATCTTCTTTACTGTTATTTATATTCCTGTTACCATCTCCTACTCCTCATCCTTTCACTTTTCCTCAATATCCACCTCTCCTGGAAATCAGATGGATTGTAATTTTCAGAAAAAGGAAAGCAGCAAAGAAGCACATGCAAAAATTCAGTTGTGGGGGAAAAGAAAAAAAGCAAACAAACAAAACCACAAATAAACAACAAGAAGAAAATACATCCAGTTAGGCATAAAAAATATTTCCCAAGAAAATCCATGCAGAACCCAACAGCACTTGTTAAGTTTGGACTTACAATTTTAAGCCCAACAGAAACACAGTGTGTGGCCTCCTGTGTGAAGATGTAAACAACCCCAGCCCCAACAATGCTTTTATGTTAAATCAGCACTGGCAAAGCATGACATAAATATTTTTTATCTCACACAGGAAAGAATTCAGTTTGCTTTCGAAACTATTCAATGTTATCTACTACCCTCCAACTTAAAAGTTTTGCATAGTATGAAAATAAAACCAAACACAACACTCTCACACAAAGAATGAAAAGCACAAAACAACTCACGGGTAGTCTATAGGCTGAAATTTGTTTGCACAAATTATTCAGTGAGCCCTTATGAATAATGAATGCATTGTGGAAGTCATGACTAGCTTATGAATTATTTATTAACTGAAATATGGGCTGAATTTGTCAGATAACCTTATTTTCCACAAATCATTCAACCATCTCCTGCCATTAAATGGTACCAACTGGTCTCCAAATAGCCTACCTGCAAAATACAATCTTTGTTTTTCTGTGGCATGAGTGGAGCTTTTAAAATTGAATTTCTGAAGACTTTCCATAATATTGTCTGTCAAAGCTTTGCTCAAAAAACAAGTAATTATCCAGAACCAATACTAATGCCATCCTATATTTTAATTACCAAAGGCTATAGTGTGACAGCTTGGCACCTATCCTATCAATCCCAAGTCTGAAAAGAGAGGATGGGTGGAAATTACCTACCACATAATACTTTAGGAATAGTCCTGCCAATCACAGTGTTTTTAAAAGGAGTCATTATTTTTGAGTTGTCTGGGAGAGAGAGGATAATTAAAACACCCCAGGAAGTGAATGAATATGACAAAAAATTAAAAATATTTAATTTTGAACTGTTTTAAAATGTTTGGAAAATTAATGCAAACTTGACATTCTATAACATAGCTTCTTTTCTCGAAGGTGTTGCTCTACAGCCTGTTTAACCAAGGACTCTGAAAATAATTTATCAGTATATGTAAAAATCTTACACACAGGAGGTAGTATTGGTACACAGAAATTTCCTACTGGGTTGACCTGAAGTCTAGCCAGCCTGCTCTCTTTGATGGCACCCAAAGTTTGCAGAAGCTTGCAAAAAACCTGCAGTAAGCAGCCAGTTCTCCATCATGCTCACAAACATCACAAGACCAAGCTGCTGCTCTTGACCCAATTCCTCCCTGGTGCCAGAGGCACATGGAGGCGTTATCTCTGCATCCCTCCAGATCTCAGGGTCTGCTTATCTCTGTCCCTTTCACAGCAGTCACAAGGCAGGAGGAAACTCCTCTCCGTGCCCTCTTTTTCTGAGCGCGGGTCGGATGAAAACTTGGCTGAGTGCGGATGAGGGAACGTCCCCTCCAAGAGCGCGGTGCTTTTCCAGGTAATCTCTCCAAGGTGCAGGCATCAGCGCATTTCACACTCCGCTGCTGTCAGCGGTGCCCGCGATGCGCCGGGTGCGCACCGGGATGCAGGCAACGGCTCGCACGCGATGCCAGCATCGCCGGGGCTGCTCCGCTCCTGTCACACCTTCAAAGGACAGCCATGGGAAGCAGCTGCCCTCTACATCTGCCTGAGAAACAACTCAGGTGGGATTTTATCTCTCTTGGGCTGGAACAGCTCCGCACGGTGGAAAGCCGCTAATGATGGCGTGGCGCCGAGCTGAGGAAGGCGCTGCTTGTGCTGTATTTGTTGCTTGCTTATGCAATTGTAAGGAAGGGCGGCTGCAGCAGTGCCAAAAAGACCTGGAGTGCTCCTGACCTTTTGTTTTGCTTGCTGCAGTCTCTGGCATCTTCAGCAGCATGATGGCTCACGGCAACAGCAACCACTGAAGTACTTATTTGGGGTACAAATGAATAATAAACAGGAGCTGAATCAGGACCCCCTACATCAGCATTCTTACCCTAATGATGTCAAAATGCAACAGGCTACTCACAAATAAACCATGCAGAGATGAAAAAATAGAATTTTCCAAGTGGTTTATTGCAAATTCAGTTCAGGAATAAGTTCATCCCAAATGTTATTCTGGTAAATAAATGAAGTTGAACTAGATTTATGTTAGCTTTCACTGTTTCAGGACAAACTGCGAGCTTGGGAAAAGTGGGAAAATATACTGATTAAAGATCTATTTATTAATAGATCCAGATGGAATTTATTTCTAGTTTTCATTTAGACAAATACAATGAAATCAAAGTGAAAGAAAATTTACTGTCTTCTGCAGTGATGGGTGCTTCATTCTCTTTTTCTTTATAGCTGCTATCCCAATTCAACAGGTATTCTACCATGGCTGAGATGTGGTTATTGCAATAGGATGTGTTATTGGCATGGCCAGGAAATGGTTCACTTGAGGCAATTAGAACTGACATACAAGCCTTCATTATAATTACAAAACTGGGAGGGTTTTTGACCACACAGGCTTTTTTTCCAGTGCAGATATGGTGTGACCTGACCACAGACTCATCACACGTTCCCATTAAAAATCAACAAAAAACAAGTCAAAGGCATCAGTCTCCAAGCGAGAGGATAAAGACTAAACTGTCTTAACAGTTTCCTCCATGAAGAGCCATAAAGGCCCTAAAACAATCGCAACACAGCTGTTACAGGAAGTGGAAATCCCATCTCATGAAAAATAGTCACAGACCTTGTTGAGAAGACCTTTCTCCTCTGATGCTTTGAGGCACTTGATAAATAAAAAATAAAAATTTTTAAAAATTCAGATACTGAGAACTCCACCTCAAAATTACTTCCTTTAGGCTGAAAATCAAATATTTAATCATGTATGCAATGAGATTCTAAAACCACCGTGGGAGAGGACTGGCTAATTTTAGGATTAAGCTAAATTTTCTCCTGGATGTTTCACCAGATTATGAGAGACCTTTGTTCTAAAAAATACGCATCTCCCGTTCCCCTTCTGTGTTCAGGTGAGTGGGCTCAGGGTGGGCTCTGAGTGCATCTTGTAAAATCCTTATCCATCACAGGCCCAAAATACTCACATTAGGATGTTCCACTCTTTCCTATACACACTCAGAGAGAAAGATTAAAAGGACTGTGAAAAGTGATTTGCATCTCTTCCTGCAGAAAATATTGCAAAGAGACAAATGAGGACACAGCAGTGAAAGAAAAGCAACTACAAAGCTTTAGGTGAGGCAATCAGAGAGTATGAATCATCTGAGGAACTTTGCCGCTGCTTGTCAAGCAAATTATTTATCAAATTACATCTGCTGGTCTTTGACTGGTTCTAATAAATATCCCAAGCTTTAAAAAGCACAGTAGTAAACCAGCAAGATTAGATATCTTTGCATCTTGTGGTCTCATAAACACAATGAAGAAACTGAAAATTCTCGCAAATTGAAGATGCCACTGAGGAGACAAAGAATCAATTTTGATTAAACAACCTGAAATTTGTTTTAGTTCAAACTAAAAATAGATCAATGCTTTGACTTCATGGAGAAGGAGAGAAAAATAGCAGGCAATGCATTTCTTTCTCAAGTTGTCATTTCCCGTTCACCCTTCTAAACAAGTTCCACTCACCTCAGCTATCTTGAGGCTACTGCAGGCTTTTAAACCAAAGTCTTTGGCGGGTCTGCACCATATGGACACTGTATCCCCTTGGAAATTCTGGCTTACTTACAGCCAAATAGTAAAAATTCAGGCAATCCTGCTCATCCAGGCACCTTCTGCTACAACTTTAACACATGGGTCATATTGGTAGCGACATTTACATTGGGACACAGGGCAAAATTTTATCTGAAAATGGTTGCATCTGAGCCCCACCTGCTCGTGGACACAGCTGTGGTTTGCAATGCCACAAGATCCCCAACTTGATGAACCAAAAAGTGATTCTTGTGTCTGTGTTTACCGTGAAACCTTGCACTCATAGAACGGCAATGCTCAATACACACATAAAACTGCCAACACAACAATCAGTTCATCTGAACTTTGCAGGGTGCTGGTCTCCTGAAGCACTGGGATTGTCCAAAACCAGTCTGTCTAGGAAAGGCTACTTAAGCAAACAGCACCTCAGTTTTCTTCATGTATATATCTGCTCTCCTCCATTGACCAACATGACTAAAAAATGGGAAAAAAATATAAAGTCAGGTATGCAAATAATAACAGTAATATTAATGGTCCTGGACTTGGGTCTGGAACCAAGGCAAAGAACTAAAAATTAAATATTTTAAATGAAACAAAGTTCAATTTGTTCTTTCAATGCAATTAAAAGGCCATCCTCAATGCACAGCCTAGCACTATAGAGACCACTAAAACTTAGATCTTCCTAGAGATCTTACACTTCTTTTTTGTTTTTTTTTTTTTTTTTCCTGAGCCTTGAGAGAAGGTTTCCATATGCTACAGAGGACACACGCTTCCAGGTCCCAAATGAAGAAACGGAAAGGGTGAATTGTAGGACCACAAATTGCTACCAACACACAATCACAACTGACCACCCTGTTCCTTTTGTTTCGGCAGAAAACAACTGAGAATTCCAATTCCTCTGCTGCTTCTCTCTGTTCTTCCTGTTTCTGCTTCGCTGCCTCTGGTCATGGAGAGTTTCTTCCAGCAGGTTGACAAACACTATGGAACAAGCAGCACTTTAAATCACTGATGGTTCCTAAATCCCATTGAAATAAACACGGATCAATCACTGGCCCTCAGACAATCTCAGTCTGTGAGGTGTCTCCTTGCTCAGGCCCCCTTTTACTGCCCCCAGACTGCTCCTTGTGCACTCCACTGAAAGCCCACACAGCCACATGTGCTTGCTGTCACCAGGACAGAAACCACAGTGAACCCACAGGACAGAACACAAATCCAAAGGATCTGGAGACTACATCCTTACAGGGACAACAGACAGGTGAGTGTTTTAAGTGAGCAGGCTGAATGTTTCCTATATGTTCGTTGGTTTGACTGGGTTTTGGTTTTTTGGTTTTTTTTCATTCCACTCCTACATTTTACCATATTTAATCTGGAATCTCTCCTTATGTGAGAAGATGATGAAAGATTTTGCTGAAAACCAGGCCATCTGCAACCTATGTCACACTTTTGATAGTGTTTTAGGTCAAGAAACAACTTCCAAGTGAGCATATCCATTGAATCCATATTCAACGGTCACATCTGAAGTTTTTAACATGAAGATGTTTCAAGTCACCTTTAATTTCAATATTTTAAAATTACATATTGAAAGAAAAAATTTGGACCTTGCCTTTTAAATTCATTTCACAGGAAAAACAATCAAAACCAAACAACCATGATTTTGGTTTTACTTGGAAAATAAAATTCAGAAAATGCAGTATTTCCTACAAAACAGGATTTTAAAAGTCTACATAAAGCTTTTTCAATTCCTCACAATTATTTTGTAGGGGAAAGAACATAAATGTGAAGCTGAGAAAAAAAATTTCTCGTGGCATACATAGTAATTACCTAATGATCTGTAGAACAAAAAGGCACAAAGGCAATAGATGCTGGGTTATTATTTGCTGTATTAGACCAGGAGAATTCTAAACACTTGGAATATTTTTACTTTTGCATGATTTATCTTATGTGTTTCTTTGCCTTGCTTTGATCTCATCTTCAGACCACCAATCTTGAGCTCTGTTCAGTAAAGAGGGAAAATTGTGGGGATCTCTACCTGCAGATTTCAAAGCAGGCAGCTCCTAACTCTCACCAGGCTCTTGCTGGGCTGTTCAAATTAGAAATGGAAAAAGCAACAATATGCACTATTTCTGCTAGAATACACATGGGCCTAATACACTCTTTAGGTGTTATAAGAAAGCAGGAAATAGACTGACAGAATTTTATAGGGGGGAGTAATTTTTTTTTTAACAAGTAAGAATCTAAGACAGGAAGACAAAAATTATTCCAGCCTTCAAAAATTTGTCCTGATATTTCATCCTCAATCAATAAGAGGAAAGCAAACGGTGTCCAGATGCTAATACGGGTGTACCAGATCTTTATTAAAGAAAGCAGATCTCAATTTCTTTTCCTTTTACATGGCAGCTCCAATGTTTCAAAGGTTAATACGCTGAGAGCTGTCATATTTTATATGTTACTTTATTTAGTAAAGATAATTTCACAACCACTATACAAACACTACTGTAAGTAGTCAGAGCTGTATTCCAGCCACTGAAAAGCCTCCTCTGACTCTTGTACCAAGTTTATTCACTTCGTTTAAATAGAACCTAGTAGCCTCCAACAGAGACCTGAACTCATGTGAAATGCTTGTTCCAAACAGAGTTAATAAAGATTGAAAGAAAGCTTCTGCAGTTGTATTTTCATTTGTACAAATGCCTTTCCTCAGGAGCTGCGGGCCCATGCCAGGTGGCAGCAGCTCTCTTCTGGAACACAGGGCAAAGCTTGGTTATGACACTGAGAAAAGCAGCTCTGCCTTGTGCCCCGGGTTTGTGCTGTGATGGGATTTGCAGCTGCTAGAGGACCCCAGATGGAGAGCTTTCCATCCAGGCCACCTCCTGGATCACTGCTCCCCAGCCTCTGCAGCCCCTTGCCTCCCTGCTGTCTGGCTCAGGGAGCAGGAGACACCGCAGCACTCTTTATGTGCACACCAGCCCCTGCATACACAGTGAACCCAAGTACCCCTGACAGTGACTGACAGGGACAGAGAGCATTGAGGCCTGAGCTCAGGTGAACACCTCTGCTGGTCATGTGGAATTTGGCCTCACACCGTAGAAACCTTGGAGGCAGGTTACTGCAACTCTGTGAAATCAAATGGGCACAATCAAGTACCAAAAAAGCACAACAAGTGTGTCAAGCGCACCAAAGGCCAGCAGGCATACTGACGGATTTTTCCACCACAAACAGAAGCATTTTATTCTGTCTTAATGCAAGAGATTGTGGTATAAACCAGCATACGGAATGATAAAAAACTCCCTAAAAACAATTAAAAAAAAAAAAAAAAAAAGGCCAAGTATTGTTTATTTTCACACAGAGGCTGAGATATATGCCATTTAATCATAGGACTGTCCTTGCAGTTGGAGTTTTAGTGAGACTGTAGAGCAGGAGATGTGCTAGAAAAAAACAATGCTATGCATTACCTCAGGAACTGGACTACTCCAGCTAACACAAAATATATGTAAACTAACACTTAATAAGCTCTGAGCAATTATTTACATTTATTTAATTAAAAAAATGTGAATAGCCATATATTTAATTAAAACAAAACTTAAGGTCTCTTTTGCTAGTAGGTATCAAGTAAAATCAATAAACAACCTCAGTCATTTACAAGGCACTTTATGAAAGAAGGTCTACAATAAATATGCAGTTCTGATGGCCTTGCCATCAAAGACTGAAAAAAGCTTTTTCCATCCTCTTATTTACATTAAATGGACAAAAAGGGTTAGAAATAACCAACCTCCCTTTCTGTTTTTCTGTCACTTGCTCTCAAAGAACAACACCCCAAAGGTATTCTGAAAAATTAAAGGAGAAAGATATATAGATAAAAGTTTTGGTATTCTGTACAGAGAGGGGGGAAATTTACTGATTCAATTATTTTCCATCTCAACAACTGGGCATCCAGAAGTTGAAATGTATAAACGAATATAATTTATCCTACCCCATTTTTCCTGACTGTGTGTTCAGTGTGAAGTAGAACAAAAGTTGTCTCACAAAAGCAAACCAAAACAAACCAGAAGGTTTGCAGCAAACCCCTTCATAACGTGGCTTCTCCTAACATTAAGGGTGTCTGCAGCCAGACACAGCACTTGGGTGTGTCGATGTGGCGACAATAAATCACCCAGGGAGAGACTTCACCGGCAGCGCCTCATCCCCTCCTCTTTAGGCAGGGCCTCCGTGTTACATGTGGGAGCCAGCTGCAGATCACGGGGACCCCATGGAGAGAAGAAGCAAGCCCCAGAAAGCCCTTGCTGAGCTGCCATGGCCTGAGACAGCCTTCCAGAGCAGTCTGAAGGTGTCAGGAGGAAAACTGGGACTTGATCCTTTAGCTACCCAATAGAGGCCTCTGCAGTGGAATTGCCACCACTGGAAATTAAAAGAGTGCCCTGTGACACAGGCCAGCGTGCCTGCAGGGCTTTTTATCTAATGCAGGCTTTAAAGGTGGATTTCATCAGAACTAAAGCAAGACTACTTTTGCAGCCACAAGGGTAGAGAATGAGCCAGAGTAACACTGAGGGGCAAATGCTGTCTCCTTAAAGCTCCTGCGCTTCTCCAAAGAGCTGGCTCAGAAGGTAGAGGCTAAGAGCCCCTACAAATAAAGTTCTTCTGGGACAATTTTTCTGGGGAAGTGACCTGTGGTTTGGCTTTGTTAAAGCTTGGTAAAACATCTACATTCATACATCCCAATGAATTTCAGTGAACAGAAAGATTGACAGCCCTTGCTGGGGCAAGGTGCAGAGGCCAAAGACCACACTCCGGGACAACCTGTCCCAACCTTCCCAGAGCAACCTCCCACAAAACAGTAATGCATCTGGATGGACACACTTCAGCACCACATTAACAGAGATACTGACTGAACATAGATTTGAGCTCACTATTAGGCTGGTGAGAACTGCTTATTCATTTGGTATTGTGAGGAGTTCTTCGATTTTACAGCTAGGGTTTCACATTGGCTAAAAATTAATATTTATTTCCACTAAAGAAACAGCAATGGAAGAAGCTACCATTCTGAAAACATGGGCGAAACCTCTACTTTTCTCTGTTTATTGCCCATATTTAATTAACCAGAAGCATGCCTTTAAAACCAAGACATTTAATAGCTTAAGATGGCATAAATTTTATACTGCCTACATAATAGCCACGGTGACACTAAGAAATGAAAACTCCTTTGTGGAAGAAGCTACATTTGAACCCAAAGTTAATTGCAGTATTTTTCTCAAAGTGCAAATCAACACAAAACATTTTAGAAAAAGAGACATAAAAGGAGTCAATAACACATGCTGGTCAACCTTACATTAGTGTCAGCATACATTAATAATGGCATAACACAGGAACACTGAACACTGCTACTTTTAAAGAATGTATCATTTTCAAGCAAGCACAGCTGTCAATTCTTTTACTAGGAAACTGCATATTTATATACATTTCATTTTTTCAGTTGTGTGGGGTTTTTTGTTTGGTTGGTTGGTTAGTTAGGGTTTTTTTATTATCAGCTAAAATGCATGTAATATAGATTTGGAGAGTGAGAGGGAAATGAAAATAACCAATATTAGACATTTAGAAAGGAACCAGGGGTCAAAGCTCTCGTGTCACTTCCAAATGCCCTTAAAACTGCATTTGACAAGAAAATGCATTCAGCTTATTTTGTGCATAGCTTAGAATTCAGGGCAGCCCACAGCTCTCCCCCTTCCAAGTGTTTGGGAATGGTAAACAAATTGGCAGATAATTACATTCCGTCTCTTAGCAACCCTAAACGTCTTGCAATGATGTTATTGGCCTTTTTTTCTGATGCGTACTGGTAATGATATTATTTCCACAAATTTTAGACCCAGTCTGACAAACCCACTTCATACAGAACCTCCTGGATCAGAATACAGTTATTGGCAGCAAAGATCAGCTGTGAAAGCTACCATCTTGTTTGTAATCTCTTGGGAAGACAATTCACAATAAATATATACTGAGGACAAACAAATGACTAAGTAGGAAGAGGCTCGTCAAAATATTTTGTCACGAGCCTAAATAGCCTTTTCCACTGCCATAACTGCAAACACACAATACAGAAACCTGTGGTTTAAACACAAACCTTTAGACAGCAAAGTTTATTAGTTAAGTGAATTAATGAAATTTGAAATTTTAGAATAGAAGAGAGGTTCGGGCCAGTTTCTCAGGTAAAGAATTGATTGCAGTAATATTCTGAAAATGCAATCCCACTTGTAGGCATGAAGGAATTCTAAAAAGCCAGTTCATGAAAGGGGAAATATTGCTGCCACTCCTCCCCTTCTGCAGACACAGCACAACACAGCAGCAGCAGATTGCTGGGAGCGGTTGTCAAAATCTTCACTACATTTTAGTGGAGTGGAGAGGGCCTTTGTTCAGTGCCTTCCCTGGGCAGACAATCTCTAAGTTTCCTTTCCCTCTTCATAATATACCAGAACAGGTACTAACAACAAATAAAAGATGCTGAAAAATCAGTACTGCCATAAAATACAATAAAAACAGTAATCTAGAATACCTTGTTCTGCCAAAAGAGTTTTTGTTACACGTTCCCTTACACGTCTCCTCATTTAAAGGCTGATTTTGTATTAAAATCTGTGTACAATTACTGGCAGAGATGCATGATACGCACTTTGTCACTGTGTCCCTATAACACAGATAATATTTCTTTGTTTAGTGGTTGATTTAGGTACAAGTGCCTCTCTAAATTAATTTCCAAAGTGAGTTATTGTTCCCTTACCATAGATCTTCCTCAAAATGGTAACTAAACAATAAACTCATTTGAAACAGAAGGAACTAGAAGTCTCTCACTGGATAGTGTTAATTATCAGTATTTGCACCTTGACTGATTACTCGGGAAATGAAGATGAAAATCTGACAACCTGGAACTGGACACTGAAAATAGATTTTCCTCGAGTTCAAAAGCAACACCATAAATCACAGAAATTAACTTCAGCACATGGACTTAAGAGCTGGTCTCTCTATAATGTTTGATAAATTGCATCTGCATAGCAGACAGGAGCCTAAATAACTTCAAGGGGTTTTGGCAATAACTAATTAAGACAAATGCAGTATTTCACAGTGTTTTGTTGCTGTGTAGTGTTCTCCATTTTAGTCAGGCACCTGGTAGTGTAGCTGGGCTCACACAAAATTCTTGACACAAAATCCTCTTGTTTCCAACTAGATGAGAAAGAAAACCACATCACTTCAGTCAGGCATCTGACAGAGGAGAGGCAAAGAGAAGGGGAAAGTGATTCCTTTCCATTGTTTTAGTAAAGATCAGTTTTTCAGGAGCTCCTTTCCAAGTACAGACTGTGCTAGTGGGCGGCTGAGCTGACCCTGACAGCAGCATATGCTGCATCTGCCCTATAGCAAAGGAATCAGGGCAGCCCAGCACCACACCCAACACCAACAACTGCTGCTGTTCCCTTTGTGCACACTAAGGTGCAGGCAGACACTCATGCAACTCCAGCCCCACCTCCCAACTTCTCCTTCCACAGCACCACTCATTCCTGTGAGACTGCAGCCCTCCAGATTTCCTAATCAAACATCACACATAACTCCTTTTAAACAAGCTAAGTTAGGGGAAACTCGTATCAGACCACATTTTGCTGGGTAAGGAGCTGGAGGTCATTGTCATCATAATCAATCATCATCATCAGGTCTAAGAGGAAGTATGTAAAGGAGCCAAGGTCTTTTTGGAATTCTTTGTTGATAATGGAATGAACCAGGGTTGGTTCTGATGTGGTTTTTTGTTTTGTTTTGTTTTCTTTTTTTTTCTTTCTTTTTTCTGTCCTCATTCACTCTTCTGAAATCTAGTAGAATCTAGGAAGTGAGAGCAAAAAATGTTTCCAGAAAAACAATATATTCAGTATAGTCCACTCAACTGCAAAAAGCTCCTTAATATCTAATTTTAAAAAATCATAATTAAAACCCCCACTACTTTATCTTTACAGATAAGATTTTTTTTTTTTTTCCAAATGAAAGCGACACAGAAGGGGAAAAAAGCTATGAGCAAAGCCTTTTCAACCTTCATCCATTTTTTAAAATGCTCAAAACATTATCTAAGAAGAGAAGAAGGAACGCAGGCAAGATGACGCTGGTGAAAGCCTCGATGCTCAAAGCCGGTTTCCCTTTAAGGAGCTGCCTGGGCTGGAGCAGTCACATGGGCACTGGTGTGTGTGGGTCTGTGCTCAATAAGCCATGAAGCTCTTTGGCTGAACCAGTGCTGTCATGTGAGCCACGGGTTGCCATGGCAAGAACATATGCGGCTCCCGATCCGCTCCAGCACTGACGCAGCGCAATTCACATTAGCAACGCACAAATATGATTTCCCAGGGAAAAGGAAAAAAAAAACCCTGCACTTCTCTTTGCCTAACAGTTTGGCTATAAAGCTGAAACAATTAAAATTATCTCTGAAATGGTATTTATGATAAACTGCTGAAAAATCTTCTAATCTCAGAACAATAGCCATGTAACAAACACTAGCAGTTCAATCTTCGATAGCAGCTGCATTTTGGCATAAGCAGTACATGAATTTCAGAATATTTTTCCATTTAACTACCAAGAATATTGAATTTCTTCTTCAGCCTTTTAATCACTTACAACTGGAAGGGAGATGAACAGGAGATGGCTGTGAAATAAAAATCATGTCAAACCAACCCTAAAATTCACTCATCTTTAATTCCTAACAGGGTAATCCACAGGCTGACATTCATTGCAGGAAATTTCTTGAAAGGTGTTCCTGACACTGAGGTAGTATTTTACCATCAGAGTCCTAACATCTGGTACCAAAATTAAGCAGTTTTCTAATACAGCCGGCTAATGAAGACCTGTGTCATATGGGCTGCCATTCCTAACTTGGTGATGGAATGCAGCTGGGGCTACTTGTAACCCAAAGGCTTTTATTGAGGGGATTCTGCTTCTGTAGGGGCAGCCATGGGACAGTTTTACCAGATTGAGGTCAATTCCAACAAGGCACGTTGTTCTTGCACTTTCAGGAACCTCACTGTGATGGCAGGATCTAACACAAAATGTTCAGAGACCTCTGGCATACCATAGCCTTCAGTACACATACAGGGGATATGCCTGTGTGCTACTGCTTTCAGGGAAAAGATATTCCAGTCCCGAAATAATCTCAGATAGGGACTTTACAATAATTTATAAGGAGTCTAACCATAAAAAGTGAGTGCCCAAGCATCTGAACAATTATGTAAAAGCAAGACAGACCTCAAAGTAATTGAAATTTTTAATAAAGGTCAGTCCTTTGTCTCCATGTTTGTAGAAGTGCCTGAAAAGGGATAACTTATATTGAAAAAGACAATGAATTCTCTCAGTATTTCCTTCCCACCTGAAAACCAAATAAAAATTCAATTTTAGTTAAAGCCAAATAGATTCCCTATACCTCTACATGGCCTTCCTAACTCTGCCCATCACTTATAGGGGGCTGCTCTCAAACCTCACCATTCAGCCTATAATTGCTACCAACTCAGGGCATGTGGAAGTGCAGAGCCCTCTCAGCAAAGAAACATCATGATGTTGTCTTTGTTCTTTCCCCTCATTAAAAGATATTCTATTGGGACTTCATGGGTTAATTTCAGATCCTTCTCTTCTTTAACCTTATGCTTTTTACTGCACTCCAACACATCTAACTTTCAGCACATACTATAGGTTTTTCTCCAAAAACAATAAAAGGGAAAATCTCCATTGCAAATCACTTGCTGGTTTAAAGGAATCAGAATACTAAAGCACAAAGTGATGCTCCAGGATTTCCTTTCCATTACAGTGAGCAGAATTTAGCATTGATTGCTATTATTTTTAATGGGATGTCCAAAATATTGAAGACCTACATCAGTACTGATCCAATCAAGATACTTCTCCCACAACAAAATTGCATAACACACTATATGAATTTTACTGAAACGACACCTTGAATCTCTCTGCCTAAGAATGAATAATATCAAAATCTAACCCCTAAAATATTTGAGGCAGTCTCAGGATGTAAATGATTTTGTTGTGCTACTGAGTTTTGTTAATGACAAAATTGTTGATATCTCACTCAAATTCATCTCATCACCAAAAATTAGAAAAATGAGATCACCAGTCAGGCTGCTACTAATGTGATTTTGGTGTTAGCAGACTAATTTTTTAATTAGCCTCTCTAGGTTTACTTATTCAGACATGCCTATTGTGGATGGCTGCAGGATTATCTCATGTCAGAGTCACAAAACTGAGCATAGGAGAAATAACTTCTCACACTCCTCAATACCTCTCTTTCAGCCCTGAGCATTCTGCAAACAGTAGGAATTTGCTACCCTATAGCTGCACACAGAGAAGCAAAACAAACTCTGTGTTTAATTGTAGAAGATTATTCTCTAGATGGGCTGTATTTTTAAACAATCTCTTTTTGCAGTACTAAAGGACTCAGCAGTTTCCTTTTGTCTTTAAAGATTCAATTAAAAGTATGTTCCCGAAATTAAATTACAGCATGAAATTAGCTAAGGGTATGAAATACGGCATTTGCCCTGGCATTCAGGGGAAGGCTGTTCAAAGCAATTCACTTAATGGCTCCAACATGTGATCTCAACTTAATAACTAAAGTGCCCTCAGCTCACAGAGGATCTACTGGTGAGATATGCCCTGTATAATCCACCAAAAAGAGAAATGGATTAAACCCAGGTAAATCTTATTAATTTATGGAAAACCCTGCAGTTACTCTCATTTTTGATCTTTTAAAATGTTACCATTTTGTCAAGAAAAACTCTTGTTGGCAGGAATATTTCTGTGGGTTTTAGCTGGTTTTGGCCTTCTCAATCTCGATACATTCCAGAAGCATCTGCCGAGGTCCATTGGAAGTGTTTGCTCCTCTGCAGCTTTCAGAGAGAACTGGTGGATGTAATTCATCACAACCACTGGGGACACACTTGAGTTTATTCTGTGCTGCACTAATACAGGGAAGGAAATGAGCAGTCCCTTAACTCCTCAGCTGCCCCTTTACTCACCCGTTGGGTACAATTCCAGCTCGTGCTGTGAGCTGTCTGCTCTGCGTGCGCTGGGTTCATGCTTCAGAGGAATCTAATTTCCATATGGGGTCCTTGGGTGCTGTGCAATGAAAAGGGGAATGAAAACCACCTTCTGTGGGACCAGAGCAGCTCCCTGTGCTCATTCCCAGGCTTCTGGCAGTTCATGGGGGGCTGTGGCCCCTGCCCCAGCCCAGCAGGTCTCTCCCAAGGGCTGAGCTGGGCTCACCTGCTGGCTCTGCTCTTCCTCAAGGAAGGCCCCGTGCTCAGAACACACCACACAAAGGCCTTTTTTCAGTTGGTTGGTGTGATTTATTTCTGTATATATATTTATCTGACTTTGCTTAAGATTACAACTTAAATTAAAGTAGAAAACCAGAAGGAAAAATAAAAGCATTCTCAAATTAACTATAAAACCCACAGCTAATAATGTCTCTGCAATCTCTTTCTTCTTTAATCTCTCCCTGCTCCTATTTTAATCCAATCACACAAAAATCTAATCACTGCACATACATATTCCTCTTTTCATACAAATTTTTAGCCACTGATGCATCATAACTTGACAACAGGATGCCCTTCACCTGCTGCCTCTGTTACAGAAGTGGTATGACATTCTCTTTTTTCAGAGGCCAAGATCAGACTCTACTTTAGGCTAAGAAAATAAACATCCCAATTAAGTAATCAAGTATTATACTATGTTTCCCTGTGAAAAAATTATAAATAAATAAATAAATAAATAGAAGAATGCATAGCCTGTCAGGAGGGTGCTGAGGAGAACATGCAAAGGGCACAGATGCCTGCCAGCTGGATGGGGCTTAAAGCAATCTTTATTAATATTAAATCCAGCCAAATGCAGCTGTGATTCATGGCCCTGAAAAGAGCAATGAACTGAGCTATTTTGCTCAAAGAAAACATTTGTTTTTCTTCAACTTTATGAACAGTTATTGTTAAACTATGGATTTTCCTGAAGGTACAGAAAGATTCACTCTTCCTATTCTAATGCTGGCACAAAGCATCCGTTCTCAGACTGGGGCTGTGTGTTCCCAATGTCTAGGAAAATGGCTAGCTGCAATTTTGCTGCAATGGGGAGTGAGACTTCTTTCTACATGCTTCTTGTACATGTATCTGTCCTCCAGGTTGCAACACCAAATTTGGATCACAGGCAATAACAAAATCTGTCAGGGGTCAATGAACTTCAGCATGGAGCAGTTTTTGGTTACTGGAAAACTTGGGCCAGAACAGATCAATGTTTTTCATTTGCATGTGAATTGTGCTGAATGTATTTCTCTATTAATAAAGTCCATCCTAAAACAGTTATACAAAGCTTCATCTAGACATGCTTGAGAATAGTCTTCCTTATTTTTTATCCAGCCTTCATAACAAAAAAATTAATTAAATTCTACTCTACTCTTTGCAATTTTGTAACATACTTGAAGACATTTTCCAAACAAATGCAAACATCTGACTGCAAATAATGGCATCACCAGAACTCTACAGGATCATGCAAAAAATCTCTATTTCCACAGCTCTACATGCATTTCTCTTGCTAAGAAGGCTTTTGGGTTTGAAGAAACGCAGGATAATTTTAACCACATCCTTTAGTTGAAGAGCAATCAAAAGATAGTGAGAGAAGAGACTGGAAATAGAAGTGGAGTGGGAACAAATGGCTACAAACTGTCCATTAAGATCCACGAGCATCTCTCAGCAGTAGTGTGCCAAGGGCTGTGTCCCGGAGGTACAACACACACCCGGGAGGACTCAGTGTGCCCAGGCAGCTCCAGCCTCCAGGCTGATGGGAACACAGGCCCAGATGGAATTGGAGCAAGGCCAGCAGTCCTGTGAGTACCAATAGCTTTGAGACACTTCCACTGGGTTTTAACAAGAATAGGGGTCTGGAACCCCTTTAGAAGCCTTCTGGGCTCTGTATGACCCCACACTCCTAATGCGCTCCTAAATAGAGCAAATGAATCCCAAGAGAAAAAAATGCACCCACCTACACAGTGGATCAGTATAGGTCTGAGCAGTTTGTGGAACAATGAAGGGAAAGAGACCATGTGAAGACCCTGAGAAGAAGTAAAGGTTGTAGACAGAAGCCCTAAAATGGAAGAGTTTTTGAAAATAATATCAAGATTTAGATAGCAAACTGATAATAATTTCTGCTTTATTTCCTTGGTCTTTTGGATTGCGTGGCTGGATATCAACCTCTGTGGTAAATTTTAAATTACATTAATGAAATGACTGTTCTAAAATAAAACTTCTCTGAATAACAGCAATATAAAATAATTTACATTGTGTCTGTTGTTTATTTTGTGTGGCAATAATACAGACAGCCATATGGATATGAGCATTTGGAAGGCAGGATTTGTTGGCTAAATCATCACATCTGTTTACTTCTAAAAGCAACAAAAATACATTTGGAGGTCACTGACTGCACAACCATTTCACTTTTAGTGAAAAAAAATTATCAATGCAACTCTTTCTACATTGAACCAATTACAAAACACACTGCAGGATATTTTCATGAGAAAAAGGTTTTGAAATAATAGAAAAATATTAGTCTCTATCCCACCTCATGAGCCACTTCCACCATAACAGTGGTATCAGAGCGATAACTTAATCTAGGATGAAATAAGCATGCAACATGTCCAGGAGGAAGATAAAGAAAACAACAGTGCCCCAGTTAATCTTCCTCATAGCAGAAACCATTTGATCAAAGGAGCGCGTACCACTGACCCCAAAAGACACATTCACCAAGTGAACTCAGATTTGAATTAAAAACATAAACAAACAGAAAAGCCCCCAAACAAACAAACCCAAACAACAACAACAACAACAACAACCCAAAAAGACCCCAAACAAAACAAAAAAACACACCACAACCACAACAACAACCAAAAACCCTCCACAACTTATGTCAACACACCGAGCCAAAAACAATGGGGTAACTAGTCATAATGTATAATATTTCAATAATGTGTTTACAGGTATTTCAACTGAGGCTCTCACCATGACCCATAATATTTAATGCAATTCCTTCACCATTTTTTTGAGGTCAGGCTATAAGCATACTGTAATCTAGCAAGCATAATTATTCCTGCAAATTTAGAAATGCACAGTTTACTGCACAGAATTTCAACTACAGACAGATGTTCAGAAAAAAAAAGAAATAGTACTTTAAACATTCTTTCACCTAAAGTACTGTTCTGATTTCAAGACAATTATAAAAATTAGGTTAATAAAAAAATTATTTTAGGTTAATTTTCACTCTGGTAGAAATATTTTGGTAGAAACTCTTCAGCTTGTCCATATAGTCTAAGATTACACACATTTTCTCAGCTGAACAGAGCTTTTTGCAGTGAATAATCTCATGCATAGAAATGTTTTTATATTTTCTTACTGTCACCCACGCTTGATAACAACTTTTAGCTGAAGGACACATCATTTAGGTCTTGTTCATGAAAGAAATTAAGGATAGGAATGACAGAAAACTACAGAAAGATAATACCTGAATTCAATTATTTCCACGACCATTTTAAAAAAGAGAAAAAGGTGAGAGAAAAATGTGATCTTACTTTTGCTGATGGGTTAGTCTTCAGTATTTGGTTTGCCAAAGAAAGGAGAGGTTATGACAGCTGTTCATTACAATTCCTTCTTTACTACAAGAGCTTAAATCTGCCACTGGCTGGCTGGCCCATTTCTGCTAGCTTTAGCACACAGCAGTGCTCCTAAAAGCTCCTCCTCTTGACAGCATCTGTCTGGATACAAGCACAACAAGGCTTTCCATAGAGCCATTTAGGTCCTGGGAATAGGCTACAAGTAAGGGAAACCATTAGAAGTAAATATTTTGATGACTAAGTCCTGAATTTGGCAGGCAGAAATTCATGCCCACTGTCACCACCAGCTTTACAGTAGAGTAGTCACATCTTCACAGTGTTACAAGTGAAAATGATGACTTCCCTGACAGAAAGAGTAACTTGAATTATGCATACAAAATAGAACCCAGACCTCTGAAAGCATGCACTCTTTAAAAGTTTAATTTTGATTAATGCAACATGTCTGAGCCTTCAGAAGAAGAGGGTTCATGATTTGTTTCTTAACAAGGTTTTATATTTGCGCAATTAAAAAGGGAAAATATTGGTGAAGTGTCCACACAAAACCATAATAAAGTATCTAAATATGTGCATTTCAGTTATGGTTGAGTCAAAAAGCAGTTGCTCATTCTAACAGATGCCCTATATAAACTCCAACTACTCACCTTTTTCCTGGCACCTACAATAGCTGAGGCAAATCTACCTTCTGTTCCTAGAAATGCTGCCTACAGCTGATGCTGTATCATGGCAAATGTACATCTCATGGTATTGCCAATGAAAATAATATTGCTCCATAGTTTTATTTGCAATTTATAGTCTCTGTGGGCAATATGCCAGTACCTCCTCTTAATCTGGACACAGCTCGCTGAATAGACAATGATCATGTAATGAAACCAGAAGAATAAAAGACTGAAGAAAAAAACGTCTATACATTAGGTCCTATATACATATGTATTTATTGTGTCTTACTCTCAGCTACTAATCAGCACATTAACCTTATTTTCTCTGCATGAGTGCTAAGTACCATACTAAAATTAGGTCAGAAATTCAGATCAGATCAGCTGACTCAGCCCAGCAAGATTAGACAAAGACTAGTTGCTGCTTTTTTTTTTTCCCAATCCAATACGCTGTGTTTATCTCCCGCAATGTACAATGGATCCATACATTTTTTCCCCACAATTAACCTATCAGAAGCAGACACCATGAGACAGCAGTGACACTGAAGGTACATCAGTGCTGCTGAAGAAACACAGCCCAATGTATCCTTTGGAAAGAAAAACCTACAATCAATCTTCTTTTTTTTTTTTTTAGGTCATTTTTCAGATCTTGTTTCCAAACTGCTCAGACTAATGCATTTCAATGAACTTAAGTCATTCAGCATAGTTATGAGACGATTTAGGTAAATAACAGCTGCTTCTAAATAGTGTTGTATGTGAATACTACCAATTTATTAGACAATATATTACTCATTATTATGTTGTTAATATACACAACAAACCTTCTTCTAATACAGACCATCTGAACACTGAAATTGAAAAGCTTCTAAATAATTCATTAATTGGGCTAGCAGGTAATTCTCTGTAGGTGTCAAAGGCGTCTGGCTGCTTTATTTTGGTTCTCACATGCAAAAGAAGAGTGTTTGTGAGAACCCCCTCTCCTCCTCAAAAATCTACCTGCTGTTAATCACAGGGGATGACTCCCTTGTTGCTAAGGAGATTGCTTTCAGCTATACTGGGAGTCTCCAGACTGGTGGCAGCTACCACTGCACATGTGCACCACTTGCTATCTAGGCCACGCTCTCAGGAATTAGGGACAATATAAATACCCACCAAGATAAGGTAAAGACATAAAGAATATAGCACAGAACAAGGAAGAAATCCATGATCCTACTTTACCCTTTCCTGACTGCTGCATTTCAATAGACAACATGGTCTCAGATGAATCTCTGGAGGTTACTAGAGGGAGACAACTCAATTGCAATCAGCCTAAGTGATTTCAGGCATGGTGGTTCCTTTAGTCAAATCAGGTATTTTCCCTTGGTCTGCCATTGCTTTTAGTTTTTCCTACCAAAGGCTGATGCCAAGTATCTTTTTTTTACCTCTCCAAGTTTGCATGGGAGAAAGTAAAAAAGACTTAAAAGAGAGTGTCTTTCAAGGTTTCTTGAGGTGTTTTCCTACTTTGTTTCCTCAGGCAGATATTGTTCCCCCCCTCAGTGTTATTGAGATAAGCCAAGTGGGGGGGATCAGAGGGGATCCCTGCAAATATTTTTCCCACAGAAGAGCACTGTATTGAGGAAAAGTTGGTATCTCCAAACCACATACAAATACATGACCTTCCCCCAATAAGCCCATTGTGCTTCCTGTCTTCTGGCTCTGTGACTGAGGATAAATACTCTCTTTTCATTGATCTCAGTTGAGTGTGGGCAAAAATTTCATTGTTTGGCTCAGCTCTAAATGGTCTGTACTTATCCAGAGCTCTTCATCAAATCACTTTGCCAGGATCAATGAACAAAACCACACAAACCAACCACAGTGTAGGAAATACTGTCACTACTATTCAAAGGAGGAAGAAAAGCTTGGCTAGAGGACTATAAAGAACCAGGTAGGTCCACAAGTTATTCTCTCATATCCCAAGAAACCTACTCATAACAAAATCTGTAACCTTTATGGTCACAAATATAAAAGCACATGCAAGCAGGTTAGCCAGAGTACAGCCTATTTAGCTGTATTCACCTTAATTTCACATTATTCTTATCACTCCAATGAAGTTACTGACTATCCAAATGGTTCCACTTCCTGGAACATAAAGCAGCCATATTTTTGGCTATAATTCCTTCATCTCCATCCTCTCTCAAACAGCGTGTGCTGCTCTTTTCCTTTTAATGTTCCATCAAAATTATCAGACTACTGAGGCGTTGCTCAAATGCTCACAGCACAGCATGTCTGTTATACCTGGATGTACAGTACCCAAGACATGGCATAAAATTTAATCACTTAAACTGAAATATGGAAGATTCATGCTGGGGAAAAAAATTCAAAGGACCTCCTATCAGTTTATGCTCAAGCCATCCATTTGCATATAAAAGTTAAGGATTTGGATGGAGGATTTACCTGTATTACAGAATTTTACCTTCATCTCAAGAGAAAACAATTTTTTTTTTTAATTGGCAAAGGTGTATGTAATAAATATTTATATCTATTCCATTCAACCTTCTTTTCCTCTCCAAGAGGCTGCAGAGATTTCATTGATATCCATTGGCACAAGAGGCCAGGTCATGCAAGTGCTCCTCTCATTAACTGTCAATTAAAATCAATGGAATTGTTCAAGAAGAGCCATTATAGGGTTCTGCCCATCAGGGGCTTGATCCGTTTTCCTGCAAGTGATTGCAATATTGTTACTGACTCCAGAGATCACAGAATTGAAGGGAAAATGTAAATAATAGACACTTTTTTAAAAAAAACAAAAAAACCTCAGACACCAGTTAGAAAGCTTTGAAAATTTACCAGACTTAAAACACCAGCTAAATAAGTCTACTTTGACCTGTGAGACTGTCCCTGTCTTGCTCACACACATTCTTGCACTAAGTACAAACTGTTCATCTAAAAGCACTAAGAGGATGACAACCCATTTGTCACTAGATCTACATCTCCTATTCCAAAAATGCAAACTTTTTGTTACAACTCACACCTGCTCAAGATGCCACGTATGTTCAAACTATGTCTACACAATGTAAGCCACATTAAGTGTTAGAGGCCTGACAGAGGCCAGAGGTCTGTACTGCTTTTGCCAGCAAGCTGCTTAGAAGTCAACCGCTCTACAACTATTTACCACATCTGAATCCCCTGGTTTTCATTCACTCTGCCAGACCACTCATCTTTTTATCAAAATATTTACCGTTTTATTGCTTCTTCTTGTTTTCTGCGTTTTTCACTCTTTTCTTTCAAGTAAGCCAGGTTTGTTTCATTCCTCATGCGATCATTCTCTCGAGCAATGTCTGATGCATTCTGTATAACCAAGCCATCATAGGCCTTCATCCCCATATCTTCAATATACTGGAGAAAAGCGCCCAAAGTGACCTCCTCCTGATTAGAACTCATCATCTTGCAGGAGATAATGAACAAAGGAAAGCAACGTTTCCTGTAGGTTGAAAAATACGTAATACCTTAATCAGTAGGAAAATAGTTTATGGTTTATAACAGCAAGATCATGTCAGTTGTAATTAACATCTCTGTAAGAGACAATTTTTCAAGCTTTCCCATTTAAAGGATAAAAAACAAAGCAATTCAGAACACAGAACAACATTCCTCCAGACAAGAGGAGACAAAACCAAGAGTCTCTTCTTCCAGGCAACACAGATCCATACAATTACATTGTTTAAATCCCAAAAACACTTCCTCCCAACCCTTCCCATTTCCTAATACCCATCCGTTGCATAAACACTGCCATTCTGAATCTCAGTTTGAACTGAACTGAGAAAGATCCCGTCACAGGACGACAGGTCCCTTTTACAGTTCAGATGAGGCTGCACCAGAGCAGATTAACAGAAGAAATTTCTATTCTGACTACCAGAAAAAGTTCCTATTCTGCAGGATATTCTAAAGTTCAGGTGAAAAGTATTGTTCCATTTTTTGAAACAAAAAACTTAGAAGCTTTTTTCAGGTTCAAAATTTAGAAAGAAATATTGTGAAATATTTTCCTATATTTCTTAGTAATGTCATATGAGCCTATAAGCCCTGGTCATCTGTTGCCCAATATCTTGTTAGCTTGAAGCTCCAAGAATGGACAAGGATGCCCAGCTAAGCTGGGATCTTCAGAACAGACCCTTGAAGTCTCCAAGGATCTGTATTCCAGAAGTATAACAGGCACTGGAGTTTACAGCGCATCCAGCTAAGCACCTTGGAGCAGACAAACTTAGACCCCTGAGTCTTTCCTAGGTCTGTTGTTGGCAGCCTGAAAACTCTACAAAAGGGCCCCAAAAGGTTTTCCATTCATCAACAGAACTCCTGATGTATAGACACATCAGTACCATGTACTATCAGTACTATCAGTACAAATACTACAGGAGACTAAAGGCAAGGTAGAATTTCAAGAGATAGACTGTCTCTCTCTAAAGTCTGTGCTGGATAGGACTAGATTAATCACTCATTAAATAATGAAAGTTTTTAAAAAATAGGACTGTCCCATCTTTTTAAAAATACCGATTATTGTAAGGTCCAGAAGCATTACAAGCTTGAGTGGCATTACCTGTGCACAGCCCCATGAGGGGCCCTCATCCCACAGGCAGGGACTTGGTGCAGGAGTCACTGAGTGATTTGCTGGCAGACCTGGTAGCTGAACTCAGCTCTCTAAGGCACGTTTGCTTATTCACTGCTACAGCATTCCTCCCTTCCCTGAAGAAGGATGGCGTGGCTTCTCGGAATCAGCTTCAGAACATGCCAACACTACAGCTAGAAAGGATCTTATTGAATAGACAGTAAGAATCCTGTCTGCACACAGATTTTAGGGGCAGGGTTCCTGTGGCATCAGCAACAAAATTCTTTCCCCTATTTCCTAGTATAATGTTATATTTCTAACATTTATTACATAGCTGGAGAAGTAAAATTCTGATCTAGGCTGGCACAGGTTAGAAATAAATAAATGAATTAAAATGCTCTTAAGGATTCTAGAAATCCACTCTGGCCCTTCAGATCTGGGCCCTGATTCTGAAAATGCAAGGGATGAAAAGAGTAGAGAAATATATTTCTGCCCATGAATGTTTTTCCCCCGTTTTGATTGGGGGAACTTTTGAAGTGACAATGGTAACAAGCAGCTAGTTTCAGGCACTAAATACGTTAAAAGCACACTGATAATTTCCCCTTTTTCTCTCATGTCTGCATATCAAAATTTCTGTACAATGGTAACACAACCGTTAAAATCATGAAGACTCAGAGGATGCAAAGGGTCTTCTCCTATTACCTCTTCTGCCTTCCAACCTATCAGCTAAGCCTGAACATGAACATAAGGCTGATGTTGAGGGTCACTGTAGTGACCTTTAAGCATTTTCAAGCATGGGTATAAGCATCTCCCACTAATCCCTGCAGGGTAAAACCAGAGAAGGAAGTCTTAGTGGAGCCCAATGTGCCTGCATGCCATTTCACACAGCTCTGAAACTGGAGCTCGCTACAACTCTGCTGGGCTGGAATGTGCATTCAGCCACTCTGTATGTTCACCATAAGTAGCACACTGCACAGGAGGATGTTGGAAAGCTGACAGTGAACTGAACAGACTCTATAAATGCTATGATTCTTCAGCAGACATCATTTTAGACTAATTCCTGACCTTGTTGATTAAAAAAAGGTCAGATATCAAAGCCCCTTCCTGAGTCTCTCTCTCTACAGCATGAAAGCTACAAGATTAAAACCAATGTTAACAGCACAGACAGCTCTAACTCCCCTTTCTCTGAACTCCTCAAATGATTTCTGCTTTTTGATGGTTGAAGTCTGGGCCATTTCCACAGCAGATGCTTATTTTATTGTGTATTCCATTTTGGACTTCTAGCAAAACCTTATTTCTGCATATGTTGAATTAAATTGAAATAAACCTGCACAACAGAGAAATCTCACCCTAGTGGCTTGAATGGCAGTATTGCCATTGATTTCTTCAGTGACCAGGGTTTACTCCTGAAATATAATAGGAAAGTTTATACTGAAGATAACTTCAACAGTGTTTCAATAAATGTAGTTCTCATTAATTCTTCCCCAAGACACATGATATGTTTTACATTGCCTTTTGTGACTATACTACATTTCTTCCCCTCAGTTTTTCCTTTCTCTTTGGAGGTCAGAAATGAGCTGAAAATTAAGGATATGCTGAATCTCCTTGTATTATGAATGTATTATTTATTTTTTGAACAGGAGGATGAAGATATTTCAGTGTCAAAAAAAAAAAAAAAAAAAAAAAAAAAAAAAAAAAAAGAAAAAAAAAAAGCCCTTATTCTGCTTCATGAACTGAGGAGAGACTTTATATTCTGTTTTTCCACTGATGTTTTTTATTATTAAACTCATGTAAAAACTTACTATTTACTAAATAGATCAAGACCTATTCTTTGTCCTAACGGGCCCAATCCCACAACAGTACTGAGCAACTGCAGCTACTGAACTCCTCCTCTAAGTGTTGATCCTTTGCATGCTTGTGACACTAAATTCAGTTTGGGGTACTCCTGGGGGTAGCTGGGAACACATAGATATTTCAGAACCTTGAACCTGCTCTTATGGCACTGAATCCAAAAAGCCTCTGTGCAAACAGCAAGCATTTTCTCATTTGAACCCCTTGTACCTCCCGTGTATGTGGTATTTTACAGTCTCACTACATTTACTAATAGTGTACAGTTGTGCATGCTATACTTAAACAGGGATTAAAAATGCAAATGGCAGGTGCAAAAAGCTTAATTAGTTACTGTAAACATTTTTACAGTCTTAGTATTCCTTGTGCAGCACACTATGACCAATTTTACTTACAGCTATTAATGTCACTTCAGAGACTACATTACCTTAGTAAATGTGCTCAATAGCTGCAACAGGCTGCAATCAACACATGCAGCCCCTGGAGTCCAATACAAGTGCCTGCCTGTCCCCCTCCTTGGAAAAAAGCTGGACAGCACTGATCAGCTTTTGAAAGGTTCTGATGACTAGCAAAATCAGGCAATGAGCAACTCCTAGCCATTTGCCAGGACAGATGCAGGCACTGGCAAGGGCTCTGTCTGAGAACATTCAGATTTGATAAAACTGTGTAAATGCAAATTGCTAAATAAGTCATGTAAGGTGAGGCCCCATGATTGCGGTATCCCTAAAATGCACACTGTGGTCAGGGATTTTGTTAGCCAGTAACAAGGACTATACAGAGTCACCTATGTATTCATAATCAAGTTGCTTTCAGTGCATTTTGTTTTCTGAAATCAAGCAGTTCTGGAAAATTATAACTGGGAGTTGCACCACTTGAGAAATTCTTTAGACACTCCTTTCTTTTCCCCTCCTCATTGTGAAGGAACAAAAGGAGGCAGCAGGGCAGAGGAAAAGCCTTGGAGTTTAGCTATTGAAGCCAACATACTGAGAAGTCAACAAAAATTGTTTGGAGGAACTTGATTCTGAGTGCTCACTGAACAAGAACATTGAAAATCTGAGCACAAGGACACAAAGGAGTTCTCCATCATGTACACTTCTTAAAGACTAACACTGTGTGAAACCTCACCGAGAAAAAGCCACAATCACACCCATCCTGCTCACTGACACCTGCCCCTTCAGGTACCCCCAGGTCAGTGGGACCCTGGCAGAGGAGCACAGAGAGTCTCACACTGGCATGGCTCATGCATTCAGTTGTCAGCATGGGAGGAATAAAGCAAATAAGATTTTTTTTTTTTTTTTTTTTCCCTTGCCAATGCATCTGGTTTACTGGCAAGGGCAAGCAGTCCCCTTCCCGGTTTGCTGAGAAATATTTACATAACTAAATTCAAGATCATTGTATTGATTCAGATACAATTTCTGTGAGAGCAGAGTGCATTGTGTTTCACAGGACGGTTGCATACCTTACTTCTAATCTAACCCTTTGCTCTTATGCTACATATACGGCATTTTTGATCAAACCACAAACCACCTCCTTTTCATATGATCAGTGTGCAAAAATATTGATTTCAGAATATGAGTAATCAACTGAATATCACAGTATCCAAGCAGCACTACACATGAAGATTCAGACATGCCATTCTCTCTCCTATTCACATCAGGATCCCCAAAATATCAGTTCTTTTCAGCTTGTTTGACAGCCATAAGCTGCAGCTGTGCTGCATTGAAAATTGGCAGTGCTGACATTAAACTGAAGGAGCTTTTTGAAGTAATGACAAAGGCACTGATTGCCTTCTTCCAAACCAGAGGGATTTTTAAAATTTTTTTTTGTTTTTTGTTTTTTAATTTTAACATAGGAGAAGAGACCATGGAAAAACAAGTGTAGGGTTGCCCAAAGTCCCGAGTCCAATCTCAAATTTATAAAGGCCTACTGCACACTTCTTCAGTACTCCCTGATTCCCTCCCAAACACTGCCTCCTCTCTCTGAAAGAACATCTGCTTTCTCATTACCTTTTAACTCCCTCCACTAAATTCATTATAACAGAAGGATTCTGCACAAACAGGGATGATAACCAGCCATTCAACCCTTGATTTTAGGCTGTTGTATTCTAGCTTCTCACAAGAATAAAAGCAGACAGGCCAGCCGTATGCAATTTTCACAAACTGCTGACCACAGCAGCGCTAATAAGGCCCTAATGGTATTGGGTGTACAAAAAAATACTTTCACTGCAATCAAGAAAAATTTAGTGAGCAAAAAATATACTAGAGACTACTTTGCAGAACTCTGTCTCCTGTCGTAACTGTGTCTTATATCAAGTGATATTTGAAATACCCAAACAGCTGAATGTCATGAGACAAATTTCTAATACATGCCTTTTAAAGTTGCATTGCCTGCTCATACTTAACAATAAAGTGACATTTCTGTTTCCACATACAGTGATGCCAGAAATTATAGTATCAAAGAGGAAAGATCTGAAATCAGCTACAACTTTCCTATTACATATCATTTGACACCAATATATGCAGATATTTAAAGAAAAATAACCAAGGAAACACTACTGTCATTTGAAAGTACAAAATATACTTTATGTTCTGGCCGGGATTACAGATTATATACCTGGTGCTCATTATATTACACAGCATGAGCTCTAATACCTGTGTGAAATCACTAAAGCTAAGTAGTCCTGAGTCCTTCACTTGAAGAGGTTAAAAGTGTCTCCTTCAGTAGACTGAAATTGTTACTGCATGGGTTTAAAGTAATAGTCAATTTCTATGGATGTCCTACCCTTCAGAGGAGAAAGCTGTGTTTCCTATAGTTTTAAGAACTAGAAAAATACCCTGGGCCTTGAATTTTGGCCCCCTTGCAGGTGCCTTTTGAAAAGAAAAAAGGTCTTTGCTAACAATGACTCTTCTATGAGTCCAGGATGTAAAAAGCTGTTGTTTACTGTGCAATATCACTTCTATCACTTTTATTCCCAGAGGAAAATAAGGCTTCCTCCTAACCGCGTGGATGCTGGACAATTACAAACCTAGATTCAGAATGGCCAGCACTTAAGTGCAATTATTAGTTTTTATCGTCCCATTATTATGCAGACAACTTATAATCAACAAGAAGTAAAACCACACAACAAGCAGACATATATGCATTCTCTATGCCAATAGGAGTGCATTTGGACTCAGAAGAAATCACGAGCTTCTTGCTGATGGACTTATTTTTTTCCTCCTCTTTAAGAAAATGAAATGGAGATTTTACTACCACCAACATCATGTTAAGATGCTGTAAAATATTAATGGTGCAGTGGGTCTGATAAGTGACTAGCATAGATGTTAGAAATTATTTCAATTAATTAATCAGAAAATATAAAAGAATGGTTTTAATTATTTAACGGTGCTTTTTACAAACAAAAATAAAATCAGCTGCCAAATATCTTCATTACAAGCACAATCAACATGTGAAGTACAGAAACCAGTCAAATAGACTTTGGCTTTTAGTTTAGCAATGGCTTGATTAACACCTTCTAAAAATTCATGCAACCCCGTCACCATGCGTTCTGACAACTCATTATCTCATTTTGTAATGTTAGTTTTTTCATTTTAATTAGCACCATATTTTATTAGCATGCTCATATGATGTATTAAAATAAGTACGTACCAAAATTCAAGTCCGCGGGGACCGCTAAGTGCAATAATCAAAGGTGACTTTTGTCCTGTAAAAGCCCTTTCCTGTGGTTATCTCAGTGCAGTCGGAAGGGATATTTCAGCACCATAAGAAACAGATTTTCAGTTATGCTCAGTTTTTTCTTCAGTTAAAGTGCATTAAATCTTGTTGGCAGAATCGCCCAGATTGTAGAATTCGACATCACTATAAGTCAGTGTTACAGATCTTCTTAACATATGATTAAAATGGCATGGAAAGTTTGGCTTAAAAAAATGAAGTGGAAAGAAAAGACAGGTGCTTGCTTCTTTAAATCCACATTCAGAGAGGAGAGGGTACGGATAATGGGAGGGTATAAACAACACCCCGCGCTGATGTCCAGCAGAGAAGAAACTGGATGATTTTTACCCACTTTACAACACAGACGATTACAGCACCATCAAATGCACTAACACAGAGATTTCTAAGGTGCCTCATTTGAATATGTTCTGTGGAGACAAAAAGAAAGGAATATAAGGAACAGCAAATATCCTGTCCAAATGGCTTCTTGCAGCAGGAAAGATGCTTGCTCGCTCATTGCCACTTACAGAAGGTCTGAAACAGTCTGGCTGGTGGCATCGTCTCTGTCTCTCCCCCCTGACTACAAGCAGGCTTGCTCTCTCCAGCTGCCCGGGTCCGTGGATGCCGCTGTTGATTAATCAGGGATTCTCAAACAAAGAGCAAGCCTACCTTCGGGTGCCAGCAGGACTGTGGGGCTCCTCTCCCGCTGCAATCCGGCTGCAACCAGCATCCTAGCACCTCGGACAGCTCCGCCGCGCCGGGCCCATGGACACGCGAAGCGCCGGGGCGGGGGCGCGCCGGGAGCCGGCGCGGCAGCGGCGTCGCTCCTGGCTCCGAGGCTCGGGCGCCGGCACAGCCTCCTAGCTAGGCAACAGTCTCGCCCTTATTGCCACTGCACTGAAGTCTGATTAGCAAATAATCCAGTGGAAGGGGGGGAATCTGCATGAGCAGCACTGTACATCACATGGAGTCTATAGGTAGGAAAGAATATGAAACAACGCCCTTTCCCCCTCCTTCTCCCTTCCCCAAAAAAAGAGAAATTGTTCTTCCACGGAGAATGTGTAAATTAACCTTTAGCCCATATTATGGCTCAAGGAAATGAGTAGCCACTTAAAAGCAACACCTAAGCCTCAGTTTGATACCTCATATTGATGTATCTTTTGCACTCACCCTCACTGAAAAGCAGTGCAAGGCACACAATTACTGCTGACGCAGATGAGAATGCTGCTTGGGGAAGGAGGGGAGGAGCTTCTCAGCCCATCAAAACAACCTCCCACCACCTGCTCCCATTGCACGAGAACAAAACTACGCAGCTCGGACAGACTGAGCGTGACATTTATGCCGTTTTCCTTATATTGACATGCACACTCTGGAAAGAAGCATTCTGTTTGAAAAGCACATGCAGGGTGAAATGACACAGTTTTATGCTCATCCAGAATTTATGTAATGGTTTGGAAGAAAACATTTCCTTTCTTCTGAACCGGATCAATCTGTGTTTTAGCTCCTCCCTGCAGAGTATGTGCAGTTTTGCTTTCTCTCCCCCAAACCTGCAGCCTGGACACAAAGCAAAAGCGTTCACTCCCTGCACCAAAGCCAGGGAAAAGAGCGATGGCTGAATGTGCACAGATTGCATTACTCCTTTGTCAAATGACATTTCATTCATTGTTATTTCCTAAGTTACAGACATATTTTTCTCTAGCATATATCTTGATTCTGATGTTACAGTAACAGTTGAATTTATTCCTAAAACTAGTAATAGAAATTACGGTCACGGAATGAAATCCTTTCAAAATAATGCATGTCCACATGAAAAATTGTGCTGATACACAAATGAGACCTCACCTACAGAGCACAGGAGAGCTTCTTGCAGATTTACTACCCCAAACTGGAATATCAGCATTACCCCACATTCAACAGCACTCAAGATAGCCAAATAGACACATTGAAAACCAGAGACCACCTTCATGCACTGGAACCAGAGCCTGAAGAAAGTCTGATGCTAAAACTGTCTCCCATATTCACTGGTAATTCATTTCATGCTCACTGTAATAGTGCACATCCCCGCTCACTTCTTGTACCCCTGTGAAAGAGGATAGTGAATTTTCCTCATGACATCTCCAAGAGACCATTTCAAAAGGATGTTTTAAGAAGGGTTACAAAGCCAGAACAGAGTTGGAAGATATGGAGGAGTTTTCTTTGTGTTAAAGAAAAAGATCTGGAAGGGAAGTTCCTATAGTGTAGAACTGGCGGCGGTCCTGTGAAGAGAGTGCCTTCCCTAGCCCAGAGGCTACCTCCCAGCTCTGCTTCTGATTTTTTCCTTCCTTGAAGGATACCTTCAGAGCAGCTGTGGCCGTATGATAATTGTGAAACTTTATAATTTTCATCAGCTGGAGGTTCCTGTCACATAATAACCTCTTATTCCCAATACTTTTCTGGAACTAAAGTTCTTCTCTATCTCTGCCCTAAGTCATTTCACTGAAAACAGAGAAATTGCACAGTCAAACTTCTTTCCAAGTTACTTTAACAAGGATATCACTATAAAGTCATTACAATTTCATAAGCAACCTGAAGAACTACTAAACTTAATCTCAGAGTGCGAAACTCTTGCCTATGTCTTCACCATGTGGTTCATCACAGTAAACGAATTCCCTCAGATATAATCCTTTCCCTGACTACCAATATTATTGCACCTTTTAGCAGTTTCCACATCTTCTCATTCTTCCACGAGGGTTCCTGGGAATCATGTGTCTATCAGCTGTGAAAGGAAATGTCCATTTTTTTTTCCAGTAGGATTGTGGGAAAGGCACTGGAGTTATGACCTCTGCAAGGCTGGCAGTTCCATTCCTGGTTATTATACAAAAAAAGCTTCTAATTTAATTCACAATCCAGGAAAAAGCACCCACAGAATTGAACGTGGCATTTCCTGCATCAGTGACAGAAGGGCTGGATCAAAGTTCAGGTAATGTGTTTTGTGTTGTTCATTTTTTTTTTTTTTTTTTTTTTTTCCCACAGGTTTCTACAGAACCATGCAACTCACATTTTAACATCTTTAGTGACAACTCTAATGAACCCACAAATGGCTCTCACTCCTTGGTTATAAAAGAAGCCAAATTGGCACAAATATATGCACCTCCACAAATTACTACCTGTGTTCTCATGCTGCAGAGGCCAACCCCTGCCTTCCCAGCCCCCAGACCGCCAGCAGTGGAGAACCATGAACTCCTCGCAGTAGCTGCCAATCCTGTCCCCCCATCTCCATCCTTCCCAGAGTTTACAACCACTCAATTCCAGCAGATGTAATTACTTGCATCTGCTTTGAATTTCTGAAGAACATGTACAATGCTTCATTACATACCTGAAAGATTAACCTATTTTATTTCTGTATGTTTATGTACATGCTCACACATGTATATAAAAAATATACATATGGAGAGGGAGGTGTGGCTTGACCTGTGGCTGACATTTGCAACCAGGAAAAGAGAATAGGAACAATATGCTGTGGAATTGCTCATTGGCAACTACTCAAAATAGTTGTGGGATACCCCAGTCTCTGCCTGGCCATGCTGACAGTGGGCTGGGGCACAGAGTATATAATGAAGAGACAGCAAACTTCTGCAGGAGGCTCCTTTGTCCAGGGCATCAAAATCCTTTCAGCCTCAGTGACAGGTTGAGTATTTGCAAGGCCTGAAGACTACAGGCAGTGCAGAGATAAAGGGTTTTGAAGAACAAGAGAACACTCATTTAAGATGCTAACAGAACACTTAGTGACTGAGAAAGACAATCTGCCTGTCCCTGAAGTAAGGGAAGTTCGAGGACAAATGGATTAGAGTCAGCACCAGTGACTCAGTCTCTGCTTGGCTGGTGAATGGAGGATGAGAGCTCTCCAAGAAAAAAAAGTCTCATGTTTCCAGGCCTGAACCTGCTAACACCAGAGTGGATATGGAGACTGTTATGTAATTATTTACATTTATGAGGGTCAAAAAGGACAGGTTTCTTGTCTTTGAAATGCACCGTCCCCAGGTCACCTGAAGCTTCTCCAGAGAAGGCAGTTCCATGACATATTTCTATATCTGACCAACAGACCATAGATGAAGATATCTACGAATAGACAGTCCACAAGTTCTAAAATAATCTGAAATAAAAACCAGAAACTGAGGACTTAAACCTAGCATTTCCTGACACCTAACCTAGGGGACTGTGATAGGAATATACATCCCTGTACCCAAACCCTACATCCCAGTGAATGGGAAGAGAGAGGCTATTGAGCAAGAGCTGTCCATGCAGCCATCAAATGAAATAGGGCTCCTATCAGTCAGGTTTTGCTGAGACCAAAGGCTGACCAAGCCAGAATCATCACAGCAGAAGGTAAGCATTGCCAGTTTACCCACACTTACAAATACGACACCATCAAGATGCTGGCTTTGGCTGTTTAACAAATTCTTTGGCTAAACTAAGCTAAACTTGGTTTTAATCTTTCTCCTTTACAATGCCTCCTTAGCTTCAGTTGCTCTTCCCTGTCTCCTGTGTGCTTGGTCCTGACTCTTAGGTTTTATTGCTGCCAGTCTGCAGTTGCTCAAACCACTTCATGCCCCTTAAGCACTGAGCCCCTTGCCTGATCCTGGTCCACATCTCTTAACCCAGGCCTTGCTGCTATCCTTGACTTTTCCAGCAGTGACCTTTTGCTTCCAACTCCAAGCATCAGTTTCTGATCAGTCCCAACTATTAAGAGTCTTAATTTCCCTATAAAACCTGTTTCCTTAGGGCTATTATCTTGCCCATGTTTGAGGCAAGAGAAATTTTCAGTGATAGTCTTGCCTATGCTTCATTCTAAGTCTCGGTTTAGCAATCACTGTGATGGGCCTTTAGTACAAATTGAAAAAAGCTGCTTAAGTTTTTATTTGGATTTAAAACGGAGTTAATAATAAATATTTTTGAATAGAAGTGGGCTAATTTGAGGAAAATGCATAGTAAACAAACTAAATCCAAACCCAAGCACAGTGCTTACCATAACTTTGACCTTAAACAACAGTCTCTTTTGTTTTTTCATGCTCTTAATACCCACCTGCCTTCATGCTAAGCAAAGATAAAACTTGAAGTTCTATTTGCAATTAATGCTCAACCTGACATGCTGAAATATGCAATTGAGCCTTCAAGGCCTCTTTTCCCAAATTATTTAATTCCATGCCCCAGATAAGTTTTAACATTCATGCTTTTACCCCTCAAGCATTCTTATAAACCCTTGAAGTTCTGCAGTTGCTCCCTCTCCCATTCTTTTTCTCCTCTCTCACTCCTCACACACACACCGCTGCCATGACAAGTAAAACTACTTACATGATGAGAGTAAAGGAAGCTCTCAGTGCTCCATCTTGGCATTTGTTTCAGCTGTTTCACATCCTTCTGTAGCATTCTTTCACTTCCCTGGAGCACTCTGGCTCTTTCCCTCCCAGCAACAGACTATCCACCACTGTCACGCACATTTCTCTCTTCAGAGTTCTGACGAGGATTCTTCTAAAGGTAAAACAGTAGAGGGGTCCCTACTCATGTAAAAAGCCAATTAAAGTTAAATGCTTAACTGCCATCTGTGCCTTTAAGAAAAACCTCTTTATTTTCCCCAGTGATCAGTTTTTTTCTCGTGGGACCAATTTCACTGTTATTGCTTAGGCAAAATTCCCATTGAAGTCCACAGGGAACTTTGCCTGAATACAAAATATGGAGCAAAACCTTGTGCTTATTTGCATAGACCACAAATCACAAAAATCACATCCTGATGCAAGTGATTTATCCTACATGACAGCTAGTGCAACCAGGCTATTTTTAACCATGATCCTTTGTAAAATATTTCATTATATTTACCATTCAAATAAGAGTCAATTGATACTTTTTTCTTAAACTGGATTAGATGGAAAGATTCTGGCTGCTTTCCAAACCCATTAATTACTAAATGGTACATTTTCTACAGAAATGTTAAGCTATAAGTAGTTCTTCTGGAGCCAGTTAGCTCCTAGCTAAAATCAATTAAATCTGGTAAAGATACATTCTATGGTCAGGTCCCAGATACAGACATCTGTATTTATAACATAGTGAATGCTGGTAAAATCCCCCAACACAGATGCAGTTGCACTGGCAAAACTGCTTTCACTGTTCAGCTCACACAGGGGGCAGTAGGTGGGTTTATTACTCCAGGATAATCCTAGCTGTGTCAGTAGAGCTGCACTCACACGATGCTCTATTTCTGCTCTGGTAGCCTCAGTTTTCTAGCCCCAAAGAAACACTCTTTCCTATGGAGTACAAAGGCCAGGCAGTTTAAGCTGTTTTGTCACCTCCCCACCCTGCTGCTCATTCCCACTTGTGAGGACTTGCAGGGAACTAGGTCATGGAAATGATCCAGAACAGAAATAATTTTGGGTGAGAATGAGGGAGAATCAAAAAAACAAAGAGGATGGTGTTCCTTTCAACCAAATCACTTCCTTGCGCTACACAATGCAGAGGGCACTTCACAGCGTGAGAATGGTACTCCTGCCAAGGTGGTCTGTGACTTTTGCTGGAGTGAAAATTCCCCGTGCTACAAAAACTACTTCACCGGGAATGAGTCCAGTGCCCAGGCAGCACACATGCCAGAGCTGGTGAAGATTCCATGGACAAAGAAAATCCTGGAGGCAGTCAGGGAGCTGACAGGCAGTGCTCCCTGTCCCAGAAAGTCCACAACTCTGGCTAGTACAGAAAAGGCAGAAAAGGGTATGTACACAGCACACAGATGTGACCATGCATGTACGTTGCAAAGTGCTTTACCAGGCACTTGACAATCTCCAGGCATTCCAAACTTGTGCAAGCCAGCACTGCAGCTTAAAAAACAGGACCAAGAATGCAGCTTTACTCCCCTCCCACCCTCAGCTCTTCCTTTGGACTTATTCTGGCACAAATGTCATTTGGCCGTGTGGTGAAGCAGATTGGGAAGCTGATCAAGCTGAGAACTAGCCTGGGATTTTGGCACCACGTGGATGTTGTTATTTGTGAGAGGACCACCCTGCCTATGCAGTCAGTGGGCAGCAGAGACCCAGTGCAGCCCAGCAGATGGAAGGCAGGCCAGTTGAGTCTCATTCAGGAACATCTAATTTCTTGCTTTCATCCAAGATGGTGAGAAACTCAGCTGCGTACAAGGCACTCTAGTTGAGGCCCACAGCATCTCTGGACTCTGAAACAAGTGTGTCTGCAATCCTACAGAGCAAAAAATCTGTAAAAGCAACTGATGATGAAGTCTAGAGCAAGAGGTCTTGGAATGAGAGATGAGAAATTCTCAAGAAACTTGAAGTCTCCTATCGGCACTTATTGATATAATCTGCAATTTTTTCCTAGTACTACAGAAAAAGCAGTCCCATAAATCCATTAGGAAATGGGTGGAGATGGGGAAAGCCAGGTTTATTCACCTTTTTTTATTCACAGAAAAACCCTCTGGACCACTAAATAAAAGCACAGTAAAGGAGACTGGAGACTGGAAAGACTCAAAGAGGAAATTGCAGTTTTTACTGTAGGACTGACAAATAGGCAAATTCCTTGATTAAAGCATAGCTGTGCTATGTACATTAAGATGGTATTTATGAGTAAATTGCTGCTGTTGGTTAAATTTTTTAAGGCATTAATTTTGCAAAGAAACTAAAAGATGCCATTTGTTCCATGAAATATACTTAATACATATAAGCCACACAACGATATCATATATTTTTAAAATGTGTTTTCTTTCCATACTTAATAAAAATCCACACAAAAGGTTTCTTGCTAGATACTTCAGAACAAGACAGAAGGGTAAGTGAAATATGAATAAAGAAGCTGTTAGACCTCTAGGGAAAACATGCTGGGGGGAAACAGAACTGAGGACAAATAATAATAATAAAAATAAAGAGATAAATTAGAGAATGCTGGGAAGATGACTTCAAGCCAAAGAGATGACCACAGCAGAAGAGACAGAGGGCATGCATATAAGCTTGTTTCTTTATTTGCTTTTCCTAATGAGACAAAGATGGTCTCATCAACTCCTGAGATGAGGAAAATGACCTCAGAGAGGTTCTCAGTCAGAAAGGATTCATACAGGCTCTGTAAGTGGTGAGGAAGGCCAGGTGCCTCACCCTGCTCACATCACCCAAACCAGTGAGTCCCCCTTGAGAGGCAGCAACAGTGCAGGGAACTGGGCAGGCTCAGAGCTTCCTGATGGTGTGTGGGCAGCCAGGGTGGGGACAGGCTCAGGCCCTGGAGCTCAATCCAAGCATGGAGAGCTGCAGGCAGGTGATGGAGGCTGGCTGTCGTGCAGGCAGAAGGCACTGCTGGAAGTTTGCCCGGGTGGCTCGTGGCCAGGCTCCCCCAAGTCCTTGTTAGCTGCTCGTGACCTTAACCCTGCACAATGATTCAAGCTGAACCAGCACCAGGGGAAGATCTTATTGTCAGAACAGGCTAGTGACAGGGTGAGAGGTAACAGGGCAGCCTGTTGTCATCAGCTGACCAGTGCCTCTGGTCATGGACCAACTAAGATCCTATGAGGGCAACAGGGAGAAAAACCCCAATTTGTTCCCATCATCTTGGGGAGATAAACCCCATTTTAGGTGTCTGGGTGACTCAATTCAGGCTATGTTAACTGTTGCCATTCTTTTACATTCAGAAAATCCCATCTCCACAGAGGAAAGGATTGAGGTTTACAACATGTAAGCCACAGTAAACACTTTGACCAATGTGAACTATTTTTTCATGCTCAGATATAAAACAAAATTTTAAAAATCAAATTCTTCCAATTACTAAGGAAACAGTAATTTCCTGCAGGCACTCCCTTAATAAATTCTAAAGAAAATCAGTTTTCTCCTCAACTATAGCTGGATAATCATCATATGTCAGTTAATATATTTCTGGTTTCCCTCCTGTATATTTTCTTAGAGAAAATATTATGATCTTTCATATTCTCTCAGTATAAAAACCATTCCTATCACTGGATGAGCTCAAATTGCCACCACTCAGGAAGAAAGGAATGCAAATGAGGAATACCAATTAACCCCTTCACAATTAAAAATATCTCTCTCTATTATATCACCCATTAGTGATACTCTAGTTAATGGTCTGTCGACATTTCCATTAGACCTTTCCCCCCGCTCCCCCACAGAACTAAATCCTGGCTAATCACCTTGAATATACCTCTATGGATTTAAACAATACATAGACACAGCTCCAGTGAGGCAAAATATAGATTTCTCTGTTATCTTGAGCCATTAGATTCTCCGAAGTACCTGTTTTCTAATGTATCATACTAAATACTCTGTACTCCAAATACACTGAATAATTTTGTGGGATTGGTTTTTTTCCCCAGTGTTACAAATACTTCTTGTACAAAAAGCTCAAAGTGATTGCACAGACCTGTCCTAAACATACACCGTGAAAATCGTTGACTGAAGCTCAGTTCACAGCAGACTACTTTTGCCCAATATACTTCACATTATACCATGCTTTTTTTACACTAGATGTGAGACAGTGTGTTACATTTGGTGCCACACACTGTAATACCTAGAAATGACAGGGTGAATTAAGGACAAAGCTCCAGCCTTAATAGCTTAAGATCCCCTGGCATCCTTATGGTCAAACCACGCTCTCCACACTTCTGTAATGTATTTCTGTGTGTGTGTGTCAAATTAATTACAAATGTATCACATTCATATATATTGCATTTTTTAGTCCTTTCAACCCTCAAAATACACTGAAGCATTTTATAGTGTGCTTGTGATCAACCATATTCAGTTCTAGAGCTGGCATACTGGAGACAATAAGAACTCTGTGCCTGATAGGCAGATGGAAGAAGGGAGAGGTATACAGCATGAATCCCAAGCTAGAGTTTAACTCTTGTTTTCACATGAGATTTCTCAGTAAATTTATGATGGTATTGTTTGGTCTCTATATGCATCTTGGCACTATTTTTAGTCATGAGCTTGCACACAGCAATTCAGCTCTGCCAGATTTTCCTGGCTTGTTTTTAATCCCCAAATAGAGGATCCATAGCTCTGATGAAAACTAATTAAATACCTCTTGTACACAGACTACCCTTCAGAAACAAAACCTGCACTCTTGCTCACCACAGTTAAGTGTTTAATACAGTGTGACTGGTTTTGTTTGGAATTACTGTTTGCAAACTCTAATTAGACTAAATGAAAATGACTCATATTTTATATATTAACAGCTGATAAAATACTCGTTGGAAAAACTGTGTGTATAAGCATGCAAACCAATGCCTCCACACACAAGTGCCAGAAATATTGCTCCCTGGCAGCCAGGGAAAGATGTCCTTCATTTTAGAGACTGTTTGAATTTACAATACCCTGGATTCATGAGGCTATTTAAGATCAGGCCATTTGTATATATGTAGTACCAATTTTGTTCAATCTATATTTAAAAATCCATTACTTGCAACATATAGAGAACATTAAATTGTTTATCATCTAAACTGGACCAAGTATTTGTTAAACTAATCTCATCCAGAAAACAATAAGCAAACGTGCAATGGAAGTTGCAGTTCACATCTTCCAGTGCAAAACTCCTGTAAAACAATGCCCTCAGATTCCTGGAAAATGGGCCTGCCACTGCTAAAGGCCAAGCACAGAATTACATCTTTCTGTGAAAAAATTACCTGTGTGTAGAACAGCCTTGAAACCAGCTTTTTTTGCCTGGTCATATTGATAAGAAAAAACCCCACCTTTTTCATAAATACTCAGCATTACACATAATATCAAGAAAGGTATGTTCCTCACTGGTGCAGGGTAAAAGAAAGAAAATAACAGGAATACCTTTGATTGCCTTAAGTTTATATGTTTAAGGGCCAGTTACTCTGTCATTTCTGTAAACATTTAGAAGAAAAAAACCCACCAAACAACTAAAACATGAACTGGGGAAGATGGAGGGATAGGCAGAATAAATAAAAAAGAAACTTACTTATCTTGGCACCATCATGCACAGAGCCACCGATAAATTTGGAAGGTGATTGAGACTTTTTCCCCAGATATCAGTGTCATTTTATTTTTAGTGAGAGTGGATGGATAAACCACAGGTGGTATGAGGAATAAAAGTTTGATGCAAGTGCTGTTACCTACCCTGGTAGGAACAAACTGCAACTCCACTTTACTGGAGAGAACAAGTCCAAGGGTAAGTGAATGTTGAGGGGACACCAACCAGAACTAATGAGAAATTCAGTGTGAGAAAATTCTTCAGTGAGAAATGGCCTCACTCTTTCTTTCTAAACTAAACTAAACTAAACTAAACTAAAAAAAAAAAAGCGAGAGAGAGAGAAGATATCAGCAGATATCAGCATTTCCGGAAAGAGTGTGATAGTAGGCAGAAAATGAAATGCAGGCTTAACTCAGTTTCCCCACCTTTCTTGATATTAAATTTATGAAAGGAAAGAGGAAATGAAGCTTCTGCCCTGAAGGGGAGAGGAGATGGCTGAGTGGCTGAGAAAGCACAACTGGGAGTATTTGTAGACTTGAGAAAGAACAGACCCCATGGCAAAAGAGATCATGTCACCTAAAGACAGTAATGAGACATTTTAAAGAATACATATTAACTCTAAATAATTAATCCTTTCTGGATTAATCCCTGGGGAAAATGATCAAAAGGAAACATTTGGAGTAAACTTTTGGCTTGCCTAAACTTATTTCAAGTTTCTAAGATCTAAAATAGAATCTTTTTTGAAAGCCAGACAGTCACCACAATGAAAGAAATTAAACATCAGCTCATTTCCCAAAAATGTTTTGGCTTTCATGAATCAAAATATTCTGATTGAAAAAGCATATAATTAAAATCACAACCAGATCAAACTCAAATGAGGCATAGTAAGTCAAGAATATCTCTTGAGCATGTCCAAGGGACATCTTTCATTATCAGTAAAGCCAATTACTGTGCAGCAGTGGGCAGAAGTTAAAGGCATTTCTGAGGTTTTTATTCTCAGGTGCCATTAACCATCATGGCTCAAAAATTAGACAGTGATATTTAGCATACAAAAATTAAATTAAACATTCAAAATACCCTCAGATAGATGGCATTGCATGCCTCTACCTACAGATCAATTCTGATTCAACCTTCAGACAACTCTTTTCTGAAGGCATATTTTCTCCTACTTACACATTTTGTGGAATGTAATAATAATTTTCCTTCATTATCAGAATTCTGTATTACTACTATTTCAAGGCTTTCTAGTGGCAAAAGCTTGAACAAAAGCTTTTTCTGCTAGTAACAAAGGGAAAAAGAAGGGGGGAAGAGGGGAAAGAAGCAAATTTGCTTCTATGCTAACCCAAGAATGGCGACAATGACGTATCTCCTAAAAATATTCCATTACATAGGTGTCCAATATTCCAGTTACTCAAACTGTAACATGCAGTCACAATCAGCTATTCCAAGTGGCAGCAGGCACTAATTTTGCTGTTGTCTGAGTATCTTTCTACCCAAGCTAACCTTAGTGTTATGCAGACCTAATGCCTCCCTATTTCTCTCACTGCGTCCCTGTTCACTGTGATTTACACAAGTCACTTGTGACTTAAACAATCTTGTCCCTTCAGCATACCACACAGAAGTATTCAATAGAATTTTCATTCCAGATTGTTAAAAGCAACACTAAGTAAATAGCACAAAATTAACCATGTTTCGTTTTCACATTGGCAATTCAGAATTGGAGTATTCAGAATCGGCAATTTTCAGCAGATTTCAGCCACAAAAAGGGGAGAGATTCATATAAAACAGAAAAAGAGATCCACTGAGTTCCTCAGCTTCAACACATACTTTGCACATGGAAAAATACACAGGCTAAGAAAGCTTCAAGGAGTCTTCACATCTCTGCAATCTTGTGCTCATTGTTCACTGAGCTTTGTTTTTTTTGTATTTGTCACAAACATGCATTATCCACAAACACAGGATTGTCCCAGGCTAATATCTGGGAAGAAATAAAAAGAAGGCAGCTTATGATATTGTGTCAGCTCTACTCAAACACTGCTCAAAATGGGCACATCCAAGAAAAAAAAGCATGAGCATTACTCTCCCCTTTCTTTTATCCACACATTTCTCTAAGCTGAAGTGCATTAGCAATTTCAGTAGCTAATTCTTAATCTTTAGTGAAAAAGACCTTGAAGTTTTTCATTTCCATAATTTAAACAAATCTGAGGGCTCTTCTCTGGTAGGATTTTTTTCCCCCTTAATCATTCCTATGACTCATAAATAGGATACAAAACTGTAAAAGGTGATATGAACTCTCTGCCAGAATAGGCACTCCAGAATGAAGTGGCATTACTGCTTCATATCTTGTGCTTCTCATTATTCATCTGTTTCATGCTTCTTCATTACCAAGATAGTCTAACATTTCTGGTACTCCATATTTCACTGAGATTTAATTGCAAATAGCTTCAAGGAGGAAGAAAGGCTATAAAGACAGACATGGGCTAAGGGATTTTGGCTTAAACAGTAAATGTTGTCACTGTACAGTTTAAGACGAATTAAGAGGGAGAGTGACACAAAGGATTGAAAACAGACCTGACTGTAGGAATACATGGAACAGACAGACTAACTTTCACATTAAATAGGATAGAGTCACTGAATAAATTTCCATCAGCTAAAGTGGAAGGGTTTTACAAATATAAATGAGAATGTAAGAGGGTTCCTCAACAATGATCTCAACAAATGAAAGAAGGAGCACAGTAGAAATCTCTGAGTCTAGATTAAACTTGAGCAGTGGGAATTATCTGGAAGTTCCATTATAGATTCATACAGAAATTTTAACAGCCAGATCAAGAAAGCCCCTTCTTTGCTACCACTGGTCAGTACAATGTACTCAAATACTACTCTTGGCCTCTTAAAAAGCAGTGCACAGGATGAGATACAGACAGTGGTGTTTGAGGTGAAGTTCCTGCCCCATAAACACAGGAAGCAGTCTGCAGTCTAACAGGACTGTCCCAAATCAGCTCATTTGGATCATTATAACCCTGGCTCACTGAAGAGCACAGAAATTCTTGCCCTGATATGGATTTCTCACTAAGCTTGCATCTTTCTGAACAATAATATACAATTTGGACATCCATTAGAGCCTATTAAACTCCTTTATAGGCATACAGGCTTGTGAAAATCATCCTGCAAGCACCCTGACAGAGAAGTGACACGTCGCTTTTCACTCCAGCACAAAGCAAAGAGTTTTCTACTATGTGCAAAATCCTAGCAGCTGTATCTCAAGAGATTTTTGTTTCTGATCAGCCTGACCACCTTGCTCAGCTCTTAGAAAGACCCAGTCACTGCCTTAACTTCATTTTCCATAAGGAGCAGCACTCTGTTTATTGGACTACAACTCTGTATATGACCTTCCACTGCTGAAACCTCTTGAATTTCTCCTTCATGTACACAATAAACCAAAATCCCAGAAACAGTGGGACATTTCTAGGAATGACCAATTTCCTGGAGATTTCTCATCCTTGCTGTGGAAGAGATTACAGAGTCTTAGAAGAAAAGGAAGGCAAGGAGGGAACTGTTTTCTGCTGGACCCAGGTTTTGGTCAGGTTTCTTGAGAAAGGCTGTGTAGAAAGAACACAATCAAGGAAACAGACATCAGAAAAGATGAGGCTGCTGAACATGGTGTTACACCTTGTGCAGAGTAAAAACATTCACAGTGAAGGGAAGAATGATCACTGCTAACATTAGTAGTACAACAATTCCTATGGGAGTTGATCTACTCTGAGTTTGTCTCACCAGACAACTGCTTTTAGTGGATTCAAGAAAGGCTCTTCAGGACTGCAACTTGCCATTGCAGAAACAAGAACTCAGCTGTGGGACAAAAGTACCCCAAATCACTGTCTTCACCCAAAGGGTTTTAGATTCCTTGGACAAACAGGATTTTATTATTTGGAGTAGGGTTACTCAGAAGGCACCTGGTCATAACATCTGCAATGACAGCTTTTGTTTAAGTCATATTCTGTTGTTTCAGCAGCAGAAACCAGTATTTTCCATTTCATTTTTATATATTCAGGAATTGTACATGGCTTCTGCAGCTGCAGATTTTGAGTAACCACAACAGATCAAGATGTTTGGTGGCTGAATTAATTTACAAATATTAAACACTACCAATATTTGAACAGTCAAAATATGTTGTGCCTATTCATCTATAATTCTGCTATTCATTAATATTTCAAACATTACTTAGGTTTTCTGTAGGTCAGATATCTGACTTTGTACTAAGTGTTTCTCTCTGTCAGGTGCCAGATACAAACATAGACTGAACTTTTTATTCATTTATTGGGCAAGTAGCATCTGTGACCACAGAACAGTGCTGGAAACCTCTGTTGGCTATTGCTCCTGCGTGAGACAACTGGTGTAAGTTAAGAACTAAGATCAAGTGAAAACTCTGTGCTTATTTAAAAGTTATTTCAAAACTGAACTATTTTAAATAACCCTTTATCTACTTGAAGCATAAATATAAAGCTGTTAGATGGGCCTATTTCTTTCCTAATATTTTCTCAGAGTGGTGAATCATCCCTGTACTGAAGAACAGGAATCAGATCTTGCATGTCTTCACACGGATTTAGAAATTTTACAATAAACCTTAATCCATTTTTCACTCTCCAAATCTTCCTTCAGAGCATCTGGCATTACTTTAATATATAACTGCTCTAAAAATATAGTGCTGTAGGCAGCAACTTTGACAGTGAAGACCTGATGGAACGCCACCAGTCCAGCCCCCACCACGTCTCATTTCTGCTCATGCCTTCTTTGCTCCCTACAGCAACGAGAGTAAGGTAGATAGAGCTGCACCCACCCACAGCCTTCCCTAGATACACAGGGACTTGCCAAAATGGTATTTACAGTCTCATATTCCACAAAAGTTCACTCTTGGGCAAATGGGCCAAGAGATGAAGGTTGCAAAAAGCCTGAAAGGGACTTCACTGGGAGATGCAGTAATCCATGGCAATTTTAATTTACACCATGGAGTTTTCTTACCCTGTTTTGAATCTCAAACACCAGCAGTTTGGTTCTTCAAATTCAATTATTAGTCTCAGAACAGGAAAGAGTGACAAGTTTCTGATGGTAGCAAAGTAACCCGGAAAGCAAGTCCAGGCTAAGAACACACAAAAACCAGATCAACTTCACCTCCAAACAGAGAAAGAGATAGGAAAAAAGGAAGTGAAAGGAGTGAACTGTAACATCTTCAGCTTTCTCACATAACTGAGAGAAACCCAAACATACTCATTTTCATCAAGGGTCTTTTGAACCAAGAAGGTAGAAAGAAAACAGCAGGTTCCACATCACTGGATACCTCACGGACAGATTTTCCAAAGTTGCGTTATCAGGACACTAATTGATGCTACCCTAGTCTTCAATCACTGTCTTCAAACGTGAGTCCTGACTATTAAAACTAGAAAGTACAGCACATATTAAAAGGAAATTTTTCCGCCAGGGCAGGAGGGTATCAATGCAATAACAATACAATGGTTACTCTTTTATGTATCAGATGAAAAAGTTGAATGCCTGCAGGGATTTTTTTAGATTCCTCCAGGAGTTGGCTGGGCTGCTGTAGAAGAACTGGATTTTCATATATCTCCACCACACTTTTCAGTTGTTGGAGGTATCTGCTTATCTACACACTAGCTTTCCTGAACTATTGCTCATTTTTCACAACAGGGTTCCAGGCAACAAGGACATCATCCCTACAGACAAAGTTTAAAGATTTTCAGTATCAGCGAAATTTCATACAGCAGCAGTGTTATCAGGAAAAGCTGAGACATGTTCAAAAGATTGCTAATAATATCCCTGTCCATGAGCAGAGCTTCAGAAAAAACAAACAACCCTGCTAGAACTTCAGGTTAGGACACCTGGCAAAAACCTGACCTTGTATCTTTGATTTGGGGCTAGAACAAATAAGCACTAAAATTTCCTTAACTGCATTTTTGCTCAACTTTGATCTACTGAAAAATATGCAAAGCAAGTTCAAATTTACCAGTGCAAAAGCAATAGAGAAGAGAGTCTGGGTAACAAACAAAGGACTACAGCTAAGTGCATTTAAGACATGTATGTATAGCTGAATATTTTATTTTTATTTCAAATGCCAATATTCAGCCATCTGGCTTTCCTTGAGGCTTTTCATTTGTGGGGTTTTCTTTAATAGCCAATTTTCAGTAGTGAGGCATTAAAAACATAAAAGAAAGGAAAACCAAGTTCTTTAGTGTGAACCACTGCAGGCTACCAATCACCACACCATTGTTAAATCTACATGAAACATAATATCAAGAAAGTGTCTATTTTCTAAAACAGTCCTTTATTATCTAAAATATTCATTCCCTCTATATCCTAATACTTGTTAGCCTTAATGGCCATATGGCTGGTCATTTATAATTAACAGCTTTTATCTAAATAAATACAGCGCTTTGAATATTTAAAAGACTTGTTCATTAAGAACCCTCAACAAAAGGTGAAAAAGGCTCTTTCCACAAAAAAAGAATGGAAGGATATGAACTCCATGAGGTTTCTGCAGGCAGGAAGCAGCACATCGAGTGTTGTACTGGCCATGTGCACTGAACAAGCATCACGTGCCTGCACAGAAACTTCAGTGTAAAGCAGATAAAACAACAGATGAATTAAAAAGAGTTCCAGGGGACAAAAAAACCCTCATATACACAGTTTGTATATGAAGAGCAGAGTATCTCATTACTTGAATTAGTCTTGAAGACACCTATACCAGAGCTTTCCTCTACAGCACAGCACTGAGAGACCTCAGTTTTTACCTGACTTTACAATCTAACAATGTGCTCTCTGGTTTTGCTATAAAAAGTGTGAAAGGGAAAGAATTACATTAATTACTCCAATCTTCTCATCCTGGCACAGCACTGTGGCTGTTTCCAGTGGGACAGTGCATGTTAGCTTTGCCTCATCATGGCAGGGGCTTTCAGTTTTTTTTATCCATACTGCCACAATGTTTGCGCTGTACTAACAACCAAATCCTTGTTAGACTTCCACATCCACTCTTTATTTCCTTTCCTTGTTTATATAAATTACCATGGCTTGTTATTTGTCAGGATTCGTATCTGTGAATTTAACGGAACTGCATTTCTCAAAATCACCCACACTGTCAACAGATCTAATTTGTTTATGTCAAATCGGTTTCCACCCTCCCCTCCCCATTTACCCTTCTGTTTTATACCATTTATATTAGCATGTCAGCTGGGATTTTATTTATTTATTTGCTTTGGAAGGTTTTATTCTGGGAAACCCTGATGGCAGAAGAACCACACAACTCAAGGGACAAGTAATCGATATAAATGCTAAATGTGAAAAGATATAAATGCTTTCAAAACCAAGCTGTTAATTCCAATTCAGTTCTGGTCAAGTGCAAAGGAAGTTCTGGACAGCTTTTTGCATTTTCTAGAAAAACAGATATGAGACAGTTTAGGATTTTTTTTTTTTTTTCAGTTTTTGTCCTTTTTTAAAATAATCATTGTTGTTATTATTATTGTTTTGATATTTTTAGCTCTGCAGATTGCCCTTTCTGACTCTTTTACTAGCCAACACCTTAGAAAATGACTAAAAAACATTAAAATGTAGACACTTAAAAGATTTAATTAACTCTTCCAAACACCAGCATTGTAATAACAGAGTCTTAGAAGGCACCTGATCTCACACAGCAATTTAAGCACTAGGACTGCACCTTTTCTCTCAAAAAGATACCATGTGGGAGTACAAAGAAAATGGAAATATTCTTTCAGTAGATACTTCTATATAGAACTTTGCAACGAGGTTACCACGAACATATTAAAGCATGTATAAATTTTAATATGTACTGAGAAGAAATAGAAAATACTAGTGTGGTATTATATACAGTGCCTGCATGGTGCTTGGTGCTGCAGAAACCCAAAGTCACAGTTGACCTTGATTGTTTGGGAGTGACCAAAGTCATCTGCAACACAGCAAGACAAAACTCACTGCATGAAAACTAGATGAATACTCAAAAAAGGATTTATTTTTGTTCAGATTTAACATGAGTTTCTGCAAATATTTAAGGCTTTGGTGTTATAGAATAGGTTGGGATGCAAGGGAAGAGCTCCAGTATTTTGCTCAGCTGGATCCTTGATCCTTAAAAACCAAATCACTGACCCAGAAGGTGTTCTGCACTGGTTGTGCAATGTTCAGTATTTCCAAGGGGAAAATCCATCCAAGTCAAGCCACGCTTTTGAAGGGGCTTAGTTCATCACACCTCCTCCTACTCCTCGGAGCAACACAAGCTGCAGCACTCCTGTGCTATGGCCTTGCCCCGTCTCCAGCCTGTACAAAAATGTGCTGGCAGCACTCTGTGACAAAGGTACAGGGCATCTGAGCTCTGCAGGCAGCTACAAAAAGCTGCTCTCTCCCCTCCACCCATTTTTGTGCTGCACCAGTTTAATCAAGCAGTAAGCTACTTCTGTCAGGGCTCTTAGTAGCAGCCTGGCACACCACCTCATTTGCTGGCCAATCTGCTTTTTAGACCTCTGACAATAGCTCAGCATTGTGAATGCTCAGCACAACATATATAGCTATTGTGGTGTTTCTGATTTCCATTTTATTTTGGGTACTAACTTTTTCCAGTTGTGGCATGATTTACATGCTGGCAAAGCCTGAAAAAATTTATTAATAGGAAGTATTTCTGGATGTTATGGCAAAGCTGTGTTTAAAAAGGGAACAGAAGTTCTATATTTCAGTTATTATGCTGAAAACAATGAACTCCCTTTATTTCTGTTTAAACATTTACTGGAATTTGTGTATTTTTACTTTCTATACATTTTATCCTAAAAAACCCCTTAGACTTCACACCAACAATATTAGTGCACCTACTGTGTCAAATACCAAAAGAAGTTGCTATTTTCGGAGTTCATAGATCTATTTTCAGCTTGAAAAAAAATAAAAAAGCCTTGAGCTATATTTAGCTCTCAAGATTTCAGCATTTATGTAGGGAAAGGGACTTTGAAATTCTGGGACATCCGAAATCAGCATCTTTACTTTCCAGATTACAGCAGGACAGGGTTTATGCTCATATTTGCTAAGTTGAACAAAAACCTGCCGTAATGATAACAACAAATATGTAGGATCAACACCATGCCTTCAGCTGCACACGAAGACAACATACACTAATTTTACAAACAATTTTAAACTAATTTAAGATCTGAATTAGAAATATTCCAAGTACCTCAACAAGAGTTACAATCATCATTACTCTCCTTGCAGCACACTGAGATGGGATTGACCACATCTGCTCAATGAAGCCGGAAATCAAAGTTGAAATAATGCAAAACCTGCACTGTTTTTTTCTGCTTGTGTCAAGGATCCAAACTTTGGGACAAAACCCTGAATGATTCTTGATCTTCTTTAATAAAGTTATAGCTAAGATTTGAAAACTTTCATGAACAATTCAGCTAGACATTGATATCATCACTTTAAAAGATTCCATTTACTACATGATTCACTGAAAATAAACATAGAAAAGCTGTGTCATCCACTGCCCTGCTCCAAGTCAAGAGAGACACACAATCTAACCCACACAGGTGCTATTAACCATATCAGTAAAGGCTTCCAGTGATGGAAAACAGACCATCTTCTTGTGAAATTTTTTCCAGCCTGAAAATGCCTCTAACAACCCCTTACTCTGCTCTCAGTGGGAGACAGAGAATATCTGTTCACCTTTCTGTTCACAACAAACTTTCTCACTCTCTAAATTAATCATCTCAAAGTTTCCTCAGAGCTTGCATTATCTAAGAGAACAAGGATAAAGCAGAGAGCTACAGGTTTTGTCTATATCTTTCTCAAAACATGGCTCCTAAAAGAGAACCTCCAGAGCTGTAATAATGTCTTACATAGGATGAGTCTATTCATTCACCCAAGAGCAATTTCGTTGCTTTTTTCAAGCAGCAGCACGGAACTGAAGCTTTATTTCAGTTTGTGGTCTTCTAGCAAGTATTTTCAGTGTTACTGCTGCCTACCCACTTTTTCCTCATTTTATTTTTGATGATTAATCTGCCTTTTCCTTCTTACACGCAGCATCACCTGGGTGAACTTGGGTGAATCTGGAGGATGTGTCATCATTACTCACTAGTTCCCTTTAAGTGTTGGGAAATTGCCATTCTTGTAAATAGGTCTTTTATACAAATAGCATACCTTATGTCAGAAGCCAGTGCTCCAGACAAGTAAACAGCAATAATAGCTGCTGCCACAGTATCTTTACTACTAATTCACTTTAGCCTTAGTAATGACTTTTCCTTTGTTATCACTATTCATTTAATAGTAAGCACCAATTGAGCCTCAGTTCTTCATCAACAGAACCCTGAGCAGATGGTGAGGACATGTTACAGTGGTAAGGCCAGAGCTGGCAGTTCTAAGACTACAAACCACCTCCTGGGATAATCACTAAAAAGGAAATACTGCATTAATTTTCTATCACTTCTGCTCATTAGAGGGAAGTAATCCTGGGTAGATGCTGTTCAAACTGAGACAAAAGCCCTTTGGTGTCAATCAATTATATTTGTGTATACAACATGACTAGTTAAGCCAACAAACTGGCATCCATGCAGAGGCCTCAAACATCAGGACTTTTAGTTTTCCACTGGGCAAGACCCAGAAGAATTATAGAAGACTTACAAGAAAAAAACCTCTCCTCATTCACACTGCCTTGTTAATAGTTTGATACTGCTGCAGTGGAGTCCTGAAGACCATGAACTGCAAGGGAGTGAAAGTAACAGGCCAGAGAGGAGAGCTCAAAGCTTGCACTGAAACCATTCCCCGTTCAACCCATGAAAGGTCTTTCAGGACAGTTCAAAAGTGACTGGAGGTGATGCTTCACTCACTTTTGCCAATTACAGACCTTGGCTGACTTTAACCAAGAAAAGACATGGGCATAACATCAGCCACTTTTGGCCAAAGCCCTAAAGCAGTGTAGCTTCTTCCCCTTCTCCTCCCTCACCAAATACAGAAAGATAAATCACTGCTCTGGAGTTGGATTTTGATCTCAAGAAAATTGATGTTGACACAGGTGTTGAAATTGGACAGCTTCATAGTGCCTTTTTAAAATGGAGACACCAGGAGGTATCTCCAGCATATTCAAATCAGGGAATGAGGCTTAGAGCTCTCTGAACAGAATAGGCAAGAATGCCTTTCACACTTGACTGTAGTTACTGAGCTTTGCATCCTTGCAACACCATAACAGATTTGGAAAGACCCAGTATATTACATTTCCCATGATGTTGTTTGCTTACATGGAGTCAAAATAGGACCATAAATTAAAACAGAACGATCTGGCTCCTCATAGCAGAGAAAAGACAGTAGTGGTAGAAGAATATTTTGTTGCTTGTAGCACAGCTGGCAGACAACATTTCTGTCCAGTAGCCCATTCTGGCTACATATCCCTGTACCTTCAGTTAAGACTGCTTCTTAATTGTGTATATAATTGTTTGTTTTACAAACAAATTTTTCCACATAAAACACTCAAGTTCTTTTCTATTCTCACAAACACCACCAGAACAGCAGTCTGGATTTTGGTTATCTTGCTGTTCTGTGAACTTTTATAACTAGATTTATAATCACGGTTTAGACTCAAACACCTTCCACAGTTATCCCAGGAACTTTACTGGTTTGTGGCATAGGATCATTGAGAAGGGGGGCTTTTCAAATGCTCTAACAACAAAAGAAATCAGGGCAGAACAGTACTTTTGCGTATTTATCTTTTAAACTAAAAAAAATTTTGTAAATACTAAGAAGTTGCATAATTTGAAATACCATTTCTTCTTCATTTAGCAGACAAAGCATTTGCCTGAAACATCTAAGAGTTACATCCTGGTTCCAGCCAAGATCATTGCTGTCACTCACTTAATGCATGCAATGTACTCCATTAGGCAATTGCTTGCCCATCAGCGTACAATCTAAAGCAGGGCCCCTTGGAAACATTATATTTGATAACCATCATAAGAATTGATTAAACTGCCTCAGATAAGAGTATGTGCTTCCATCAGGTTAGTTAGTTATGCTAACACCATGTGGCAGTACTTACTAAGCAGACAAATTTGTGAAAGGTTCTACAGATATTTGGAGGATATAACAGATATTTCATTTTAACTTGAGAGTAGCACACTTCTCCCCCAGCTGCTGAAAAGTATAGATGTATAAATACATTAAAGCCAACAATTTCTAGCTCCCCTTTCTATTTAAAGCTTGCTTAATTAAGGTATTTATACTTCCACAAATTACTGCAAAGTGACCTACCTAGAGGTTGCTCTGAACCTCACAGATGAAAGACTTTACTGGAAATTCCTCTCAGCAGCTGTTTACCACATTCATTGAATCTGAAAATATTTTTTTTTTTTTTTATCATTATTGCTAAGTGAAACTTTTTTAGTTGGCCAGAATGAGAAAACATTTTACCATCTCACGATGAGTCAGTTCCTGAAAGCTGATTAGCTTCTACTTCATAATGGCTCTAAAGCATTCAGTTATCAGCAGTGACTCCCAAATAATCATGCTGGACACTTACAATGAAGCAAAATTTACTTTAAAACAAACAATTGCAAATGCAGCATGCTTTGGATCTCCTAATGTCAGTTTAAGTATTATTGCCTATTAGGAACAACAACAGCACAGCTGAAGCAGTTAATAGAAATGAGCACAAGTCACAGTTTTAATTGCAGCCTCTATAGAGCCATATTCATTAGAGATGAACACGTTCCCTCCATGTTGCAAGCAGAATGCCTGCATACATGATTTTGAAAGTACTGCACATCTGCTCAGAATGTGACTCCTGTCTTCCCACATCTACCTGATGAGGACAAGAATGCTTCTCCCCTAAACTTACCAGCTGCATAATGTAGAACAGTGAACACCTTCAAAAAATTACAATTTGATATGTCCTAAAACAAGGCTTTAGAACAAGATGTAATTTTAAGTAATGTACACAGATACATGGAAATGTACTGACTTGATAGTCTTACTATACCTCTCCCACTGTAAGAACTTGTATTTCCAGTACCAGATTTAAGAAAATTACACCTGTCAAGCAAAAACTGTCTCAAACTCTTAATACTATCCCTTGGAAATACAAGACGATGCTACATGACGTTATTTCCTGCACAGGTAGAAATCAGCTATTGCACAGGAGTAATTTACATCTCTGGAGGAAAAACAGTGCTTGTAGAGCTCCTAACAACAGCCTGTTAATGCCAGTTCACACAGCCTTCAAGGATACAACAACTTGTAGTTTTCCTTAGAGGCCCCAAAGCAGAGTTTGGGAACTGCAGCTGGGAACAGAGAGGTTAACTGGGCAGCCAAACCCCAGGGAAGACTGTATAAGCTTGAGAAGGATCCAGAAAAGGATCAGAGTGACTGAAGTGGGAAATGAGGATTTGGCTGTTTTGAAACTAAATATATAGGTCCATGACATCTGTCTAACAAGGAAAAGGTTAAAAATGCATATCTGGAATGCTACACTTCTTACTGTGAGCCACTAAATGTCCACAGACAAATTCCAAACTTCCAGTCATTAAGATTTAGGGATGCTCACTTACAATGGATGCAGGGAAAATAACATTCTCTTTAAACAAGAAATGATCAAACTCTACGGATGCCAATCCACATGGAGAGAAAAAGATTGAAAGTAGCACAGGGCAGAAAGACTCATTCCATCCCTCCAGATTTTAAAAAAACAGTATGAAACTCAGTTTCCAAGAGATTGTTGAGTTTCATTTCACTAGTTATCACCACTCAGGGGGAATCAAGTGTTTTGTACAATCAAGGAGCTACAATAGAGTTCAACATAAAACAGATATGTTGCTTGAGAGGAAGTATTATACAAAGGAAAAAACAATTAAGCATTGCAAGGCTTTTTAAATAAATATAAAAAATCATAGACTCATTCAGGTTGGGAAATGCTCATAAGATCATCATATACAACCATTAACCTGGCACTGCCAAGCCCTTAAATAAGCCATGTCCCCTGGTGCCACATCTACATGTGTTTGAAACACTTGCAGGATGGTGTTTCCAATACTTGACAAAGCTTTCCTTAAATTTTTTTTCTAGTATCAATTCTAAATTATCCCTGGTGCAACTATATAATTCTACAACATATTCTACACTTGAACTCTGAAAAAGAGATCCTCTTGATGATTTATTTTTAATTTTCTACTGAAAGAAATGGGTAGATATCTTGTTAGGGTCAGTACAGCCTGATGAATCCATATATTAACAATTACAGTACATTGCATTAGCATGTCAACCACATAAAGAATACTTTAAGGTTAATAGAGTATGGTTTGTCATTTATTAATTAGATGATGTTGAATATTTTTATTCCTTCAGAATGAACTCTACTATTCTTATTTGAAACTCAATATAAACATGAAGGGAAAATAAAAACTGCAGTAGAAATATGCAACATATGCTGAAATTAAATTTGGCTGCACTACGAAAACATTTCAGTGACATGCGATTTACTGGAGACAACAACTGCCAATTTCACCTAGTGAAAATAATTCTCTTCCTGTTCCTGCATCAGCTGACAGCTGTATTGGCTTCTCAGCTCCTGCCTATGTCTTGCCTTTGGCTCCAACCTCATCAACCTTTAAATGGTGGTCTCTGAGGAAGCAAAGATGTTCTCAGTTCTGTGCTCCAGGTCTTCACATACATTTATCCATAATGCATCTCAATCTGAACTGCTGAACAAGGGAATTATGCCAACACTAATGTCACCATGCTCAAAATGGCAGAAATAGCCTTTAGCCCAAGAGCAAAACTTTGCTCCCTTTGCCTGTCTGGGTTCCAACAACAAACACACACACACACACACACACACACACACACACACAGATGCACATACAAAAAAAAAAAAAAAAAAAAGAAGAAGAAAAAAAAAAAAAAAGGTGGAACATTCTTTCTGATCCAGGCAAATAATTTAAAAAAATTTTTTTAAAAAAAAGGAAGAAAAGAAAAAAAAGTTTAAAAGCCCACCTTAAACTAATATGGTGATTTTTCTTTTCATGTCACGTGTGGTACCTTAAGAGCACTAATCTATAGATCCTCTGTAATTACATGTAGTATTCTGGAAAGCCATGGAACAATCCTGCCAACCACTCTTTTTCTCCTGATGTTTCTCCAATAATTAACAGCGTCCTATTTATCCATCCTTTATGTTTTTGGAGTTTTTTAGGCATAATTAGAATTGATTCAAGAGCAACATAAATTGAGAAGGTTTCTGGTGCACAGCTCCAGAAAGTACATCATAGACATGAAGCTTACACAGCTACTGCATGGAAATAGCCTCCTCTGGGAAGTCAGGCTTCCTTTCCCCTCACTGCAAAACTTCAGTTTCACTCCCACACAAAGCCTGCCCACCTCCTGCTAAGATATAAAGAAACCTAAGGATGTGGTCATAATTACAAAGGTGACACAACTGAACCAACCACAGAAGAAATCTCTCACGTTCTCACCTTTTGCAGCTTTCCACCTTCTCTTCACATCCACTTTTGATGTAGCCTCCCAGCCCTGAGACTTTGGTGTCAACATGAAGCATCAGACATTGAGTCTCTGACACAGCATGAAAAGCAGCAACAGAAGCTTCCAAATAGTGAAGGCAAGAAAAAGGAATTCACACAGTTAAAATCTGTTCTCCAACATGCTCCTGCGTCAGCTTCCAGAGGGAATTCTGTATCTAGAGAGATGGGGTGGCTGGGCCCCCTGCTGCTCCCCAGATATCAAATTTAGGCATTTCCCTCCTGCTCCCATTGAAATGTAAGGCACAAATGCATGCTTGCCAGCATGGCACTTTCCAGATGGCACATGTCTGCTTGAACTTTTGTATTGGAAGGACAATTTCCTCATTAAACCTGCATGACCTACAGCATGGTGTCCTACTCTAATCTGGATTTCTGCTCCCTTTCCCTCAAGGTTTAACTGGTATTTCAACCAGCAACCTCTGCTGTGGTGTTTTGTTGTTGTTGGGTTTTTTGTTTGTTTGTTTGTTTTGTTGTTGTTTTCTAATAAAATGTAGGAACACATAGCAACACAGTCTCTGAGAAATACTGGAAAGAAGGGTAGGGCATCAGAAGGAGAAAAACAGGCAGTAAAAATATTGTTTACAATGGGTAATTCACAGACCTGAGGCAAGGGACACACAGCATGATGTTCACAAGTACTGAAAAAGAAGCAATCTTTTCACTAAGCATCTCTATGAAGGCCTCAGGTCAGTACGATAAATACAGGATTAGAAGCAGTTTGTTTAAGTGCTTAGCTGAATTAGACCATAGGAACAGCTATCTTGGATCCTTCCCAGGCCAGTCACCATCAGGGATGTTGTTGCAGTGCAAGAGTTCGTGCTTTCAAGGGGCTGGGTGTACATGTTCCCTTACAGAGACCTTTGTGTAAGGAAATTAATTCCAAACCAGGAGATGTAGGCATTGTGTTGTTCTATTATGTATTTCTAAGAATGTCAAATACCTGGTTCTAGTCCAAACTCACAGTAGAGCTTGATTATCTGGCTACATTCACATAGTGAATTTTTAGTCACTAGTCTGTCCATCAGAATCAGAGACAAGGAGGGGGAAAAAAAAAAAAAAAAAAAGCTAGATATAACCTACTCCCTCTCATGAGTTTTGGAAGGCTTTTTATTTTTTTTAAAACTTACTGGTTTCATGTCCTTTCAGGCAAAAACAGAGGTGGACACTTGAAGAAAAAATTGAAAGGGCAATAATATCACAGACTTCCCACTGTTTCTCAGGACAATGGGAGAAGAGCAGTATGCCATGAGTTTCCCCAAAACGCCCAGGTGCTCTGGGATCTTCCAAGGAAAAATAAATTGCAAACCCCACAGTTAAAACCAACAGAGATTCTCATTCTCAACAGCTCCTGATGCCTTATGCCAGGGTCCCCTGCTGTAAGCCACTGCTGTCCCTCAGATGCAAGACTCTGGGCAGCCCCACATATCCTGGTTTCCATCACACATCTCAGCCTCCACCTCCTGCCCACTCCAGATCTGCTGCTTGCTCCCCACAAGATACTGAACAGCAGAGGGAATAGTGAGATGCTCGGGGCAAAAGGTAGCAGGAAGAGCAACACCTGGAAAAAGACAATATTATGATAATATTGACACTAGAAAGGTTGTACTTGTACAAAATGCTTTCTTGTGAAAGAGGGTGGAATTTAAAAAAAAAAAAAAAAAAAAAAAAAAAAAAAAAAAAAAAGTTAATGTCTAAACTGACTCCTTGATCCTAAAACCCCAGTCCAAAATGAGTTAGAGTCTGGGTTGCAAAAGCACATCCTTGTAAGGCAGCAACTGCTCTCATGTTTCAGCAGCCCTCTTTGTTAGAGGGTAGAAATGAGCTGAGACACAGAGTTCTTGTTTATCACAGCATGAAAAGGGTCCTGGTTTATTCCTCCTTACAGCTCCATCCTGACTCCATCCTGACTCCAGCCATTCACTGACTGACTGCAGCAAGCCCCTGCTGTAGGTTTCCCTTGTGTTGAGCTCTGCCTCAGCCTGGATGGGCCTGTTCCTGCCTGGGCTGGGGAGGTTTTGTCTGCAGTGTGGGGCACAGTCATGGGGTGGCTGCTGTCCTTTGTGGCCCTATGAGGATTGTCTGTTCACAAGCAGGGCCACTTCCAGCATGAGCTCTCACTGAGAAGTAGAAAGCACATGGAGGAATTGGGGAGACGAGGTTTGTGGAGCCATTGTGACTCATAATAAACTAAGCAGCCTGAAAGAAATGTGTTAGCTTTGGGGCGTGTAGACCATTCCTCGCCGGTTCAATGTCCCTGCCTCTATGGAATGAGTGAGGAACAGGGTAGAAACACAGGACCTGGAAGCACAGGTGCTTAGCAGTTGTGAACAGTCCCTGGGAAACAGGGAAAGCAATTGATGGAAGATAGCTGAAAACAGGGATTGGTGCAGCCGATTTGTGAGGCGTTCCTCTGTGTGGGCCCATCAGCCCTGGCCAGGCTGCGCAAAGGTGCCAGGGAGGCACAGGCTGGCCATGTCCTGCTCTGGGGCTGCTGTGGGGTGCCCAGCCTGGGTGCCACGTGTCCCTCCTGCAGCACCAGAGGCGGCTGCCCCGTGTGCCGCTGCCGGGGGATTCCCTGGCCAGGCCTGCCCGTACCGCGGCCCGGCCTCGGCCCAGCCCCGCGCCCACGGCATCGCAGCGGGGGCCGCTGCTGCGGGCCGAGACACGGGTCCTGCTGCTCTTGGAGTGACTCCAAGCCTTCCCCTGGCTCCAAGGAAGGGGGAATAGGGGGAATGAACAGGTGGCGAATGTCCCAAGAGGGAATGCAGAGAACAATTCGCTTGTGACAGCCCCTCACTCGCTGCTGAAAATTGAGTTGCTTAATGAGTGTTATTCCGCTAAGGGTTTTTTTCTGCTTCATTTCTTGGGACCATTTGAGGATAATTATTGACAAAAGAATGTGGGTTAGGGCTGTGCAATTGTTTTCATGGTTCCCTCTGCCCGGTATTACAATAACTGCTCTTTTATGTATTTTTATACTTTTTTTTGGTGGCATAATGGATGATTCTGACCTCCTTTTTTTGAAAACTCTACTTGCCTCTGGCTTCTCCACAGAGGTTAAAATGGAGAAGATTAGCCTTGTTTTCTGCTTCAGAGGTAACGTCGTTTTCCTATAAGCATCTGTGGGCTGGACTGCAGAGTCAGTATTTCAATATGTTTAAAAATGCAGAAGCTTCAATAAATGCAGCTTAAAGGTTTGGTAGCCATGAATGAAAGGGAACGAGGTTTTACAGAGTTGTGCTTCCTCAGGGAAACCGAAAATGTGGAGCACAAGCGTAGGTACAAAACGTAGGGTGTTTGTGGCTCGGGAGCATGTATTAATAAGAAATTGTAGCAGAAATGATTAAGTGTAAATAACAAAGGTAGCATAACAGGAAGCCCAAGAACAGGGTTTCCAAAGTGATAACAAAAATAAAGCCAACAACCCCACAGCCCCACCATTATTGTGGACAACAGGAATTACTGCTGGTCCAAAAGGGGGTTAAGCCTAAGATGTAATGGTCAAGACTCTCTCTTAGGGCTAAAGACAAGTTTGGACAAGTTGCCTTCCTTTCTGTTGATAAAACGTGAGATTCTCTGACTGGAGTTACAAAGAGTATAAATTACTATGCCTCTAATGACCACAACAATAGGCTTGTCAAAACTTCTGCTGCATAGTAAATTACCTGAAGAGTTTGGATATTCATGTCGTCAGTAAATTTCTTTTACAATTATAGAAATGCATAGCACTTATGTGGAATGTTGTCAGTTGTTATTTATATAGGAAGGCCTCTTAAGGAAAGCATGATGAGGAAAGAACACCGTAATTCTCCATACAGACAGGATAAATTATTTTATTATTCTTGTAATTCATTCTCTTAAATTGTAACTTTACCTTAGTTAAAAGACAAAATTATCATGGGCATCTCAATCTGTAAAATCCCTACCTCTGCATCCTATTCAATGCTCTTGCTGTAAGGCAGGTTCTTGGAAAAAGACTCTTTTGTGAAAGGGTCTTGGGGTAGAGTAATTTATCTCAGAAAATTGTGAAACTGCGGTAGAACATTTTAATGAGGCATTTTGGCTCATGTCTGTCCATGCTGCTTAAAAATTGGCTGATTGGGTTTTATGACTTCTGGGGACATATTGCTGCCTGTCTTGTGAGAAAATTCTTTGTATTTTTTTTTCTTTTTAAAATTAATATAACACTTAAAATGTGACAAGTTTATAGCTACAAACAGTTCAATTTTGTAGCTGAGGGAAATATGGAACCCAGAAATGCATGAGGCAGGTCTGATGTTAGTCTTATAGGGGACTGAGAGTAAAAATTGTATTTTCTTTAGAGTACATCAGATCTTTTTTTCAATATCTATTTCTTTTTCTATTAAACAATTCCAGAAACTGATAAACACTGTTTTCAAAGTTTTGCTTTCAAAAAATCTGCTTAGCCAAGACCTCTTTTGACTTTTAGGTGCATCAAAGACTGAGCTCTGTGTGATTCATAATGAGTCAGGCTGTAAAGGGTCTTAAAGATCTAGAATAAGTCTCCAAAATGCTGGCATATGTGAAAATTTTTCTCTTTCTTGACAGCCTTCTGAACAGCATGGCTTGAAAGGAGCAGTGTGTTCTGACCTGCTCTAGTCTGTAACAGCTTAATCATACTTTCCCTCTCCGTGCTTTTCTTACAGTTGACAATGATAATTTTCCTTTCCTGCCTTTTGGCTGTGGCTTGCAGCAGGAGCACTGCTTGTGCATAACACATCTTTGTTTTACTACAGGCCTGGTCAAAGACTTTCAGGAAATCATTTGATGCCTCTACTTCTGTTTCCTGTTCTGCAAAAGGGTGAAAGTGCTATTGCATTGTAAAAACTTATACAATCTGCTTGTGAGAAGCCATCTTAAATGCCTTTTGATTTCTAAAAAAATCTTCATTGTGATACCACCAATCTGCTTTGTGCAATTCAGGTCACTAGTTACTTGTATGGGTAAACACGGTGATGATTTGAGCTCCTGAGGATTTGTATAATATCATATTTTTTTCTCAATATACATAATTTTTATTTATATTTTATGTAGCTTAAAAGAAATTGAGACACTTCATTTTTTTTTTTTTTTTTTCACATGGAGGTATTATTAGCTGCATCTGTTTGCTGTTATGACCTGACAACGCATTAAAAATGCTTTTTCATGATTGGGGGCATAAGAAAAGATTAGATTTTTTTTTTTCCCATAACAGGAATTGAAGACCATTTTAAAAGTGATTATTTTTCTTTGTGCTTCATGCATGAGTTCTGGACTTTGAGGTTGGGGGCTTCTGTAATTTTGTTTCATGAATACAAAAAGCAGCAGACTTGGGGTGGTATAAGTAGGGAAGCTCCCCGGAATGCCTGGTAAGTGCATTACTTTGCTAGTGTGTGATACTGAGAGCTCTTCTCAGCCTAGTTCAGTAAGACTGAAATTGCTTCCCCAGAAACCATAATTTTAGTGGTTTCTAAATTTTACCTGCTATTTCAAATTCATTTGTTCTCATTCCATTAGTGCTATTTATGTTAAATTATTTTTTTTTTTCCATGGTGGAGTTTATTTTACATAATTCATTAAGGCAGTCTTGTTGCTCTTTAGCCTTCACTTGATCAAGCTGCATATATTTATTATATTTATTGCACTTTATATTTCTTCATTGAATTGAGGTGTGATTTTCTACACAGGGAAAATATCCATACCTTTCAGTTGCCTGTCAGCATTCCCCTAGCACAGCATAAGTTTGCTGAGTTCCTTGAGAGACTGAGACTTTAAGTTCAGCAGAGCTGAGCTGCATTATCCCTGTAGAGATCATCTCTTAGCTGCTTAATAAATTTTTTTGGCAACTTTAGTTCCTGTTGTGTGTCATGTTCCACTCAAAGGAAAATTAACCCTTCACTCGTTTCTGTTGTTAATTCTAGGAAAGCTTTCTCTGACTGTTGTGTTGGGGAAGCGGTGGCTGTAATGATGTGACATTGTCAGTCTTGTCAGATCTGGGTCATGTGGAGCAGTGTTTCTGTGCTTGCCTGGTGGTAGTTACTGGGTTTTGCCTGTGCAGCCCAAAATCATGTCTGCCTTTGCCCATGTGAATATTCCTGCATGTTCTTGATTAACTTACTTCCTGTGTCTGCACTCAGCCCTTGTTCAGTCTTATTATCAGTAAATACTGCAAATCCATGTCCCATTCTTATACTCACAGGCAGGTTTTCAAGTGGAATAGTAGTTTTTTGTCCCCCAACAAGATATTTTTCTGCACAAACATAACATTTATATTTGTGCCCCATGTAAATTCTACCTTCCCTTTTCTCCCCTACTCCCTTTACTGCTAAATGATTTTTCAGGTTTTGTGTGCTCTCCAAGCACAACTTCTAGAATTTTTTTAGAAGTGTCTCAGAGGCTGCTGAAAAAAGAACAGTGAGTTATTTTCTTATCTGTATTTCTTCCTGTAGATATTCTCTAAGCAGTGGATTCAGGACAAAGCAGTAAGTGTGGGAATGGACCATTCAGGCAGGCACTGAGAGGAAGGGCAGAAATAAATGGGGGAAGAGGAAGTGCCCTAGCACCCACATTTTGCTATAATATACCTGTTCACATGTCCAGTGTTTGTCAAAGATTGCATCTCTTCTATAGTGAATACCAATCATTTTTTTAAAAGTCATATCTTCTATATATTTTTTTGACTTCTGAGTTTGGTGTCCATTTTAGTTTTGTGCAATAAGATTTTTTTAAAGCAGGCATTAACAATTTACCTGTCAAGCAAACAGTTAAACTTCCAAAAGGCATGGGCACAATAGCTCTGCTGCATTGTCCTCTCTGAGTATCATCTTCTATTCTTCTTAGGATATTTAGAATCTATTGAAGCTAGTGATTTTGGAAAAGCTGCCCAGGTTACAGAGCAAAAGGAACTGTATATTTCATAGAATTTCTTAGTTCATTTATTTTCACTGCTCTGATCTTTTCAGTAACTGGAGCATAAAGAATCATACTCTACCTTAATGCATCAGAGGGAATACTTTTAATTTATCATCAGTTTGTAAAAAGGCAGTGATGAAAAATTGAAAGCCATTACTTTTTCTGGGGAATAAATTCCTCATAAAATACTGGGAAGGAATCATTTGGGGTTCAGCTAGTAAAAATATTCTTGGATGAAGGCAGAACACCCTTCACCAAGAAACTTATTTCTGGATAAGGATTGTGTATTCCCTTTTTTCCCTGTATTTTTTAAGATTCTTAACCAGCTCATACTTAGAAGTCCTAATGATCATAAAGTCTTTTTGGAGACAACTGTGAATGAAATGTTGCATATACTCATGCTGTAGTAACAGCAAAATGTGATCAATAATATTTTTCCTCCAGCTAGTGTGGAGTAATCCATAATTGTAAATAATTATTTAAGTTACCCTTTCTTCCTTTCAGATAGCAAAAAAAAAAAAAAAAAAAAAAAAAAAAAAAAAAAAAAACCACAACAAATGAGCAGTGATTGTTGAATCAATAAGTGATTTTTAGACATATTTAAAATTCAGGACAGAGATATGTTTTAATGAAAAGATCTTGGGACTTTCAAACTATTTAAATCTTTTTCCTATGATTCTAGTGTACATATATGTGTCATGATTACTGTTGGAGATGTGCTTGTCTACAGCAAGTATGAGTTTTTTAGAAGCCATGGCAAGAAAAGACTAGAAAGCCTTCCCCAGTTTTAGCATCATCACAGCAATCCCCAGCATGGTAAATATTAATGCTGCAAGGATTTGGGATGTACTTTTCCTTGAATTTCACTGTAGCCTGCTGCATTTAGATTTTAGAGCATTTTCAGGTATATTCCTGGTGAATGGAGGCTCCTGTCCAGCTGAAACTGATCCACTGGAAGGTTCCAAATTTTGCATAACCAGTTAAAATGTAAAACTGCCCTTAGAGACAAGTTTTGAATAATTTTTTACATTTGAACATCCCTGGAATAATGGAATTCACCACCAAACCAACAGTTTGGAAAGTGTCACTGGTTTTATGGCTCAATCATCTCCAGGAAGCAGGAGTTAGCTGCCTATAACCCTTTGCAGACTGTTTGGGCAGCAGAAAGCTATCTGCATCCCTCTCAATTTTCTGCCCGGGGAATTAAGATGAGTTAAGATGTGTTTCCAGCAAGTTTTTCCTTTGAAATCCCATTATGGCCATTAAGAAGGTTGGGATTTAATCGTTAAAGAGAGTACTGTCATTATGGTGTTTTTGAAGCACACCAGTGTGTGCTTGTCAAGCATTCGTGATCCCTTCTCATGAAGAAGATTTTGGGCACAATGATTAATGATGTGTTAGGATGAAATAGGACAGAAAGATTAAGTGTTTATAAAATAACTAAATAGTGACAACGGAAAGCCTCTGACTGTTGATTAAAGGTATTTACTAGTTCAGGGGAGCATGAAAGAGAATTGGTTGTTTAAAATATCAAGATATTCCATTGTGTGTTGGGAAGATGACAGTGGAAATGGAATCAGCTTTCTATGAACCCTTATGCAGAGACAAATATTTTTCTCTTGGTGTGTAACCTTAGTGTGTCAGCAGAAATGCTGTTGTTCTTTAGGGAAACTTTTATCCTTCCTCATTTTTTCATCTAAAATAAGCCATTTTGCAGTTTGATCCTTGTGCATCTTGGATATAACCCTTTGTCTTTCTGCCTTTTGAGGTGGAAACAGTGACAGAATTGATTTAGCAGCAATGTATTATGATGATGTTTATCACACTGCCATAAGTTTTCCCTTCGATAGGTGAGAGGAAGGGTAACATATCATGGGCTCTGGTATATTTTAAAAAAGAGAATCAGTGCAGAGATGCCCAAGCACAGAGAAATGGAGCAATTCTGCTGTGAGTTCTGTGAAGTTCTGTGATATCTGAGTCAAAGTCATACAGTGATTGAGTGATGGATAGTTCAACAAAATCTTGAAATTTTACAGGAAAAACACAGCAAAATTGATCACTTTGAAACAATTGTTTGTAATTTAAACATTTGAGGTTTTGAATTTTTCATCTCATTCAAGGCAAAACATTTGTGATTGACAAAAATGGAAATATCCCTTCATTGTCTTCATAACTACTGTCCCAGTAGAAGCTTTATGTGTCTTTTGAGTCTCTCTGCAAATTGGTGTTTGGGCAGTTAAAACTCAAAGCAGTAACTGGCAAAATCTGATTCATCTGCTCTAGTTTATTCCTGTTTACAATTTTGCAAGGGAGACAGAGAGTTCCATGCAGCACTGCATATTACTGCAGAGCTCCCTCCCTGATTGCTTGTTACATTCTCCTGAGGGTGATGGAAATCAGCAAAGGGAGGGATAGGGCTCTCTGCTTGTTCCAAGAGGTGGAATCAATGGACTTGGTGAAAAGCAGGGATGGGAACAAACTCTGTCAAACTGGAACTCAAGAAAAACAAAGAGCAGCTTTAAGAGAGGATAGAGGTGGTTTCTTTAATTTCTTAGTGTGGAGGTGTCCAGATAAAAACATATGTTTCCTGACTTCCCCACCATCTGTTCTAACCTTTGTGAGTACTTCTTGTGTCTGTAGGGAATAGAAGTGCTAACTTCCAATCTAGGTACCTAGCAGCTCTGCATATGGTGTCAAACTGACACCTTTCGACTTGAAACCTGGTAAGAGGAAATGAGGAGCCTTGGTGACAAATGTTCTACCCTATTATAAGGGAAATTCTTTTGTTTTCATGGCTGGGAAGTTTTCCAGGCCTTCACCATGAGCTTTTGGCAGAGTAGATAATGAGTAATTACTTACTGATTTTCTTCAGTAAACTGCTGAGCTCATTAAAAAAAAAAAAAAAAAAAAAAAAAAAAAAAAAAAAAAGGTTTTGGGGATTTGAGGAAGGTGCACTTCAGTGTAACGGATGGGACATCAGAGTCTATGGTGCAGCAGTGATCCTGAAAGATCTGAAACCAGGAACTAAATTTCCTGGATTAGCAAAACTGATGTACTTGTGAAAGTTCTTTCAGACCAGAACACGATAGCATTTTCTGTAGTCTTCAAGTTATGTTTAGATTCAGTGACTGCTGATAAGATCTGAAGAGCTGTTGCTTAGGAAACTAAAGGATTGCAAGGGGAAAAATTGGTGAATTTTGAAGTACTAAAAACTAACTGAGAGGTCAGAGTGTTTATGTCATTTTAAATGGTCCAAAGTCTGATCTAGTTCTGTTATTTCAAAGGTAGAACACAAATTATTCCAGCTGACATGGTGCATTAAAACTTACAGCAGAACTTGAAGACGTGTTTGGCTTTTTTGGAAGACAGGAAGTTTCTTTATTAATCATAAAGGATTGATTGCTTTGCATGGAACATCAGTCATAATGGGTAGCAAGACCAACCTGAATTTGCCTTCACCCTCTTCAATGAACAGATTATTTGATTCCTTTAAAAATATGAGAAAGCCTGGGCACAGTTTATCAACAGTTCTTACAAAATGAAATTCTCTTTTTCATTACTCAGAGAAATTATGACATTTGCCTTTATTTTCATAGCTGTACTGCTTGAATAATAAACATATACACTCAAAATCATTTTGATGTACTTTATAGAAATAAATCGTTTGTAAATGAAATTATGACTATATCTATCTTCTATGACAACTGAGTCATTTCCAGCTGTTCAAAATGAAAATTGACACTAAAAGCCAAGGATGATTTAAGGGAAATGACAGACTCTCCTGCAACAGTAAAGTACTGTGTATTTTAAGATGTGGGTAACCTAGACAAGGGCTTAGTTGCACAATTTTGATTTAACATGAGGAACTTAAAGGCATCTTTACAAATCAGCACCTGAGAGAAGTTATTTTGTATCTTGAATACAACCAACTCTCGTTTTTGTACTTCTTATAAATATTCATGCTTTGTATGAGTATGAAATATCCATAACCCATATAGAAATCTGTGAACTCAGGAGAAGACCAGATGAGTCTGAAAATGGAGTTTGAGCCCAGGAGTGCCAGTCTGGTGCCTACAAGGGTGATTACAATAATGGGAGGGGAGAAGTCAGTCTTGGGGGATTCAGACTGAGTAATCTTCAAGTTCTCAGCTGGTGGATTCTTCTCCTCAAAAATGGCTTTCAGAAAGTACCTTTTTTAGTAACGCTGAAAAATGGGGAATAACACATCCTTTTGTTCTAAAGGCAAGCAGTGAGTTTGGGTTGCTTTCCTTCGCACTTTTGTGGATGTTTATTTTTGCAGCTGATCATCCATCTGTTTATCAGGTGAATTCAGAAGTTTCTTTGGATTCCTCACACTTAAGTTTTCTTGCTGGATATCGAATCTTGTGTTCTTTTAGTGGATTGGCTACATCATTTCCTCTGAGATTGCTCAGGCTTCAAGTGAGAGTCCAGTGCCTCTGATAGGGAAGAATAGGAGGAAAGAAAAGCTGCCTTTGCAGTCTTCGTGTACTAAAAGCAGCACAGTTATTGCTGTTGGGTTGCTTGGATACTGTACATAGAAAATGCTGTTGTACCTGAGAAGCTCATCTATCTTTGCTGGTTGGAACTTGGCAGTGTGTAAAGGATTCAATTCTTTTTGCACAAGTGTAAATTCAGGGTAACTCCTCTGAGGACAGGGGTGTTACCTGCTAAGACAATCAAGACAAATATGCCCTGCTGCATTCACAGGTCCTCTCTCTCCTTTACGAGCTCCTCCATCCACTGTAACCTATTTCTTCTGTCTGTAATCTCAGGGCTTGACTTCATCTCAGAGCGAGGTACTTTGCAGTTGTGAACTCAGTCCTGGTTTTCATTTGTTCTCAAGTTTGCAACTTGTTTGTGCACTGCTTATAGAGAAAGCTCTGACCTAGAGAAACCAGAGAGAAGAGGGGCAGCAGGACAAGGAATCCAAGAGCCTTAGATAATAGGAACCAGAGCAAACTCTTCAACTTAATCACTACAGCAAGAGATTTGAGGATGGGGTACCAAGGAAAGCTGAAGAAAGGTTTGGTTTCTCAGGAGGCTTCTTTGTAGCTCACAAGATATTGAAGTTATGGTTAGAATCCAGTCTTTTATTCTGAAAACAGGAAAGTCAAGCTAATATTCACATCATATTTCCCTGCAGTTTAGAGTGAGAATGACTAACCTACAGCCTGTAGGCCAAAGTTGGCCACCAGCCCAATTAATCTGGCGGAACATTTGCCACCCTTTCCCCACAGGTTTTTAGATGTGAACATGAAATTGTTCCAGGATGTGAATCCTGCTGCCTTCCTTTTTGAGTCGTTCTGGAGCCTTCCTTATTGCTCAACTTCAAGAACTCCTGGGATGATGTGACTACAGATCCACAGTTCTTGGAGACTTTTCCAGGCTTAGGCCCTAGAAAGAGTGCATTTCTGAAATACAACTTTACTTTTTCTCGCTTTATTTTTTGATGTAAGTGATAGCATTTTGGCAAGTGACCTGTACTATTGAAATTGCTGTTTGTTACCCAAAGATTATGCCCACCCATGGCATTTGTTTGAATTTTTTTTTTTTTTTTTTTTTTTTCTGGTTATAATGTTTATGCCAGCCTAATTAAATGCTCTTTTCCTGCTGGAATATTGCATCATTGGAGCCAGATAATTAGATTGGCTGATGACCTGTGACATACAATCTGCTTGGTTTTGCATTTGTAGCTTGCTTTTGAGATGCAAAACTTCATCCCAGGTCTGTCAACAGGTGAAAACTTAAGTGCAGTCAGTGACAACTCCTGCATGGATGTGGGAGATGGTGGGAATGAGTCCTGAGGGTCTGGAGCCCTTTGTGGCTAGGGTTTTGAAAAACATTGAGCTGCTATTGTCTCTTTGATTTTATCTTTGCAAAAACAGCTGGTGTTTCTTTCTTCCCTTATTTCTATTCTTTTCCCTTCAAAATTAAACACTAATATTTTATTAAATTAAATCTAATTACTCTGGCTGAATGCATACCCATTATTTTATTGAAAATAAGAATAACTATGTAAGAAAAGTAATTATGTGGATAATGTAATTATGTGCCTTCTGAGCGGTGCTGCTACTTTCAAAGCATCAGTGCTCTTCCTATTGTATTTTTCTTTTCCCTAATTCTTCTTTCTGTATGAGCTGGACTTGAGTCAAGACTGAAGGTAAAGGGAAATGTCTGAGCAGACTCTGGGGCTGGGTTCTCAAGGTGCACAATAACCAGTGCAACTCAAATCTTCCTGCGGTCCCAAGGAGGAAGCCCAAAGGGCTCACGTGTGCTGCAATGAAGCCGTAGCACAAAGCAGATGCTCTGGCCCATCTGCTGTGTTTTTCTAGTGGCACAACGCATTTGGCACAGGCCACCTTGCATCATGCGAAAGGCTCTCTCCTGTGCAGCCTGCAGTGAGGCAGCTGCAGTGCAGGGAGGGGATCATCGATCATGTGCCATGTTCTGTTCCCTGTGCTCACTCTGTGAGGGGGCGTGGGTCAGCCCCTGTGCTCACAGGAGATTTGCTAAGGGCCAAGCATTGATTCTTCTTTCTACCCTCTGCTTTCTCCATTAGCTGATGCCTGGTTCTGGCTATCTCAGGCCCAGGCTTTTTGCAGCAGGTGCAAGCTCCAGAAGTGCCAGGCAGGTTCTGTGCATGGGTTCCTGTCTTGTTTGATTTGTAAAAGGAATGCCTGAAGGAAAGCATGTTTCTCCTATCCAAATGTGTGCCCACATCCATTCTGAGGAGTGCTTGTTGACAATTTTGACAGCATTTATCACTTTTTATTCCATTTTAATATACAATATTATAAAATCCTTCTCAAATCACTGCTCAAATTCCTTTTCAGATTGTGAGAAAGAGACCACTGGTTTCAGTGAGATATTTTGCAGCAGAAAGGCATGGGTAGTGGGGTATCTTATCTGGTAGGACCTTCAGCCTGAGAGAAATCTGGACATCAGTTTCAGTATACAAGTTTTTTATATACTTCTATTTTTAAATTAGACTTTCTTGTATAGAAGTGACTGTGTCATACATAGGCTTCCCTGCTGCTTTTTTCAGTAGCATTAAGTTGACACAAGTTGATAACTTGGCTTATGTAAGAATGCTGTTCAGCAAGGGATTATTTGTATTGGATACTGGCACCAAGGTCTCAGAATGTGTACCAGTGTCAGGATTTTCACCCGTCTTAAAAAGTGTTCCCATTCTAACAGGGATGTAATGCTGTGCTGGAAGGCTCTGTCTTAATCATTGAAATTGGTGAATCATTTCACTGGTTTTTAAGAGGATTCAGATTAGATCCTGTCTTTACTGGTTTCAGGTGAGATACCTTAACTCAAGGGAAGGAGAAATCACTTTCCAGTCCGTTGCTTTGCACCTTAGAATTGAGAATGGATCAAAAAGTGTCTAAACTTACAGTGCATGATGACCAGTCCTACACAGCTACATTATTAATATAGTATTTATATAATGTAGTGTAACTAGGAAACTCAAGTATACACAAGGGAATTTTTGGGGGGTTCTTTTAAATTTCTTATTTGTCCTCATTACAAATAAACTATATGCAGGTACATTCTTTTTACTATTAAGGACTTTTAAAAGGAAACATAGTAATGCTGATTTAAATTTTATTTTACCTATTTAGAAACTAAACAATCTTTAACCAAACTTTTTCTCAAGTAGGTAAGTGGTCACTTCAGATAAAGCAAAGAAATCAGCTAGGAAAAGGAACAGAAGTGGATTACTTTGGGAATTTTTTTCCTTAAAGTACCATTTGCAAAAAATTCATACTCAAAAGCTTTCTAAGAATCATTAAATATTTAAAGATAGTTCATTAGGGGTAAAAAAAAAAAAAAATTAGCTCTTGGAATCCTTTCATCTCCTCTGATGTGAAGTTGAGTGTTTAATCATAGAAACCCTTGGATGCTTGTTGCTCATGCACCTGTCAGCTTTTTTTACCAGTGTAGAAAGCACAGTAAATAAGGCTAATTTTTTTTTTTTCTTTTTAGGGTCTAGGGAAAAGCTAAAACAGAAGAGAGGAATAGAGGAAAGGAGCGGAGGGCCAGCTCCGCAAGGAATGTAAAGTCTTGTAAAATAGAGGGCTTGAAGGTGTCCGGAAGTGATAACCCACCAGTATGAATTGTGCTCAGGGTCAAACACTGGCCGGTATTTTGACATGAAAACCCTAAAGGATGCATGGCTCTGTTATAGGAAAGCTGTACCATTTAAAGGCCTGCTGATGTGTGATCCTTATGAATGTGCAGCTCCTACAGCCTGAGCAAGTCCCACACACCCGGCAGTCGCAAGCTGCATGGCTGCAATGGTGCAGAAATCCCCTCAGTGTGCCTGGGTGCACCCTCCACGTCTTTGCTCGCTCCGTGTTTGAGGCTCGCAGCTCGTCCTCTCAGCAGGACCTGCTTTGTGCCACACTGCGCCAGCGTGGCAATTAGCTCACTCACTCCAGAGTGTCACAGTGGATAGTTTTCCAATTAAGAACTGACTGTTAAACAGTAAGTTAAATTGCTGCTCTGACCTTGCTGTGAAAAGCCACAGGGGTAGCCCTGACACAGCTTTGTGTGTCAGGAGTTGTCTCTTCACCGTGAAAGGTGTCAACACAAGACTGTCAGAAGGGTGGAAACCAGGACCCAGCTATACAGAATCCCTTTGCCTTTTCTCCTGAAAGACTCCTACTTTCTCCCCAGCATGCTGGGGAGACTAAAAAGCAAATTAAAAGACAATTGAAACAATCCCTTCCCTAGATACCAGTTTTCTCCTTGTCTCCTCTCTAGCAGAGACAGCTGAACAGAATCTGCGTGTATCTGCTTTCAAGCCTCCCCAGAAATACAACCATGTATTTTATTTACCCTTCTCTATTTCCCCACGTGAGGGTGGGGAGTTTTCTTGTTTTGTATTTATTTCCCATGCTAGGTTTTTTTCATTAGAAATACCTCATATTTTTGGATAAGGTTTTTTAAATATATAGGTTATATGATATGTAAAAGATAGTTAAATCATAATGAAAGCTAAGAAAAAAATTATCCTAGCAGTTTTTGCTAGGTACTGAAGATAAAATCACAGCGGAGTGAGCATTCAAGTGAAAGCTGACATAAAAGGGAGCCACACTCAGGAACTGCAATAAGAAAACAGTATTCAATTCAGAAAATTTTCATCTGGAAATTTTTCAGATTTCAAATGTTTCACTTAGGGAAGACTTCTGTCTGTGTATGTTCCTGCAGCAGTGTCATAAGGAAGTGGCTAGAAAGATACATACTGTTTGAAGAAAAATTTATTTAATCATTCTTCCAGTCAGACAATCAGACTTCTGTAGAGATTTCCAGGAATCCTGAGTACAATTGCCTTTCATTTTCAGTAGATAGGACTTTCAAGCACGTCCATGGAGCAGTAATTTCACGAGGAGTCTTGTCAAGTCTAAAACACGCCCCTGATTTTCCTGAAGCAGAAGTATACAGTCATGTGTGTTTAAACTTTGCTGCTCAGAACACCTTGATACGTGTGGTACAGGATGGGGGAAGGGCAATAAATGATGGCAAAAAAGGAAGAAAAAAGACCTAAAACTGCTTTGACTACACAAACTGCAGGAAAAAAGCTGGCATATGAAAAGATTTCCCCATTACTGCTTGCTGAAGTAAACAGAGCAGTGGTGACAGAAACTGTATAGATTTGTGTTCTTTCCTCATTATCTGCTCTTATTTCTGACGAAAACATCCTCAAACTGCATAGTAGGCAAAACCCCTGTTGTGTGCCAGGCACTTGGAGCTGCTAATGAATGCTGATATAGGAGAAGTGCTCCAGTAATTTTTTCATGTAAATGGGATCGACAGTAGGTCAGAGACAAACATGAAAAGGAAAGCAGAATTTAAAGAGAATAATTTAGTGAGATAATTTGTATAATATTTCATTCCTTTCATACACTAAAAGAAAAGCCTATGAAAAATATAAATGAGAGAGGAGACTGCAACAGCCTGTCTGGGAAAGCTACAAGGCTCTGTATAAGAAGGTGACATTTGAATCTATTAGATAACCATCACATGAGATAGACGGGCTTTCAGCTGAGTTTCAGTGGACAAGAGCACTGCTTTGTCTGCCCCTTTCCTTTCCCTGCCCTCCAATATAATAAGTGAAAGAGAGGAAAATAAGGTTTGGGGCATGTCACTTTCACTCAAGCTTGCCACAGGAAGGTGATATGATTTGAGTACTCTGAGCCCTGTTTCAAGTCAATAACTACTCAGATCCTCAACTGGTACAGATTACTTAACCCCAGGGAGGTCATCGTAACATCAGTGGGTGTGGGCAGCTTTGACCTGTCTAATGTTCACTGATGGGTAGAACAGGTTTTTAACCTGGTTTGTCTGCCATTAGATGATTTCTGAGATCGTCTTCTGCACTGTAGCTTTGTTCCCCAGTGTGAAGCAACTGGGGAACCCATTGACCAACCCAGGTGCTTGGTCTGAAGCAACACAAAGGGTCAGTCCCAGTAACAAAGGAAGGATGTAGTTGAGTAAATCAGTTTTAAAGTCAAGTTTTTATTCGTCTCTAATATTTTTATGCTGAAAAAATAGTGGTTGTTTTTTCTAAGAATTTGCAACATTTTGTGTCTGTATGTGTAATTGTACCCTTTTTTTCTAAACAAAACCTTCGTTCTTTAAGCATTGCACAAAGTAGCTAATGGTTAGTATTTAGTTCTTCAAAATATATGTCTCCTTGAAAATGGGAAGGTGACTAGTTCTCTGATTGTGTCTCTACAAAATTCAAAGTTATTCTGATTAGATTTTTTTAATGATCAGAATAATTGCCTTTAGCTGCCTTGTACTTAATGTCTATGTTCTGCATCAATATGCAGGTGAACTGAGTGCATAACTCCCTGATGCTTTGAAATGATTGCAGCCCTTAATGTTTAAGAGCCTGTTTTTGAGAGATACTGAGTGCCTTCACTTTTGTTGAAGTGTGTGTTCAAAGAGCTTGGGGATTCTCAAGGAACTGTCTTGGAATCTCACTGAACCAGAACCAGAAAATGTTCAGAATAAGCCATAGAAGAAAGCAGTCAGGACATGACCTGTGTGAGCCCTGCAGGGGCCAGTTTGTAACAGATTCTATGAAATAAGTGCCTGGACAGAAAGCTGAAATCAAATCAATCTGTGAACATTTGATTTCAAATTCTAGTGCTCCAGAGGAATGCAGCATTCTCCCCAGGAGAATGTTCTTTCTTCCCTTCTTCACAAACTTCCTCTCTCACTAAATGCTCTCTCACTAAATGCTCCCTGATACAGTTCCTTTTTTATCCTCATCCTGTCCCAGTTTCTATGGAGACAGCCTTGAGGGACTGGTCAGTCCCTTGGGATCACAGAGACTTCACTCCAAACCTTTGCTTGGCCTGGTTGCACTGATGCTTTAACCCTGGGTTACCAAATTCCAAGATGAAGGGCTGAGATCCGAAGGCTGTTTTAGCTATCCAGTGGATGTTGTGAGAGTTTCCTGGTGGGTAAAAAAGAACCTTCCCTGAGTATGGAGCTAAATCTCAGTGTCCCATCTTGAGCTGCATCTGAAGCTGTTCTTTCTCTGGGTTGATATTTATTTGTGCCAAGTAGTAGAGTCCTGCCAGAAGAGAAAATAAGCTGTGCAAGAGTAGTTAATGATGAGTGGATAATTACTGGGGTATGCAAAACAGGTCTAGACTCAACCAGAGCAATGTGGGTTAATAAGAAACTGCATGATGCTGTAATGGTTAAATGTATTGGTGATCCTGGATTTAATATCCTATCAGGGCTAAGGAGCTATTTCCCCTAAAATTTTTTAATAAAATCAATACCTTCATGTAACGTTTTATTTCAACTCATCAGCTTTTTCTCCTGGGAAAAAATGCTTTGTCAGACCACTGACCATTAGTTCTGCTCATCAAGCTGAATTTGTAAGGCTTGTTCAGGGTTTGGAGCTTAATGAAGGTGATGCCTGTGTTGCTTAGGTTTTCACAGGGCCAGCAGATTTTTCTTATACTTGATGGTTGTGATGTTGAAACAGTCAGGGCACCATAATAAATCAATGCTTTCTTTTCATTTTGTGCAATTCATAATTCCTTTCTCCTTATCCAAATAAAAAGCCCTAGGTGTTTTTATAGGTTCTCTCATGACCAGTTAAAGTGACATTCACAAGGGGGTGTGAATGCCATTATCTTGTCTATATCAGTAAAACCCCTTCCTTATGCTGCTATAAATGTGTACAGAATGAATAGCTGCCTTGACCACACCGTTAAAGGCTGTGTCTGAGCTGAGAGTCTGCTGCATCTCCAAATGACTTGAAAGTTGGGAGAATATTACTGATAAAAAATCCATACATATATATATATATATATATATTTGCTATTTCTGTTGTGTTCACTTTTGGCTACTTCTGAAGCCAGGGCTTTCACCTAGAGGAACTGAGGCAGTTTTACATTCTGATATTCTGGGGGTGACTACATCAGCCAGTTCTCAGGAACAAGGTCCAGGAAGTCAGTTGTGGGACAGACATGGATTGAGAAGCTGAAACCAGAAACTCCCAATGCTTTTGGAGACCTAACTACCACAGACTCTCCTTTGCAGCATGAGTAGAATTACCAAACCATGTATTTTTCACAGTTCTTCAGTTCACATGATGGAGAAGACCTAAAATCAGCTGTCTTTATTACAGTGTCGCCTACTGAGCATCTGAAATGACCCTGTAAAACCAAAATGTCCCAAGTTATGAAAGGGTACAGCTTTAGTGATATCAAGTGATTTTTAGTGATTTATGAGGGCTGGAATCTGGTACTCCCTTAAAAAAAAAAATCTTCTATGGCAGATAGCAGCTTGTTCTGTCCTCTAATAAATTACACAGTGTGCAAGACAGATGATTTGCCAACACTTAGATATTGTGTAAATTACAATTGTTATAATTGAGAGGGTCATGGTGCTAACAGATACTTAATTTTATAGAAGCTTTTTCTAATCCTGGGGTATAGATTAATCCAAAAGAAAACCAAAACAGACCACAAACCCACAAACATCTTTATATATTTGCAGTTATTAGAAGTAGTTTTTTCAAAGAGCATTAAAAGTCTTGAACAGGAATCTAGAATTGTTGTTCCTGAATTAGGGGCTTTGGGTTGGTGGGTTTTTTTCATTAAAAAAAGCTGAAGAAAAATGAGCAGAAGTGAATAAGAAGCTTCTCATAAATAACTGAGTTCTATCTATTAATAATGAATGAGAGCTGAAACTAGGTTGTATCTGTGTTATGCAGATGTGATGTTTTAGCCATTTTTATTAAAAGTCAAACGTGTGAATTACAAATATACACAGAGACAATCTCACAAAGGATATTAAAAATCCTTCTGAATGTTTCTCACATAAGAAAACTTTTTAAAACCCTGCTTTCTCCCCGAATTATAATGACAGTTGAGCTTTAAAGTAATGGCTATCTGAGTGAATGATCTGGTATTGCATTCACAGAAAGTGAATAGGAGACTAAGAGGTGAATAGGAGAGGGTGATTATTTACTATTTCTCACAAAATTGAAGACAAAGTAATGAACAATGGTACGACTCAGTATCAGATTTAACTGCTCAAGGAAAGTGCTTCTTATGCACACCAGGTAATTAAATCTTGAAGCTTGTCACTGTAGTAGGGACAAGATATAATGAGTTTGTAAGAAAAAAATAAGTTAGCAGTTGGTAGCTTTCAATCATGGTGGTTCAGAGCAGAAGTTTCCAGTGGATGGCCAAAGCTCCCAAAAGAGGAAAAGACCACACTTTGATTGAATGCGGTGCACCACTCTCTTTGTGGTGTACACCTGGCAGCTCTTAGAGTTAAGACGTTGAATTTGAAGAACCTTCAGTCTTATCTTTCATAAGCACTTGATTAAAGTATCCTGGGGACCTAGATACATGTAGGAAGACACTATCAGAGATAGTGCTGGAGGCAATCTTGCCCTCCATATATTGCAGCTGTGTTAATTACCAAAGAGTGGGAACAGCCTTGCCCTCACAGCTATGGGTGTGACAGAAGAGTGAATTAGGTGGTAGATGAGTCAGTTAGTCAGAGTTTGCTGGCTGTGATGCGAGGAGGAAGGAACAGGAGGTTATGCAAGGGACAGAAAGGGCAAGGTGGCCGTGCTAGGGACAGGTAGGGGCAAGCAGGAAATGCAGAAGGAAGGTAGAAGAAGTGAGAGAAAGAGCCAGGGCTGTGTGGAGCTACTCATGGGACTGCAACAGAGAAAAGGTATGAAAGACTTTTAGATAACAAGGTACTGATACTTGGAGCCCCCTGAAGTTTTTAAAGGAGCACTCTTGAGTGCTGTGTCCATCTCGACACTGATGGATATGAGAGAAAATTTTTCAGTCTGTGTTTAAGAATGATCCTGTCTTTTTCTGTGCAATGTGTGTGGAGGTTCCCAAGAACAGATGCGGAGCCTACAGAAAGATGAAAATGTCTTTCAGTGCTTGCACCTCATGCAGTCCCTGAGGGCACCTGGGCTGTGTCTCAGCTTTGTGATGGGAGCAGAATAACTGGTGGTTCTTCTGTACACCTGCATTTTCTGCTGCAGAGAAATGGGCAGAACTGGTGGTGTGCCCTGTTAGTTTCCAAATATTTGGAGGACAAGAATGCCCTCTCTGCAGCAGGATCCAGCCTGGCCACATGTCCAGGAGCCAGGACTTAAACTACTGTGAGGTGTTTCTCCTTGATGTTGTTTTAATTTCACTATACAGCAGTGGCAGCTTGGCACAGGGAAGAGACAAAGATTGGCTCTGTTTGTGACTGCTGCTCCCTTACTGAATGAATTTGAGTAACTCAACTTGGCACTTCCAATTTTTTTCCTTGCTCTTCCTGCTTTGTCTATTCAGGTAAGCAAGATTTGTCAATTCCCTGTCTGGAAGACACAAGCTTGCATTAAGAAGGCTCTTTTCTTTTTAACTTTCAATGCAGTTCGCTAGCTTGGGCTTGGTACAGTGGCCAGTGTGGTGGGTGACCTGTGTTCAATAATTTCCATCTGAAAAACACCACCTGGATGTGCACTTACACAGGAGACTCTTCAGGACAGAGTCACTTTTTCCTCTACGTTTTTGTGTGGAAACTCATGGCTGCATCCTGCATGCACTACTATTTATGTGTAATAAATGATAAAAACTAAGAATAATTGATATTTTTGAAGGGAAAGCAGTGTCTCATCTTACTATCCAGTTTCTTTATTCCCAGCCCAGTCAGTAGCTGTACTACAATGCACCAGCTTCATCATCTTCTTTCTACTGGGCTTTGTGGAAGCTTTACTAAATTTCCCTTCCAAGAATTAGACTAATTGCGAATGCAGAGCTCTCTGTGGAACTGTAATATATTTAATCTTAACAGATAATGCGAAAGATATCAATGCTACAGACTCTATTTTTAGGCACATGGCCTAAAGCTCTATCATTTTTAGAGAGGTTATCAAACAGCAGTGGAATTTTACAAGTGGGTATGTTCATTTCCCAGCATATTTCTGGGACTCAGTCTGACAAGTGCTCCAAGTATCTGGCTTCAGCAGCAATTTTTCTCCTGCATTACCCTGGCTCTTCCTAATTCTGAGGATGGTTTCACAGATTTCAGTCTCTCTGTATTATCTTTTCTACTTCACAAACAGTAGGAAACATCACATTACCTGCTTTACTAATGGAAATACTCAGCAGAGATGTTTACATTATGAGCTGGAGCCCAAAGCAGAGCCTTAGTAACTAACTGTTGTTACTAACCTTGTGATCAGGTTATGTGGCTGCAAGGTAGAGGATCCCCATCTTTCCTGACCCAGATTTCATGCCATAGTTTAGGGTACACATGTCCCTGTTCTGCAGCAGAACACAGTAGAGTCACACTTTGCTTTTTCTTGCTGTTTTTGGGAAGTACAACAATGGATCTCCTTACAAGTGAATACGGGCAAATTTAGACTCCAACAGTGGCTTGTAGATTAGGGAAACAACCACATTGCAGTGAGGCAGATGTTTTTTGTAATTGATTTTGGTGCTTAGTCAATCTTTCAAGGGCCAGAAGTAGTTCTGGCTTTTAAAGTCCAAAACCTCGAAGGTTTGGGGAATTGTTTTTAAGACTGAATCTGGGTGCAAAACTGAATATGCAAATAAAAGCCCTTGATTTGCACAACCTTGAAGTTTTAGTATGAGACTACAGATTTTAATTTTCAGATGTGTTTTGATTTGCTGTTTCCTAGGAGTAGCAGAAATTGCAGCATTTTCTAGGGATAAGGAAAGAAAACTACTGCAGTGATTTTTTTTTTTTTTTTTTTTTTAGACATGTCTTTACTGCACTCTTTACTGGTCTGAGGGGGTCAGCCTGCAACCAGCATGACTTTTTAACTCTCCTCTTGTTTGAACGAAAGCAGTTTTTAAATTGTGCCTGTGCTTTAAAGCACCAAAACAATGTTCTTATCAATGCTGTACAAACCAGGACCCAAGGTAGTTGTGGCTTACGGGGTATGGTATCTTTGAAATGGGTAGGAAAATGAGCATTAACTTTCTCCAGGACAGACTTGATTTTATGTCTTTTATGTATATAGATTTGTTATGATGGATCATTAAGGATTTGAAAAAAAATGAGTGTAGTTGTTCCTGTTAGGCTGTCACTGAAAGCAATGAGGACAGTTGTTTATTGTTACTTATTTCGGTTTTTTTAATCTCAGTATCTTCAAATATAGTAACTTTTTTCTTGTCTGAAAGCTGAATCTATAATTATCTTTCCTAATGAAATATGACAAAATTACCAGAAGAGTTTATATTTTCAAAATTTGTAGCTCATGTAGAATCTCCTTTGAAGAGCTGTTGCATAAACCACCAGGGTATACATGGTTTATGCACCTCTCAAACTTTCCCTGGCTTTCCTAAGGCTAGGAGATACCTTACATCACAAAAGTTATTACACACTTCCATGTTATGCCATGCTGTCAGTGACTGTGCATAGCTGCTGCTCACTGTTGTTGCCAGCACAGTCAGTGGGTCCATGGTGGATGGTTTTGTTAGTAGTGCATGTATGTGCACACCCACATTTATGCAGATGCTTTCCACATGCTCATGGATGTATACACACACAGAGAAACCACAGTGTTTGTCACCATGAAGTATTTTTTAACACATGACAAACAAGTGAGATTATTATTGCTATAAATCTGCAGAATCAATCTGTGCTATTACTGTTCATTGCTATAAAGTTACGTTAATTATGTTTTTGTTTTAAATCTTCTTGTGATTTTTTTTCAAGTGCTTCCATTGTGTGTTTTAAGAGATAATAATGTAATCTTCACACCGTACTAAACTTTCCCACGGTATTTCTTCAGAAAAAGCTGTTATTAGAAAACTTTTATGGTGTTAATTTTTTTTTTGCCTCAAAAAATTCTGACACTTAAGACAACAATCAAGAACTTCAAACTCTAATTCATGAGTCATGTTCAAATCCTATTAGTTCCGCTAATATAACTGATTTACTGATTTAAAACTTCTCACACTTTCCATTTAATTATATGAGATGCCAGAAAGTTTTGTTGTGGAAAATCCAATAACTTCAGGCTACATTCAGTGAAAAATATCCTCTACCCTGTTGCATAATCCCATAGATCTGAATTAATCCCAGCTACAGCAAATGAAATGGGGGGGGGGGGGGTCTACTTGGCTAATTTTGAATACTAACAATTAGCATATCTTGTAGAAATTCTTTTGAGGTGATAAGGATTTGATTGAAGACACTTTGATAAGAACGAACACATAAAATGATTACAGGATATCTTCTCAGATGTTTTAATGCTCCCTTTTTCCATGTGGAAGGCCATAATAGTCTGCCCTTGTGTCAGCATAACAAAACTTCTGTATTCTGAGATATCCTCTAAAATGATTATAGCTGTAATAGGAGTTCTTGCCCAATGTCCCACTTAACTGATGTTTCACCTGTCCTATTAGAGGTCAGGATTTTCAGGTGGCTCACGAAATCAAAACAAAGCAAAACCAGAAGCATTTTCAAAAATGTTTGTGTAGCTTGTTTGTTGCATATTTGAGAGTGGCAATGAGCAGATGGAAGCAGAGAAATGCCCGAGCTGGCTCTTCAACTGGATATTGACAAACTGGGACCATGCCCTCATGGCACTGGGATGGTCACCAAGTGAGCAGAGGCTGGTGCTGTAAACGCTCATGGTACCTTCAAAGCAAGGGCAAAGAGCTTTGTTGTGTTTTGTCTGAGAGTCTGATTGTACAAACTTTGGAGCCTTTGCCTCTGGATCTGTTTACGTATTTCTAAGCAAAATGCAGCTGCATTACTGATGTCAGTGGATTTAACCTCAGTTGTTTTATTTACTGGATGGTAATAAAAATTCCTGCCATATGAGGTAACTGTAACATTTTTTTAAGCTAGATATGTCATGATCATAACATAAATGACAACTGAAAGAAAAAAAGCCATAGGAGCAGTGTGTAAATGCAACCTGCAAGACATGGAACATGAAAATGTTAGTATTTTGAGAGTGATAATTGGGTTAAAGTGAAAGGAAATGTCCTTCATCCATTTGGGCTTCAGTATGGTTGAATATAGAGGGATACAGGTTTTATGTTGTTACATTATGCACAGTCTTCTATAAGCATTTTTGCACCACTCCATCATTTTGATGATGAACAGGTATGCATGTGACTTCATTCTGTGCTGTATTGTTTCCTGGTAGAAAATGTCAGATTGACTAATGATGCTTTTTAACAAAAAGAAATATTACTGCTATTCTGACTATCTTTTTTAAATGACTGTATAACATATTTTGCCACATTGTTATTATTATTATTTTGGGCACAGCATGCCTTTTAGAAATACTTAAAGATCTCAAGAGATGGGAAGCAATAGTGCATCCTTGGATAAGAGGTCCATAAGTTTAGCTTACCTCACTGTCCTGCTTTGAAATGGCTTTTCATTTTATTTGCCTTACCTTTTTTGGGTCAAGTGACAAACATGGCAGAGTTTTGCTGGTTTGTTTGTTTGTTTTCTTTTTTTTCAATTTTAAAACACTTTCAGTAAAAACAATTCAAATTTCCAGATGGAAAGTAAGAAAAATTAAAAGTCAAAAGCACTTCTTCAATGGATGTTTGTTTAACTCAGTGGAGAATTACTACAGTTCCCAAATTTTTCATAATTTGTTTTCATTTCTTGCTTCACTTATATGGCAATATTTAAGGAAGCTGTTAGATATCGAGTAACTTAGTGAAAATGAGATTTTCATGTTTCTCTGGTGACAACAGACTTCTGCTTGGGACCACAAAAATATCTCTTATGAGGGCATAGATGGATTAGACATATGGCACTGGTAAAAAAATCACAGCCAGGGTTGCCAGAGTTTTGTGGTGGTGTGGTTTGTTGTTGTTGTTGTTTTTTTTTTTCCTCCCTGTTCCACAGAAAAAGTTGCTGTCCTCAAACAGTGGATGTGGAACTGTATGAAATGAGGAAATACATAAATTTCTTTATTTTGTGTTTCGATTTTGCAGCATTGGTTCTGCCTAGAGTCATTCCGAAGCAATCTTAGCTTGCTCCCTTCTGCTGACTTTCTAGGTTTGTGCATTGTGTCGAACATCCTTATCCCACTGAAGATTTTTCCATTTATTTAATAACATTTTCATGGGGGGACCAAAAGAAATTTATTGTAATTATTAGTGCAAAGTATATGCATGACCAGAATCAGGGAATCCAAGTCACAGTAACTGACCAGAAGCAAGCAATCATTCCTTTCTGGTCAGTACAACTCCTGCAGGGGTCAGCTGTTTGCTCAAGCTCTGAACTGGGGCACTTGTGGGTTTGAATATATTCAAAGTGTATCACATTGAAAGTTAAGTTCCTTGATGGCAAAAGTGATCACCTCTAAAAGCTAGGATCACTTCTGCCAGTCAGTATTATCAAACAAGTATTTGGGGAAGGAAGAAAAAATCTTTGGCTGTTTTGAAAAGCCACAAAGCAAAAAATGTCAAAACAGCGTGGCTGAAGTGCACTTTAATGAATGTGAATGATACAAAACCTATTTCTGTAGACCGGCTTTTCAGCTGAATAGTCTCTTCAGTCTACTGTGTTTCATTTTGTTAGCTTATCACTGACATTTTAACCAATCCTTCCCAGGGTCCATCTGGTGGTCCATCTGTCTTCAGCATCTACAGTTCACTGTGACAAATGACGTGTTCACTATTAAAGAATAACAATTAGCTACAACATTAAACATAAAGGTTACACAAATTGCATACTTCTGTTAACAAACAGTGTCACACTAAGGCATGAAGAATTTGGCAAGTCAGACAGTAGAAGTATACTTTATATCACAGAGCAAAACATATTTAGGTCAAATAATTTGCTGTGATTTTTTTTTTTATCCTGCCCCTCGGGTCTTCTGAATAACAGATGTTGGCTGTACAGTGTTTTGATTATGCAGAACCTTTTTAATGCAGTAATGTTCACTATAAAGGTCAGATTTACATGCAAAGCAAAATAGTCAAATTATTCATCAACCAAACATTTGTCATTCACCATGAATTACTTCAGGATAATCACCTTGAAGCACGGAAATTATAGCACCTTTCTCATTTAAAAAAAGCATAGCAAATTTCCAGTATAGCTGCAGCGTGAGCTTAGTGCTTGCTCTGCCTGCTCTGGTTCAAAATAATCTCTCCTCTGAAACAGGGAGGTTGTGTATGGACTATGTCAAATTACCTGAGACCAAAAGAGGAAAAAGTTAACTGAACTGGGTTCATTTGACTCCTGAACCTTTCTGCAGACTATGACCATATACCTATGCACAGTATTCCATGTATCAGCCAAGTGATGAAGAAATTGCCCAGGCTTCCAGCAAAAGGTAGTGCTGGGATGGGGACATAAGGTTAAAAAAGAAAACTGGTGGAGGTGGCAGGGCAAGCTTTTAACACAATGGTGTCCTTGCATTGGCATGGTTCAGTAGTTCACCGAGTCTCTTCCAGTCATTTCATGCCAAAAAGTGGCATCCATCCAAGTTCCTTGCATGCTAATGTTGCATTCTGTTGCATTCTGGTAGGTGCAGCTTTCCCACCTGTTGGCTCCCTTTAAAGAACCTTGAATGCTTAATGAGCACTTCTGACCTTGTAAAACGTGACTGGACTTTGCAAGTATAGCCACACTGTATCTCAGGATACAGGTTGAGAGAACAAATCAAATCCATATTCTTGCAGATTTTGGGTTTTTTTATCATATTTTTAAGATTTTTTTTTTTTTTTTTTTTTTTTTTTTTTTTTAAATTCAGGAACCCACAATGAATTGGAAAAGAGAAGCAATCTTGAAATTTGAGATTTTCTTTTCTCTCCTGAGTCATTTATTCTGGCCCCTTTCTCTTCTGGAGCCACAAAGGCTCAGCTAGTGCCCTCTTTGTTTCTTTCTTCTCTTCTCCTGCAGCTCACCTCATCACCATCTTCTTTGTTAAACTTCATCTGAGTGGGTATGCTGACGACAGGTAAAAAGTGTGCATGGAGCTCCTTATATTTAAGTACTCACTTCTCTGTTCTTAAAATTATTTCCTGATGGGAAAGAAGGGTGCATCCCACCCTAAATCCTAGGCAGAAAAGAGTAATAACCTGAGCTTTTAGAGATTGAATAGTTGATGTGTTTGCTAAGAAGAAATATATTTAAAGCCCCTACTCTTTTCTGATTTATCCTATACTCTGTAGGAGGGACAGTTTGTGCCCCGCTAAATGCATGAACAGTTGTCGAGACTAACTCATGTTTGTCAGTGGAACTGTGCATTACCAGTGTATCATACAAGGGTTTTGCCCTTTCAGGGCTTGGCAAAGTACCTTGGAATAAGAGGCTATTGCTCCACCCAGCTGTTGTGGGGAATTAATGTGCTCTAGGAGAGGCACAGATGTGACCCTACAGAGATATGGAGCGCATACAAGATTTCTGGGGTGTGTTGAGAAACGTAAGGCCATACATATTAGGGGTAGGAAGGACAGAATTTAGGGAGAATGTGGAGGGGGGTTACAATTAATACATTTAGTCCATGTCAGAGTGGTATCAGGCCCTGCTGTGTTGGACCTCAACTCAGTGACTGTTCACCTGCAGACTAGAGCTCTGGGTAGGAGTTAAGCAATGAAGGAAGTCCTTGGTTCTGACAAGGAATGGATGGTCAGTCTGAAGGGCAGAAACTAGCTGTGGGGGGAGCTATAATTTTGTATGTGGGTTGACAAGGTTTTTATTGATAATGGGGGAAAGTGGATGAGCAGAAGGGTGAAAAAATGTCCTAGTGATGTAAAGTTAAGTTAATCACATGTAGGGATTGAGGAATTAAACACTAAAGAATGCTAATGGCTCTGCCAAGGTGGTAGTGATTGAAAATCAGCACTGATAGACACAAAACTACAGGAAATTTCACACTGTTTTCATGATAGAAGCTTACTAAAACTTCTTTTAATGCTGCAAGATGTCCAACAATGGCAATACCTGTTGTTCATGGGGTACAAATGACAAGGAGCGTCTGCTCTATAGTAAATGCTGTTAAGACTTTTGCCAAATGACATCTTTCCCAGTAGTGAACTTCATTATGTTCAAATTTTTCCATTCTCTTTCCTGTCCTGAATTGGTGGAAAGTAAAATTGACACTTTCCTTCAGAGATGGCCTCACCTGGTGCGTGAAATGATCTTAGATGCCTTCGGCATCTTAAAATGTGTGAGCACTTTTGAATCCTTCAGGCAGAAAGACCTTCTCCAAAGGCAAGGGCAGAGGAGTAATATAGTCCTCCAGACTGTGGTAAAAAATCATATTTATGTTTAAAAAGTCTTAATAGTAACAACATTTTAATTATAATGTAGTTATTTCATAGTTATACCATGTCAAAATACTAAAAGAACAGGTGTGGTTTTTAGGATTTACCAAGGCCACATATTTCTATCCAAAATATGTCAAGTTGATTGCTAGTTCCAAAAAAACTATTAAAAGCTTCATACTTTTAAGCATGTAGTGAATTACATGGCTGTACAAGTACTGGAAAAATTCTTATTTCTTTTGTTTTTAGAGTCAATAGTTGACATAGCATTTGTTTTCCCTTTGATATTTTTTTTTTTTTTAACAACCTAATGCAGAGTGCCTAAATGTTGCACTTAATTAATTTTTCTGCTTGAATGGTGAATGTCAATTTGTCTGGAGGCAACAATTTCACTTACTATCTGCTAGTATTCCTCTCTCAGCAACAAAGGCAGAATATTTTTGACAGAAAATATGTAGTAACATTACGAAAAATTACCACCCTTAGAAAAGAAGTTTTAGAATAAAACTTGAAAGTGTCAAAATTGCTGTAATTGCTTCTGTATCTATTTGAGAAAATGATTATCTGACCTCAAATTTATGAATGAGATTTTTTTTTCTTTCAGAACAGAGAGGGCACCCTCTAGCATTTTTTTCAGTACTAAAAGGAAAACAAATTAATACTTCATAAGGGTGTTGTTGGTGAGGAATATAGCTCAAGTGCGGGACGGCAGTGTCAGCTGTTCCGGTCAGCCCCACGAACATCGTGTGGCTCAGCCAGCACAAGAAACAAGTGTCACTGTGACTGCACATCAACCCTCTCCACTGCCACACAGAATCCACATCAAGTCTGCTTGCCCACACCTGGGCTGGGAACTCAGGTGCTGTGGGGTCCTGAAACTGCACTGCATGGTCTGAGGCTGGAGCAGAGCAGCTTCAGCTCCCCCTCCCTGGCCCCAGTGCTTCAGGTAGTGCTGGACTGTAAAAAGATGTTCAGAATTTGCATAGATTCCCATGAGTCCAAGTTACCCAAGCCTGCTTCAAAACTAACCATTGCAGAGCTGTCAGGCTTTTGTTCCACTTTACAGAAGCCCTTGATAAGACGGTTGGGCTGTACGATTGGGTTTTGTTTTTCCTTTGTTGCCTGTAAAGGTGCCCACCTGATAATCTTAGAGAATAAAATCCTCTTTTCAGTCACAAAGCAGATAACTGCCTGTGAAGTGACAGTGCAGGTCTCAGTTCTGACCTGTAAGGAGATGAAGGAATATGAAAGACTATAACATTTTCAGTTCATACTTATTCAGACCTGACTGGCACCCAAGACATTAAGTGCATCTGGCAACGATGTCATGTTACAGAAAACCTGCCCTTCCTGAAATAGACTGAAATTTCTGTGTATGTTTTTGCAGCTGACAGAACATCTCTGGGATATCCTAAAAGTTTTAAATTTGCACTTGTTTTTTATTTGATCATAGGCATTTTTTCCATGAAAAGAATAAGATTTACTTCATAAAAAGTATGATTTTGGAGCTATATAATATTTTTAATGGCTTGAAATGCATCTCTGTAAGGTTGAATGCTTCAAATTAATAATGTCAGAATATAAAGGTACAGAATTTCCAACAAAACTGTATTTTCTAAGGAGGAAAATAGAAGCATTTTTGGTTTGTGGACTACTTTTGCTAAGACTATTTACTTAAAAAACTCTTCAGCAGTTAGAGGTTGTTACAGGATCAGTGTTCTGGTGATGAGTAGAGTGGCAAGTCCAGACTGATATTAAAGTAGCTGTTACTGGCAATTGCTGATCTGAGATAAATCCAAACTGACAAAATAAAGACAAAATTCCATGGGCTGTGATGTTTCATGGTATTGTCGACTGAATTGCAAGCTGGGCAACAGAATACTAATTTTCCTTCCAATTCCTCGTCATTCTTATTTCAATGTTCTGCTCCATCCTGATGACTACTTCTTCTAATTAAGGAAGATTTGGATTTCTCTTAAGGGTTTAAAACAGGTTCTGTGCTATTGTAGACACTGTGGCAAATATTTCCCTATATTTTATGTGACCCTATGGTTAAGGTTTTCTTATTAAACTCAGATGTTTGATGCAGATTCAACACTTCATTTTCACAGACCTTGTTGCCACTGAAGGGTTTCTTTTAGGCAAGTTGTATATGCTGTAATGAAATAGAAACATTGACTGTCTTTGTGGTTGCAGCAAAGGCCTTGGGTAACAAGTAGCCATGGAACATGAAATATACTTAACAATCCTATTTAAACAAAAAAAGATCTCTCAGTGAAGCACTCTGTATCCTAGGGGTATTTGTACCAGTCTGGACACAAGTATTACTGCTTAAAACAGTCTTGAAAACAGTCCATTTATTCGACTCCTAAATACTTCCAGTCATTTGAAAGCTTTTTACTTCCTGTCAGTTGATCCTGTCACTTAGCCAATTTCAGGAGTGCTCAAGACAGTCTTCTCCTGGATCAGCTTTGACAACATGTCCAAGGAATTTTTCAAAGTAACAATACTAAATAAATAGTGTGGGGGTTGGTCCTTCTTTCATGCTCATCTCTATCTGCATCTCATTTCTAATCACATCAAAAGGTTGTCTAGGTGTCTTGCTTTGTAATATTGCCAGTAGTAAGCTTGGGACTCCAGAAGTGGATATGAAGCTCCCATTTAGGGTGTGCATAGCATTGCATTTGGGAGAGCTGACTGACTGCAGCACACAGTGATTTGTGAACAAAGCCACCGGGTCACATTATTTGTTGCCTGCAAGTACTCAGCACTAGCCTGAATATATGTAGTGATACTTCAGGAAGTGCTCAGAATCAACTTTCAGTTCATAAGCAGGAAATCCATCTTACTACTTCTTTTCCTTGCCCACATTCTGTCTTTGACCATACTACAGCACTTATTTGCTCCTTTTCTTAGTAAAAGCAGCTAGAGAATCTAACCTCAATTTCCCAGGATTCTGTGTTTGTCAGCAGGGAGCTACCATCAATATAAGGGGTAAAAGCTGTGTTTCTCTATCTGTTTGCTTCAAGCTCAGCAGCCAGGCTCCATTGCAACAAGGGCACTGGTCTTTGCTCTGTGTTTGTGTGAGGGGTAACAGTGAGGTCCCCATCGAGGGCTGCAGCTCTTAGATGTTGTTGCAACAGAAATAATATGAGAAATAATAGCTGTGCTGGCAGGGAATCGTCCCTCAGCCCAGGTCCCTTTTTGAATGTGCAGGTAAGCTAGCTGTGCAAATTAGCTTGTCCAGCTCCTGGTACACAGGGAACAAGATGGAGTAAGCCAGTTTTTGCTGGTGAATGTTACTGTGTGACGGGATGTGTCCTGTGGCTTTCGTGAACACTGACTAAGGCTGCTGTGTGTGTGACACAGCCATGTTTGGAAGTGAATTCAGAAAAAAGTTGAGCTGTAATGGCTTTACAAATCTGTCCTGATGATGTCAACAGTGCTGGGGTATTGAGAATGCCATCCTAGGTCTATTGTATGTAGAACAGAGAATGCTGCACATTTGAAAAAAGCTTGAATGGAAAAATATTCTCTTGAAAGACTAATATTCCAGCAGCAGGCTCTGTTTAAAGGCAGAGCAAGCAGACTTCATAGATGCTTTGAGATTTTCTGCTCTGGCAGAAGGGAAAGCTGTTTGAAGAGCACAGTCTCTACTTAGAGACTTCTCAAACAAATGGTGTCCTATTGCCTTGTCATTGCAGAGTAGATAGATCACCTTTTCGTGTCTTTACACTCTTGCGTGATGAAAGATCTTGAAGTGTTGAGATTTCCATGAACAAAGAGAAAAACAAAAATATTTTTGCACCAAAGTGGAACTTAATTTCTTAGAAACAGACACTGTCGTCTAGGGAGAGTAGAACAGAAGTGTCTAAAACCAATTGTGCAGTTTCACTTTGCACCTCAGAGCTTTGACTGTTTGCCTGGTGGGTTAAGAAGCTCAGAATTCAATGGGTTTTGATGAAACTGATTCCGCCACAACTTCTAAGGCCCTGGCACTTCTCAGCCTCTGAGAAGCTGAACTAGCAAGAAATCGAGGTATGAAGAGTCAACAAAAGTACACTGTTCCTCAAAACTTTTCAGTTTTGATGAACCTCCATTTTTCAAAAGAAGGATGTTCCATCAGAAAACTCACAAGCTGGCTTTGGGGAAGGGAAGGAGGGATAAGAATTTTACTCTTTTCCTTCTGCCTTCAAAAGCAACAGGCCAGAAAGATGTTCTCATTATGTGAACAGGGACTGAGTCATGGGGAATTGAATCAAGAAAATTAGTTTAAAAGGGAGTGGTGGAGATTGTCAGTGGGGTGAACTCTACAGATGTGATTTGTCTCTTTCATGTGGGTGCCTATTTTTCTGGTTGAGCTGGAAAGGTCTCTGGAGCACAGGGCTCTTTTCTTCTGTGAATGTCCAGCCCTCAGCAGTACAGAGCCCTGTGCTGACAGTAGGCTCAGGGCAGGCTCTGGCAGCACCCAGCTGAACCCCTCCGAGAGCCTGGAGGAATCCTAGTGGAAGTGAGCTTAGGACGGAAACTACCAGTTACAATCCTGGATGTGGTAGTAGATTTATTTGCTGCATGCAAATTTGTGCATTACGTTTGGATATAAGGATTTTCAAAATCTGCATGGAAATAGTTTTTCTTTAATGAACTCAGTGATTTAGAGGCCCAGTGGTTTGTGAGTTACAATTATAACCCATGCAATGTAATGCAAAGGGCTCTAACTAAATTCAGCCTGCTAGTGTTGCTGTTGACAAGTTGACACAAATAGGAGAGACATATGGCCATCATCTGGTCCAGCTGCTTGGTGAGAGCAGGCCAGTGTCACCCAAGTCAAAAAGAACCAGAAACTTCATGAGGCAACTCTCTAAACAAGGTGCATATTCAGAATTCTTGACACGTGCTGAAGCTGAAGTTGAATGTTATTGTACTTTCATTTGAGTGATTTAACTTTCTATAATGTTAACCACAGAATCTGTACAATAAGTACAAAATTATCAATGGAATTGAAGCCAGCAACTGTTTGATTCATAGAAAAATACTGTCACTTCTAAATGCTTACTTGAAGTTTTGGCAGGGTTTTGTTATACAGGACAAGTGCTCTGTCTCTTGCACGATTTTGCAAATCTCACAGTTAGCTCTATTTTTCCCTTTAGCTTAAATTTTCAGGAACTTTAGGTTATTATAGCTGCGTTGTAACAAAGCAGATTATAAACTAGGCATAGAACTAAACTTAATCTGCAAAAGCATATGGTTAATGTGGGGTTCAGGCATCATGGGTGTGAAAGAGAAATGAATTTCAGCCAGCATGTGTTTATCAAGCATTGTCATTGCCAGCTATTTGAAATTCATTTTTTGCCATTTGGAAATGTTAGCATTGTAATTCTTATGTTTTTCCAGACACAAAGAGGCAAACAGACACTTTCCATGTGAGTTAGGTCTCTTTGATTAAAAGAACAACAAACCAAACAAAAAAGTCCCCTTGAAACAATGCCCTGGTGTGGTTTTCCTCTGACAGTCTGCATTGCAGTTTGCTCTGCTCCACAAATAAAGGTCATCTAGAAACAGAAAGGAGAAGTGCACAAGAAAATTATTTTTCCCACTGCGTTTCTGCCTGTCATTGTGCCCTGAAGTGCACAATGCAAAATGCAGAGTGGGTGAGCGTCGGTGGTTGTTTTTCCCACTAGTTCAGAGGATTATGCCCAGGATGTGCTGCCTGCAGTCTGTTTGCCATGAGGGAATTCTTAAAGGACAGCCCTGAGAATGGATTAGCAGGCAGGGGGAGGCATGAGGGTGCCATGCAGTCACTTTGGGGCAGTGAGGTAGCTGATTGGAGGGATTTGCAAATGCAGTGGTGCTCAGGGGGTGGCTCAAAGAGGGACAGGGCTCACCTGGAAAGTGGTGGGAGGTGCCAGGCAAGCATGTGCCTCTCCCAAGGGCAACTGCATCTTATCTGGGAAAAAATACGCTGAGTTTTGTAGCATGTTGTCTTTGTAACACAGGTGCAGGATTCTTTAATAATAAAAACATTATATATTAGAATATTCTTTATATCTAATTTGTTAACATTATTTGCTCAAAAACCTCACAGGGGTAGTCTAGAAGAAGTGGAATGCTGCATATTTGCATAACAAAACCCAATCATTTTCATATCTCATCTGTAAATATGCGATACACCTAATTCCTCTTATAATGTATCAAATTAACACTTTGTTCCTCTAAATATTGTTTTTATTGAAGCTTTTTCTGTAAAGAGCATCATATAATTTTAATTATTATGCAAATTATTAACAGAAACTGCTGGGCTTTGTGCTTTGTTTTTAAGTCACTGTTCCTTAAACTTCAAATTGCAGCCACTAGGGTCCCTTTTGTTTCATGAAGATGAGCAACAGGGTGCAGTTTCCAGTGCTGATGGTATTTTTTGGGATATGGGTCAAACCCAAGGGAGAGTTGAGTCAGCTTGGAGAGGACAGAGATGGGTGGGTGGGAGGGCAGTTGCCATGGGGATGGAAGCCCCTCACAGGGTACTGGAGGGTTAAACAAGTCTCTCCTTTGGTTAGGAAAGCAGACTGGAAGGAGCTGCTCCCCAGACTGAACCTGCTGCAGTGTAGCATTCATCTGGCTGAAAAATTAACATCCACTTACCTTCTTTTCTAAGGAAAAGATGAAATTGTTGAGTGTCTGAATGGCAACTTAGCCAAAAGCAGAAATGCAAGGTGTATTGGAGTGTCTGACGGTTGTGTGTCCTTTAGACTATTCCTCCTCCCATTTATCAAATTCCCATTCCCTTACACATGAGTTTCTGGTTGCTCTCCCCTCCCCACCCCTCAAAGAAAAAAAAAAAAAAAGACCCCCCCAAAATAAAAAAAGCAGTGAAAGCAAAACAAAAAGGTCTGTGGAAAAAGTTCAATGGTTTATGTATGCTTGGTTTTATTTTTAGATCTGTAAAGTATTTCTCAACTTTCTGCCTTGTGTCAACGTCAGCAAGCTTCTCTGATGTGCCCCAGCTTTAGTTCTGTTATTAGAATTGAGATAGGAGCATTAGAAAGCATTTGGGTAGCAGTGCTGTGTCTGTGGTACTGTATTTCAGAAGTTTGAGGGAGTCAGAGATCTTATAAATACATCTCCCATTAGTCTTACAAAAGTATTCTTGTGTGCCAGGCGGATTAATGCTAATACTTCTGCAGTGAGAAGAGTAAATCTCTGAGACCACACATTCAGCTTCTGTCTGCCAGTTCCTATTATGTCTTGCCTTATTATGTCAACTCCAAGGCTTTCACCAGGTCTGCACTGAAGTAATAAGAAAACTGGAGAGGATCCTGGAGGTGAGGAAGTTACACTCCCAGTCATTGCAGGCTCCTGTCGCTGCTTCCTAGGAGCTCAGCAAGGGAGTGGGTCTGCTGTGCCTGTAGGGAGGTTTTACTCACAAAAAGTCATTCCTTTGGTTAAAAACCTTCTGTTGACATCCAATTTTCAGTTTATTCAGGGAAAGCTCACGCTGCTTTATTCTTGTGCCAGCATCTTCTATTTTCACACACAGAGATCTTTTCTCTTCCTGGCATTTATCCCTGTGATGTATTTATAGACATTAATGGGTTTCTATCCATTCTCTGCTTTCATTTGTTAGTAGAAGTAAGCCAGGCTTCACCAGTCCTTTCCTTTTGAGCAAAATTATAGCCAATACTGTAGTCAAAGCTGTTTAATATTGTGTATTCTTCCCTCACGCATTACCTGCTTTTAATGAAGTGGATGATGTCTCTGTTACTTTCACAGGTGTCACTGTGGCAGCTTGTTGTCATCCTACATTCAGATTACATGTCCATATATTTCTCAGTCACTTTTACACTGAAGAACTCCTATTTTATGAGTTTTTTGGAGTGGATTTTAATTTTTTTTTAAATTAGGCCGTTAAGACCTGATGTTTTATGATACCAAATTCATTCTGTTTCTATTACTCTTTTTCTGTCTAGCCTTTCAATCTGCTTCTGTTGCAGATACAGCCTATGTTATCATCTGTTAATCCATTTCCCTTTGTCTCTTACATTCAGTTTTTCAGTCCTCACCTTCTTCATCTCAGCTAATGGACTCTTATACGCTGCTCTCCTGGACTCCAGCTAATCTCTAGATCCTTTTGGGTTAGAAAACCAGTTATCAAAGAAACCCAGATGAATCCAAACTAATCTGATATCCTGTCATTTCTTGCCCAATCCACTCAGAAGCTAGATCTGGAAATAACTGCCTCTTTCGTTTTCTCAATGCTGTATGTTCATTTGAGGTTTATTTCCATGCAACTCCTGGCCATTTCTGTACCCTTCATTCACTTAAGCCAATCTGTTTTGATTCCCATATTCTTTTCCATTTAGGCCAGGCTCCATTTTCTTTTCTGTCTATAGTGAGTGATATCTGGAGTGTTTTAATTAGCTAAATACCAAACTCTTCTGGTGGCAGATGGAGTGCCTGCACAGTTCAGTTGTTTGCTGTGACTTCCAGAACAGTTCTAGAACCTGTAAGAGCTTTTTTGAGCATATTTTTCCATTACCTTTTTAGAAGAAAGATGGAGAGAAGACACTCAGCAGTGTAAAAAGCAAAATTTAAAGAAAGGCTGCAATGTTCTCCGTATCAATCTTTGTCATCACGGCCAAAGCAAGTTTTACAGCATGACTAAAGTAAGGAAATACCTTAATGAGACCCTCACAAACAGAACTTTGTATGGAATGGCTTTATCATGAGTGATTTGGGAAAAATGTGTTTCACCAGGAATGAATTTGATCCAATGACTTTGAATATCTAAAATATTAAATGTGAATGTCTATCTATTAGATCTTATCTAAACTGTTTATTGTAGATGGTTTTTGATACTTCACTATTGGCTCAGAAAAGAGTTCAATAGGTGTTACAGAACAACCATTCATATTCTTACCTTAACAGTCATCGCAGTTTGTGTTTAAAATTCCTGTTTTCATGAGCTTGTCATTTTGGCTCTAAAATGTTCCAGACTGAAACTTGGCATAAGAATGTTGCTACAGATTGCATTTATTCAATTAATCTGAGGTCTGGGTGGGGTCTTGGAGGTTTGTTTGGTTTTTGTTTTGTTGGGTTTTTTCAAATTTCAGATTTGCTATGTAATTTAAAGAAGGGGGTTGAGGGATTTTTGTATCTAATATGAATTAATTCTGCTGAGTATTAAAAGTGTCAAAGACATGTCCACAGCCAGCAGGTTTGCCGCATGAAGTGTTATTACATTTTCAAGACATATTACACGCATTTCTTGCACAAAATATGGGACCAAAATATTCTGGGCCTGCTTCTGTGTGATGATAAGGTAACTTTGCATAGTTTTTGGACAAAAAGCTGTTGTGAAGCTCATAGTCACAGGAAGCTGATTCTAGCTGCTCAGGAGCCTTCCGCTGGCAGGGGCAGCAAGGATGCTTGCACACCAACTTTTTAGCTTTAACACTGTAGCTGGGATCAGGTCTTGCATTGTTAAAATTGTATTTCTGTAGACATTTTCAGCCGCAAACCAATGTCAGCCTCTCGTGTTTTGTAACAGAATAAGATTGGAAATAATATCTAGAGTATGGACTATTTTTTGCAAATATAAAACACTGGATCATAGATGTTTAAGTTTAAAAACAAAAACAAACTAAAAAACCCCACCAAAACCTGATTCCTGATGAAGTTGTCCTTTCTTACTTGATACTAGGCACGGTATCAACAAAATATGGTTGTCATGGAAGGCCCCAGCCAGGACACCCAGCTCAGGGACTGTCAGGGTCTGTTCGGCAGCATGTGCACAGCTCCTGTGGCATCTGTGATGAGCAGCACTTGAGCTGTTTACAAACCAAGCACAGCACAGGGACAGCTGCCTGTGCTTCTCTCTTTTGTCCTTGGGTTAGAGCAGCATTAGAGCAAAGGAGACGTTGGTTTTGTCTGTAACCCTAGAGATAATTACAAATATAAACTATAAATGTTAATGCTTCACATATTCAAGGAATTATTCATGAATATGGATTAGCCCAGCCAGTGAATATTAACAATGATAAATATCTTGTGTTCTTCAGCATTGTTTATCAACAGGTATTCCAAAATTCATTGCAGTTTTAACCTTGATTTATACAAACTCTGCAATATGCACAGAAGTCACTCTGTAACAAATCACGGGCAAAACAAAGAAGCAAATTAAGTTTAGCAATTAATGTATTCAAGCACAGTAACAAGGTCATCTGAAAGTAATTGTCTTTAGCAAGCAGAGTTGCCCAGTTTAGAATTCAGCATCTCTGGACTACCAACTTTTTGTAGCAAGTATAACAACCATGATAAGCATATTCTGAGGTTTTAGTGTCTACCAATTGTCCAGCAGTGTTGGTTTCCAATCCCATGGAAGCACAGCTACCTCAGCAACACACAGCTCTCAGGTGTGAGCTTGGCCTGCCCCTCGGTCAGACTTTGCTCAGCTTTGTGTGTCTGGTGGTCTTTTGAGGACATGCTCTGTCTGCTGACCTGCATGACCAAATCCAACCTACACAACGCAACGGAGCCCAACGCAGTCCCTGGGAAGAGTCAGCCCTTGCTGTGGCAGTGTAACTTTTACTTGTACTGCTCTTAGAGCCCTGCCACTCAAGTACAGACCCACTTCCCTTATAACTTCTGACAAGATCACAGCTGGAGACAGTATGGCTGTAGGCATTATGCATTTTCATGCACTCTGAGTACTCTTTCAGGATGAAAGCAATTAGAAATTTTGACATATTGAGGAAAAAAATGAGGAAGTCACATGGACTGCAACTCTAAAATGCAAAATAAAAAATGAGGAAGTCATGTAGACTACAATTTAAAAATACAAAATATTAAAAAATAGTAATAGTGAGTGTAGAACATCTTGCACACCTTGAGACTTCGAAACAATTAAGTATAATAATAGAGCTTCTGTTTGAAGTGTCACAATTATTGTATATTTTTGCCAAATTTCTTCAATTTCAGAGCTATCAAAAGTGTCTTCTCAGATTGATTCATGTATTGAAGAATGGAATATATTTAAAGGTGAGGAGATAGACTGTGTTTGTTGTAATAATGATTAAATCTATCACTAATATTTTATTTTAATAGCTTCCAAGTATAAACACATGCTTAAATCAGAATGAGGGGCATGTTAGGATAAAGAGACGAGTAAAAAGGTATAATGCACAGCAACAACAACAACAGAACAAGTAACTGGAGCTGCAGAATATATTACATTTTCCAGAGTGACAGCTGATTTTTATGGTTTTGTTGGTGAGAGAGACCACACACTCATATTGATCTCAAAGACAGAAATGAAAGGAAACATAAGGTAAAGATATGTAAAGGGAGCAGATACAAGTCAGGTTTGGTTTGCATGCCATTTATCATATCTGCATAGACCTAGTGAGGGATTCCAAGTCATTCTGGACAAGAGTAAATAAATCCTTTTAGCACTAAACTTCATAGACATACCAACTCCGGTCTCAGGACTCAGCTCTGGATTTCCTAAAGTACATCCTATTTTTTTGGCGTAGACATGCTTTAAAATGACTTCTTGGCTAGGTCTTCCATTAGCTGTGAGCAGCAAAGGGTTGGAGGAAAGGAGGTTTAGCAGTGTTACATCACATGGAGCAGGTAGTGGTTACTGTGGTATTATATAAAACACAGAAATTTGGGAGGGTGAGGGTTACAGCTAGAGAAGACAAAGTGGGTTGTTTTGTTTTAAAATCAGAGGAAAAAAGAAATTTCCTACCTCAACCTTGAAATATCAACATGGTAGGAATTGTGGTTACTTCACATTAAGTACAATGTTGTGTGTAAGATTGGGATGGGGAGACTCTCCAAGTTGGTATATTACAAATTTCTGTGTAAAAACAAAGGAGGTCATAAATTAGAGGGAACTGTCAAAATTCAGCTAGTTAGAATTTATGATGGTAGAGAAGAGCCTTCGTGCTACTAACAGACTACCTCGTGATAGATACAGGCTGTATGTTTAATTGAGGTCCAACATTTTGACCCAATAGTTTCTCCTTGGTGCAGGGTTAACAAGTCTGTGTTATTACAGGTTTCTCTGTATTCCTGTAACTTCAGCTGATTTCTTTTACCGTCTCATGTCCTGCTCAGTACGTTGATAGTTCAGTAATACTCTTAAAGGGATAGTTGGGCTTGCAAGCATTTGTTCTCCCATCCTCCAGTTCTCCAGAGCACAACCCGTGATAAGAACAGACTGTCCATGCTTCTTTCTCTTGTAAATTTCCATGTGGAGATGTTATAAATAGGGACATATCCTGAGAGATATTCCAAATATCTTGATCTCTTTTTTTGCTAGAAGATACTGAAAGTAAAACTCAGTTGTTCAGAGCAATTCTTTAAAAGATCCAGCTCTACAGGAAATGGAGGCTTGAGCCAAATTCTGAATGTTCCCAAATGCTCCAGTGCTCCTGCTTCAGTCTATTCTCTGGTGCCAGCCCAGTGACTCAGTGTTCTTCTGAGGAATTCTTGCCTGTTTCTTACATTCCTTCCATTCAGATCATTTATGTTTGGGCTCCCTGGTTTTACAGGGAGATACAGCTTTCTCTTCTGCCCTGGGACAATTGTTGATCAATATGCAAGGAATACAGTGATGGGTCTGGTGATTTTTTTTTTTTTTTTTTTTTTTTTTTTTTTTTTTTTTTTTTTCCCAGAAGTCTCTTTGCTACTGTCACTGCTGTCTCTACATTCCCTCTGTTCTGAGGCTGATAGAAAGGACCAGTGATGAAAGCCTCAATACTGGAAAAACAGTATTGGAATGCTTTGGAGGAAAGTCAAGGCCTTATCCCTGACATGAAGAATCTAGAAACTCTCTTCCAGTTATTGGCATTAGAGAGCTGATGATAATTTTGTAAGTAGAACAAAGTCAATACATCTGGAAAAGTAATCAGCTACAAGAGTGTAAGTGTTCTTTCCAGAAAAAATAATGTATGCTAGCTGCAGCCAAGGACTTTAAGGTACCTTTGTGGAAAATAATTTTCAAAGGCTTAATTTTTTTCTCTTTTATTACATCCCTGTAGTTCTCCATTGAAATCTTAGGGCGTTTCCTCTAGCAAGTGCTTTTTTTCTTGAATGTGTGCAAAGACAAATGAAAATTGTATCAGTGATAGTCAAAATATCTCAGTTATAAATAGAAGATGCTGTGGGCAACAGAATCTTGTACTCTGTATCTTGAGTAAAGGCTGAATAAAATATTCACTGATGTGTTTGCAGGTCCAAACCTTTCCTAATGTTTCCTCCTCTTAGGTTTCTGACCCATTTGTGTGGGATATGTTGATGTCAGTCCTGACTGGTCTCATGCAAGCTCTGCTCCCCTGCAGTCAGAACATGCATCCACTGGCAATCCCCTGCTTGAGCAGTAACTGACTTGAGTCAGAACTGACAGAAAAGCAGCTTTGGTTTAATTTTGTCAAACTTTATCAAATCTCTTCCAGATCCATTTTTAAAATGGTCTTTAATAATTTCATTACTGGAGGCAAACTTGATAAAAGAATTTTCCCCAAACTAATTGTCCTGTAAATGACTTCTAGGAATTTTGGTAAGGTGTTTTATCTGCAACTGCTCTCATTAATATAAACCAAGTATTGTCCATCTCTCAAAGGTCACAAAACCCTCTGACTGCACAGGCTGAAGCCTGAGATCCTTCTGGAAAAGTTTCCAGTGTCAAGCTTACTGGATTCATGCACTGAAGTGGTAGACACACAAACTTCGATACAGAAGTCGTAACACTTTGTATCTGCCTCTCATCCAGCAAGGTTGGCATAAGCAGAGGAAGTTCTGGATTGTCTTTAAAAGTCCATGTGTATTATCTGGGAAAGTTTTGGTACCAAAATTATTCCAAGTGGAAGTCAACTGAATCCTTGTAAATGACTGAAGAAATGGTGGTGAATTTTTCAATTTTGACATTAATTTTCTTAATTCTACTTATTTTTTCTGACTTTAAAAGGATTGGTGATATACACTGGTACCTGAAGGGAAGGGAAAATGTGAGAAAAGGAAAACTAACATACGAATGAGTTTGTCTGACCAGATTAAAAGCCACCATGTAATTTTGAAATTTACATGGTATTTTTCTTACCTTAAAGTTATTTTTCATTATAAAGTTAAACAATTTAGTATTACCAATACTGTCTTCCTAGAAATAAAACAGTACAGTCTTCTGCTTTGGTGCTGGAGGCTAATCCTCGTGCAGCCAGGGACTATAAAGAAACGGAAATAGCAAAATGTGGTTTTCAAGTGAACTGGCTGCTTTCCAGCAGTATTAAGCTGAAGTGAAAACTGTGTAGGACACCACTGAGTCTCTCAACAAGAGAATTCTAATGGAGTCTGAGATTGTGAGATTTCTGTTCAGGCAGAGCAACTTTTCAAAGGTTGTCAAGGATGAAACTTAATTGAGTGCTGCAAGAGAACAGGAAATAATCATTCAAATTGCCTGACAACTAAATCCTGGAAATATAAAAGCATTAAAGGCCAGATGTCATGCATATAATCATAAAGCATTGAGAAAATTTGTATGGGGTCTAGATCAAGAAGAAAATCTGGATATTGTAACATATTCTGCCTGCATGGTTCTAATGATCTTGGAGGTGAATGACTCTGGAGTGCGAGCCAGAAAAGGGAAACAAAAAAACTTAAATCCCCAAATGTCACAAGACAGCTAAAGGACCATGCTTGGACATACAAAAACAATGAGAACTTACTGTGAGTTTCCAGAGAGACTTTTATACCATGGCAGTAAATATCAGGTAAACAAATTAATTATGTCAGAACCGCTAGATTTAATGCGCAGAAATACAGGACACTGCTACCATTTTTACAGAAGCAGATAAAGTTTATCTCTTGTCATTATAAACATATGCTAGATTTTTCTCACAAAGAAAAAAAAAAAAAAGAATTGAATATAAAAAGCAAGATAATAGACTTTTTTCCCCAATATCAGATGGGATTTTCTCATCTGTGAAAAATTCAAGAACCAAATTCTTTTTTCCTCACTTACTACTCCAGCTGATTTCCTCCCACATGTCATCAAATCTATTTATGGATTTCATTAGCCCAGTGTCTCTTTCTTTAACAATGTCTGACTCTTTTCTGAGCTAAATAAAAACAAATGAATATTCATGCTTTCTTCTTTTGTTTGGCTCTCCTAAGATAGGGCAACAGCAGATGCAAATTTGTTCACTGTGATTGTATTCCTTTGAATGGCAAAGGGCCACTTTTTTTTTAATAGACTTTAATAATAGTAATTTCAAAACACAGATTAAGTAAGGTGTGTTTCTTGATGTACATGTGGAAGTTTTATGTCTGCAAATATAAGATGATCCTAAACAAAATTCTTAACATAATATGCACATATTTGTGATTCTTCTGTAGAACAGATGTTAAATCTGCAAGGAATCCTCTTGATAGATAACTGGATGGCATGCCAGTTCTTTTCCTATACAAGAAGCAAAACAAACAAACAAAAAATCCGCAGATAACTCTATGTCGTGCAATTCCTTAAGGCTTTCTTTTATTCAAAACGATATGCAAAATATTGCAATGTATCACAGACATAATTTTGCCTTAGTTAAGGCAGAAAAAAAAAATCCATCACATAAGTCAATCACTCCAAGCAGGAAAAGCAACTTACAGTTGTATTGTGTTGTTCACTAATTTTTAAGTCATTTTATTTACAAATGAAAGGACCCCCTTGTTAATTTATATAGCATCTTTGGTACAATGTAGTTTTGAATATGAAGCCGAGTTTTATCATTTGTCTTTTTGTAACAAGAGAAGTGGAAGAAAGTTTCTGTGCTCTGCGATATTATTTTATCCAGCCTCCCCGGTAGATCTAAACCTGAGCTAATAGATCATTTAAAGCACTGGGGAGAAGTGACCAACAAAGGAGAAAGGAGCATGTTGTAAATCAGTCATGGAAAAAAGGGATCTATTGAACTTTGTGGTTCACTCTTTTTCATATTTTGATCAAAAGAGAAAACCATTGCTAGACTGAATTGCCCCCCACCTTTGTCCCCAGCCCCATCCTTGAGGACACCCTTGTGTGTTCTATTTTCATCTGATTTACGCCAAACCCCTTTGGAGTTCTCTGCTTCTGCCATCTCCTTTTCCATTCTGCCATAGCAGTTGCTGTCTGGTGTGAGCAGGTATTTCATTCCCATACTCCCAGCTGAGTATGACTGTTCACAGCCTGATTTATTCTTCAATGCTTGTCTACCCTAAAGTAATGTTTCCTTAGGAAATTAACTTGATGGTGGGGAAATTCTGCCCACAGGTGTAGAAAGTTTGTTTGGATCAGTTGTCAGTTATTAACAGTGGTGTAACTTTGGAAGGGTTATACTGAAGACTCTTCTGTCTAGCGTTGTTTTAAGTACCAGGTGACATTTGTCATAAGTTTATGCTTCAAGTCAGCATACACTTCACTTAAATTTGGATTTTGCTTTGGTTAGGCTTAAATTACTTAGGGGCATCATTAAGCTATAAATATCCATTAACTTGGTAAACAATTAGAGTATTTCAACTTTATTTTTTTGGTCTAATGCTCAACATATAATCCACAGTACTACCAGTAGATCAGAACATGGGAGTGTGGCAGGAGCATTTATTAATTCATTCCGGCATGAAGGGCAGAGACTTAATTCAAGGTCTGCACAGATCTACTGCAGGTTTTGGGTTTTGCTGTGGGTTTTTTTTTTTTTTTTGTCTAACATTACATAATTGCTGAATTTAGATTGAATGACAATTTATTCTGTCATCACTAAATATATGAAGATAGCTAAAAGAAGAATTTGATTTGTTTTTTATATTTGTTCTTGAATTCAGCCTGGAGTTTATACTACTGGCTCAAAATAAGAGTTGGATTTTTTTTAAAATAGCCACATTTATGGGCCCCACAAAGTGCTTATTGAGTGACATATTTGGCAGGTTTCAGATTAGTTTTGTTCAGGAAATCGGAACATTATTTTATACTACTAGATTACTTTAAAAGCATCCTTCCAAGAGAACATGTAGCAAGTTCATTCAGTTAGCCTGATTAAAAACATTTGTAGATGTCATTTAAAACTTGTACATAAAAGCCATTTCTATTTTTATCATTTCTGTAGCTGTAACTGGAACTTCTGTAGCTGGACCACACATAAATTTCATTTTTTATTGACTTAGGACAACAACTGGTTCCAGCACTCTGTCTCTCATATTCTTCAATCCTTCCTGTTTCTGCCTCTTCATTTGGAAGTGTTGCGTTCCACCAAAGATATATCACTGTATTCCAGGTACAAATTAACTTTTCTCTTACTTAATTTCAGATACAGTAAATCATTCATTTTACTCAGAGAATTTATGATTCTTTCCTTTATATTTGATTAAAGACTCAGTTCTGAGAAGAAATTTTAAGAACCTTAGTGTAAGTACTAATTAAGAATCCTGGTTATTCAGCTATCAGGGTCTTGCCAGAGCTCTGGTTTGCAGCAGACAGGAATCTCAGAATACTTCTTCTAAAGATTTGATAATTTCTGGAAGGGTACACCACTTCTGCAATTGTGAGTCTAAAATCAGAGCAGTAGATTTCAGGGACATATGTAAATTACTGATCCTGGGAGCTTTCCACCGTTTCAGGTTACCAGAGTGTTCAAATACAGATTGAATAATCAACTTGGTCACCATTTTTGAAAATTTAAGTTGTGCTGTACATAGGTAGTTGTAATAATAATTTTTCATTTTTTGTACTTTTACTCCTAGGAGTTGTTAATTGTACTGTCAGATTTCAAAAAGAAAGAAATAAGCTTAGCATAAAGTAGTCATCTTTCTCCCTGAAATATCTCTGAGTACACTGCTGTCCTGAATTCTAATTCTAAAATGAATTTGTTAAAAAGGGAAAAGAACACTGGGTAGACACGTTTCATTAAATGTCCAATTATATTCATAGCTGGACCTCTAGTGGTTCTTCCCTGATCTTTTAATAGAGACAGTGGTCTCCTAATAATTATTAATTGCTTGTTAAACTAAGCTGGTAGTGCAGTGCTAGCCTATAAATAGTTGTTTAAACTTGAGGTTCAGGTAGGTCTTTCTAATTCTAGGCACCAATTTTGTTAAAGCTCATTGAATTATAGAGGTTATTCCACTTTCCTCCAGGAGGAAGAATTTATCATTTACACAAAGTCTTGCAAAACAGCAATGCTGCAACATCTTTAGCTGAGCTGCCATTTTAGTAATTTGTAACAAATGTCTTAAAGTTTAAGAACAGAAAACATGTGATAAACAACAGAAAACCCTTAAAATATGAGTCTTGGAATATTTCCTATTATCTCTGTGAATACTTTTCTGACTGTGCTGCCATACAGATGTTCATTTTATTTCCTAAATGTTTTTAAATACCCCTTCTCCCCGTTAATTTCAAAACAGTTCAGCAAATTCAATTTTCCGAGCGCTTTGGCTGACCTGAATCTGTATCATTCAGTATCATCATTTTCTTAAAGAGCTTCTTCAACCCACAATTCAAGGTGAAGCACTGATTCTCTTGTGTAGGTTGAATGAAGACCTACAGTCATATTTTTGTTGAACTGCAGTTAAAAGTAAGTTCAGAAATGACTTGTTCAAAAAGACAAAGAAGCTGCTCTAAGTCAAATGAGGGGTAAACTTTTCAACAGCTCAGTCATTTACCTGGAAAGCTCTACAAAGGCCTTCCTTTTGTCTATGAGCACCTCCCACACCTGAAAAATAAGGGAGAAGAGGAATTTGTTCAGAAGCTGGTGTTGCCGCAGGGAATGGTGAAATGATCATCCTGTTTGAGGGAGGATGTGGTTTGAAGGTGGCAAAGAGGAGCTGGGGATCTGCCAGTGGGAGCACCACTACGCCATTCAAGTTAACTCCATCAACCTCCCAGCCAACTCAAAGTAACACATGCTGCATGCTAATAAACATCATATGGCTTTTAAGTCTGTGGTGGGAAGGGCCAAACCTGCAAATTTTGAAACTGTTTTTTTGGATTGAGATGATTTAATTAACAAGGTTCAGTGTAAAGGCACTGCATGGATAAAAGAAAAAAAAAAAAAATCAGAATCCCAGCAGTGTCAAAAGTTAAAGTTTGGGTTGGATGGGAGTGAAGTGACTCATCAAATTTTCTCAAGAGGAGATTCAGGATAATGGAAATGTCAGCAGAGGGGTCTGGAATGTTTAGATGCCTCTTCTGACAGCTGGCAACAGAGTAGTAATGAAATGCAGGAAAAGGTTAAAATAGCTTGTCAGTAAGATGCTGTCTTTATTAGTGTGTCTTGGTTTGTATTGTTTCTTACAATTTCTTATTTCAATGCAGAGCAGCCAGCAGATTACGTAAAATTTCTAAAATAAGATTAAAAATTATGTGATTTTAGTGGGCTATTATATCTGTCAGCTTCTCTTGGTGATGTCAGTAGAGGAGACATAAAAAGATTTATGTCTAGAGAGGTTTGATTGTGTTTGTCAGTGAATCTTTTCCCTTTATGGATTTTAATTGTCTGATTATAATGTGTTGTCTAGTATAAATATTAACTAGGTACTTGGAAAGGTTTAAATATTTGCCAGGAGTGTTATCAATGGGGTCTAGTGTCACAAATGAGTGGTTTAGGTCACTTAAAGCATCATCAAAGCTATTAGCAAAAGCAGGTTTAATAGAAATTTGCGAAAATGTAGCTTAATGAAGTTTGACAGCACAGTTCACTCTATTACTGCATAGATGAAGCATGCAAAGGAAATTCAGATTAGAATGTGTTCAGAATGATTTACAGAGACAGGGAACACAACAGGGTGAGGATGCAGAAGGGTAGGGACACAAAGGTTGAGGATGCAATCAGGTGAGGGAGATGCTCCCATTGGGTCATGATATTCAGAATAGTCCCCCTGCATTCTATGCTCCTGAGGGAGCCTAAGTGAGGCTGAGCCCAAACTTAGCCTCCAACTTGGTCAACAGTTCACATCAAAAACATTTAGCAGCCTTTAACTGATGACTGATCTAACAGGATTTACTGTAAGCACAGCAGTAACTCGAGATCTGGGATGGCAATATTCATGCTATTCTTGCATGTCAATTCACACCTGCACACACACCAACACAGGGATGCACAAGTGCATGTGTGCAGATGTACAGAGGTACCTGGTGAAATTCCCCTCACACTCAGTGGGACACTTTGGATGCCTTTCTCAGCATTTCTCCGCAGACAAGGGGTGAGCCTCGATCATGGGGGTCACAGCTCAGGCCCTTCGGCAGATTTCGGGGTGGCCCTTGAGTATTGCAAAAGTTACAGCTGGTGAGCTGAGCTGTCCCACTTGGGGAGATGCTGCCACAGCCCCTGTGACCCCAGAGAGCTCCAAGGGCCTCACTTAGCACCACTGCTTATGAGGTTGCAGGATGATTGGCATTAGTCATCAATCAATGTCCATCCCAGCCCTAATCCAATACCGTAATTATTGGAATTTTTCAAAGGTCCAGTCAATAGTATTGTTCTCCTTGGGTTATGATTCAGGCAAGTGGTGTTCCAAGGCTGCCCAGAAATGGCTGATTATCTCTCGTCCCCTTCCTTGGTTAGGCAACAGAAGGTCCTGCTGCAGTGTTTCTGATAAGCTCAAGGAGAGCCTAAGTGCCATGGGGCCATTAGTCAAGGCCTAAAGAGGATTTCTGAGGTCACAGAGCAGCCTGAGAGAGGAGTATGGGGGAATGCACCACCACACCCAGTTAGACTTGAAAGGGCACAAAACAAGTATTCAAGATGTAATCACAAGTCTCCTTAAATAATCTCTCTAATTATACATTTTCTAGCTTTCATAGCTGCGATGTGTGATCCAGGTGTACCAGGCAACGTACAGGAAATTAAAGTAGAATCTTATTGTTGGAAGAAATATGTCAACATAGATTGCAAATGGCAGATACAAAAAGCAAGAGAATGATAGTAGGAACATATCAGTCCTTCTGCAGGACCTCATCTGATAGCAGTTAATCAGAGAAGGAAACCCTGGTCTGGATTCTTAGGCAGCCTAAATTGAATTGTCTAGACTGGTGTGAAAAGAAGGGATTTATATTGGCTGAGATCTTGCCCCACAAGTTTGAAAACTCAGATTCAATTTTATAACATGTCAGAAAGCCTTATTTTTTTTTTTCTGAAAGAATATTCTACTGGCTGTATCTGCACAAAATTGAGCTTGTCCAAGGTCATCAGCAGCTTGTTAAAAATGTAAAGAGCTTACAGTGACTATACCTTTAGAGGTACACATTTAAGATGCAATGTGATTATCTAGCACTTAGCCATGGTCTGTAGCTGTGGAAATATATTTTTGTAGAAAATCTTAGCAAATATCAAGAAACAGAAGCATCTTTGCTTTGGTTACCTGGGGGGAATGTGAATCTTCCAGATCAGAAACCGTAACGTGCAGAGCACAGGAAGAGCACTCCAAATTCAGGCAAGCAGGTTATGACAGGGGAATAAAAACTACAGGGTGATGTGATCATAAAGCTCAGGACACAGCCAGGTCATGGTTGCAACAGTCCAGACGTAAATATTTTGGCAGAAATTACCCACTTTATATAATTGAATAAAACTTTTTTTTTTTCCTGTCTTTTTTTCCTAATAGCAATTCTAAGTCACTCTCTAGGCTGTTCTCTTCAGGAATTATCCTGGAGGAAATAGACTATACAGAAGCTAAATTTTTATGCTGGTCAACTTTGGAAGGGTTTGGTATTAAATTCTTACAAACTTTATTTTCCACAGACACTCCTAAAGGCAGTAAGAGGAATCCAGCAGCTGCAGCAGAATTGGACCTTCCAGAACACATGCCCCATGCTTTTCTAGCGACTTTAATACACTGAGGAGTGTCAGTCCAGGTAGAAAACTCAGCTTTCTGAAATAAGTCCATTTAGGTCAATGTGTCAAAGAAATTAAATTATTTTCAGTTGCATTTATTTTTGTTGAAGATCTGTTATATAGAAAAAACCCCATTTGAATTGTTGAAATTGAGGTGTGTGTTTATTTGAATCTGAGATTCTACTGGAATGGATTTTTTTTTATTTATTAAAAAACTAAAAACATGAATGCTGAAAACTATTTGAATTCCACTGTTTGGCTGAGGACAAACACAGCTGTATGGAAATTTAGTGTGGTGGTTCCCGCAGCAACTGTAGTCCCACCATAGAACACATAACAATATTCTTAATTTTCTTCTAAAACTGAAAATCTACCATTGTCTGAAAAAATAAATCTGAGTAATTTCACATGCATAGTGAGAGATAGATTTTTGAAAACAGCACTATTGAATTTTTAGCTTCAGTAGCCTTTCATTCCTCATCTGTAATTTCCCATTAAGACAGGATTTTATACCAATGTATTTCTATAGAACATGACAACAATTCATTTTACAGGCACTTATTTTTGTAGCATTTCAAATGTGAAGATCAAAGTGATTAATGGATTCCATTTCACCGTAGAAGTACTAAGAGGATACTTCCTTCGATGACTTCTGTAATCAGGTTTAATTAAAATAATTTTTTGCACTTCAGAAAATGAGATTCAGATATTTATTTGAATGTAACTATAGTCATTTAATTAAATCATTAGCAATCATAGAGATGACATTATTAGTTCAAGCTCACTTAGCGTGTTTTTTAGCTTGAGGCAAAGCGATAGGCTGAAATCAAGACAGGCAAGTATTTTATTTTTCCATTTAATTTACATAAAACCTTGTGAATGTAGTGTATTATTGTTGTAGTCTGAGTTAGAGCAAGCTCTATCAAATTTCACCAGGACTGGAATCCAATGAGCTGGGCCTGAGAGCTTCCTGAAAGAGAGAGCTCCGGACAGGCACAGCTTGTAGTTTAAGAAGAAAATAGAAATAAAGTCTATAAAGGAGAACAGGCAGCTGCAGCTCCCAAACCTGGTCACAGCATAGCTTCGCGTGATCAGGTATAATGTAGGAGCTGATGTGCCTTGCACCAATTCCACAGGAGTTGGGAACCCTCCCTCTAAAATTGCAAATCAACAGTTTTACAGCCATTCGCTGTTCCTCTGCCTGTATTATGTTAAACTCAAAGGTTTGGCGTTATTACTAATGCGAAAAACTCGAGACTGAGCATCTGTCAGTATGAAATTGTTCCTTTGTCATCTTGCCTTTATTCCGTGACCTTATGCCACTGAAATACTCACTGGATTCTTCTGGTATTTCCCTCGCTTTTGGTGCAACAAGACATAAAAAAACCTGGAGCTGAATTGGATGCAAATGCTACTTCTAATGAGAAGAAGAAACCTTATTTCCATTAAATGAGCATAAGAGAAAAGAAGATCTTTTAGTGAAAGACACTCTAGAGAGACAAAATTGTCTCCAGTAGGGCTTTTCAGGACTATTGTACAGACACTGTTGACTCGGTGTCTCAGTTCAGAGCCCCATCCCCAACCAAGGCCACGTGTTCCTGCTGGGCAGTCAAAATCTACCAACAAATGGTTATTAGGGTATAGAAGAGCTCCTAGAGGAGCTGCAATTTTGCATTGCCACAGTCCAGTCCTAATTAGTGGTACAAAATGAGCTGTCTTTGAGGTGGGCAAGCAGACAAAGACATCTGAGAGACAGGGATGGGAGCCAGAAGCCAAATTGCGAAGTATTAGTGAGCTAGTGTGGGAATTACACTAAGAGGGTTTTCCTAAAAGCTGGAAAGACCCATAGGGAGAAGTGGAATACTTGACTGTGGAGGTCTTGGACATGAGTGTGATATACTGACAGTTTCAGTTCTCTCATTTGCAATTTATGAATAGATGAAAGGAGCAACTAAAAACAAAACAAAAAAGTGCAATTGTCTTTTTCAGTCTTCATTAGCATTCTTCTCTTGAACAGATGGGCCCTCACTAGATATTCTTATGTTTTGTTCTGTTCTGGGCAATATTATGTTATTTGAATTATTTAATAAACCTAAGTTTATAGAGACAGTATCTGAATTGTCATGAATGAAAGGCTTCTTCGTGTCAGCTTAAAAATCACCTGAAATTTATGTTGTTTCTGAAACCAAGGACAACTCCGGAAAAATCTTCACTGTGGTTTACAGATCACATCTGTTTTGAGATCATCACCCCTATTTCCTTACTGGTTTAAAATTCAGGTCATGTTTTCAAGGTGGTTGCTGAGACTCACAGACATGGAACATGTCTGCAAACTCTGCACCATCTTTACTGTCTTCAGGTGCGTTGCTGCTGCTTTTTATATTTTGTTGTTTGATTGCTCTGTAAGAAAGAAAAAAGCTTAAGGATTGAGATAAATGAGCGGTAAATTTAAACTCTCTTTCTATCCTGCTTTCCTTTGTTTGGTCTGATTGTAGCTATTCACATTTACATTTCATATGATATGATGAAAAATTGTTTATTTTGCCATACTAGGTCTAACTTTTAAATAAATAGTTAGAAATCTGAAAAAATCTGGGAAATCAAAACTACATTTCTTAAATTTGGCAAATATTTTCTTTAAGAAAAGGAAATGGGAATGCTAAAATATTAGCCTTAATGTTTCATTCTGGAGCTGACAAAAGATTTGATTTTTACATTTGAGATGTCATTTGAATGTGTGATTTAAGTAATATCAGTAGGTAAATGAGGCTCTAAATTTATGAGTAAAACATCTCATTTTGAGTCAAATTAACTGTTTTAATTTCATTTTATTGGAAACAAAATAATGTTGACATCTAAAGTGTTTAACATTGAATCAAATTTCTTTCAGAGGTTTTTTTCCTTCAGCTGTCAAGACAAAAAATAATTTTCTCTCAGAGAGCAGGGAGATGTAATAACCTGCTGTTGGGAAGGCAGGATGAGAAAGAAAATGTGCCAGTACCTGGGTAAGAAGCTATCTGTGGTTGAAAGACTTGAGCATCTTCTTTTGCTTTATTTTGCTTAAAGGCATTTCTGATTTATTTCAGTGTTGCAGAGTCCAAACAGTGTAATGTAATATTTAAATCCCTGTTCTACTTCTCTTCAAGCTTGATTTGAAATATGCATTTGAATGGAGGCCTTAGGCTTGCAAGAGGAAAACAACAACAGGGAATCCAAGGTGTCCCTCGGCTGTCCAAAGATTGGGTCTCTGGGATCTTTGAACTGTCTGGTTCTTGAGAGAGAACACCTCGCTCCAGGGGAGCTCAGTGTGCGGTGATTTAGATTACACTGATCCTGCCCGGGACAGAGAACGGATTTGGTGCCAGACAAAGGAGCATCTGTTGATCTTTTTGAACCTGGAGAGAGCCTGCTGCCATAAGTTCTAGTTCAGCTTTCTGTAAACGCACACAAAGCTGCATATACGTAGAGGGAGTGTAGCTTAACTCATTGCCAATTCTTTTCTTTTTTCTCTACACACAGAAAAATTCTGCTCACAGGAATGCAGGCAAAGGGAAGAGAGCTCTTGGTTTGGCTCAGGAAACTTGAACTCCAGCAGCAGAAAATTGTCCCATGTATAAAGAAAACTCTTCTGAGTCTCAGGCTGTCCTTTACCAGTTCTGAAAGCATTTACAGTGATTACTGTGCCCTGCAGAGCTCTTGGCACGTTTCAGCGTGGGCATCCTAAGGCAGGTATTGCAATTGCTAGGGGCAAACTACCAGGATAATTGGAGTGAACTGCTGGAACCCCAAATGATTCTGGGAGCTAAGAGTGAAATGCGGTTCACTGGTTTTCACTCCCTTCTTCCTGCCTGGTATTTAATGCCAAATATCTGGCATATGTTTCTGGAACCTCCCTTCTGACCTATGCTGTTGAGAATCTGACTCTCCCTTCCCTTTTTCCTGCCTGCCAACACGCAGGATTCCCTCTGGAGCTACTGCCCCATGTCTCTCTGAGAGACCTGTGGCCAGCACGGGCCCCCAGACAAAGCTCTCTTCCTTCTAACATTAATTTCAAGTATTTATAAACATCAATGAATGCAAGTTTCTCAAGGATCTGTGCAGGTGCTGAGGAGCCTTTCAGGTTTTACCATTGCCTCCACTGCCCACAAATTTGTTCTCAGCATGATGCTATGGGAGGGCTGTTTTAATTCTGGGTGAAAGGTCTTTTCTGCTGGAAATCTGGAATTGGCTGCCAATAAATAAGAGACAAATCAGGAATTCTCTGACTGTTTCTACCATATTACAAATCTGGCCTCTTCAGCTGTATTCTTGGCCTACTTCCTTACCATAAGAAAGTGTGTGAACATCTTGTCATACTCATATACCAGGACTTTGAGAAAAATACTGGAATATTCATCAAGGGAAACGATGTAATTTGAAAATATGCACATCTTGAACAAAGCATTTATTTTTGAAAGAGACTGGATAAAGTTTTTTAATCTCTTAAAGTCTGTTTAGTAATATTTTTATTTTTTGCCCTTTGTAATGAAAGAGAGTGGGTTTTCTTAGCTTTACATTGTATTCAAATTTTCCTGTGGATTGGGCAAAATTCTATTCTTAGTTTGAAATGTTGTGTAGGGAGCGTTCACAATGAAATCATATTAATAAGTATAGCTTTGTTAAAGACTTATATAGAATAAAAGAGAAGCTAGCTGATCCTTCTCTGTCTACCTTAAGTTCAGAAAAATAATGCAGATACTGCTATGGTAACCAGAACTGAGTACTGTACCAAGACTAAATTTATACTGCTCCTCTTGTTTCTTTGCCTTGTTTGTGGCTATTGAGTTTCAAGAACGTAAATCTTTCAGATGAGGAGCTCAGAGCCAGGCTAACCCTTTGGTTAAAAAAAAAAAAAGTTAAATACTATCAAATTTTTTGTGGAAGTGAAACTGACTCCTTTAACATGTTTTTTTTGAAATGAGTTTTTCTGCCTTGGTTTTCCTGCTCACGATTCTTTCTTTCTTTGTAGTCCTCTTTGGCTCAGTGAATATTTAATTATCTACCCAAAATGAAACAGTTCCAGCAGGAGAGAGGCAGACTCTATAAAGTCTACTGTTAATATTATAGGTTCCTTTTACAAAAATACAATGAACCTAAAATTCTGGTAACCAGATGTGCTTGACCATGACTCACAAAGGTCTGATATTACTGCATTTTCTGTCCCTGCCAGTTTTCACCACTAAAAACCTTCCACAGAGGAGAGTAGTTTTTGCTCCTGTTCCTATATGGAAATTAACTATTTAATCTGACCTTGAGTTTAATCGTATTATGCTGCCAAGTGCCACACCACGGACACAAGAGCCTCTATATGGTAAAGGAGATTGTGTGAATTCACGCTCAGGGCACTGACACAAACAGAAAGGGATATGAACCTTTCTTCCTACGTTCCTCTCCACTAGAATATTATTTCAAGGTGAAAATTCTAGTTTTGGAGAGCTTGCATTTTCCAGGGGAAAACAGTTCAATTAGAAACAGAAATTACACATTAGTTCTCATAGCAGTTAGCATAGAAGGCCTAATGAAAGTATTTTCTGGGTTTAAAAAATAGTGGTTAGATATTTCCCTCAAGATATATTTACTTGCTAGCTTACTTTTGTGGATGGAAACTTTTTCTTACTGGTGCTTTCCAGGCAACCACTATTCTGAACCCCTTTGGACAAGAGGATATACCTTTTGCTATAGGAGCTAATGGAGCTTCCAGAGACGTATGTTATTTTGGAGGGATTTTATGTTCTCTACTCTGTCTGTCCAGGCTTTTTTACAACTCGTGTTATGCACAATTGAAATGACTCCAAGTGGAGGACAGTAATACATCTCCTACTGCCTGAATATAGCTGCCTTATTTAAAGGGTTTGCTCCTTGTATTCTCCTTGTTGTCTCACTGTTTAATAACCACAGAGTGTCTCCTGGCCAGTGTTGTTCTCTGCCAAATCCATAACTGGAAAACAAAAGGAATTAACTTCTCCACTTCCTCACACAAGGATCCAGCTTGAGGAGCTGAGGTTGGTCTGTGCAAATACCCTGCAGTTATGGGGCTCCTGTTGCTGTACAGAGCAGCCCCCGTTCGGTCCCAGAACGTGCAGGAGGGGAATGCACCAGTCCCGTGACCGTTTTGGTGGTCCTCCACAGAGTTCCCTCCATCTCATCAGTTTGCTGTGCAGGCACCCCAGACAGGCAGCCAGCTGCAGGTATCAAGTGTAGCTAAAGGTGCTGTGTGTGCCCCCGTGCCACAGCACAGATGTGCACTCATGTTGTCATTTGGGCTTTGGGAACTGAGGCCTGGATCTGGCAGCTGCTCCCTGGGCTGGCTGGAAGAAGGGCAGCCACCAGCTCTGCCTTCACTCCTTTGGTGTGCTCTGGTCCTAGGCTCTGTCAGGAGAAGACAGTACTGGCAGTGAACAGCTACAATTCATCTGCTCCTTAGAGGAACTTGAATCTTTCTGTATTTGCCCTGCTTTCAGGCAAGTGTCAGTGCTGTAACACTGCTGTGTAAACTCCTGAATAACACGGTACATGGCTCCTCTGGACACCATTTGTTTACCAGGACAGGGGATGCACCAAGGTTTCTATAAAGGATGTTAGCCAGTCTCCATAGTTTGACAGTACAGAAGCGTGAGTCACTAAGTTTTAAATATTTCCCCTGCAACTGGAATAACTGGCTCCCAGCTTCATTGGTAGCACAACTGCACAGAAATTGTGGGTTTAGTGTTGGATATGATGCAGACAAAGACATTGTGAAAAGGAAGATGCTGCTGTCAGTACCAGATGGTTATGTTTATTTTTTCAGGTAGCCTGCTGGTTAGCCAAAAATAGAAAGAAAAGTGGAAGTTTTATCACCTTCAACTTCTTTGTACAGAGAAGCATCCTTTGACCAGTTGCACAGGGCCATTTCTGGCAATGGCACTGCTTTCAGCTTGCAAAAAATCTCTAGCACTCATTGAAGAGTGATACTTTGGAAGAGGAATAACTCAATACCTTTAGAGGAAGGGTAACATTCTCTGGGTATTCCTGTTGTGGAATACAAATGAAGGTTTACAGCTGGTCATTCAGTAAAGCTTATTAGAGTGAGCTTCATTAGCTCTTTTGTACGATTTTGCTAAAGGCTAAGCAGCATTCTTTATGTCTTTGTTACTTTTTGTGCATGCTTGTACATAGGCTAAATATAGGAACCCAGAGAGATGGAATTGGTTACAGAAGACACAGCTGTGGAGTTATTATTTACAATCAAATTAGAGAAAAAGAACAATTGAAGGGAACAGAGACCCCCACTAATAACTGCTGGGAGCCTTGATTGAAATACTCTTTTATTATTATATCCAAATGTATCATTGAGAGACAAACAATTCTGTATGGTGGTTATATTACTGGACTATTAGATTGTGTTGTTTCTTCTTTGCCAAAACTTACTTTTTGTACAACTGCTGTATCATATTAATCTGTTGCTTTGATTTTTCTTATTTTCTTTCTCCCATAAATTTCTGGGGTTCACTGTAGTATTCTGTGGAGAAAAGCATCTAAAGGCAGCGTTCCCCTTCCTGGATCCAAACTAAACTGCAGAGCTGGTACCACAGAAACACGAGACTTCCCTTTCCCAAATCAATGTCCCTCATGTCACTGGCTGATGATGAGGCTCCAAGGCTAACATTGGCATCCCAGGAAAACACAAGCTCTGGCTGTATGGTAATTTAAAGCCCACCTTCAGTTCCCAAAGCCCACCGTCTCAGGGTTCAAGTTTGTTCAGCAAAATTCTCCCTCATATCTCGCAGGACATCGTTGTGTTGGCTTCAGGCACATTTTCTGACAGCAGTGTCCTGCCCTTTAACACCCTCGTCCCAGGTTGTACTTAACACTCTGCTGCAACCTACTGATGCTCCGAGGAACTACAGATTGGGCAATCCCTCCTCAGCCCCACTCAAGCAGAAGGTTTAAAATAATTTAAACAGTCCATTTTCAGCATTCATGGCATCATTGTTTGGAGGGGAATGCTCTTCTATTTTGGCGTTTCTATATTGGAAAGTTTCCTGTAATGCAAACTTAAAATGAGTTGCTGTCAAGTCTGATGAGCGCAGCAGGATGAACAGATTGTAGAGTCGCTAGCATGAGGAATTATTTCCTTCTCACTGTTACATTCTTTCTAGAAGTTCAGTAATTTGTCTGAATTTATGCAGAACGATTAATGAAATCGGCTTTGATAACAGTTAGTAAGCGCTTGCTGTGCTGGAGCAACTTGCTCTATTAAGCTACTGAGAATGATAATATTTATAGAAGGTAGCAGAGCTTTTCTCTAAGGTGCCTCAATATCAAGGTGCTGGGATTTTTCCTTGTTCTAGCATAACAATTACTATGTGCCCTGTTGGTGTTTTGCCTTCATAAGCTGTGCAGAGATAATCTGGAATTCTCAAAGGCACATAAAAGCTGCTAAGTATTGTTAATTTTAGCAGAAATGGGGAGCCCAGCACTGAGCCGGCAGGAGAGACAAGAAGATAATTGCTCTGGTTTTACAGCTGAAATGTTGGTTGCTTGAGAACACTCTGGTGTTAGGATAAGACTAACAAGCCAAATGTCGAGGCAAGATCTACCACAGTTACTGCTACAAAGATGATAGGTAGATGAGGAAATACCCAAATTCAGATTATACTATCTGTGCTGATAGGTGGTGATGGGAGATAGATTATAAGAAAAGTGTGTAGAAAGAAGGGTGACTAAATAAGTGGAAAAGGTAACTATGGACACCATGGTAGCTGTACTTTATGGTGTGCTTTGGAATGACCAGAGCAGCAGTGCCCTGTGTCTTTCTCTGCAAACCAAGAGCCCCTCCTGAGCCAAGCCTCTCCCAAGCAGAGGGAGAAGCAGCTGATGAGGGCAGGCCTGGAGCAGGGGTTGTTAACAGCTTGTGGATTATGGCTGTGCTCAGAAAGACCTTGGGACCACATCTGGCTCAGTGGGAGAGGCAGGGTCTGGCAGGAAGCAGGGACTCACAGACGGTGTTCCTGCAAATCTTATGGAATACCAGTCTGCATCACCAAGCTGGTCCCCTCCTTGCTAGTGCAGGGTGATCACATGTTCTGAGGAACAGCCTAGAACACCTGATGCTGTTCAAAATTAAATCAGTATTAGTCAAAGAACCAGGAGAGACTCAAAGTCTCTGAGAGGCTGTCCTAGTGTACTTCTTTAGGATTTTTTAGCATTTAAAACACTTCCAAAATTACAAACTATGAAAGTTATTTCAGAGGAAGTCATGTTTTCTATTCCAGTGTACTTGAAGAAGAGCTGAGGGGGGAAAAAACTTGCATAAAAAAACCCTGCAAATGTAAGTGTTGCTCTCATGTTCTGACTTCACCAGCCGACTGAGCTACCTTTGGGTTCAAGGCTCAGACCTCAAGAGGGAGCTCATAAGTACTCCACTGGATTTGTCCTTTGAACTAAAAACATTTCTCATTTTAGAGCCACACATCACTAATCTTAATTGTAGTTCTTTTCCCCATGTCTAATTTTCACATGTTAAATCCACCACAGTGCTACTGAGTAACACCTGTCATTGTGTGAAGAGCTTTGGAAAAGCAGAACCTGATGTGGAGCTGATTTATGTTCCTGCACACTCAGAATTAGAAAATGAGAACATACTTCTGTAGTCCTCACACACCAGAAATGAAACAAGGGAGAAGCATTTTGAGGCTTAGTCTGAAAGGGCAGCTCAGCAGACAGAGGACATGGGCACTTCCTCCCAGTCATCCTCACCTGCACTAGTTTTCTCTGACTCTTGGGTGTGTCAAGATGAGGGTGCTCAGCATTTCATACACTTCCCCCTCACCAGCTCGAGAGCTAGTGCTGGCACCCTGTGACTTCCCAGTCACCTGGCATGGAACAGACCTTGCTGCCAGCCCAGCAGTGATTTCCCAGAGAGAGCCTGATGTGACAGATTTGCTATTAATGGATGTTTGGCTTAGCCCACACACTGACCCCTCTCAAGATACATCACACAACCTTATTCCATTTCTGAAGATTCCCTTCAAGGAGCCAAAGACAGCAGCCTGTACATGTCTGAAGGGTTGTATTAAGCCTGTCTGGCATTGTGTAAAGTGTGGAAAGCAGATAAATTGTACAGAAACATAGAGGAAATGGTTCAGGGACCACGTGCTCCAAGGGGAGAGCTCATGTACCCATAGCAGCAGAATTGCCGTGGGTTGGGAAGGAGGCCAAGGGGTGGCAAGACATGCTTGAATTGTCCCGTTCTTTCCACATCACTTCCATGCCCTGCCACCTGCTTCTGTCTGAGCCTGAGCTGTTCTCTGCTAGTTTTGGTCCCAATAACCAAATCAGAGTGAAGGAGTTAATCCCTGTTTGGACCTCCAGGTGTCTGTTCTTCACAGAATTGTCTGGAGGATGAAAAGCTCCTGAAGGAAAACAATCTGGGAGCAGAAATTCATTAGACTGTGGATGGCTTGGGTAAGGACACCTAGGAGAGAGAGTTATGAAATACTGTATTTGTTCTGGGGAGTGGGAACTTCTCCATGATATTCTCTAAAGGAAAGATTGTGCTTTAATTTAACACTGGCAGAAGGAGATGGATTATCTGAATACTTGGAGGAAATTGTGTGAGGAGATGAGTTAAGAGGTATTAATCAACAAGGACTGCTAAATTGAAACAAATGCAATCCAATATACTTTAGACTGTCCTGGGCACCAGAACACTTATACAGATTGGGATCACAAGAAAATAATTTATGCTGGAGAAGTTTCAACCCAGGAGGAAATTATAAGCATATGTTTTGGGGCAGCTGTAACCTAGAGCATCGTGGAATATGATTCTTAGTAATTAATATTGCAAAAGCAAGGACACCAGCATCTGAAGCGCTACCTATAGTATATTAGCAAATTACTCTTAGTAATAGGAGTACTCCTAGATAACAGAGGACTTTCAGCCTTATGCTGGCAAATTAGTTATTGGATCAGAGAGAGTATCCTGCTGATTAGACAAAATGGCTGAATAGAAATAGAATAGACAATGCATTATATAGATGGAAAATACATTGGGAGAATGTTAAACATATGGAAAGCATTTAAGGGGGAAAATGGTTGGATCAAATCTGAAGTAAGAAATGTACTCTATGAGACACAGGGGTTTTGAAGCTAAAGAGGAACCCTAAAGATTGTAGTTTATGCTTTTGTTCTTCCTTTCTCCACTTCCTTATAAAATGCCTACTCTTATGGGAACCCCACCGAGCAGTGCCAGGCCACAGTTGAAGTCTCTCCCCTCCCATTTCTGAAGCAGTACTGCTTCTGTTTCCCTGTGCCTCCCTGCCCCCAGCTCTGCTTTCCCAGTCAGTGTGATTTGCATGCTTTGCTAGCGCAATTATACAGTACTTTGACTTCTACTGAAGAGCAGAGAGAGGGATAGAATTTAAGTCTGGAAGTAAGTAGAACTTTAAGTCTGTGATAGAAAGAATGCCTACAAATGGTTCTTGGGAGGCAAAATGTCCTGGAAATGCAGAACTTGTGGGTAGACTGTTGGTAATGTTTACACCTTCATTAAGAACATGCAGAAAATCTGGCACAAAAGATGATGTAGGCATTTTTCTACGCCACTGACTCTAGATGGGTGTTCTAATGTTTGCTTTTCTAAAAAAGCAGTTGTGATACTGCAGACCATTCTTTCTTTCCCATTTTATCTCTTGAAAACAACATGTCAAGTAGTTTCAAATCTCTGTCTGTTTGTGGGCTGCTCTGAGCTGGTGGGCTTTCCTGGAGAGTCTCCTAACCATCAGCTGTGTCTGAACACTGCCACAATTTAAAACTGGATTTGCCAGGTGGAATTCAGGTGATTTAGGTGCAAAGTTGTGATCCTGCAAACCCCACCAAAATGCTGCCACAGCACCTGAGCACCACAGTTGAGTAACAGTCTGATAATAAGTTGCTCAGGGCAAATGCAGTGCATAGGAGGAGGCTCAGTTGTGGCTGCTTGTTTCAATACACATTTCTTAAGCAAAAGGTGTTCAGGAATTCCTTGCCCTAAATGGTCCTCTTTAAATTTTGGTATTTTGAATTGGGATTGATTGTGTAGAAAATAGTGGATTGGAAAAGTTTTTCCTTTCCCTTTCTTGAGAGATTTTCAAACCCATGTTTCCCGTTCCTTTGGCCACACTGTCATCAGCAGGAATTGCTCTGTGTCTGGCTGAAGCAATGCCTTTGTACAAAACCAGTTCAGCTCTCTGGAAATACACAAAGACAACCGGCACCAAAAAGAATGAGCATATCCTCGCATTTTGGCATTATGCAAGAATGGTGAATTATTGTATGTCAAATAGTACAGCTACTTTTTTAACTGGAATTCTGATCAAGTCCAAAGTAGTTCACTATTGGTTTTGCAATAAAAATCCATGCCAGGGCTGAAACCCCAAACAAAGCTTCCTGCCTTCAAGTCTTCAAAAGTACTGTTTTATGATACTGACCATTTTGGAAAGTAATTTCCTGCTTCTCTTTTCATATAAATCTGTGTTAAGAAGAGATGCCCCACTGAGGAATGAGATGCATTTGTTTTTTTTATCTTGTTAATGTTATTTTTCTCACTTAAGGACTGGTGTTTCTGTTGCATGAGTGTGTGTGTGACATTTGTGCTTATGTCCATGCAGCTTCATCACTTCAGAGAAAGTTTGAAATCATCAGATGAAGAGCAGAGAAGGTAATTTGTTATATCCATAGGTTGGGCAACAAGTTTAAATATGATAATAAAGAATATGGAGGGGTAAATATAGACTAAATATAGTCATTGTATACAATGTATAATTGTAAGCAAGCAGATTGGGAGGAAGTTGGATACTGTATTAATATCTAGTATTTCATGTAAAACTAGATGTCACATTCTAACCAGGAAGGTGATAGCAACAGGACTAAGTTACTCAACAATACGCTGAGTTGAATGAGAGATAAATTGCAGGACATTCCAAATTCTAATGGGTCTGATTTTTTCCTTCTGATTTTAAACAGAAGAGTTGTAAAATTTAAATGTATGATACTTCTATTTGAAAAGCTTTCACTGGGAAGAGCTCCTAAACTTTTATTTATTTATACACTGAATTTATTTTATCTGTGCTGTTCTCGCTCACAGACAAATATCTTGCTGGCTACAAACTGGAAAAAAGTCCATGCAGTGCTCTCATTAGGTGACATGCCTCATATTCCTTGTAAAATAGAAAGATTTTGACCTTAACAATAACAAACTTGTGTTGTTTGTTCCTTGATTCTATCCCTTAAAAGAATTCTATAGAAATTGTTTTGTGTGTTGCTGCATCTCCTTTTTTAACTACTTGGGACAGGTACATCACTGATTAGTTGTTTCTGACTGTTTTACTGCTTTGAACCTGTGCCTTACTCTCTTCTCCTCACTATGCCTCTGCTTCCACTCTGGATCTTTACCATGCATTTTCATTTAGCAAATGACAATTGCAGCACAGCATGAAAAAATGTCATTGACCAGCTATGGGATTTAATACCATTCGAAGCTGAAATACCTGACTGCTACTTCCTTAAAAATTCAAAATTCAGAAGACTTTGGCACCGCTAGTCTCCTGCTTCTTTCTAAACTTGTACCAGTGTCCCAAGTCACCACATTTTGGCTTCTTGAAATCCCCCACAGTGCCTCACTTTAGTAAGTATTAAGTACCAGTGCAAAAAAGTAGTGTGTAGCCCCTTTTAGGATTCACAGTCTGCATCTTTCTGACTTACTCATCTGCAGAGCACGTTCTGATACTTTCCAGGTCTGCCTGACAGATTGGGGCAGGGATCTTGTGGAGAACATCCCACAGCAGTGAAAAGAAATAGCATGCACGCCTTATCCAGTAGCTCCATGGCTAGGGCACGCGTCTGAAATGCTGGAAATCCCAGATCAGCTTTCTATTTAGGTGAGTTAATCTGAATCCCTCTCTCCTAGGATAAAGGCCTAATCAACATCCCTGGGGTTGAGATATTCAGCCTACAGACCAGAGTGTCTGCAAGTGCAGAAGGACATCACAGACACTCTACAGCACCTTTCCAGTTTTCCTGAGGATTCTTCAGTCCCTTATTACTGTGTGACCATGTGTCTGTCTCTTAAAGGCAGCAGGGTACTGGAGTTACCCTTGGACATGGTCACAGGCTGGTCAGAGCACATGGGAAAATTGGAAGTAAATTACTTCACATCTCTCTATTTCCCTGCTGCAACAAAGTGCTGGAATACTGTTGCCTTTTAGGAGTGCACAGCAATCAGATAAGGATTGAGACAGAGAAAACTAGAAGTACTGGCAATTACCCAGAAGACGAGAGGCTTATAAATCTGTGTGGGGATTTGCATCTTGTTTATTCTCTGTGCACTGTTTAGCCCAAATTGCATTAGCAATAGATATGTCAAAGCATTTGCATTCAGGCAGTAAAATTTTCTTCTTTGACAGACCAGCTGACCTTCCAGAGCACTGTTGTGCTATATCAGACACGTGGCACACTGAGAACACGTTCTCACATGACATTCTCATAAACAGACTAAGGCAGCAGAGTCTAGATGAAATCATCATTAGCTGAGTACACGACCAGCTGAAAGCTATCCAAAGGTCAGGGGTCAATTGGTTTGCTAAAACAGAAGGAAATTTCAAGAGAAAGCTGTCCTCAGCTGAACTGTAATATATCTCTTTGCTGCTGACATAAGAGTAGAACAAAGATGGTATATTAGCATTTGGAGATGATGCTGTGCAGGGAAGAGTTGCAGTACTTTGATGTAGAAAACCAGAATATTCAGGGACTTAATAAATGGTCTGAAATTCACCACTTGACATTCAGTCCAGGTCCAAACCATTGCATTTTAGAGAAATCAGGTACTCAAATATGAAACAGGAGACTGACCAGCCAAGCAGGGGGAAGATGCAGGAGAGTCTGACACCTCAAAGGGTGTCAGATGGTGATGTTACTGTGAAGGCAGATCTCTCAGTGATGAGAAGAACTAGAGTTTAGTCCAGGAAGACTGGACTAAAGAGGACAAAGGATATGTGGAGGAAAGAGACATAACACCAAGCCTTGGAGATATCCTTGGCCCTGCCTCCAAAAACAGATGCAAACCCTTATGACCTTACGTGTCTTTTCTACATAAAGGCTTCCTTACCTAATCTGAGGCAAGTTGAGGTAAAAAGAGAGAATGTAAAATGGAATAAATAATGACAAGTGAATTGGGCTTTTAGGATTAATGGATTAATAATATTCTTTCTTGTTTAATCATCTAATTGTAACTTTCACTATAGGTGGGAAGCCATTTACAGGGACAGAGCTTATCTCCCACCTGTGACTAATCAGCTGGCAGAAACTCAAGTGTCAACCCCCAAGTGAAATCTGGGTAGGGATAGAGCATTAAAGAGGGACTTTACACAGTGCAACTGTGGGGAGGGAATGACTGTAATATCCCCACTTTTGTTTATGGCATGTGTTATGTCTGATTTGCATGAATCATTCCACTTCTGTGTAAATGTAAGGTGATGAGAAGGTGGGCTGAGAAATTTCAAATTGTTGGGAACCACATAAAACAACATTTAAGGACACAGTTAGGGACTCCCTGCATGTTAAACTGGGAATTCAGCGAACTATAATTATTAGTGTTCCATTAGTCATAAATAAATATTAAATAGTCATAAAAGCAATCCTGATGTTAGCCCCTGATGTTTTTATTATTATCCCTCAAAAGAGCTATTAAGTATCAGAGATCTGGCTGAGCAGGGAGGAAATGTCTTATTCCAAAGCTGAGGAGATGGCCTCAGGGAAGATGAAGCAGCTCAGAAAAGAGAGCAGTAGTCTAATTTGATGGGCCCAGAGCTGCAGCCAAAGTCACCTGGGCAGTTTATCATGTAGGCAGATGCTGAGGCTAGAGACTGATTTTTAGGTCTTGATACCTGGCTCCTGAGCCCACTGCTCCAGGAGAAATACACACACAGTAAATGCCTTTGTAAATCTGCAGTATCTAGTCCTAGGCAGTGCACTAATGCAGCCTGTAATACTTGTATTTTCTGGTGTTTTCAGTTATGTTTTATGTGTGACACGTTTCAAGTTCATCTTTCTTTCAGCTTTCTGAATGTATTTTTCCTTTAGGAACCATTGCTTATGAAAATGACACCTGCTCTGAACTCTACCTGCTGCTTGTAGCTCCAAAGCATTTCCAGTTTTCCTGTCTCATCAGCTCTCCAAATGTGGGTAGAAGAATTTCTGGTTGCTTGTCTCTGATCCCTCCATGAGCCGTTCCCAGTAGTTTAATGCTTTATAATCCAACAAGAGACAGTGGGTCTGTAGTGGAACCTCATTTGAGCCTGGATGCTACACGTACCTGTCACATAATGGTAACAGTAAGTAAGTTTTAAAAAACAGGTGGTTTACTATCATGGCATGTTGAAGGCTAAAAGTGGACCAAGAATATTCTACATGACTCTTTCCACTGTAGGAGGCAGCAGGGAGGGAAGGCCATCTTTTAAACCTAATTTTCTGCACCTGGGGACATGAGCGGCTCTGTGCTCCGCTGTACAGATGGTAAAGTAAAAGGTATCATATAGAGAAAAGGAGATGGTAGTTACTGTAAAAATCTTCCCTTAAATGTAATATGTGCATCTTTCCCCTCTGCCACATTAATTAATCTATGGAAGCTGAATGAGAATACGTGTGTACCCTTCAGGAGAGAGATTTTCTCTCGTGTTAAAGATCTACTTCAGTGGTAAGCTAGTTGGAATCTTCTTGCTTATGCAGGGGAGAATGTCAGAGTCCACTAAAATTAGTGGATTTAGTCCCACGAACTTTAATGAGATTTGGTCACCTCAATAACATAATGTATTGTTACTATCAGGTAAAAGCCAGAATCTGATAACAGCTTCAGAGTACAGCTGCAGGCCAGTTTTTAACACTCTCCTCTAGTTACATTAAGTATATAGAGTTACCCTAAGCAGAGTAACTTATTATTCCATCTTGTTGAATGTGTTTATTTATGAGTACAGAAAGAGGAGAGATGTCTTGGCACCTGTCGTTGTTACAGAGAGAGGGGCAGAATTATTTTACACTGACGTGCTGGCAAAAGTTCCTGTTCCCATTTTTGGTTGTCTCCATGGGTAGCTCTCTCCCTTGGATATTATGTAGCTATGGTGCCCATCTGTGCTCTCAGTTTATAACAAATCACTTTCTACTATTTTATTAGTATTTTTGTACTCTGTTACTTATAGATTTTGTGATACACTCCAAAGATTCAAGAAACCCATCAGAAAGAAGACATTTAATTCTCCAGTGTGGATCATGCTTTCATTTACCTCGTATGAGTTACAATCTGAGCTTGGCCTCAAATTGGCCTTGTTGCTGGATAGGTGAAAAGGATTTTTGTATAAAATACAAATATTTTCTAATTTATTAAGTGTCTAAATTAAAAGTAAACATATTGCCATTCTAGTATTGCAGTTTGTAAATATCAAAGGGATTACAAACTTTATGTGGTGCAAGCAAATTGGACCAAAGCAGCAGCTCTTATAGTCACAGGAACTAGATTAAACTCTGGATTTTCACATACATAAGTTAGTTACAATCAGCTGCTAAGCAAAGGGTTTATACGTCAGGAAAGACATTTCCCCTTCTTTCTCCTGCCAATGCATCCCTGTGAATTGTTGAGGGATTTTAGTATGTTACCTGTTTGTGACTGAATAGGGCAGAGGGAAGATAATTTGACTGTCTCCTTTTTCTTATTCCACAAGTTCCCTTGTAAGTGAAGAAGAAAGCATCAAATTTTAGCAAAACTAAGCCTCTAGAGAGTAAATTTCAGAATGTCTGTTTACATTTTTTTTCTGACACATGTTTATGGTGTAGCACTTTGTTCAACCCTTCTGACTCAGAAGTGGGAGTGGGCCCAAGAGTCTTCTAACTTGGAAAATTCAAGTTTGGATGTTTTATAGAGAGCCAGCTTACATCAATCTGAGTGTTTTCCACAACTAAATCAGCTCTGGCAGTAGTGTTCTTGCAGTGTCCAGACAAAATTTCAGAGGGGCTGGGGGAGACATCTTAAATCTTTTTGCATTTTAGTGGCAAAGAGAGTGAGAAGATTCAGTCTCACCATGAGTGTCTGTGCATGAAGTGAAACCAAAAGTGATTTCTATCACTTTGTGTGAGAGGCAAGAGTAGAAATAGAGAACAAAACTTACCCCAAAGCCACATGGCGTGACCACGTTTCCACTTCAAGGAGCAGGCTTTAAGAGCCAGAGTGTTTGTGGCAGGGACAAGATTGCACAGGGCTGCTGCTGTGGCTCCTACTCACTTTTCCAGCTCAGCAGTAGAATGAATCCAAGAGGGAGCAGAGGAAAGGCCTCTGCTTTTCCTGGGACATTTGAGGACAATTCCTCCCCTTGTGCAGGCAGGGGTGTGGGAGGAAGGCAATGATAAGGGCAAAGGCCACTCACTGATGTTCCTGGCTGTATTTAGGGATGTGCAAGCTGGTGGATGCATTTCCTGAACCTCTTCCACAAGCTGAGTGCTGACTACAAACTCCAGCATCTAGTCTTCTCTTCTCTTCTCTTCTCTTCTCTTCTCTTCTCTTCTCTTCTCTTCTCTTCTCTTCTCTTCTCTTCTCTTCTCTTCTCTTCTCTTCTCTTCTCTTCTCTTCTCTTCTCTTCTCTTCTCTTCTCTTCTCTTCTCTTCTCTTCTCTTCTCTTCTCTTCTCATGGAGCAAGAATTAATTAAAAAAAAAAGAAAAAAAAGTTCTTTCCTCCCAAAGGAAAGTACTGAAAAATGTCTAGTACATTTATCCTTTTCACTCCCATTTGGTTATGCAGAATTTCCAGTCTCCAGCAGCTGCTTCCCACCCTGGCAGCAGCAGGTTGCTCTAGATGTGCTGCTGCATCTCAGCAAACCACCAAAACAAAGGGGCAGCAGTAGGTTCAGCCTTCACTTCCTCTTGCTTTAAACTGGGCCTGGACCCTGTTAAAACCTGTGTCTACCATCATAAAAATTACCGAAATATGTAATGGGCTTTCTGCCTTATTTCTGTTGCCTGCTTTGTTCTTGGTTATGGGTATGTCTCCCTTTTCCGAAGAGTTGACTGTTTGTGTATATGCAGTGCCCAAGAGTTTTGACAGAAGTAAAGTCAGGTGGGCTGGTTTTGCTGTTTATTGTTTTATACCATGGACCTTATCATCTATGTACTCTGCATTTTCATGAAGGAAAAAACATTTGTGCAACATCTGCTTTTAAAACAGCAAAATACGACAAAGCATCCAGATTTCACCCACGAGGATTATCCATTAAATCATGGTTGTATTCAGTTCTCACCCCAGCTCTTTTCCACTGGGAATTTTTACCTGTGAGGTAGCAGGCCAAATGCATCTTAAAATTAAATTTAGAGGTCACAAGACCCATCCTATTAATCATTTCAAGCAGTAGAAAAATCAAGCAGACTATGTGTTTAGAAAAGAAAAAAGAGGCTCCTGGAATGTAATCCTCAATGCCAAGTACACTTTGTATAGAGTATCATGGAAAAACAGCATTTAAAAATGGAAAGGTCAGGATTTTGACCTGGTTGACTTCCACAAATGGTAAAATATGCTTACTGTGAAACAAGAGTATGTGCTATGGAGGTATGGGACATGAAAGTGAGAATTAAAATCATGAAGACAATTGATCTTGCCTTTAGTATCATCTATAAGTACAGCAAATAATGCGCAGGTGGAGCACTTACTAGAAATTTCAAGCTGCTCTGAATATTCCTAAATTAAGACTGAGATCACAGAGAAATACCTTAAGCTTCTGCTATTTTATATTTAAATTTTCTGCCAATTTTTCGTACTAAAGAGATGATTCTAATGATGCACACTTGTCAAGTGCTACATGGAACAGAGAATTTCTGCTTTAAAAGGCTTCTTGAGCTGTAGCTTAATTTGTGTGATTATGTGCACTTTCACCACTGCAAAATATGACAGAGATCTGGTTTTTTGTGGCAATGGAGCTCTGGCTATTTACAAGAAGGTTGGTGTCACAATTAAATCCCGCATGACGTTGCATCAGTCACACCAAATCGAGCCTCTCAGCAATGTATGTTTAATGTAATTGATAATGGAGTCATGTTTTGAAATTGAGAACATATCAATCATCCAGGGATTAAGATAAACTTGAAATTGATTTGATGAGATTTTCCTTGCAGCTTCCACGTCAGAATTTTATGAGAATTTCCAAAATAAATCTGACTCAGTAGAGAGGGGATGTGAAGACTGAGTCTTTAGAAGAGCTGCAGTGCCCAGTGCTGCCATGCTTGAGAATTCATGACAGCTTTGCAGAGAGAAGGGTTTAAACACTAAACTTGTTATTTTCTGCACACTTAAGAAAAGCACTCTGTATTTAACAATGTCTGTAGTCCTGTGAGTGCCTGAGCGCTTACAGGATGAGTGTCTTGTGAATCACTGAGTAAGGCTTCTGCTCCATAAAGGTGCTTAAATCCATGTGTGAATCTTCTCCTAAGAGGCTAATGCAGCTGACACAAATTCAAGGGTTTCCATTTGTACAGCTGAAGGGAAAAGAACTTTTTTTGTTTTTTTTAATGTTCCAATTAGGTGTTTATAATGCTGGTCTGAAGGCAGTGTTTGAATGTTTTATGAACGGTACTGCTCTTGTACCTATGTGTGCAAAGCCAGCACACATAGTAAAGGGGAAAGTATTGAAACTGTTTATTGGGAGAATGGTTATTGTGAATTATATAGCTGACCAGAAAATGGAATACAATATTTAGATGGAAATTTTTTGTGAAATTCCAGCTCTCAGTGAGACTAATAAACAGCTTAAAATTACCACTGTTGAATTAGTATTAATTATTTTTGTTCTTAAAAATATTTATGTGTAGCCACAGATAACCTTGTTACTCATTTGGACCTTGTGAACTAAACATTTGAACCCCTTTGTCCTGCACCCATGGTGAGGATATAGTTTTTCCCATATTCTAGAGGAAAGTCAGATAGAGAAGACAAATTCCACAGAACAGGAATTAAGTGTCCAGATTATTGCCTTAACCATTAGGTAGTTCCCTCTCAAGTTTAAAACCATGCTAATACCACCACATAAAAACTGGCAGTAAATTTTATTCCTATTCATGATGCAAAGACACATTACCCTAAAGAAACTGGTTTGGATGAATAAATGCTTCTTGCAGTATTAAATATAAGGGTGTTGGGATGGGAGAGGAGCTTATCTCTAGAGTTCACAGCATGAATGAATTAAGATCCACAAGACATACTGGATTTTTCTGGCTGCTTATGTGATTGCATGCCCTGGTCATAGGTAACATTAAATATGTATACTTTTTTTTTTCCCCCCCAATTAAATTGCATACTTGAGTACTTTGGTGGCCTGTAAATATAGAGTGTGGTGGTTTTTTTGTTTGTTTTTTTTTTTTTTAAAACCCTGCAGAGTGTTCTATTCTTCTCAGCTTTTTACACCTAACCCTCTAGAAGGACTAGAATTCTGCCCTGGCATTGTAACTAAATATGAGGTCATATTTGATATTCCATAATTAAGGAAAGACATTCTGACCTTGCTGAACATGTAAAATAATAACATAGCCTGTCTTCTACAAGCACTGTATTTTCTAGTAATAAGAATTTATAAAAAGGATAAGGGCTGTGTTTGCCCAGAGTTTGAGATTTACACTTAACTACCAACTTGATCCTGATTAGTTCAGGACATACATGTACTAATTGATTAAAAAAACCAGTTCCATTGCAATCTGTCAGCTGTAGCTTCTCAATGATGAGCCTACATCCTCACAAATCTAGCAGAAATAGTTAAATTTATATGCATTCACAGAGTAGGTCATAGCATGAAGCTTGAAATATTTAGAGCCACTCCGTGACCCTCTTACTTGCCTTGCTAAAATATTCCTGCTGATGCCAATGATGCTTCTACTCAGGCAGCACACCCAACCTGGTCCCTTAGAGAAAGGGTAGATGAAGGGCTGGAAACTTATTTCTCTTAATATCCTTTATGCTATAAGCCTGTTTTTAAAGAGTGTAACCTTTGCAGCAAAGTGGACCTATATGTGTAGATATTAAAGGCATGTGCAAGAGTATTACTTTTGCAGTTTTTAATTTGAGTGTTGAAGGAGATATTTTGTGTTTGCAGGTTTTCATTTCCTTCTGTTGCTATCTTGTGTTATAAACACAATAAACTTCCAACAAATCTATCACCTCGAATTTGGTGAGCTCATCCACTGCGAGATGAAGCAGTGGAGATGCAGGGCAGGTATCAGCTGTGGAGGGAGAAAGCTCTCCTCAGGGCTGTGGGGTGAGCTGTGCCTGGGCAGGCTGAGCTGTGTTCCAGAGCAGCCACAGTCATCCTGCAAAGGGCAGGTGCCTGTGAGCAGGTTGGATGCCACATTCTGCAAGTAGCAGAACAACTACAGATTGTGCAATGCTCTCATTTGTAACAAATCAGAGGGAGTGGGAATTTCCTGGGAAGTGAATAGTGAAGACTAAAAAGTTTCTGAATCGCTGGACCAATGTAAAAGACACTTGAATTTAGAATCATGTTAAAGGAGCCAATCTTCTTGTGGTATTACTAGTGATGGAGATTCTTAAATTCCACTCAGCAAACATCTGCATCAGCATTTAGGGACAACTTAAAACTGTACTAGAAGCCAAGGAGGCTCTCATGGACAGGAAGATTCTTTACATTGCACACAGGAAGAAGCTCAAATCCCAAGAGAAGATGAAGCTACACTTTACAGTATGTTTTGGGGGTTTTGCAGCTCAGATGATAAAAAACCACAGCAGTTAGTTCCACTTTGCACTTAGTGCGTGCTGCTAACAGGCAGAAATGCATCTGTGGGCAGGGGCAGAAGAGGCAGAGGTGGGGGAAGGTGTTATCTCAATGAAAAAAATGTTTTGTCTTGAATGTTTGTGTGCACCAGTTTAATGATATAAGAAATACAACAACTTTTTCACTAAACAAATTAATGACCATTTCAGAGAGAAAGAAAACTTGGGTAAAATATTTAAATACTCACACTCCTGAGTAACCTGTTAGCATGAACTAGAATCCCCAGATAACGAAGCTGGATGTCTGTGTTAGAAAACTAATGTATATTGGATAAGTTCTGCCAGTACAGATATATAAAATGACAGATTTCTGTGATCTTCTTCAAAAGGCAATTCTAGAAATGCTAGATTACCAAACATGCTAAAGAAGCAAACATAAACAGAGTGTCAGTATCTTTTGTTTTGCTGCAAGCCTGGGGAAATGGCCACTGGGGGAAAGGGAGCCAATTCTTTGATGCATTTGTGAGAAAGTGGAACTATTGTCTATTCAAGCTCACACACAGTTGTGAAAGAAAATAGTTTTCATGGTCTTGCTGAACAGAGACAAGACTCACATGGCCTTGCTATTTAATGCAACTGAAAATTGAAGGGGTTTGCTTCTGATTAGGAGTGGTGTTGAAAAAAATTTTTCCAAACATTCTTGAAATATGAGAAAAAAGTGTTCCAGATCCAAAGCCAACTTTGAGTGTCAAACCCAGTCCAAACAGTTACTGCCAGCCATTTTATGCTGTGCTGAAATTGCTCTCCATCAGTGATGCTATAATCATCCATATCTCAGGGGCAGCCTTAAGTAATTTTAGAAATAGACTTCAAATTCATGTTTTAAGAATGACTTGTTTCTGTAAATCCAAATCTCTAGTGCAAGATCAGATGAATATCCAAAATTATAACTCTGCTGTTGCTGCTATTTTGCTGATGCTAAATATGTGTTTATCAAGGTAACAGTTTTCTATAGGTGGAAATTAACAGCATATAGCATATATACCTTTTTAAAAGAACCACACTGTGGGGTACCCAAAATCAAATGGAAAGTCTCTTAGGGAGTACAGTGGCCATGCATAACAACTGACTGAAAGCTGAAAACCAAAGAACTTCTGATATACAGAAGGACTGTGAAACAAACCCAAAAAATTACTCTTGCATAATAGTTTTTTGGTTAACAACCACATGCATGAAAAATACTGGACACTTGTGCTTTGCACTGTGTGTGACAATTTGAGACACTCAGCTTGTCTTTGACAGAGATCTGTTCCTAGACTATCATTGAAGGTTTACTTAGAAGGGTGTTAATAAAAAAAAAGTGTTATATTTAATCCTACTGCTTTTTTTTCTCATTATTTGAGCATTTGGGGATATTTCTTGATACCCTGGAGGCTTTAAAATGTTTGTGGTGTAGAAACAGCTGGCTCTTTTACTTCTTGATGTGTGCTAATAGATTTCAGCAGCCACATGCTCACTGACAAATATCTGCATGTGCACTCAAGCCCAGCTTGCCCATGTGCAGTTGTGAAGGGAGAAGTATTGTGGAGCACAGGCTGCTCTTGCCTGACCACAGGGCTGACCACATCTGAGCAAGAGCAACAGTACCGTGCCCAAAGACAGGGATGGCCGGACATTTCTGGCCTGCTTTAGGGTGATGATTTCCTTAAACCATTTTCCAGAATGTACATGCTCATACTGAATGGAAGAAACCATTAATTTTCTTTGTCCTTTCTCACATATGCAGTGTGTGTTTTCTTCGCTGTCTGCACTAAATTGCAGTCAAATTTATCCTAAATTGCGTCCTTGTGTTTCTGCTGTGTTGAGGCAGAATGTTTCCCTAGTCTCTGAGGCTGCTTACTCTTCTTTTTTGTTTCTTTGCAACACCAGGCTGCATTCCTAAAATAAGCCTCATATGAATTGTTCGCAAAATGAATGGAGTCTCCTTTTTCATCTCACAGTAGCTTTTTGTGTCGAATTTCTTAATTTTTCCAATCCAGTAGAATTTTCTTACTGAGCTTTAGCTTCAAACAAATGTCATCTCCAAGATTTTACAATGTAGCACCTGTTGCCTGGTAGAAATGGCTAGACTAGAGTACTTAATTGTTTTTAAGCCAATTCAGCTGCACATTTCAGATTAATTCATTTTATGGGAAAACCTTTCCTTTGCAGAGCAAGACTTAAACTCTGTTATCATTTTGGTATCTTCAGTAAGCTTGGAGGAGGGAGCTGGGCGCTACGAGGAGGCTGCAGTGAATTCATACCACGCTGCAACCTGCCGCATCTTACAGCCAAACACCCCAAAACACACATGGCGCTTCTCGGGGAGGGCGTAATCCGGCAGTTCTTGCAACACTTAATTCCCTAATACAAAGTCTAACTAAATGTTAACTGACTCTGTCGGGGTTTGTCTTTTAGCACCTTTGCAGCTTCAGCCGTTGCCCTCACACATGTACGGCAGCATTGCTCTTCAGGGATTACACCTGAAGTTCCTCGGGTTTTATTTCAATCATTTCTTACAGGGATTGCCATGCACTCAGATGTGCTATCTCTCATGGTTACCTCCTTTTCCACGCCCACCAGTTTAACTGAAGAAGGAAAACTTTGCATTACGGAGGAGAATGTAAGTGTTATTGTGCAAAGAAATTAAGATACAGCTCTCACAGCAATCCTTTATTCTCCACCACATTGCAGCTTTAGTGTTGAGGCACAAAGCTGTATTCCTACTAACAGAAGGTATGATCGCTTTGCTGGGGGCTGGGAGAGCTGTGACTATTGTGTAACTTCTGCGGGCTTAAATGGCTAAACTTAATTGTGGATCGGCTGATTTTTCTACGGTGAAGAGAGAGGGATGCCATTCCAGCTGGCAGAAGGACTGGGAGACATCCAGCCTTGATCTGTGCAGGGTCTCCGTGCTGCTTGGAGGATGCTTTCTAACAGCTCAGTGGACGGCGGCGATCACCAGAGAGTCGATATCTCTTGAAACCTGGAGACCACTTCTGTTTCATCCCGTGAACCGCGGTTCCCACCTTAGCAAGCGGCTAATACCAAGAGTAGCTCTTCCAGCGCCGAGCCCGCCCGTAGCCTTGCCGGGAGAGCATCCTTCGGTGACCACAGGCGCGGGAAGCGGAGTGGCTGCGCCGGCCCGGCCCGGGCTCGCTCCCGGAGCCCCGGTACCCCCGGGTCTGGCAGCAGCGGGGCGGGCGCGGGGCCGCGGCCCCGGCGCGCACATGGCCGGCGGGGGCGCGACGCCGGCCCGGGGAGGGTCTGCGGGCCCGGCGGCGGGCGGCCCCCGCCCCGCACACCTCCCCCGCGCGGGAGGGAAACCCCCAGTTCCGCTTCCTGACGGCGCCGCGGCCCGGGCGGGGAGCGGCGGCCGGAGCGCGGGGCTGCCGGCGCCCATGGCCGGCGAGCGGACGCGGCGCTTCACGCGGAGCCTGCTGCGGCCGGGGCAGGCGGCGGAGCTGCGGCACGGCGCGGCCGCCGCGGCCGCCGGCGGGCGGCTGCAGCTGCGGGTGAGTGCGGCGGGGCAGCGGGCAGCCGGCACCGGCCCAGGTGCGAAGCGCGCTCGGTTCCCGGGGAGGGCGCGGCGCTGGGAGCCCCGGCCCCGAGCGGAGCAGCCCGCGGGCAGCGCTGGCCCGCCCGAGCCGCTCGGCCGTCGCTCCGCGCTTCCCCGTGCTACGGCCGACGGCTGACAGCCCTGGCTGACAGCGCTCGCCGGCGGCCCGGCATCCTCCCTTGGCTGTCGCCGGTTTTCTGTCCCCTTGGCGGTGGCGGGCGCAGTGGAAGCCGGGGAGCGCCCGGGCGGTGCGGGACGGGCGCGGGCTGTCCCCGGTGTGTGACAGTCGGGTGAGTATCGGTCCCGCACTGCCCCGGTGTCACCGTCGCTGCCCAGAGGCGTGTGCGCTCCCGGTGATTTCCACTGGAAACCCCGCGCAAGGAGCCTGAAATGCCACGGAAACACAGACCCTGTTCTTCCTACTTGCGTTCGCTTTTAACATATGCACTGCGTGAGGCTTCGGGCCCCGTGTCTCTCCATCAGTGGAGTTTTCTTCTCCGTTACATAGTTGTACCTGAGTCCTTAGCTGATAGGCATTGATGGCGAATTGTTTCACAGTGAAATATCCTCTACCCTTTTCTCTAGGCATTTATGAGTCTTTTATTAGCCATTTTGATATTAAGATTCCTTTGGACTTAAAGCTGTGTGTTATGAGACTTATATGACTCTTCAGATGATTAAGCATATCATTTGTGTGAATCATTTAACTCAGATAAATATTTTCCTTTTCTAGTTTTTCAGGCAACACGGCACATGAGGTAAGGAAAACTTTTAAGTGAAAGGTCATCACTCGTCAAAGTTTACCCCACAGCAGTGCCTAGCTGTAATACATTCTCTCTGCATTAAACAGAAAGCAATTCTGCAACTGTGTTCCCATAAAGTTAGTGGGCATTTTCCATCTTTTGAGGGGTCTTGCCCAGCTGTGCTAAAGTGACTGCTGTGCTTAGAGACAGCAGCCAGTTCACAGTTCCTAGATGTCTGTACACCAAATGTGAGGGGGTTTTATGTCTCTAGATTTGAAGTGCTTTTACAGTCAGCTCTGAAGGTTTTCATAAAGCATTCCCAAACTCCTGACTTTTGAAAGTTTAGGAGAAGTTACATCTCTCTCCTGACTTCCCACAAATGTTGTACAGGCTATCAGCTCTTGTCAAATCCCAAAGCATCCCTACAACCGCACCACCAACAGATTTATGTGGTCCTGCCTGCTGGACATAGAGATCAGAATTTGGCTCATTATCAAACAGGAAGTGCTACACTGATGGAGTTTTGGTGGAAATCCTCAAGGAACCATCATGGTTAGTTTGGGCTCTGACCTCTAAGAGATCCACCAAGAGGGAACGTTTCAGTTCGGGTACCAGCTAAACTATTGTATTGTCTCATTGCATCCTGGAGTATTATAAATAAAGTTCTGTTAGCAATATATTTTACTCTGCTGTGTCTTTGCTGCAAGAATGCAGAAACAGAATGAAATTGATGAAGCAAATCTGAAATTGACAGTCTGTTTCCTTAGAGGAGAGTGGTGTTTCTAATGTGTTGCTAACAAATCAAATACTGCTACCTTAATATAATTACCCCTCGTGTATTCACATTGTATTTTATTCAGTCTGTCTTTAAAACATCAAGACTTCAGTTGTAGTGTGACAAAAATCATCTGCCACTTCTGTGAGTCTTCAGTGAGACTTCCTGTTGACTCATGAAATACACTGGTGCTGGATTTCATCAGGGCTTTTGATGCAATATCTGAGGCAAATACAGTCAGATCTGAAAAGTTGGTCTTTGAAAGATACTGAAGTTAAATTTGAAGATGCCAGACCAAATCCTGGTTTCAGTTATACCGCTCAGTGGGATCACTTAGGGACTTCCAGATGTGTTTTATTCACCAGCAGGCAGAATGGTTCTGAAGTCTGAGTTCCTTGCTGTGTTGAATATGTATGGCTCCAGGAGCTTAATGAAGTTACCATCTATTTTACCATGCATTTTTTGGGTTGCCAGTAATGTTACCTCTGAAAGGCAAAGTTTTAGAAAATGCCTTATGCTGAGATCTCATAAAGGAGTACGAAGCTGCTCCCTTCAGAGTTAAACCTTTTCTACATCAGCTAGATTGAGCAGAATTAACCATTGTATCTTGGCTAACAGCCAGATCTCTTGGCAGACGTACCAGGGTTGCAGCTTTGGGGCTGCCAGGTGAAGTTGTGGTGTTCTGTCCTGGGCAGGGGTTGCTGCCTCTGGATCTGTAACACAGAATTCCAGGGTGACAGGTCTGCTGAGGTGTGCTAGGCTTCCCTCCAGCCTCTGTGCCTTGCACTCAGGGATGCTGGGATGGCACAGCCATTACCTTGTAGAAAAGTTCCACAGAACCTGAAATTTCTGGCTGAATTTCAACTAACATTTTGTACCAGAAGTGAAATTCTCATAGAAGAGAAAAATTTGGTCTGTTCGGTGAGGTCTGTTGGTTCCCACATCTTGCTCTGGATGTATCAGCCCCTTATATTCCAGTTGTACTAAATCTGGCTTTGTGCTGGAGTGTCCTGAAAGTTGGCTCAGCTGCTGTCAAGAGTCTGCAAATAACTGGCAGCTACAAGGGAGGGAAAGCATAAACATGCAACATGTGAAGAATTACATGTACAGAGCAAAGAACTAAGCCTTCAGGAGCTGCTTTTGTGTATGTCCTGTATTAAGTTGCAGCTGGACTTCTGCTGGTAATGTTTGGACTGCACCTGCTCTAGGTGCAACCCATCAGTTCAGTAGGAGCATAGGGATCAAATGTCTAAACTGTCTTAAAGAAAGGTGAAGTGTTGTGCCTTGTAGCCCTTTACTGGCTTCATATAGGTTTCTTCTTCTTTTGTGTCCTTCACCTCTACTTTTGCTCATTTATTCATTTAATAGTACTAGTGTTCAGCACACAAATCGATTTGTAAAAAAAAAACAAAAACAAAAACCAAAACAAAACAAAAAACGGAAAAAAGATGCCATTGTAATCAGGAAAAATGAGTTGGCAGAAGTAAGGATGTTTGTCATTTGGTGTTGTATAAGAGAGGAATTTCTGCAGTGCCCTGAAAGATAAAAAGCAGAAACAGAGGTTGAAGGTGGAATATATGTGTGTATCTTGCTGGCAGGGGGTAGTAACTGCAGTATTTGGCAGATGTAACACATTGTCCATTAATTACCCAACCCTTCAGCAGGTGGGGGCACTGGTGCTATCAGGTGTTAATGGTGTATGGCTGCACTTCAGGTTGTTTCCATTGCCTCCTTAGGCTTTCAAGTAGTAGCGGCAATTCACCAGGCTGGCTGGTGAAATAGATCAGCATCATCTAGAAGGTAAATAATTTATTGTATTTTGAAACTTTGATGTGAAATTCTTTGTGTCTTCTAATAGAAAACACTTGTTTGAAAGGTGCTTTATGAACATTTGCTGCCACTGCCCAGGAGAGCTGAACAGCTGGGCACAAGAAAGGGAAATTAATATTTCTGTTGCTTCATTTGCGTCTGTCACTGCAGCAGTATTTTGCTGGAAGTTTTTAAAATGGGGATGGGCCAGTCAGTGCTCCTAGAAATCAGCTTGCTAATGACTTAGCTAGCACTGAACTTCATGTTATACTATTATTTCCAGATCTCAGTTAATTTGGCTAAGTACTGCTGGCTGCAGTCCTCATTTACGTTAAGTGTTGTGACATTGCTTTTATAAAAGAGCTGTGGCAGGTCTTGCTCCTCATCTCTCTTCCATCGTTAAACAAGTTAATAGCAGTCTGGATTTGGGCTCTTGCTCCACGTGCCTTTTCTTTGGCAGAGGTTTCTTTCCATCCCCTGCAGCCAAGCAGAGTCGTGATGTCCGATCCCCGAGTACTGGCTGTCCCTCTCATGTGGAGGGCTGGATCACATATGCACAATGTGGGTTCCTCTCCGTCTTACCATACCTGGGGCCACCGTAATTCCTCCCTGAAAGAACAGATCCCCTTATTTTCCCATGTGTATTTTATGTGGTGTGTACTTTACAAATAATAACATCTCTGTTTATATTGCGGTTGTATGTTTCTAGTTTTGTGTGGGCAATGAACTGATTTGTGACTCGGGTGGTGTGTTGTAGGCTCTCAAGGAGAGTGATGTGTGTGGTTTCCAGCCCCACAGGGAGCACTCCCTGCCTTGGTATGTGGATAATGATACCAGAGCTTTGACTGTGCCTACTCTATGGCCTGTTCTCCTTGTGTGATTGGGCTTCCATGTTGTGAATAAAATAACACCGAAAACCTCATCTGTTGAGAAGGTACAGTGATACCTGAGCTGCTCCAAAGACAGAAACTGGGCTGTGAAAGACTTCTTTCTCTCCTGAGGGTGTTCTGATGTCTACTGTTAGTCCAGAGTGAACCCTAGTAATGCATTTATAAAGGCAGTGAGTCTATCGTGGTGTTGTACCCAAAATAGACTCTGTACATATGTGCACACGCACTGTCTTCACACACCAGACACTAGAATTTTTGTCTATTTCCCTGTGAAAAAACCCCTAAACTGGTGCAGTAATGTTAAGAGTATGTGCATACAGAGAAAGCCTCATCCTGTTCTAGTGCTTGAGAGTTTGTTCATGACATCTCCTGCAGGTCTGGAGCTGGTAGCTCTGTTATGGCAGGCCTTGGCATTTGAGATGAGTTAGGGTTTGCTCAGGGCAGACAATTTGACAGGCATATTTACAATATTAACAACCTTGTGCAATGTTGAAATATTAAATAACTTGCTTGTATTTGTAATTTACCTATGAACCTTGTTCATGAATCTACACTCAAACACCTTTCATTTTTAGCCTGTGTGACATCCCTTACTTGCTCAAGCACAAGACCCGCATTTGCAAGTAGTCCCCTTGATTAGTAATTTTTTGTTGTTCTGAAGCATCTAACAAGTAATTCTTTAGATGTTTTTCAGCTGGGGTATCCCAAGAACACTTGGTCTGGCCCGGGTAAGGATCTGATTGCTTTCAGCTGGCTGCTGGAGCCCAGATGTAAGGACAAATCAAGCAAAGGGTACAGGCAAGAATGCACTACTTGCACATTCTCCAGCTGCAAGGCTCCCTCCTCTGCAGGCAGACAAAAGGGGCAAAGTCTGCTTCTGAGCAATTCTAGGAACTTCATCTGGCACTGGGGATCAAATTGATGCAGAAATGAGGAAAAGGAGATAAGGGAACAGAGCCTCAGAGAGGGTGGAGACAGAGAAGGGAAGAAAATGGTTTAGAAAGAAGAAAAGCATTGGAGAAAATGGGGGAAAAAAGAAAAGACTTTGTGGGGAAGGAGAGGCTGAAGAAGATGATAAAACGCAGGAAAGAAATGAAGAGAGCTGCAAGAAAGCTTCGTCAGGTTGGTGAATAACTTGTGCGGATAAGTCATTAATGTGCACTCCTGGACAGTCATTTGGGAGGTGGGGAGACCCAGGCACCTGGATTTAAATGCAGGGTTTTTACTGTTGTCCTGCATCTGTCACCTGACTAACGCTTTCTTTTAAATTCATGGAAAGAGAGTCAGCTTGAAGAACTCAAAATGCTCTCAGTCTATAGAAGTTGCATTAACTTTTTTCCTTTTGCCTGCAAGGTTAAATAAGGGGTCTTGAGAGGGAGAGAATGAACATCTATAGCACAGAGAAGCTGGAAAATGAATCCTTGTGTTGGCTTTGGAGGAGAATGGATACACAGAGAGACAGTTTAATATTGTTGTGGTTTATAACAGGCAGCTCTGCAGTGCATATGTCACTTCCAGAAGACAAAACATGTTTGTAACTTTTCTAGCATAAGGTCAAAAGCCTATAAAGTAGTGACACAGATGTGATTATTACACAAAGACTTTCTTGTTATGTGTGTAACGTTTCCAGTTTAGGATTCCCTGCATTTCACAGAACTCAAGAATAATTTTCTGAATCTAAATTATACTTGCTGTCTGTTTTATAACAACTGTATATTCTTATTATAGCAAAATCCAACTTTATCCCTATTTTTGTTGATAAGAAAAAACAAAACACCAGGAGATGACTGCCCAAGTTCATGCAATAAATCCATTGTAAAAGCTGTAGAATGATTGTCTCCAAGTTTATCCCCCCTCACAGGCTGTCCTGCCTCAGGTGGATGAATAGTTTTCCTGGCTTCATAGTCCCCCCTACTTCTCTCATTTCTGACATGGGCAAATTTTCCCCTTTCCTGTAAAATGTCAGAGAACTGAAGGCTGCCTGTCCTTTGCGTGCTTGCTTAGTGTAAATGACTTGTGCTCACGTTGTCCCTTTCTGGGCAGAGCACAGACTCCAAATAGCCATGTGATAGGAGAGTACTGAGCTGCATTAGTGTTCAGTGGTGATGTGTGTCACTGAAGCCTTCCAGAGATGAGAAGGCCTTTCCCCCGTCCCCTTTCCCCCGTCCCCTTTCCCCCGTCCCCTTTCCCCCGTCCCCTTTCCCCCGTCCCCTTTCCCCCGTCCCCTTTCCCCCGTCCCCTTTCCCCCGTCCCCTTTCCCCCATCCCCTTTCCCTCCTCTCTTTTGTAGTTTGGGTGCTCAAAGCAGTAGTCTATTATTTTTTCTCCTTCACGTCAATGATGCATAATCACAAACTAAACGCATTGCTTAAATGCATTTTTTGTAGATTACCTGTCATTTCTGGTAGTAGTTTTTTCTTCATGATACAGACCAGGAAGAGGTCAATGTTGCATTTTTGCTCTTAGATTTTACAAAGGAAGAGAGTTCCCTTGGAGCACTGGGGGTCAGTGGTGCTGCCCAGCCTCTCCTTCCCAGCTTTACTCTGGGACTCCACATCCTTTACTTACTGTAAAGTTACTTTTCAGCTGGAACCCAAATACTGCAATGTTTTGGAACACAGTGTTATGTTTTGAGATGACATAATATAGATGTTCTTTAAATTTGTATAAAAATACATCAGATGGGGTAATCTGGATATGTTTGTGACATTTGTGGGTTCATACTGTGCAGACAGTAGAGTGAACTGCAGCTACTGGCATTGGGATCCCAGGAAAATATGGGGGAATGGAGATGGATACCTCCCTGCAATGAGAGTCTTGTGCTGCCCCTATGAAACAAGGTTTTATGTCTGCAGACTCAAAAACAACAACAACAACCAAAAAAAAAAAAAAAAAAAAAAAAAACCAAACCCAACCAACCAAAAAAAACCCCTCAAATTTGAAAGATACATTGTATTTCATTTTAAATTACTAATGCACCCATTAATAAATAACAATTAACTTACTGCTAGACTTTCTTCCCCTTACTGCTGTTGTGTAATATTCATTGTACAGAAGCTTAGTATGCCGTCAGCATTGCAGTGATTTTTTTAATTGCAGTGTAGTTCCCTGCTTTTTCCTTCATGGAGTGTGGAGGAAGTGGAGGGCAATTCTGTCACTGGCTGTTCAGGTAGGAGAATAATGCTGGCTGACTTAAAGCAAACACGATCCTAGGTTACTTTGACATGTTGACCTAAATTAAATGATGTAGATATAATGAAATTTAATGAATTCAATTGAATTGGATATCATAGAGGGGGAAAAAACTGTTTTCTTTTTTTAATGTGTTACTGTTTATCAACAAGAGTAATACAGAAATATTCTCTCTGAAAGTGGAGTGACTAGGAATGTTTAGACTAGCAAAAAGAAAATTATCTTCGGATTTTAGTTTTAAGCTGTCATTGTCTAAACATATTGCTTGCCCATGCTAGGTGTACCTGCTTTGGTAACCCTGTTTAGGTTGATGATTTTAAGGAGTGTACTTCTAATTTATAGGCAAAAATTAAAATCTGGACTCTTAATTGTCTTGTGACACAGCTCTGCTTTTCTAGGGCTAAGTTAAGACCTCCTCACATGGGGAGCACAGAGGCTCTGCAGACAGGGCCTAGAAGCATCTTTTATCTAAAAGCTGCCTGGAACATTTCAGCTGAGGGTTAGTGTGTCCGTCTTTTGATGCAAATTCCTCAATGATCTTTGTTCTGCATTAGGTTTTTCTCATGGCTTAGGGGCAGAGGTTGACATGGTTTGAAGAAAATGTATTTTTAAAGTGTGAGAAGATTCTCCTGTGATCTGGGTTTTTGCCAGGCTCTGGGACAGAACATGTGCATGGCAGAGGGACATGAGGAGAGGGAGGGGGAAGACTGCTGTGGTATCCACTGGCCTCAGTGCTGTGTAATGAAGCCTTAAACTACTTTTTCCATCTCTTTCTTCTGCTGTGAGGTGCTTGTTGCAGCTTCCTCCTTGCCCATTCTCTACTCCCTGCCTTCTTTCCTTCTTAGTCCTGCGCAAGCTCTGGCAGCCCTGGGGGGAGTCTGAGCCAAGAAGTCAACAGAATAGAGGAAGGAAAGGCTCCTATACCCAGACACTGTGCAAAATGTACGTTCACTTTGAGGGAGGGCAGGATGCCAGTCCTCCACATCCCCTTCTCTCCCCTTTGGAAGCAAACACAGCGCTCCTTTCCATGCTGTGAGTAGGTGCAGGAGAAAGGATTCAGAGCTTGTTGAGTCTTTGAGTGAAAGTGGTGGGCTGAAGGCAGCCTGGGGGCTATTGATTGGACTGTGCTTGTTTAGATAATAAGTCATCTTTGGAGCCTGTCCCGTGAAAGAGCTTTCTCCATTGCTGTGTGAGTGCCATGGCACAGGCCAGGCTTGATGTCTTTTGTTAGGAATGCCTCTTGCATTTCACACGCCATAAATAACTTGTGGTATATGCAGCAATCTCGGTCTTTCTTTGAAGATACAAGTGTACAGCCTTGTTCCTGGCTTCTCTTTTTTTTTCTTTCTTTTTTGCTACTTAGCCTCAAGTGGTCTCAAGTCTCAAAAGTGGTTCAGGGGCCTAAATTGGGCCATCCTTGCGATAGAAGTGTTTTGTGGCTTTGAACTTTAAGCTACATGGAGCAAAATACATGAAAGTTTGTTCTACTGAACAACGGTGCATTGACAGGGAGAGACCTTGGGAAAAACAAGTCCTGGGTCACACCTCTGATTCTGTGTGCAGACAGAAAGGGAGTGATGAGTAAGTATTAAAACCAGTAATGAGCAGACTTTGATATTTATTCTAGAATATCATGTGGTGCGTGAATACCTTTTGTATTCCCATATTTGCAATGCATAGTAGAATATGTGCTGAGCCATCACGTTTCTATTGTCAGTGTACAGGCACACGTTTCCCCCTCAATTCACGGGCAGCAGGTGGACTTCCAGCAGTGGGGAGAGAGCAATTACGGAAGCAATGCCGACATTGAATATGCACGGCTCTCCTCTGAAAGCAAGTTACTAAAAAGCATCTGCCTGTTCCAAAGCTGCGTCTCACTTTAGGCAGCAGTTGCCTTTTCCATGAGTAACAGTTGTTTTTTTCTTTGAGCTGTGTGATTGCACAGTGCCTCTGTTCTGCTGACACCCTTTCATTAAACAGCTAAAATTGCGAACACTGATGGAAACCAAGTGGTATAACATTAAGTAGGGTTGAATTACACCGGTCTCTTTAGTGCTGCATGAATTTATCCCCATAGCTTCCCCAGAATCAATGAAAACTGTTTTGGAGGTTTTGTAAGAGAACCTACAAAACAGAAATTCAGGAGATTCGTTAACAGCAATTTGGCTTTCCTGGTCAAATGATAACCTGTGATTTAATAGTAATGTTAGGAAATCCCTAATATAAACAAACAAACAAAAAAATGTAGTCAAGGTTGATGATTATTTTTCTAAAGGTATCTTTCAGAAACCTCCTGCTCCTTTTTATCTTTCAAATGCATGATTCTGTATATTTCCTGAAAGAAATGGAGCTCATGAAATACACCAATTCCAAGTGGTTTAATTCCAGTTGGTTTGGAAATGGAAGAAGATGGAATGGTGGTTTTGGGGGGGAGGGTTACGTAGCAATGATTGTTCCAGCTGGCTGGAGATACTGGCAATGAAATACTTTTTGCCTTCTATGTATTCTTTCCTCAGAAAGGGTGAGGAAAAAACTGTTTGCGGAGAGGTTTCAGGTGAATGTTGCAAGTTATTTGTGTTGCTATAAGGATGAGCAATGGTACAGTGGGACACGATATCTCACATGCCTTAATACGAAGTTTATCTCCTTATTTTTTCCCGCCCCCTTGAGTATATCTTACAAGAACCCTTCAAAACCACTAGCCATGGCCTGTATGTTGCAGTTAAATATTATCTTTCTCTCATTTCTTCTGTCTCACATCTGCCCACTCCCTGCTTTGCTGCCCTCACCCCTTCCAGTCCTGCATCCTTGTCGTGCTTTGTGTCCCTCTCCCACTTGTCTGGGAGCCTCTGTTAATGCCTCTCTGTGCAGGGAACAGTGTGTCAGTTGTGTCAGGCTCCCTATCTTTGCCTGCCATCCATGCCACATTGAAACCCACTTCTTCCAGGAATGCTCCTTGCCAGTTCTGGGAATGGATGATCTCTGTGCTCCTCCCCTCGCTGCCCCGGGTTGCTCTCCCCTCTCTCCCCCAAACTGGAAGTGGAAAACCTTTGGCTTTGGTAATAGGCCTCTCTTCTGGTTTTAGTGTGAGGTTTTGCATTGAACACATGGGTTTGTATTGATAGTTGCTATTTGAATGACTGTTCACCAGATAAAATATAGTTCAAATGATACTGAGTGACTCTGCTTGAAAGACGAGCTTTTCCTGTGTCTGTTTCCTTAAAGGAAGCAGTGGTTCCCTGTTCAGTGTAGTGCAGAAGACAACTCCACGTCGTGATGTGTGAATATATCAATGGATTTATATATATTTTAAAATCGACTCAAGTAAATAGGGCTAAAATCAGTTTCCTTGGAACAATGTGGCATGCCTGGTTTGTGGGGCTTTAAGACAAGAACTTTTCATTTAAATTCCGTGATGATGGTGCCTGAGATGTGCTAGAATAAGGTATAAGGGCTGCTCTGCTTGGCCTTTGTGCCCCAAGGCTTCTGGGTTTCTGGTTTCTACCACTGTTTCCTACTGTGCATTTCAGAAGATCCTCGTTCCTAATCCTAAAAGAACTGTCAGGGATTCAGATAAGAAATTTCATTTTCGTTATTTTGGGGAAAGATTTTGTGTGATCAAGAATGGGAGTCAGCAAATGAGTTGTAATTAGAGCTTGAAAACTGGGGTGTGAATGCTCTGTGATGCACAATGAGGGGTTGCTGCTCAGTGTGTTAGTGGGTCTGTCATCGCCCCAGCAGCACATCCTGAACCCTCCTTGCATAGTTTGCAATGCAGCTGGTTGTTGTTAAAAAAAGTAAAAAAGATAATGTGAGAGAGTTGTCTGACTTTTTTGTCGGTGTCAGAGCTCCAGATATGCCCCAGAGTCAGTGTGCCAAACACAACCTGCTATCATTAACTAAAAAGGACAATTTAACAAATACTTCTTCTGTCATAAGGGTGCAAAAAGAAGTGAAAATTGAGTCATGACTAAGGAATAATACATTCTAGTTGCTGCTATCCTGGGCTCAGTTTAGCAGATTTTTTGCTTTTTCATGTCTGTCTGTAAGATAACAGGAATAAAAGCCAGCAACGTGCAGTGCTAACACTATGACTGCTTTTAGACAGTTTGGCAGGAAATGCTGTTTCCTGTTCTGTTTGATGTTCTGTTGACTTTCTCATAAATATTAACCCATCTGGGGCTTCAGCATTTGTTGTTACGGTGGGATAGACAATGTCAGTGACAGCCAAATTTAAATGTAGTTGTTCCTTTAAGTAGATTGAACAGGTTCTGGTTAAAAAATACAGAACTATGCTGTAATTCTTTTGACTGCAGGGTAACATCTTCAGATTTCTGTCTGCACAATCAAGTTGGAAAGTGAGATTAGATTTTTCTGTAAAGTATGGGCTCACACTGGTATGGTTTGCTATTCTGGATCCGATTATAGCTTCCAGAAGTCCTGTGTCATGGGCAGATTCCTCAGCACTCCAAAGTCAAGTAATAATAATTGTAGTGCCATTTGATGTGCTTCCTAGATTCCCAGATAAATTTATATTTGGAATAGGATGATAGATCCATCTTCTCCATTACTTTCTTGAGAGGAATTGTGTCCTAATCTCTTGAGACCCCAAGTGCTGTCCACAGGGGTGTCAGGGTCCCTTCCAAGCCAGCTCTTGTGTGATAGAGGTGAGCCTCTCTTAGCCTTTCGCCCTGCCTGTTGCTCTTGGCTGGCAGTCATGTGAACAGTGGTTCAGCAGGATGCCTTGGTTAGGGCACTACCTCCTGTCAGCGTGCACAGCTCTTTTGGGGCTGGCTTTTGAACGTGTGGCTTTTTCAGGTCAGATGCTGATAGATGAGATTTGAAAGCCAGAGGGTGCTGCTTCCCAGGGAGCTGAGATCTGCAGGCGCATCTGTGCTGGGTGGAGGACATCTCGAGGTGTGTCCCTGGAAATGCAGCAGCTCCCATTCCCGGTGTTTGTGCATGCCACTGTGCCCCAGCAGTCTCCTCAGTAGATTTCCTGATCTTTTGTGAAGAGCAGTCGTGTTGAATTTAGTGTCACTACATCAAGAGAGAAGCTCTGATACCAAGAGTGAATAATTGTGACCAAGGCTGCCCTTGTGCCTGACAATGTGTGTTGGCTGTTTAGCTGTAACTGTTCCTAATTTGCTCAGCTGCTTGACAAAAGCGTAAATGACATCGAGGTGAGAGCCCTTCTGTTGGCTGCAACTCTGTGTTACCATGAAGTAATTGTAACATTACACAGAAAGTGATAAATGATTGTTAACTTTAATTAGAGCACTAATTATATATTGGAGTGAATTTCAGCAGAAATGAACAATTGCTATCTCTGCATTTAAATTTCCATCTGAATTGTAAGAGAAAGCTGAGAATGTTTTCCCTTGGTGTGAAAAAGGGATGTGTCTAAAAGGAATCTGCGTGAACCATCATATTTTCACTTGGATATCATGTGTTGTAATGAAAACTTGGGTAGCATAGACAACCAGACTGTTGGCTTCCTCAAAAAACAACGACAAAAAGTCTTTTGGGGTAAAGTTCCCCATGTATACTCTGTAACATTTAAATAATTTACTTATGCATTTGCACTTTTTCTACTGGAAGTATGTAAGAACATAACTCTGTTGAATGGCCAGCTGTCAGTGAAGAAAAAGGGGGTGGTCTAGGAAGTCGGTCATCTACTTAAAAACCTAATTGCATGTTGCACACAGGGAACTGCTTGATGCCCTGAAGTTAATCAATACCTTTGTAAGTGTAAATAATTGTGATTTCTTGAAAAAACACCATCTGGCTGATCTCTATTTCCTGCTTGATTGGGAAGTCCTGAAAGACTAAAAAGAGAGGAGGTCAACATTCGGGTACTGCCTAAAATTACTAGGATCCTTTGGAAGTTCATTTGAGATGTGTCATAAGAATCTAGAGAACGGCATCACTTCTGTTAAATACTAGGTAATTTTTTTAAAGTAATGTTCTACAGTGGTCCTGTAAGAACAGGATATTTTCATAAATATCAGTTAATTTTACAAAAAGTCAATAGCACAAGCTATTAGGACTTTAATAATAAAAACAAATTACTTGTAACCAGACATTTCAGTCAGTGAGAATGAAAGCTCTTTGCACATATGTGTATTTAGCTCATAGTTTCTACTCATATTTTAATCTCCCTTGGAGTTCAGTATTAGTCTTTCAAAACACACATGTTACTAATCAAAATATTATTCTTCTAAGGATTTCTTCCTGAAATACCAACCAGAAGACATATGTTTATAGAGACTGTGTTAGAACTTAACAAATACAGGCCAAACAACTTATAATTGGCCTGGTTTTGCTTATTCTGTATTTTGTTGAATCAACAGCCTTGTGGATGTGAATGTTAATGGATACCAGAAACCTAAGGTTCGTTAGTTTTAGATTTTGTATGATTTTATTCTCTTCTGGAGGTCAAATAAAAGAAAGAGAGAGAAATCCTGACCAGAGACATAAAATGAAAACCAGATGCTGTACAGAAAAGCTGTCCAGGGGACAGTGTCACTCATTAGCTGCTACAATAGCTGTTACTTGGTTTGATACAGCGAGCACATTGTTGTGCTGTGACAAAAACCCAGCAATATTATTTCTAAAAGGGGCAGGGTGCTTTTTGATTGCCTTGGTGCGTTTTGTTTTGCCTTTTGGGGTGCTCTTTCTTTTCCATGGTGATAGGGGCAAAGCTGTGGGTTTCAGGCCCTTCCTTGGGGGTGGTGTGAGGAGCTGTGTTTGAGCTGCTGCTTTCTGAAAGGGTGACAACATCCCAGTGAGCACTGGGGGTCTGAGGGACCTTGTCTCTGGTCCATGCTGTTGTCTGGGTGGTCTCACTGTTCCACTGTGCAGCTTGGGCTTCCTGGCTGGGGTAAAGCAGGAGGAATGTGAGCCTCCCTGAGCTTCTAGATGTGCTAAGAAAGGAAAGGTTTTAGGGCTGATCAGCCCCCACTTTGTAATCAAGAGGATAACTTCTCTTACAGTATTTGGCGCTATATACACACAGATCCCTCTCCTAGTCTTGTGAAGGCTGATGTTTATGCCAGTAGGATTCTCTGTTGGTGGATTTCTCGGTAGAAATTAATAATCTGCCCTGTGTGCTTTGGCCTAAGAAGTGTCATGGTTAGGTGATAGCTGACCTGATCAAACAGGGAAAAGGTGCTTGGCTGGCTGCCCCTGGACCTGTCAGATATGGGTAGGGTTTTTTGAGCAATATGTAAACAAACAAAAAAATCAAGACAGCTCTGTAATATTTATAGCCTTTAAAACTTTCAGAGTCCTAACTCTTAGCTTCTTTATTTTGGATTCTTGGCACTGATAAAGAAAAAAGGAATCTGAAGCCACATTATTATACTGCTAGTGGAAACAATCCATATTCTTCTTGTGGGATCTTTTCTGACAGATACAAGGATACATCTGCAGCTGCTGTGTATTTGGGGGAGTGGGGTGATGGGAGAGCAGCACCTGAGACAACACAGTTTTTGCTGGCCCCATGTGCACAGATTTTACTTTGCATTTCTTTTTTTTACTTTGTCCACATTTTGTGCCTAATTTTCCCTTTTGCAGCTGTAGAAGCTTATGCTCGGAAATTGAATGAGATTGTTCCTTTTGGTTCCTTGCTTCTGGCTGAACTCCTTGCATATGCCTCAAAGTGAAATTGCCTTGAAATAATAAGCAGGGATTGTACAACCAGAGTTGAAAGAAGCCTGATTGGGAGCCTCTTTTATTCATTTCTGCGTTAGGTTAGAAGCAGAGCCTTGTGAGAAGAGACATTGTACAGCCTAAATGGCCAGTTTATCTCCTCCTGCCTTCGGTTTAAGGTTTCAGCTTTGCTTGTGTTTGGGGCTGTCCCAGAAAGGGCACAAATTTGGGCTCTGCTGTGTTGGGCTGAATAAGCCATGTTCTTACACATTCATGGAACAGTTTGGAAAGAACTTCTGGGGGCTGTTGAGTCCAGCTCCCTGTTTGAAGCAGTTCCAGAGAGATGAGATTTCTCAGGACCTTGTCCACTCTCCAAGGATGCCGTGTTCCTGTGTTTGACCACCCTCCATGGTTAAAAGTTTGTTACCCTACTTAATTGAAATGTCCACTGTCAAATGAGTTCTGGTCGTTGCATCTCATCCCCTGCTGCTGTGTCTCTGTGGAAAACGTCTCTCTTCTCTATACCCTGTGAGAGTGTAGACTGGCAAGGTTTTCCATCAGCCTTCACTTCTTAAGGGCGAGTGAAGGTGTCTTTCTCAGCATTTCCTCCAGCCTCAGTCTGTCGTGGTGCCCTTGCAAAGAGCTTGATCCTGTGTGTAGTGGACTTGTGCTGGGCACCTGGGAGCTGGACACAGCAGCCACATTAACTTCCTGGGCACATTGGCAGGTCTGTTCTGCAGCTGGTTCATTCTTGAAGGTGGCCAGGCCTGTTTGTGTCCTTTCAGTGATGTCTCAGCAGGGTATTCCTGTGATTATTTTTAGACACAGCAGTGTAAGTACTCCCTTTGCTGGAGGTACCTTGCATGATATCCAGAACCATACTGAACTCTGCTTGTGCTGGTGTCATGTTGGTAGTTGATGATCATTTTGGTATTGGCTTCTGCTTCCAGCTCTTCCTCCTTTGTTTTCAGCTGCTGATTACCAGCTTGCAGGAAATTCTTAGCTTCAAGGCATTTGATGTTTTGAATTAAAAATTTATTAAATTAGTTTAGAATGCTTTAGGCAGCTAAACTCCTGACTCCCTGGGACAGCCCATTATTTTTGTGAGCGACTTTGGAAAGGGCTTTCTTGCCTTGAAAATCCAAAAGCCTTCTGTGAAGAGCATGTGCAGAGCCACATGGGTATGCTGCTGACCTCTATCACATGCAGAGCCTTGACTCAGAGGCAGAAGGTGCTGGATGTTACTTTTGTAATGTCAGTCTGGCATCTGAGAGAGAGGAAGGATATCAAAAGTGGGAGCCAAGAGATGAGTGGCTGTATGTCACTGGCCTGACTTCATCTGCAGGGCAAAAGATGGTGGGGTTTGGGTTCTTTTTCATTTTTCATGCAGACAAATAAAGAAACATGCTTAGCTCCCAGGTAGTTATTCTAAGTGAAGAATGGGAAACCCTGCTGGAAGGCTGTGACTGCGGTGACGATGCCATCCAGGCTTCCACTGAGTTCCACATTTCATTTCTCAAAATGTTTTTACCATGTGTTCATTTGCAATCAGTACAGTCCTGCTTCTCTAGCTTATCTGGTGTGGCCTGAATTTAGACCTGTCCTGTGTAATCCGTGGCATTTGTGTATGAAGCCTGATCTGTTCATTTAATACCTGATTCCACTCTTTCTTTGTTAAACAGTATGAAAAACATGAAATAAAGCAATTCACTTACGTTATTTAAATGTCTACCTCAAATGTTAAGGCATGTATTTTTTTTCTCCTCAAGTGAGTTGTTTGAAAACAAAAGGAGTGTATGAATAGAATGGAGTGTGCCAAGAGATACCTTCCTTTGTAGGCTCTCTTGTGACCTGAAAAAGAGATATCTTTTCAGAGAGTTAGAGGCTGAAAGTGCTCTGGCTATGGAGCAGTTCTGGGTTTTGTTATTGTTGTTAGCTAGGGTGTCAATACAAAGATGTCATTGGCTTGGAGTGGAGGCAAATTAGCATAAGAAATGCATTTTCTACCAAGATATCACTGTCTAAAATTCTGTTCTAGTCCAGATTTGAGTGGCCTTTTTGAAAGTAACTCCAGTCTCTCTTTGTCTCTGTGTTTGCTCTGTATTTCTAGCCTGTATTGGAACAGAAATACTGGTTTTGGATTATGGCAAGCTGAGACTTACAGAAATAGAGAATAGGCTGTACATCCTGAAGATGAGATGTCAGCAGTAAAGGTTTCTGTGGCTCTTGTCCAAGGTTTGTGGATGTGGGTGAGAGGTTTTGCAGTGGTTTTTTTAGGCTTTTGATCATATTTTACAGAAGAAGTGGTAGTTCACTAAACCATGGTGCTGTTCAGGCCATTCAGCATAGAGAACATTGCTGTACAAATGACACCTCATCCAAACCCACAACTTGCTCTTAAAACCTCGTTAGTGGCTGCTGACATCTGTCCCTGTGTGCACTGGGAGGGCTGGCTGGGGGATGTTCCTGCCTGGTCTCCCCAGTTGCTTGGTTCTCTTTCCAGTGTTTCCATAAGTGGCAGGGCTGGTGCCAGGGCAGCAAATGGAGAATGCATTCGCTCTTCTGTGGGGAGAGTGTCTTCCCATGTAGCTGAGTGTGTTTCGTTCTTTAAAATTGATTTTGTGAAACATCCAGACAAAAGCCTTTGGAATTTATGCATGTCATGGAGATCTTGGACTGTGACAGGTAACAGACGAGTTAACAGACGAGTTACCTCTGTTTCAGCTCTAAGGAACATCACAAAACCAACATGTTAGACTGAAAACAGGCACGTGGTCTTTTTTGGTTTTTTTTTTCCTCTATGGCAGTTTGGGTTTTCAGACCCTCTCCCATTGGGCTAGTGAAGTGGAGGCCTCCTGGAAACAGGATCAGCTGTTGATGATGCCATTTGAGGGGCTGTGTGGAAGCTAATTTATATCTTTCTGAAAGAGGATAATAATTTGCTACTAGTTCTTTTTGGGAGCCAGTGGGTTGGTGGCTGCTTTTTTTTCCCCGTTGGGAGTTATCTGTAAAATCTTTGCTTTAGAAGTGTGAGCTCAGCCAGGGTTATAACTTCTGGTGAAAACTCTTCACAGAGTTTATCTTAATGCATTATGTTTTTATTTAACTGTGTGCCAAAGAAAATATGAGTTTTGGTAGCTCCAACTCATTCCCCAACCGTTTTATGGGATAATAAAAGTTCTTTTTAAAAACAAACAAACATTTGCTTTGTAGGCTAAGTAGTTATTTTTCCTGGTTTGAAGTCAAAGATTTCTTTTCCTGTTACATGTTTAAGGAAACCACAACAATGCTCTTAGCTGCTTTTTGGAATATTCCGTGCTAGATCCAGAAGCCACTGGAGTGCATTGAAATCAGGGGGTTTTCATCACTGCCTGTGGGTTGCAGTTCTCCATTTTACTTGATCTAAGAATAATCCCAGTGATCTCACAAAGGCTGTAATTGTGGAAAACTACCTGTGAAAGTGAGGAATTTTCTTGATTATCAGCAAGGTGCTTCACCTGAGTTGAAAATAAGAATGTGGAAACCGCTTGCATGCAGATTGCAGATTTATTTCACTTTTTGTGTAATATTCTGAGAAACCTCTTCAGAGGTTGAAGTTCCAGAGATACGGGATTCTAGACCAGCTTCTGTCAACAGCCTGCTGGAAATCCTTACACCAGTCTTTTATCACTTTGTTTGTCAAGTGTTTGTAATTTGTTGATGCCGTCTGCTGTAAGATCTAATGGGGAAAATCTGTATTTCAGCTATTTACAGTGTGGTAGCAATTGAGGGTCTTCCACACAAGGTGTGTGCAACACTTTGCACCAGACATCAGCGTGAAAGAACAAGAGAAGAGAAAGGCAGCACTAGCACAGGCAGTCATGAGGAGCCCGTTTCTGTGCTTGTGTGATTTCTTTTCTTTCGCTCCGTGTCCGTAGCGCTGGATTCCCCGTTCGGCGGGTTGTGGATTGGCCTTTCATGTGCTACTCCCTAGAGGGTGCCACTCGCCCGCGTTCTGCAGCCCGCGGGTGCGCTCCGAAACCCCGGCGTAACCCTGAGCTCTCGTTCGTGGGCTTTTACTTGCTGTAACTCGTGTGTTATGAATCGGTTGTGTTGGTCGGGGATAACTGTGAGAAGGGAACAACTTCGAGATGAAAAAGCTGTAAGTCGTTCAGGAGGCTTTTTTGGTGACCGGTTACTGCAGTAAATACCTGCTTTCCTGGCTCGCTAGGGAGCAGCTGGTGGGAACTAGAGAATTACAAAGCCTGTGTGTTCTGACTCTTAGTCACCCCCTCTGCTGTTTGAGACCTCAGCGCTTCTGATATTTAACCATCTCTGCACCAACACTTGAAGATACAGAAGGAGTGTTTAGAAATGAGTGCAAGAGGGTGTGAGTGGAAGGCACAGATGCTATTTATGGTATGTAGCACCTGTGACTGCATAAGCTTTCTTTGAAGTAAATGTGGGATCCCCGTGTGTCCTAGCCCTGCACAGCCTCCTGTGGGCCTCTGGGCTGGATGTGAAAGGTTTGGGACGTAAGTTTTGGAAAGAGAAGAGAGGGCAGCTCCTTGAGGGTGGGTTCTTGTAGTCCCCCAGACCTCCACTGTGAGAAGCCAGAGAGCAGGAGTGTGTTGGAAATGATGCCTCTGTGGCAGTGAGAGATGCTGCTCTAACATGGTTTCCTCTGCACTGCTTTAAGGCCAGAGTCATAAGAACAAAGTGCATGGAAAGGCCTGAGGTTATTCTCAGGTATCTGTACATATAGCTTTTCCTCATGCATAAAATGTGCAAGAAAAAGAGCCCTGTTAATGAGGGTTTGTCCCATTAAGCTGCCTGCCATGAAGAACATCTCTTGGAGTACTGCACCTGTCTGATCTGGGTCTCCATGCTGATTCCTTGGGGGCAGGTTAGGATTCCTCTCTTTGTTTTGAAGTAACAGGGCATAAGTGTCTTTCCAGCTTGGGTGTGTTTTTTCCCCTCTGCTTTCTTTGCAAGTGCCTCCAAGCCTTTACGAAAACAAATACTGGAGACAAAGAGCTTTGCTAAGAAAACGTGTATCAGCTCTTTTTGTTTTGAAAGGGTGGGTGATAAATTTTTAAATGTTGAGAAACGAGACGTTAGCTTTCCAAAATGTGAGTGATCCACATTTGCATCAAGGCAGTGATTGCAATTTTATTGTCATATCTTGCTTCTGATGTTTATCTGCTACTTGTATGGACTAACTTAAGAGAAGTTTTACCATAAACTGTGGAGCTGTGAGTGACAGCCACTGGCCGCTTATGCTGTTTATGTGCTGCTGGGGAGCTGCTCATCATCTGTACCAGGATGTGATGTATGTGGAATGGTAACTTTGGTAACTCCTAATGGTGGCATGAGCCTCATCATTTGCAACAGTGAGTTCATAGTGTTTGTACTGCTGTGCTGTCCTTAGTTCCTGCTGATGGCTTGAGGCTTCTGTGGGCCAGACTGAACACCCTGCTGTAAGCAGTTCCAGGTGTGTTCCTGTTCGTTTTGATGGCTCCTGTGCTCACCTGCCCCTGCTCTGCTTTTGGATTGTCACACTACAAGAGCTTCTGTGGAGCTTCTCAGCATCTGTCACACAAAAATACCATGGAGAAGCAGGATTGTTTTCCAGATTAAAAAATCCCCAACCAAACAAAACGGTGCTTGTCATGCTGGCAGCTGAGAGGTCTCATGGCAAATGGGGGTTCAAGCCTCCAGCCATCCTCCTTGCTTGAGAAGAGCGCTGCCTCCTTTGGGGATGGAAGGAGAATCAGTGTTGAATTTGACAAGTAATCCTCTCACTAAAGGATCTTCTCCAACACTTGCCTTTCTCTTAAAACCCCTCAGCTGAAGACCAAAATACCAATAGGTTGTATCCTGTTTATTGTGATCACAGGAATTCAAATGCCACAAAGAGAGAGGAGAATTAATGGAATAAAGTAAGCTGTGGGGAGGAAAACAGCTTTTAATGTGGTGTGCTAATGAGGTATGAAATAGGTGTGTAAGAAAATGTTTGGTAGCATCTTTAGAAAGTCTTGCAGTCTGCAGAAACAGAAATACAGGAATATTGTGGAAGAGAAATAAGCCAGTTCTTGGAGGAGAAGGAGTTTACTGTCTGCTACAGACTTAGTGTGAGAGTTTGTCTCTTCAGGCCCTGACTGCCCTTCTGCAGAGCTGGCATCTCTTTCATGTGGAAGCTGAGGCTGGAATAGCTGTAAGCTCGAGGATACAGATGCCTTTGAACTCTGCTTTCTTATCATGGGCTTTATAAGTCATGGCAACTGTGACTCACTTCTGTTCCTGCACAGCTCTGCTGCTACACAGACTGAGCCCTTGGTGTCTGAGGACTGGGACACTGAAGTCCTCTGGGTTAAAACAATTGTCTTGCCTATCTAATTGGTTTTTTTTTTCCTTTTCTTCAGTGAGTTGCCTTTAGTGGTCTCCTTCCCAGCCTGTCCCCATAAACCATCATGCTGGTGTTACATGTCTACATAGCATAGCTAAAATGCATGGTTGGGCAAGAATGAAGTGAGGGTGGGCAGTGGAAGGCTTCCAGTGTGCATATTCCTTAGCCCAGCATTGCTGCCAAAATCTTCCTAACGGGGAATTAAGGAGTTGCTTGCACAAAGGAGTATTTTGCTTCCCAGGGGGTTTCACTGAATTTTGTTTCTGGATTAAAGTGCTAATTAACACAAAATAGTGCTGAATGCTTCACTGTAAGAGTAACTAACACTGTTGATAACTGGTGTGTAAACATAATGTATGCTAATGAGACCCCTACCTTTGTAAAACAAAGCTGTTGATACTCTGTGTGTGTCCAGGCATTTTTAGTAGGTTGGGAGGTTTCCTTTCCAATGATAGATCATGCCTCTGTGAGTTTTCCTTAAAACAGAAGGGATTTTTTTAGCTCCTCAGTGGTTTCTTTTCCCCTGTGCATTAGCTGTTTTTCAGTTCTTGAATTTTGATCAAGAGCTGGAGGCTACTTTTAGCTGGCTTTGGCTTTTTAGTTTACTTGCTTTCAGAAGTAAAACTTGCTTTTACTTTTTCTCTCCAAAGAGCTGAAATGCCAAGACTGTGTCATTTCCACTTGTATCTAATAATAGCTTAATCCACAAATAATCACAATGAAGTTACTAAGGCCACTGGCAGAGAATAGTGTGATCCAAAGACCCCTGGAATGAATGGGATTCTTCACTGAGAACGAAGTGAAGCTTTGGGTGGAGCCCTAGGGTGCTGTTCCTTACACACGTGCATGCGCTTGTGCAACACTGCTGGGCTGCGCTGTGGAAACCAAATCTCAAAAAAAGGCTGCCAGCTCTCCCAGCTGGGCACTGATGAGTGAAGGAGGATGCTGAACACACAGACAGGAGATGTGTTAGCAGCCCCCAAGGTAGCAGAGCAGTTGCCATAACAGCCAGCAACAGATGTTACCCCTATGGCTGCTGCTGGAATTAGAGCAGGAGGAGAGGTCTCCCCGCTGCCAAGCGCATCGTTGGTGTGGCCAAGGTGTCAGTGGCAGCTCTGCAGCAGGCAGGGGGCTGATGAAAACATGAACAATAGCAGCAGCAGGATTGCTGGATTGGTGCAGGAATCACTCAGCTGCGCCTCGGTGCCCTTGTAATCCCTTTAGGAAAGTCAGACTGACAAGCACGATCCGAGGCCCCTGTGCAGGGTTTGCTGCTGGGGAGGCAGGGACATCTCACCAGCGTGTGGAGGGTGTGCCAGGGGGTCCCGGGGGGCAGAGCAGGGTGGGTGCATTGGCAGGGCTGGGGGTCAGGTTGTGCGGTGCCTGCCAGCGCTGCTGACTGTTTTCCACTTGCACTTAGAGCTGTCTGCTCGAAAGAAATAATGGTGATGTGTTTGTTGCTATTAAAGGACAGGTCTGAAGGATTTACCTTTTCTGGGAATTGCTTTAATTTGAATTATGATGTCTTTTGCCAGTTTGCTGAGCAATTATACTCTACTTAAGCCCAGAAAAAGTACTTCCATGGAAAGTTTTCAGTGTAGTTCCTGGCTGAGATTGTGAAGAGGATATTATTTACAAATATCTTATTAACAGACATTATGAAGCTGATTATGCCCCTGTGGGAATGGATGGACAAAACTTTCATGGCCTTCATTAGAAACGAAAACCTTTTGATGCAAGGTAAATATGGTTTTGGGTTCACATATAATAAAGTTATACATATTAGCTTAAAAGCAGCTGCTCTGGAAACCCTACTGGAAATTCTTAGTTTTCCTAATGTGTAGAAGAAATCCATTTTCTGTAGGTATTTTTAGTGCTAACTTCCTCTCCTGTGCTATTATCTTACACGCTCTCCCATTAGCGCTTGCTGTGTTTCCAGGTCAGCCATGTGATTGCCGAGCATCCCTGCCTGCTCTTTGAATGACTTGCCAGGCAGGAGCCTGAGAGGCAAGTTGTTCATGCTGGCTGCCAGCAGCAGCCTCTCCCAGCGTGGACTCACTGGTAACACACAGAAACCCTCCCCTCTCACCCTCTGCTCAGCACTGTGTGGTCTGGGGTGAGACCCTGCTCCTGTGTAGGTGTAGAGATGTTTCTCTGTGAAGGGACAAGGTTGTGTGTAGGGACACAAAACAGCCCCACTCTTGAGAGGCGTTTCAGAGCTTCTGCTGCGCCTTGAGCCACTGTTGTTTTAGCAGGAGCTGGATGAAGCGCACAGATTTCTGCCTTTTTGCCACTTGTTACGTTTACAACTCAACTCACTGTGCTTCAGAAAATTGCAAGAAGTGGTGAAAACACTGTAGCCCAGATCCCTCTGTGAGCTTTTTTTTTGTGTGTGGGGGGTAAAAAACCCTTAGGCAAAGTGTTTTAAACCCAGCAGTGCTGATAATGAGAGTTAATAACTCTCCAGATATTGGCTTTTCTGCTACGTATGACTTTTTTAAAAAGGTATTTAAACTGATCCAGGCAGTTTCTGTGGATGCCTGTGTGTGTGTTTAATGAACAGCTGGCTCTTTTGAACTGGGAATTTTAATGCTTTGAGTTCCATGAAACTGGAATCGGAGGAGGCGGATAATTGTACGAGAGAGGGAGTGCATTTTCTCATGCGAATTCAGGAGCAGGGAGGGAGGGAGAGGAAAGCATCGTAATATTGCGTGTGTTTCTGTTTCAGTGGATCAAATCTTTCCTCTGTCTGCATCCAAGCTATTTGGTTGTGATCAGATGATCAGAGCTCAAGGAAGCGATTGGAGAGCGAGCTGGCTGCAGCTGCACTGTAGGCTGTTTTCAGGGACAAGGAGCCACTGTTTTTCAAACATAGCATAAACATAGAAGTTATTTTGTAGGCTTCAGGATGCAGATATGGGTTGTGCTGCCAGCATTGTTCTGCTCCAAGCCTTTCGTTCTGTGGTACAGAGGAACTGTCCACATATCTGCAGGCGCCGACGGCGAGAGGAGTTGTCACATGAAATTCTGCCGCTGGATAGCGATGATGAAATGAGCAGACCCAGGACTCTCATCATAATGGTATGGCATACTTTAATCAAGAGGGAGGTGATAGAATTACAGATGTTATGTGATTATTTTTTTGCTTTGACTATATAGTCGTAGAGGGCATTGACAGGCAGTTTGTCAGTTTGGGGAGTTTGCTGATAGATTTGCTGTATCTATAATGTTACTTTATAGGTGAAGCTGTGAGCTGCACATAAGCTCTGTGTAAAGTAAGTGCTCTGTTATTTAATTGTTGGTGGGTTTTGTTTGTGAGATAGGCAGCATGGTTATGTTTTATTTCAGACTTGGAATTCCAAACAGCAGACAGCTTAGGAAATGTTTGCTAAGTCTGTTCATCATAAAAACAAAAACAAACTCAAAAGCCAAGTCAAACAAAAAACCATCTTTACTTGCACCCAGGATGCAGCTGGAATTCATATTAGATTATATGCAAATAAATTCCCATATTTCTTTGCTTCAAAGAGTTTGCAGCAGTAAAATATTTGCTGGATCACTGTTTTCTGGTTTACTGAGTTGCCTCAGTTCTTTAATGAAGGGGGGCTTGCAAGGCTCTTGGTCTTAGAGTGTCATTTTCTTCCTGAATTAAATTTTTATTTTCTTTTGGGACTATAATAAGCACTATAGGTTTATTAGAAATAAGTGACAGGGTTGTTCCTGATTATAAATCACTGTTTCAGAATGAGGAATATGCTTACTACCTAGTTACTGCTCTTCTTTGCCAAATACACATATGGTGAGCATTTCCAGAACTCTGGAGTGGTTTGCACCTGAGGTGGCAATGATTTGTTACTCTGTGGCTCTCACTTGATAAAAATTACCAAGACATGGAAGACAGTATTGTTGTCAGTTTGTCAGGACACTCGTTTACATCATTTAAGAGGCAGAGATTTGATGAAGTTCGAAGTGCACTCCCATGATACTCTGATCCCGCACAGGGCTGTAACTTAGTGGTAAAGGGTAACATTAGATAATTTAATAGCTGTCCTGAGCAGCTGTTTTGAATAGAGCATTGCTGCCCACGGAGAGGTGTGTGGTGCAGTCATGGCAACGATAGTAGCAAGGACCCAATCTCAGTGGCGCTTCATGGATCAGCTGAGGGTATTATCCAGTGCAGGAGGGAGTTGCATGGTCGTAAGGAGGAAGGAAATTGATTTCATCATTGTGAGTCTGATGTTAGAGCTGCTTTTGCTCTAAAAGTATCTGTGTCTATACAATAAACTTTTTTTTTACTTCCTCTTAATGGTTAAATAAATGACCTCAACAGCATTTAAATGAATAAATGTCTCATTCCTGGTAATAATTTCAAGCATGATGAAGTGAGAAATGTCTGGAAGCGCATCCGAGTATGGATCATCTGTGTAACTTGCTTCAGTCCTTGGAAGAAACGGGTAGTCTTGGGTGTTGTGGCAGCAAACACCATGCCAGCCTTGCCAAACCCAGAAATACTCATCAGCAGCTCGACTTGTTCTTGTTTGTGGTGAGTCCTGTGAGATCAGGACTCCAAGAGCAAAGGTCCCTGGGCTCTCAGAGAGGTGAGGCTTTACCCTGCAGTGTGGAGGGAGCTGTGGAAGGAGAGGCATTCTGCTCAGGATGTCAGTTACCTGATGCTCTGGGTGGGCTCTGAGATCCCCTCAAAGGCATCCCCCAGCTGTACCAACAGGGGCTTAGGTTTTCTGTGTCAGTGGACAGACTGGTGTTTGTCCTGCCAAAAGGCTGCCCTTCCCCAGGAGCTTTGGGGGATCATTTTCTCTCTCTCAGTCCCTTTGAGAAGAGAAGGAGTGGTCCAGCCCTGTCCTGAGGCTGGGGTAGGTGCAGGCAGGCGCTTTGGAAGAAAGCTGCTGGGCAGAGGTTGACTCTGGACACATCTTTATCTTCAGGATGTGTATTATTATCATGATTTTGTTTTGAAGCAGTTAATATGTAAATATCTAAATGAATTTGCCATTAAACTTTACAGTCAGGCTTAGGAATGATGTGGAGACCTGGCAAGCTGAGAAAAGAGTGCTGCTTCGGAGCACTTTGTGGCAGAATAGATGGTCCTGTATCCACCTGAATTTGTGTTACATGAAAGAGCAGCATGATAAAGAGAGTTGGGGGCTACTGCGCCTTAGTAAAACACGTTATGGTCCTAACAAATTGGTTTTTCCCCTGGGTCTGCTGTAGATCATTGAGGATTATGTCTGGATAATACAGTGGAGGCAACCATGTAGACAAGCAAAAGAGTGTTTGGTTCCCAATGTCGTTATGCACATTGTGCAGATGCCAGGAGCTCATGTCTGAGGGCAGTGAGTAATTGGAGTGCCTGAGAAGAGAGGCAAGGAAATCTCAAAATGCAGAATATCAGAAGTACACTGATGGGCCTGGGTGTGATCATTGGGCTCCTGTCAGCTGAAGATCTGGCATTTTGTCTCTTCATGCCTTCAGATGAATGGTCTTCCTCTCTGCAGCTCGTGTGCTACTGCCTGTATGTGTCCTACTGAAAGTGGGAGCCTTTGGTATTGATTTCAGGAGATAAACTGTGCCTTCTGTTTGAACAGATTTTGAAGTCACCAGGCTCTGCTGTCTGTTCTTGCAAGTTTGGCTGTCCTGTGTGTAGCAAAAGTAACATCTTGATGTTGCCTTGATACAGAAAGCAACCCTGAATCAGAGAGAGCAGCAGTCTACCCTAAAATGCTTCAAGGAAACAGCTCTAGGGATGTGCCCCATTTTCCTTTGTTAGTCACTGAAGAGGAACAGCCTGGTAGAATATTCTTCTAGGAATTGTTTTTGCTAGTGGCACTCCAAACAGGAGTTGCAGTGGGTGCGCTCTCTGAGAAAAGAAAGGAAGAAGTCCCAAGCACAGCCTCCAGCTATTGCTTAATGGCCACCTACTAATCACTGTATGAAGCCTTTAGGCATCACAGCAGGTATTTCTAACATTCTGGTCCTAGCAGAAAGTGAGGATTAATGTCTTTATTCAGAGAATTTTTTTTCTTCTTTTTTTTAGTTTAGAAATCTGTTTTTACCCTTAGGCAAGACAGATAAATCATTAGTTTTAGATCTTGACTGGATCCACAGAGCTGGGAGAGATGTTGGAAAGAGAAAACTGTGAATTCTCTGCCAATTACTATTGTGTGTCATCTTCTCTTGGATGAAATCCTGAAATTTGCCAGAGATATGCAAAGTAAGTGTCTCTTTTAACAACCTCTAATACAATTGGAATCAATTTGTTCAGTGACAGAGATTTAATAGACCTTTGTTTTCTGTACTTTTAAAAGCATGTCTGCAAGAACTGGCTTTCAAAAATAAGTCTATGAGATGGTGAGGTTTGAGATACTAAAAACCTTTCTAGAGTGAATGCAAATGGCTGTACATGCTGTTTCCACAACAAAAAGGAGAAGAGGAAAATGCCTGAAGGAAGAAAATGAAATCAGGGATTATGTAGAGCTGTTTGGTGTTCTAAGGGGGGCACTAACACTCAAGATGATGGTTTGCATTTGGAACTCGTGACTTGAAGTTGAGCTTTATCTCGTAGGTCATTCTTTAGGTTTTTCATGCAATATATTACAAACTGTGGCAGCTGAGATTTGTGTGATAAGAGCAAAGCATATTTGAGGATATGATCCTACTTTCCACCACCCACCCCCAGCTTTCCTGCCCTTGGTAATAAACTGCATAAAAATGTAAAGTTGTTTCGCATTTTGAAAAACAGTGCAACTTGAGCTGACTTACTACCTTGAACACAGCAATATTCACTTCATTAATGCTGCCCAAGCTGCTCTCAGGCTGCTTCTTAGTTTGTAAATGGATTTTTACTCTTCTAAAAGCAGTAGAAAGAACAGAAGCATGGCTTTGAGAATTTTCCATCATGTAGTATTGAAGCTTACCTGCAGAACTGTGTTCCTTAAGTTTTGTTGTATGGTCTGTGTTAATTTTCTACTTCTAGCTGAAATAATTTAGTGCACTCATCTCGTTTGGATGCACTTCTCTCCTGAAGGTCTGTGCAATACAAGTGCTATCAATGGGCAGCAACTCTAGGAATTGCAGGATCTCTGACTCATAACTTACTGTTTTTGAATGTGGGAATGTGTCTGTGTATACTCAAATGGTGGGGATTTGCAGTGCCTTTTGGAAGCTCAATCCTGGGAACAGAAGGGTGTTCCCTTCCTGCAGTGTCTTGGAGGAGGGATTTGCAAGATTACCCAGAGCTGCAAAATAAAAAAAACAAAAAAAACCACCTCAAAATTTTTATGACTTCTTAGCTCAAGTCAGAAGCTTCTGTGTGTAATACATTTTTAAGCAACGATAAGTATACGGAGGTTTATTTGACCTTAACTTCCACTTCAGCACTTGACCTCAGCAGGAACAGAAACAGGCCCAGGTTTGAATAAATGAATAACATCAGAGTGTAAAGAGGAGAAGTAGTAAGTGATGCACGAAGTGCAGTTCTGTTTCAGAATCATTTTGGCCACTGTTCTTGTTACCTTTGCAGTGTCTCTGTGTGCTGTGCCCAGTGCCCCTCAGACCTGTGCGTGACTGTAGTGAGTGCCAGCCCTTCCCTGGGCACCAGGGACAGTGTCCCTTGCTGCTCCTCGGGAGGATGTTGGGTTTGTTTTGGTGTTTACCCATTCAGATAGCATTTGTGTCTCTGGGTACAGTTTATTATACACAGACAGGAGAAAATGTGGGTCAGTTTTCATTCTTCAGTGTTGCAGTACCATGTAGTGTATGCATATGGTTCAAGAAAAGCTGGTGTTAAAAGTGGCCTTTTACCACTGAGCAAATCTTCTCCACCTGACCTTGGTACTCTGAGCAATGTTTTATGTTGATTTCACTTCTTATTAGTGTTGCAGCGATGTGTATGATATGACAGTGTGTGAAATGTAATTAGTATGAATGTGTTAGCCAAATTTTTTATGACAGCTTTTGAAGAGTGTGGGCTCAAAGCAATAAAGTGATGAAAACATTCTCCTATATATGAGGAATTTGTTCTCCCTTTTTTCCATAGAAAAAAAGATAAGTAAGCTATTTATTTGTAAGCGATCCCTACCTGAAAGAGTAGGATATAAATTAAAGAGACACAGAAAGTCTCTGTAAGTGTCAGTCCTTGGGAGTGCTTTGGGAAGGTGATCTATGCATTTGACAAAAATTGCAGTTTAGGGTGTATGTTCAAAATACTACTTGAGAGAGAAGAAAATTGACCTATAGAAAGGCAGAGGAACTTGATTAAAGCCAAGACTACAAAGAGACAAACAAACCCAGACAAGAAAAGCAGGAAAAAAGCAAGTCAGGTTTTCAGGCTTTGGCCATCTGCAGGCACAGTGCTGTGTCACAGGCACGTAGACAGGCAGAACTGCGCACGCACATGCTTGATTTGTCACGGTTTTGTCTGTGATGCTCTGCAGTTCCGCTTGGCTCCAGCTCTTGTAGGCTTTAGCAAATGCAAGCTTTCTGTGTTTCCCTTCATCATTTTGCTCTTTGGATTGTCATACAGAGGAGGCTAGGAAAGTTAAGAAGATCCCAGTGATCTGTCTAGTTTGGGATCTGGAACTGGAGGAGCTGTGGTTGTGCTAATCTGAAGCTCTGTATGTGGTGTGGTGTTCTCATACACCAAGTCAGCCATGAGCACAGATTTTGCATTTGTGTCTCTCCTGTGTTTATCATGATATTAAATACTTGAATGAATTATAACAAAAATATAAACTTATTAATAATTAAGATACTAACATAGATTTAAATGCCAAGTGCTAGACACAGGATGAACCACCTACAATAACCACAGTAATATATTTGAAGTTCTGGAGACTTGATTTGAAATGCTTTTCACACAGAACTTAGTAGAGGTATTTTCTTTCATGCTGTCAGTAGACAGTGTAGTGTTGGATAGAAATATAGAACATGTATGTGTGTATTTGGAACCAGCAGCCTTTAGGTATCATTTCAGAGTAGTTCTCTGGGTTTTTTTATACAAGTCTTGGGCTGCACAAGGAGTTCCAGACTTATGACTTTGTTCAAGTAATTTGGCCTTTTGCTTCCCCTGGTAAGGTTTTGGTACTAGAATGTGTGGCTGCTGCTGGCACTGTACTGATCAGCCGTGGGAGTGGGTTAGGCTGATAGCTAATATCTGCAGAAATGAAGTGATAACAGTGATACAGCCTGTTGCAGTGTCTTGGCTGAGAAGCAGGTGGTTCCATGCTGTGTTACAAGAGCCCATCTCCGTTGGGCAGGATTCACAGACTCACAGCATCCTGAGTTTAGCAGCACTGTCACTGCCCGTAGCTCACAGGAGGCAGGCTGGGGCAGCACAGGCAGTCTGTCGAGCCAGAGGAGGGCAGAAATCCCCCTCTGATGCTCCATTCACGCTCCCAGCACGCCGCAGGTGTTTGCACTGCATTCCCAGTGAGAGCATTCCCGCAGCTGGAGCACCGGCCTGCTGTGGGCAGCTGGAGAGCCTCTGGCTGCCAGGGATGGTGGCAGGGATGGTGGCAGTGTGGTGGCAGCAGCGCTTGCATCTGAACGTGCTTTCCCTGTCCTTGGCCCAGGCTCTGGCAGACTGGGTCTCTCGGGCTGAGTTAGGGGGAGCTGCAGCTGGTTCCAGAAGAGCACAAAGGAACAGTATATTAAGCTCATGCTTTCAGAAAACTATATTAGTGCCAGCCCTCAGCCCTTGCCTCTTACGGGCCTTAACTCACTGCTGGCTGCCTTCCTGAGAGACGGGCTGGGCTTTATTTTCCCACTGTTGTCAATACAGAATCCTCTGAGTAGCACTGAACTGGATTTAAATGCATATAGCTGAGTCCAGAGTCCATTTCAAGCCTTTGGCCACAGATATAGGGATATTGATTTAGCTTGGAAACAGCTGTGCCCTGGAAGAGGTATGCTGAGTGCAGAAGGGAGCCATGAAGACACCGGGGCCCTCAGAGGATGCTGGTCAGCCAAAAGTACTGCCAAAGTAAAAGCTGCTGGGAGGGAGAGCTGTCGAGGCAAAGACAGTGTGGAAGAGTTAAGTGATGAGAGAGAAGCCGAGTGGGAAATGGCATTTCTTCTCATCTGAAATTAAATAGGCACACTGCTGTAAACTTTGGTCAGATATTTGATTTTAGAGGGCTACCCACCATTGCTCTGTTGATATATCGTATTTTAATTCTGCTTTTTGCCTCCCACCTTGGTTTTTTTTCAAAAGCTTTGGTTTTACTTCAGAGTGAGTATGCCTCTTCCTCACTGATATTAAATTCTTCTCCCTTGTCCTTCTTCCAAAGTATAAAACCATCTTCTTCTTTGACTTGAGCATAAATACGCTGCATTCCCCTCCCTTGTGTGGATTGGAAATCTGAATGGAGTGCGACAGAACTGTTCTTAATATTTCTCACTTCCATGAAATTTCTCCTTTACAACACCAGTCTTAATACACTTGTTCTAAATCTAGTTTAAATAAACCAGAATTCAGTTTATCACATTTCAGGCAAAAGCATTGTGGAAAGTTTCATTGCTCTTGAGAGACAGATATATCTGAGTCTTTATCTCCATGCTTCATACTCTTCCATCCATCAGAACTATTTGGTTTTGGTGTATGTGGGAAGTCTCAGTTGATCTGAACCTCTCCAGTAACCTCTGGACAGCAAAGCAAGATCATGTGGTAACAGGAGTCACTTCTCTTCATAGCAGCTGCTCAACCATTCTACCACCAGCTGTGGCAGAAAGTTGAATGGATGAGTAGATACTGTGAGTGCACCTGCAGCGTAAAATTAGGTGTGATCAACTGTGTGCTGCAAAAATGGTGTGGGTAGCTTTGTTCTTGGTTTTTTGGGTTTTTTTTCTGTGCATCTCAGGGGGATTCCCACCTGATTTCACAAAACCTCTCAGGAGATTCTGACTTCTAGATTACGTTTCCTGAGTCAGACAGGGTTTTGATGAAAGGCAGCAGTGCTTCGTGACTATCAGATGACTGCTGTCCTTGTGGGGGTGAATACAGACCAGCTCCAGCTTGCAATAGCTACTGTAGTGGAAGGGGAACTGGTCAAACACAGGCAAATGGTTTTGATGTTCTCTTGACCAAAGAGAGGTTTGTAAAGGCAAAACACAGCATTTAATTTCTCGATCTAAGCAGCATTTCAGCCCATTTGAGGCTGTCAGCTAGTATTGGCTGCTCTACTTTCATGAGTAAAATAAAAATCAAATTACCCGCTGAAGTACTGAACTCTTGTTCCCTGAATTAACATTGTTCAGGAATATAGGAACAGGCTTGCTATCTTCAGAGTGTTTGGAGCTAAGGAAGATGAAGAAAAATGCACTGTGGAGGAAATATGGGAGCCATTCCTGGGCTTTCAGCTTTGAAATAATTTCCTTGAATAATTAAGGCTTTGAGCTTGAATTAGTGATTGGAGGAATATTGAGGAATATTTCATAATGGTGAAAGGATTAGGAATCGGCCTCAAGAAGCAAGTCACATGAATACTTCAGGATGTTTTGGGTGGCAGAGGTTTGACATCATCTCAAGGCACTATCCCAAGTCTAGTCCAGCTGAAGCTGGCTCAGACCATGAGCCATGATCTCCTGTGCCGAGGTGTGGTAGCTGTACATGTGTGCACACATTTCCAGTCAGACAGAAACTGGTTACTTCATTGTTCTGGGGCTCAATTACTTCCCTTATTTTAAATTCTGTAAGTAAATATATTCTATAAAAATGTACTTTTATTATCCTGTTAACGTGGTGCCTCTTCAGAACAAAGTGTTATTTTCTGTCTAAACAGGAAGAAATTGTGCTCAATATCTTATTTTAAAATTGCTGTCTGTTAATAATTATTGCCAATTTGTGGTTAGCTTAAAAAATAATAGATTCTCTGTGTGTGGTTTTCGATGAAAAATAGCCATTGTGATGTTTGTTGGACTTTCCTGCCTCAGGGATCACTCTGAGTACAGTGTATGGAGCCAATTGAATTGAATACTTCATGCCTTTGGTGTTTGTTTTTCCTCGCTTCTCATCTGTCAACTGCTGTGCTCATTTTCTTTTCATTAGTATTGATACTTGCATGAAGATGAGTGGGCCAGATTCAGTTGTCAGTTAAATGTGTGCAAATCCAGCAGAATAAGGTTTTGAGCAGTAAACCAGATTAGAAGTTTAATTCTTTGCTGCTTGCATGTTTCTCTCCTCAAAAAAAAAGAAATCATGAAGTTAGAGTGGAAAATGTGTGTGGCCTTGCTGGATCAGTCAGTGGTTGGCTCTGAAAATAGGATGCTGAGAGTTGAACATTGTGCCACCAATCACTCATGACTTTCTCTGGCATTTCAAGTAAGGGTTTGGTGTTATTACCTTGATGTTTTCCACAGGGTGTGACTTATGTGCTAAAATTAGCTTGTGCAGAGTATAAGCCTTAGCAGTAAAGAGATTAATTACTGAAATGTAGATTCCTGGAACCAGATGCTCCCCCATCGTCTGAGATGTTTCTGCCATTAGTAAATTATGTGCAAACATGCATTGCAGCCATCACTATAGGAGATCTGACCTTAATGAGATTTGAGAGAAACTGCTCTTGGAATTGGGCCTATTCTTTCTCATTTTTGGATCCTTCTCTTTTATGGCTTGGAGTTAAAGAATAAAAAGTGCTCACACAGCTGATCTAGTTCTTTCTTTTCAGTGCCTTAGCCCTTTCCCTGTCTTTAACCCATTCTCCCATGAGCTTGGGGAGACTTTTCTCATCTCCCTGGAGCTCCCCAGGGAATGCATCCAGCTACCTGTTTGGTCTCTCCACCTGCCTGGAGATGCTTGAGCCTGACTTTGCTCGTTCCAGCTGTGACTCTGGTTGGCTTTTGCAGTGCTCCAGTTCCTCCAGCTATTGACCACCGTCAGCTCTTTGGTTTTAAGCAAGGGCGCAGCCCTTAAGGGGGTGCAGTGGTCTAAGCAGTTGCCTCATGTCTTGTTTGTTGCCAGGAATGTCCAGTTCCTTCAGCCTTTCAACCTCGCAGTTGGCTCTCCTTTTATCTTTTAACTGGGCTGTTAGGAAAGAAACCGAGTCCCTTGTTTGCTGTTTGCTCCCAGGGGTTGGACTTGTGCTCCCTAAGACATCCTCCAGATGAATGTGAGCACTGCATGTGTCGAAGATAAAGGGAAAGCAATCCTAACCTTGAATCCAGTGCGTCCAGCAGGAAAAATTCCCTGTTGCTTTGCACTTTCCAGTATTTCAGATGCACAATGTATTTTGTTGTTCATGATGCATCTGGTTCTTCGTGATGACCATTTGGCCCTTGTAGCACCTGATTCTGTTTGTGCTGACAGTGCAGCAAAGACGTCACTTGGGGAAGGACTCATGACTGGAGTGTTTGTGCATCTGTCACCTGCTTCTGTTCAGAAACGCTCTGACCAGGCAGCTCTGATAGACAGCATGCTCATTGCTCAAACTCATCTGTAAATGCAAAATATTTCAGCTGAATGTGTGGAAGTATGCAGAATACTCATAAACACAGTTTGAACTGAAAGCTGTTTGGAAATAATAGAAATGTGTACTAGCATGTCCTTAATTCTGCTTTTTATATAAAAGATAGGAGTGAATCCAAGCCTGGAATTACACCAATATGTTTTTTAGCCTGTCCTCTCTGAATCTAAATGAAACTGTAAGTATCACTTAATAAAATGTATCTTGGAAATGCTTTACTGTATAAAAAAAGCCAGTTCTTGAAGAATGCACCAAAACAGACCTGCCCAGATGAAATGTTTGAGATGAGTTGACATAAAAGTTTGTACCAGCTACCACTGAGAAGTTTCTTTACACTGTATTTTTAAGCTGCCAAAAGCTTTTGTACGTGCTAGGTGCATGCCAATTTTTCCTTTTTAAATGAACTCAAAGGCAATTTTAAGTTACATGAGCCTGCAGAAAGAATCTGAATTGGTGGCTAAACTTTGTTTTTTGTAAAATGCATTCAAAAGACAACTGTATTTCTTGGAAATATTTTCAAAAAAGGTTTTGTTCCTTGAGTCAGGACATGTCTGCAGTGTTTTCAGGCAGAACAAGGAGCTGAGTGAGGAGAAACTGCAGAAAATTCTGCTTTATTTCCCATCCACATCCTTTTCTGGCACTTGTGTATTCTTGGCTGTAGTGTGCATTTATAGGAAATCAGAAGTTAACCTTTTAGTTTCTGATTTCCCGACCGATTCTTTTGTTTCCAGATCAAGTGGCACTTAATAGAATCGAGAATCATGATGTTCCAGCAATTTCCCAGTAAAAGGGAATTTTTTGGACTTTCCAGGATTTCCATATTAAAAAACCCCAACAGAATTTCCAAATTAAAAGAAGACCTCTTGGTACAAAGTCTGTTGTCAGTGACCAGTTTAGGGTTTCAAGAGTGAAAGTGCAAACATTGTGTCTGTGTGTTGGATACAAAGAGCAAGATGTGGGAGTGGGGAGAAACACCAGGGGAGGAATACTGCCTTGTATTCATCCCATTGGAGAAAATCATCCAGGAAGGGTGAAGGAAGAGGAATCACTATGATTCAGCTCTCTGTCTTGCAGGGACTGGGACCTGGAAGCTTTGAGCAACTTTGCTGTGTTAAGAATGACATAGTTTTGGTCCTGTTTTCCAGTTCACTGAGAAATCATAAATAAATTTTGCTTTTTTGATCTATCCTTGGAGAGAAGAGTTCTATAGCAACTTCTTGGGAGGCCTTCAATACCTCACAGAATTCAGGCAATCTTACTGGAATTGGAAAATTACAGAAGGGTGAGGAGGATCAGCAAAATTAGTCCACGACTACGTTTGTACATAAAGGCTGGGCCGGGACTGGCCTGAAAAATAATTATCAGGGGATATGGTCATACAAATCAAGAATGGTCAGAGGCATGTAGACTCTGCTTGCAGGGGTTTTTTTTCAGAAAAGTGAGAGAAGATGAATTATGGATCATCAAATTAAACTTATGGGGGACAAGTTTTGGGGGGAAAAAAAAATACAGATTAACAATAGTACTGAATTTCCCTGCCACAAAAGGTTTGAAGAATGACTAAAAAAACTTGTGAGAGAAGAGTCTTTGAGAGCCAGTAACTATGCTGATGCAGTCTCAGGCTGGGAACCTGCATGAGTGCAGATTGAAAGGGTGTTCAGGAGAAATGCAGTGACTGTGTTCTGTACTTCTACCCAAGCACCTGCAGACACACATGCAGAAAGGTGGTTTAAATCCTACATGTTATGACTGTGCTTACAAAACTGAAATTTGGCGTGGGATAACTGAGGGAGAAGGATTTGATGGATTACACTTTATCTCTTTTTTTGGTCAAGGCTGGGTTACATGCAGTTTTAATGACTTCACATGGGCTCACTCAGGGACCCCTAAGCACTGCCACTTGGGTATTTCCTTGTGGTTTTTGCCTTTGTATTTTGGTAATACTGAAGATTGCGTACTTTTTATGTCTCAATTAGGATAAGCATTTTTTAATTAAGAAATTAAACACAAAGGCCTGGGAAGGTGAAACAATTCTCTGGGTTTAGAGAAAATTGTGTCAGAATGAGAAATACCATATCACATGTTGGCACAATTTGATGATGCTGTTTTATTTTCTGTGTTCCAGAACAGAAAGAGAAGGGTGATGTCAAAAGGGTGCAAATTGTCTGTCTTTTCCACACACCAAATGTAATTAATGTAAATCTGACTTGCAGAGTTTTATACTTCACTCTTTTTTTTTTTTTTTTTTCCTAAAATGAGAAAATAATCTTGCTTATTTGCTGTTGAAATCTGTGTGCTTTTTGTCTCTTCCAAAATGCTATTATTTAGCTTTCAGTTATAGGATCCAGATGATGAATGATTACATGCATTTGCTTTCTCAATTGCTTAAGGTACCCACAGGCACTAGAAGAGGGTATAGAGGAATTTGTGACATTGAATGTAAGCTACAAATATGTTATCAAACATAATAAATATTATAGAGTCAGCCTGCACATGTGTGAAGGAGAGAGTGTTAAAAAAAAAAAAAAGGAGAGGATTCTAGGATATTTTATATCCATATTATAGCATTGTAGATACTGCTTGTGACCTTGAGTAAATGAGTGAGTTGCCCAGCCTCCTTTTGCTTCAGTTATTCCAGCTGGAAAACTGGGTGAAAATGTGAATTCTCTTTATAAACCAGATGCCTGATCTGAGGTTTTTCTTGGTAAAGAAAAAATCATTTTTGCAGCATAGTATAGACCTGAATAAAAAGGATTAAAATTACAGTCAGAAAAGCAAGCAACAGGAGCCAAAGGCACAGCTGCATTTTCGTATCTAGAGAGAGTGTAAATTCAGACTATGAAATTATTTAATCACCTTTCTTGTCCCTTCATCACTGTGTGTGTTGCTATCAAGGGCTGATTCCAGTCCAAGCAGATGAAAACAAAAGGGGTAACGTACGTTTGAAATGTCCCAATGGATCAAGCTAAAGAAGAAATTAAAATAATTGCATACTTTGCTTTTGTACACATCAGCAGGACAGCATTTCTAATGGGAAGTTTATTCTTCCCACCCGATTGCTGGTGTAAGAAGCAGGATTTTGTTTGCTTTAAAGGGAGTAAGTGCAGCCCAGTTTGTCCCCAAGCCGTGCAAAGCAGGCAGAGGGGCAGCAGCCTGGGCTGGCTGCGCTCAGCTGTGCTCCGGTGGGGCTGCAGCGCCCTGGGGAGCCTGGCACGGGCACAGGGGGCCAGCTGGCACAGCACCACGGCACAGAACCTGTGCCCTGCTCCCTGTGCTCCTCTGCCCACAGGGCTGACGGGGAGGAGAGCAGGGGCGGCCAACACGGGAGCTGCGGGGATGCTGTGTCTGTAAATGAGACCATCGTTAGGTTCTCCAAGGCCCTTTTCGTTTTCATCCAGCCTTGTGGCAAAGGAATGCATTGCATTTGTGCCAGGAGCAGGTGGGTTTCCAGCTTGGAAAGCTGCTGAAATGATGCTGCTGTTCTGTCAGTGTTCTTGCAGGGTGAGCTGATAGAAACGCCGTGGTGGCAAATTGAGAGCAGGATGGTGTGTGCAGGAACAGCAGCGTTCTCAGGCTGTGGGACAGCGAGGGACTGCCTCTGGCTCAGCCAAGCCTGCTTCCCAAACAGGAGGACAGCAGGATGATCTTTAGGAGCTGTTATCTCAGCAAAAGAAGGTAGCAAAGGGCTCTTGGGGTGAGGATGTTACCCGCCAGCCCTTGTGTTTGCGTTGAGGTGATGAAATGGCCATCAGCTGCTGTGGGCAATCAATCAGGCCGGGAGCTGCCCAATTCTCTCCCAAGGCCGTCTCCTCAGCCCATCAGGGTCCCCTCTGGCCATGGGTGAATCCTCTGGCAAGGCACAGGCTGGCATGGACAACCTGTGGATGGCTCCTGTCACCACCAGTTGAGCTGGAGGTGCTGTTTCAGCCTTGCATGCAGGGCAAAGAGACACAGCAGCCTCTCCCAGATGTGTTCTGTGTGAGTGCACTGATTGCTGGGCACGAAGGGAAGGTGAAGGCACAGGGAGAGGAACTGCTGAGATCAGCACACTGATCTGCCTGGGAAGAGCAGAGATGGATTGACACAGGCAGAGTCTCTGACATGAGGGAGTGCTGTCTGGAATGATCTGTTAGCAGAGCTCTGACAGATAGAAAGGCTGCTTTTCATGGTTATTTATGCAGGGGCACCGTCCCCCTGCCTTGGAGAGCTCACCTTGTGCGCTGATGTCATTTTAACTGTGATGGATTCCCAGCCCTTTGCCTGGTCAGAGCGAGCTGTATGGATGTGTGGGCAAAATGCAAGTACCAGCTGCTCTAAAGGCTTTGGGGAGCGTTTATGTGCAAGGTTTGATGTATCGGCTTAAGCTGTTAGACCATAGGTGGAGTCATATTTCCCAAAAAAAACCCAGTATCATTCAATTCAGTTGATTCAATGCCAAAGGTTGCTTTGGATGTAGTTTTTCTAACTCAGTTGTTTTACCTCTCTGTTTACATTGTTTTGGTTTCATATTTTTCCTTTTCTTTTATTTATTTTTTTTTTTTTTTAGGACATGTTCAAATGTTCATGGATCAATAGTGAGCATTTAATTCCAAAATATGACCTCTTGGTTTGACTGGGGAGTTTTTTGACGAGGGGAGTAGGAGAGGAGAGAATGTTCAGCCTTTGACAAAGGGGTTGGGATGGAGGTCACTAGTGCTTTCTGTTGTCTTTGTTAGGTGCTAGTACAAAGCACCCATCTGTCCCTGGCCCCAGTGCAGAGATGTGCTTGACCTGTCCAACATGAAGCTTTTGGGAAGTGCAGTTCTTAGGTGCAGTCCCAAACCAGTCCAGAGCACCCGCTCCTCCCGATGCCCCGACAATGCAGGTAAGGTGAATGCGTGGTGCTCAGCCTCAGCCTCACAGTCCCATTGGGAGACTTCTGACAGTCAGACCTGAAAAAAGCACATCCAGTGTGTGGCCACTCAGTGCAATCAATGTCCTAGCCAGCGTTCTGACCACAGAAAGGACAGTGTGGAATATCTGATCCTGCTGGCTTTGTCCAAACACAGAACTGGCTTCTGGCAGCACTGCCCTGTTCAGGGTGTCACAGCCCGTGCTGGGGGACTTGCTGAGGGATTAACGCTGAAGACAGGAAAAGCAGCATCAGCCTGTATATCTGCACTGCCTGGATGCTGTGGGATATTAACTGTGTAAATCTCCTCATTATTGTTCTCAGAAGATGAAAACACCACCCACCAAATTTGGAAGAGCATTATGTGAACATATCAAAATTTAAAAAGGAAAATATAAAGAGCTCTTTGTGATCCTCTCCAGGAACCATGACTTTTCTTCTTCTCCCCAGTACCTGAGCTAATAGCTGCCTGTAACTGTGGTCACAGAGTGCAGGATTGTTTCTGGTTCTACCCCAGGGGCTGCGTGTTGGCCAGGGCTGGCATCCTGGGTTTTTTTCTACTACTGTATTGTAGTGGTTCTACCAGGAACTCTGAAGTGCTAGAAGTGCCACAAGGCATTCCAGGGAGGTATGGAGGTCCTTTGGTGCACTCTGCCAAGTTGTGAAACATTAAGTGTGTCAGAAGATCTCTCAGTACTGGTCTAGGCTGCGCAGACTTTCTGAATGGCAGTGTCACTGTCATCACAGGAGCCTTAGTTTATAAATGAAACAAGTTTTTTGTTATGGAAAGCTTGTGTTTCATTTCAGGATTCAACCTTAGCATAGGCATAATGTGGAGTTGGTGCAGCTTGTTCTAGCAAAAGGAATTTTCTTACTTGTTAATGAAATTTTTCTCAAATCTGTTAAACAAAAGGCCTGAGTCAGGATTATGCCATTATTTGCATATTCACTGGCATAAATCAAGATTGTGTTTTTGACTTGCACTCTGTTAAGGTCAGCATTGCTCCCAGAGAGAAGTTCTGAGCTGAAGGGAAGTATTCATTCTCTGAAATTTGCTATGAATTTGATGTTTGCATGAGATTTTTTTTTTTTTCTTCTCTGAACTGGGTGGAAAAAAATGCCAGTGTGACAAACAAGAGTATTAGTCCTTGATCCTTCTGGGTTGGAGCTGGTAGATTGTACTATTGTAGGACAGTATGGTGAATTGATTATTTGCTACACAGGAGCCCAAATACTCAGCCTATTTTGGGGTATCTTTTACTATAGTTGAAGATAGAGATTTTAGGAACTGAATTTTTGTATCTTTCTAGGGCTCCTAGCAAAGCACTATCAAAATGCATTTTCCTATGATCACATGATGTACTGTAGCAGTGAATTAGTTTTGTTCAATGGTAGGGTTTTTTACATATTGCTGTATATCACAATTCAAACTGAAGTAAATGAAGAATGTCAACGAATAGATCTAAAAGGCAAATGAGAAACTTTCAAAGACATGGAAGAAAAGAGAAGTAAAAAGTTACTAAAGGATTTGTGACCCCCGTTGGAAACTTAAATGCTAGTGGTTCTGCAGCAAAAGGAATGCATCGTTTTTCCTTAACTGGAGCAGAGATATCGAATGTTATTATTCTTCCCATCTGTACATTTTCATATTTGTACATTTCTGAAAACTGCTGGGAGCAGATGAACATGTCCCACAAAGCAGAGCAGAAGGCAATCAAACATTTAATTGACTACTTTATATAACAGATTGTTTTATGGAGGGCTTCAGCATCCTTATTTTGACTCTATGAATTGGGTGAAGCAGTTCACAAATGTAAACCAAGGCTCATGGTTTTCCTGGGGCCAAATACCTCTCTTCTTGGAATACCTTGAGGTATGGATAATACATCTCACCTTATACATTATAGTTCTGAGTTTAAAAGCAGCACAGGAGCTTTATTCATATTAACATAACACAACCAATTTTATCATCATCTAAAATTATCTGGCACCTTCAAATGAAGAGATAGAGAAGTCCTGAGGAAAAATTAGGAAATCTTTTACAGTCACATTGATGCTAATAAAATTTGCTTGTACTTTGCTACAGGACAAAGAATTATTAGACATTTGAATGGTTTTGTTATTCCCCATTACAAGAGGTATTTGCATCCAAAACAAATCTAAGCAAGTGGAGTCTTTATTTGCAGTTGTTTCCTATTATTTTGGTTCATATCTCTGTGTGCGTGCTGTAGCTTATTTGTTATTCGAGTGCTTCAACCTCTCAATGCCTTGGTGTTGAGAAAATACTGTGATTTTAGGTTTTTTTTCCTGAAAACCTATCTGCCAGAGATATGGCAATAAATGAGGATTAATAATAATATTAGGAATGAAAATCTTTTGGACAAAAGACACTTAGTGGAGTAAACTGGATGAGGACCAGCTGGAAACTTGAACCTAAGTTCATCTTTTGCATTATTTTGGAGTAATACAAGTTCATTAAAGTTTCAGGAAGTGCTAGTGACCCTTATCTCAGTGGAAAGGGCACCCTGGAAAGGCTCCTCTGTGCTGTGGGAGGCAGGAAGCTGAGGAGAGCCTTCCCAGGGAAAGGAAGGATGGAACTCTGCGTCTTCTGTGTGACAGTCGAGTTAGGGAGTGGATAAGCGAAGGAGCCTCTGAGGAGAACTGATACCTGCTCAAAGTTAAGCCAGCAGAGCTGATGATTCCAGCACTAAATTTAACTTCTGGCAAGGACCTCTGGTCTTGGCAGCTGCGTTCCTGTGTTACACAAGAGGCACCAGGGACTCCAATAGAGATAACGTGGTGGTTTGAGAGAAAACAATGGTGATTCCAGCTTGGTTGATGTTCTGCTTCTATATTGGTAGCTGCTTGAAGTGTCTGCATACCTTGGCAAAGGGTTTCTGTTGTCTTTTTTGTTTCCAGGTGCCAGACAGATGCCTTTCATCGCTTAGTAGGAGTACAGTGAAATCTGTTTCAGCAGGCTGGTAGCGCTCAGTTTAAAGGAAGGGATCTTCTCAAAGGCAAGACTGAATGACAGAGATAGTGATGAGATGGGGGGTTAATTCAAAAGTAGCACCATGGTTTAACTTTGGAAGAAGAAAGCAGCTAATCAGATGGATGTGGTTTTGTGGTGGTCAGGTCAGACATGCTGGGCTCAGTGTCTCTGCTCCCCTGGAATGGAAACTTAGAATATGGAACAGTCCTTGGAACTCCTGCAGAGGTTTGTTACTTTGGAGCAAACGTTACTAATCCTGAGCAATGTGTGAAAGAGCTCCTAGAGTCTGTAGAATTATTTGCTGGAAAGGAAAAAAAAAACAACAACCCAACAAGAAACCAAACACGCAGGATAAAGTTTCAGATCTCAGAGTAACTGATTAATTCATACAAGTTGTGAGAGTGATGCTTACTGTCCAGTTGGCAAAAAATACGGAATGGGAAAGCAGAAAAACTATCCCTTTGTCCTAGTTATGCACACAGATATTCAATAAAAATAAAAACCTAATGCATGCCTCCAAAGGGCTGTGTGCACAGGGGAGTGCATTGCTGCTGCAGCAGGATGAATCCTCAGCTGGAACAAAGAAGAAAAGGGTCTGTGTGTGTGCCTGCACATGTGTGGGCACTGAGGGGGTTTGTTCAGTTTTAAAAGACCTTTGTGCCCTGCCAGCCTTCAGGCAGCTGAGCATGGGGTGAGTCTCCTACCTTAATTAAGAATAATTTGACTGGCTATGTCACTGCTCCTGTGGCCACTGCACTTCTGAGGCACAGAGTGAGGGATTCTAACTTGTCAGGGTGCTGCTTGGATTGCCCCTGTGTGGGGTAGCGGGCAAGGGGAGCTGCTGGCATTTCCCGTGTGGGGCATCTGGGGAGCAGGCTCAGTCTGGCAGCTTTACTTCTCTGAGGTGGGAGCAGGGTGTGAAGGAAGCAGGTCCTTAGCTGGCGGGTTAGCAGCACTTCTAAAATTTGGTTTTTTACAAGCCAAAAATGTATTTTGGACATTAGCACATGAATTTCTCTGTTTTCCCCTTTTTGTAACTGTCTGCAAATTTAGGAATTTGCAGGGTTCTTCCTCTTATTGGTGTCTCACGCCACTGTGAAAGGGGAACTGCTACCTTGGTCCAAAAGCAGAGATGGCCCTGGGCCCTGGCAGCACAAACGCGTCACTGCTTGCTCTGTGGTCCAAGTTGGCTACCGAGGGGCTCTGTAGGAGACGGCTGTTCCGTGAATGACTTTTTTTATCTTGCACACACACACGCACATGAAGTAAGAGCGCAGCTGTTTGGGCTTTCGAATCAGGCAGGGTGGTGAGGAGAAAGGATGTGATGGTGTTTGAGACAAAGATAGATGTTCACTTGCAGTGTTTTTTCTACAACTTCCTATTTCGATTTGCATTAGAGGTGGGACTGGGTGAATTTATGGTTTAATGAGACGCTGTTGCCTTAATAGCCGAATGTTGTTCACAGGAAGAAATGAGTTATTGCTGGTTTTCTTCTTCTTTCTGTTCGGTTACTGTGGATACAGCGTGTAACTTTTAGACCTACTTACCCCTTGAACAGCATATGCAGCTTCCAGTTGTCGTGCTGAAGCTGCTGAAGGCAGGAGGTTAAAGGAGCACAGTTTTTAAACAGATACTTGTTGGCTGCTTGATTCCTACGGATACAATGAGCTTTCGTGGGAGATTCAGAAAGGAGCCTATTGAACTGCGGAAGAAGAGGAAGACCATTAGGAGAGTGAATCAAGGAGAAATTCACAGATTAAGCTGTGTGAGTATATGAACCCTTCTTTCACCTCTTCTGAGAAATGGCTAAGAAATTGCAGGTCACTCTTAGGATTGCACTTTGGAAAGAACAGGATTTATTGCTCGTTGTTTATGTAGGTTTCACCAAGCCTCGTTCAGTCCGTGATCAGGGACTGAGCGCTGGAGAGTGAGACTGAAGCACAGGGAGTTCAGGAGTTTACAGAACTCAGGTGCATTAGAGAAACTTTTATAGCCTCACATTGCTGATCAGGAACACCCTGAGGGCAGCAGTGTTTGTCTCTCTGGCGCCTATAGCAAGTGCCTGGAAGTTCCATGAAAATTCATAGTGCTGCTTCTGGAGCGGAAAGTTCCTCTGTGCTGTTTCAGAGTTTGCGATCTGTGATGGGCACCTCTCAAGGCCAGGAAGAGGAGGAAGACTGTGCAGGGAGCCACTGGAGAAAGCTCCAGAACCTTTGGTGGAAAGCTAGAGTGAGGTTCTGCCCCATGGGCTACACAGCAGCTTTGCCACTGATGGCTTTGAGACAGGACTGACCCTCCTGAAAAGGCACAGTGGGGCACTGGGAAGCTCACATTAACTGCGTTGTGCCTAAGCTTTACTGACTGAAATTGGAACTGCAGGCAGCGAGAGGTAAAACACTTAGAGCCTGCTGTTGAGGAGTCTTGGGCAAGTACTGGTTTTCAGTGTACTCTCTTTACTTGAAAGTCTAGTTTAGCTCATAAAACATTTAATAGCTTCCCCAAGAAGAGACAATGAATCCTTTTCCTCAAGGCAAGAGGTGTTTGGTTTTTTCCCACAGTTTTGTTCATCCAGTTACTCTGTTTGCATGTGCATGCAGAGGGCCCTTTTGAGGCTTTTCAGCATGTTCAGTGTAACAGAATCAGTGATATTACAACCAAGAAGAGTATTCTCATTAACTTTTTGAAGTAGGAAGGAAAAGAACTTTGCAGTTGTAACACTTGGTCACCAGTTAAGATCGTTTGTGGTTCATCTAGTAGTGTTTGGGTTTTGCTTGTGACTAGCTGCCTTTTTGGATAGGTACTTTACATGGCAATGGAACTTTTTGACAAGGTTACTTTATGGTGTAGTTTCTGCTGCCCTGAGCTATTGGCGTGCAGTCAAAGATGACATGTTTGAGCTCCATGGTCAAAGGTCCCAAGAATCTTTCTGCTGGTGCTGCTGAAAGCGTCTAACCCTAGCAGTTCACACAGCTTTCGTAGGAGGTAGGCACTGCTTACTTGACTTATCCTCTTAAATCCTGGTGAGGAGGGGTTTTTGTCATTATTGTGTAAATCCTGACTGTACTTTATTAGTGCTCACTAGAAGTGGTTGCAGCCTTACAGGAATGGATGGCTGGAAATAAAGTCCAAATGGTAGCAATTAGCCAGCAGCCTGCCTCCAGATAAAGAGGAATATATTTGTTCCCTTTTGCATGGATCCTCAGATAACAGAAACTGAGCTTTCCATTTAGTGGTGCCAAATATAAATATCAACAATGCATTGTAGTGAGACCTAAAACGTAGAGCACCCTGTGCCTGTTGCCTGTAATTGGCAGTAGGAAACAAGCCTGTTCCATCAGAGGCTTGTGGGTCATGCTGCACTTCCCCTGACGTGGATGGCTGCTGTATATCAGCAATGTAGCTCAGCTTTGCAGAGGAATCTGTGCTGATTTCTGTTCTTTTCAAACGTAAGATAGACTAAGATGGGGTCACTGTGTCATATTACTCTGTAGATATATTTCTCAGTAGTTTGTTTAGCCCCTAGGAAATGCAGGCACACTTGGCTTTATTTTTGCGCCTTGCAATCTGTGTCTTTCTGCCCAATATTTCATAATTGGAGCATGTTAAATCTTTGGCCTACAGGCACTTTTTGCTATCAACCAGCAGCCAGCCTCTCCTTCATGCATCAGCCCTCTGCTCCTCCACGCAGATTTCAAAGTGATGTCAGCTCCCACTGCAGCTGTAAAGGCTTTTGTGTATGGAGACCTAACTCAGAGTGCATTTCTTCATATACTATTCTTAGACCTGTGTTTTCTGCAGATGGGCTTGCATTATTTGCTGGGAACTCCTTTTTTTTTTTTTTTTTTTTTAATGTCTGATTATTATCTGATTAGCTTTAATTGATAGTAGGTTGGTGATTGAGCTCAGTGTGGTTGGCCAGATTTTGCTCTCATTTACATCCTGTGTGTGTGTAAATGCATTGATAGCCAGATAATTGATGGGAGGGAAGTTGATGTCAAGGAAACAATTACAAGTTTAACGTCATTGTGAGAGCTGAGTTTATAGCGGTCATGTACAGGTGATGCTAATTTTACAGATTAAGCCTCTGTGGAAATACTTACAATCATTTACTCAGACATGTCACATGAGAAATACCTAGTACTTGTGAAGAGATAAGTAACCATAGTGCAGGTGGAGAAAGAGGATTATTCACTGAGTAAAATGAAGCAGAACACCATACATGAGATTTTCCCCATGGGACAGTGACTTATTACTAAGTACTCTAGAAGTTAAATGATATCTTTGAAAGTTTCTTTAGAGTTAGTGGAAGTATTTTTGTTAGTTATTTTTGTTTCTGAAGTGGTTGAGCCCTTTTCAAAACAGTTGTTTGCTCAGTCGATGTGTCTAGGTCTTCATACATCTAAATTTTAGGTTTGAACAGAAAATGAAGAATGGATTTTTGCCTTTGCACTGCATTGCATCTTTATCAGGCATACAAGAGTGATCAAACTCTTTAGCATCAGGTGTGATCTAATGAACAGACATGAGAGCTTTCCCTGCAGTCCTTGAAAAACAAACTCTTCTATGTACTCTAAAACCTAAGTCAGCTAAAAAGAAATCTTAAGTTTCAAAGTAAATAAATCTGTTTTAAAGACAATCCTGTGCTGCATATGATGTCATGTAAGATCTACCCCATTTTACCAGCAGGTTTGTGCTGGATGAACCTGGTGGAGAGGTGGGTGAGGCAGGAATGCCTGGCACATCCTATTTTTGTGCTTCCCCTGAACCTGTACCCAGATAACCATGGGCAGATCCCTCTGTCTCCCTAATTCATCCAGTTTGTACAAACAGAGGGGACCCGTTTGCCCATTGCTCCATCCACTGCTATTATTGCTGTGTAGGTGCTATAGGTGTCAGAGCTGGGCTTCTACCTCTGCTAGGAGTGCTGCCTAAGGGCAAAAATTGGGAGCATCTTTTCTTTAAATGTAGATTTTCCTGAGCCTACAAAGATAGGCTGTCTGTGTGAAGTTATACATTTATATGTGTGTGTGCACGCATGCACCGTCAGACTCAGAAGTGCTGTTTGCATAACCTTTACACTGGAAGCTGACAAGCTTTGGTCAAATCCACTGTGTGCCAGCTTGCAGGCTGGTTTTGTTAACATTTCTGCTTGGGGCTGTGGCTCTGCCCACCTGAGACTGTGCTAGAAGAAGCAGACATGGAGAAAATCGTATTTCCAGAACAGCCAAACTGGACTCACTTCAGCATCCCCTTTGTGGTGCACAGGGCAGGACAATGCCCTTTTCCCACCCTGGACTGAAGTAATTCCTAATGAGGCAGGAGCACTCCAGCTCTGTTGTCAGCTCCTCTCTGCTCCCCACAGTTCCCATCCCTTCTGCCCAGCCCCCTTCCACCACATCCTACCTGTCTCTTCAGATGTCTGCATGAAGAGGAGTGAATTGTGTCTTTGGCTTTTGCTTGCTTTCTTCATGAATAGGTTCTGTGTGGTAGATTCTAAGAAAACCTTTTGTTGCTAAAACTTCACTTTTTTTTTTTTTTCCCAGGTTTAGTTCAGGTAAGGGGAGAGAAAGTGGCTGAGTGTTGCTAGGTTAGAGGTCTGTGTAAATTATTAGGGAAAAAACCACCTTATGATGCTTTAAAAAACTTTCTTGTTTTTCTCCTGAGGTGACCTATGGGCAAATATTTAGTCTAGGCTTCAGAAGTCCTCACTATTTAGAAGCTGTTATTCTTGACATTTTGAAAAGCCAACCCGTTAAATCCAAATTTAAAACAGCACTTTCTTGTCAGTGGCTGATTTTAGTAGTTTTATGATTAAATGAAGTTTTTAAATTTTCTTCCTAAGGAGAGTTTCAAAATACTGCATAAGCAGAGAGGACGAGTAAGTTGTTGCCTTGTTGCCCTGAATGGTTTTTGCAGATTGTACTGATAATTTTGTCAACTGTCTAAAAGGACAGGTGCTGGTCCATGAAGATGGGCACGCCCATGCACTGACACTGCAGAGTCAAAGGCACTGCCCAAGGCTGCAATGCCAGGTGCACAGTCATGGCTGGGAAACAGAATTCAGGGAAATGCACATGTCTAAGTCGAACATTTCACAAAGCATCTCCTCTCCCCCCACAGCTGGATGCTTTGCTGAACCAACTGTCCTGTGTGGCTTCCACAGTTTAACCGTGAAGGGAGGTCATTTTATGAGGGCTGGAGCTTTCAAAATTCATAACGGAAGGAATGATAAATTGTGTCTTGAGAAACAAGAGGTATTAGAAGGAGTGGGTCCCGCCCAGTTGCCTGAGAACAGATCTCTGTGGTTTGAGCAGCCGTAGCCCTGGCCGCCCGTCGGTCGCCGTGCTGGAGCAGCTCCCTGTGCCACTGAGGGCTCCAGCTGGACCATCAGTTGACATGAAAGTTTTGAGTTAGCTCATCCACGTGAGAAGTGTTTCTATTTTTCAAGACAGGCTGATTTCTCTTACAGTAATTTTTAAAGCTGGAACATAATACAAAGTAAACTTAGATAGTGATCCACCCAACAATGGTAGTGTAAGCAATTAGGATTCATCCTATCCCAGCTGTATTTGTACAAAGTACGTCTCATTTAGTCAAGCAGGTCACTTATTGGTATCAGTCAGAATTTTCTGTGAATAAAGAGCATTTGAAGAATGAAAATTACTTTTCACTTTTATTATTCCCAGATGGATCTTCAACAGGTTTCCTTTCTTTTGCTCTGTTTGAGCTGATGAGTACTGTACATATATAGTATGTATATATGTGTGTATATATATATATACACACCATAGCATTTTGGCAGGTAATTTCTGAATCACTAGGAATTGGTGGTTTGGAGTCTTTGTAATTCTCTGTGATTTTCTCTGTAGCAGAATCGTGTGGGAACTGGCAATCCCCTTAATGAAATTTATTAGTATGTTGGCTTCAGTGCTGACACTGAAGAGTATATTAGTTGTGCTGTGCAGCCCTGACTGGATTCTTTCCAAGTGCAATTCTCTGAGGTTTACTGAAAGTCATGACAAATTAAACATTTTGGACCTGACAAGTGGATGTATTTTAAGGTGGGAGGGAGGGGGTATGTCAAAGAAAATTTTCTTTGTACCACTAATTTAAATAAATTTGTTGATTGTGGATCACATACTCAACCAAAAGAAGCCTTTATAATGTGGCCAGAGAGTTTGTAGACTGTAAATAGACGCAGAACAGGCCAAGCAGTCATAAAGAGAGGGGGAGGTCTGAACCAAAAGGAGAGACCGTCTGCCTGCTGGTCCTGGCTGTGCTTCCCAACCCATACCCCAGGTGCCTTTTGCAGACCTTGAATTGCCTGCCCTGTGCTTGAAATGCAAAGCTTATTTTCCTTAGTGAAATGAAACATGATGCAGAGTGTGCTGGGAGCAGGGGGAGGGCAGGCCTGTGGGGTGAAGCGTTTTGGGTGGGTGATTCCTGTCACTGCCAGCTCAGCTGCTTGACGGTGTTGGGGACACCTTAATCCCAGAGTTGCTGTGCTGTCTGTGCTCCTGGATACAGATGCTGCCGTGGGACCCCCTGCCAGGAGTGCACGGGGTCTTGGGCTGCTCACCATGGTCTGGTGGGGGAATAGGTGCACCCAATGGAGATATCCTTCCCCTGGAATTCGTCCCAGGCACCAAACTGGTCTGTGCCCTGTGAGTAGAGACATACATTGGTCCTACAGAAGTGCAGAAGTTTTGGTGACTCTGTGAAACCCAAATTGTTTTATAGCCTCAGCTTCAGCTCCTTGAGTGTTCAGGCAGCTGCAGGTAGCCCATCTCAGAACTGCTGGGCATGCTGATCTCTGGCATATCTGAGACAGGGTTAAATTCAGCCTTTGTGCTACATTTTCTCCAAAAGTCATGGAGTCCTGGCTGTTCTTGAGCTTCGGTTTGGACAGGCTTGGCAAAGAAATATTCAACTGAAGTTGACCTACCTTGGTGGAATATAATTAGCTACATATATTAACCATATGAAAACACAGGAAAACGTGTTGTGTCGAAGACACAGTATTTAACTGGTGAAAGGAAAAGAAGAACAAAGGAGTGTGAGAAGCACTTCACATTGGTGTCATCCTAGAAAGCAATTTAATTTGCTGTTGTGAGTTTTGGTGAGATTGGGTTTGGTTCATAACATCATTAAGAAGTCTAAAAAAATGAAGGAAGGTGATGCTGTTGTTTTACTAATTGGCCTTTCTCTTTTAAGTGCCCACTTCAGTATTTCAGTTGTATACTAGAATGAACTGTCATTTTTGACAAGCCATAGCTTGGATGAAATATAAAATTTGAGTCTTGCTTGATCTTGACCAATCTGGCCATCACAACAGTTTTAACTCTCTTTATGAACATGGATCCTCCTGTCACAGAGATAGGGTTAGGGTAACTGAAGTCCATCAACAACTTTCTGTTTATCTGTTTCCTTATCTTTTTTCTTCCTGGTGTGTGGAAGAGAAGGAATTAATTTAAACACCTCTATTAAATTCAATAAGTTCTAGATATTCATGATTTAGTGTCAGAATAATATGATGTTAAAGCATTAGAAAATCATAGCAGTTAGTCTAAGGTAATTTTAGAATAGGGAAGTTCTTGTGATGACTGTTCAGGGACTATTGGTCTCTCTTACATCATTTCCTCCTTGAGGGAGTGTTCACAGAAATACAACTTTAGGAGAATGAGATTTAATTACGAAGAAAAGATGGGTACTAGCATCAGTGCACAATGTCTGTGCATCTGGAGGCAAGTCAAGTACCATACTTGATTCTGTAATATCATTTATGTGGATCATTTGGGTAATTACTACTGGGAAATATAATCCTTTTTTACCTAGACCAAAAGATGGCAGCAATGAAGCCATATATCACTGGTAGAATCTGGGAGGTTTCACCCCTGTGAAACTATATTGTCCTCCTATGGTGTTGGCTCTGATTTAGCATCTCTTCATGTTCCAAAAGAGTGTGGAAAAGCTGGCTCAACAACATACAAAGCTACACTACGCTGTCAGGGCGTAAAGTAAATGGTACTGTTGAGAATGTTGTAGCAGGTGAGGAGTCAGAGAGTGCCTTTTTACTAGATGTATTCACAACCATTTCAGCACAACTAAATTCATTACTCACTTGAGATGGAGAATATAAAAAGCATTACAGAAATCCAAGCCAGCGTAATTCGATTTTGGCACAGGTTGCCAGGTTGGCCTCTTTCCAAAAAGAACAGACAAGTTAAATTGAGAAGAGGCAGTGCTGTGGTTATTAAATTAGCTTTAAATCAGCCCCACTCATTTACAGATCTCTGCTAGTGCTTGCAGGGAGAAATTTGCTAATCCCAACTTCACTGCTTCTGTCTGCTTGGGAGGAAAAAACCGAGCAGCCACCGCACAGCAGCAGAGATAAGCTGCTAACTAACCAGCTGCCACTTCCCATCACAACTGCAGCGCAAGCATTGCACTGCTGAGCCTTGCCAAGTCCAAGGTACTGGCTCTGCAAAGGGTAGAGTCAGTGTCCACGGAGCAGAGTCTTATGGTCTGTAAGAACATGTAGAAGAGATGTTTGATGAAGAGAGGCATCGTGTTTATTACACTGTCGTGCTGGATGCTGGCAGGGAATGGACTACATTATCTCTGCAGCCAGTGTATTGACAAGGACAGGCTATTACTTGCACCTCTGATTTATGGGAACTGGCATAATACAGTATTGCATTTTACACAGGATTTTGCTGTACCGACATGGAAGGAAGAATGTAATTTTTGTTGCATCAGTGGAAAAACATCACCATAAATATTGAAGTGCTTCACTGAAAAGTTTTGCAGTAGGTTTGATAATGTCATATCTACTGGTATTTAGTTCAGGTGTGTAATGTTTCTTCAAAGACGTCTCTGTTAACATCTGTTAAAATGCTTCCATCAGATCATGCCCTTTGCAGCACTGAGAGCAGGAGAATTAGTGCTGTGGGAACTGCGATATTCATACGCTGCTGTGTTCCTCTGCTTCGGGGTTTTCTCAAGTTGTATTTTTGTCTCGTGCAAATGACCTTGCAGCTGCCAAGGAGAAGTTTTCCCCTGGAGTGTTTGAGCAGATTTCAGCAGTGGCTTTCTGAGCATTGCCAGTCTCTGAAGAGCAGAGAGGGCAATGTGACATAGCTTGCCCTGACTCCACTTGCACCCCAACATCTGCAGAATATTCGTTTTGAAGGGACATAGCTGCGTACACCCCAACTTTACGGGGATTTCCAGGGGGAAGGAGGAATATCTCTTCCTTCTGCCAGCCCCAGCAAAAGGGCAGTTTCCACAGGGGTAGAAAACCTGTAAATGCTATGTATTTTTATGGGATTTCCCCATATTTCTAGAGAAGTCCCAAGATTTCTGGGGTTTCCCAGCTCTTCTCTAGTCTACAGCTTCAACAGGAAGGTGACTACTTATGTTATTTGTTTGCTTAATGCCTTTTTAGGAGATTTTGGTAACTGACATTCATGATGTTTCCAAGGAGCATCTGACCACGATTAAGGTTGTGTTGACATGTGTCTTGTTTTGAAGAGCAGACATTTTATGATTTCAGTGGCATATTTGTCTTACTAAGATTTGAGATTGTTTCAGAATCATTAGCCTTGCCAGTATGAGCTCTGGGATGGGAGGGTTATGGGTGTACTCAATGTAACAAATTTTCTGCAGAAAAGGTTCATCTTTTAGTGAAACCGCTACCCAGGAAAACTGCCTGTGTGAAGCACTGGTACCTAAATGTCAGTGCATGTGTTTCTTTCACTTTTACTTTGAGTTTTCTGATCAATGTTGCTGTAAGGTTTCCTACTGAAGATAAGAGTTGCACTGCTACAAATTTGCTTTCTGCTGAACTTGAACTGAGTGAACTTTGTTCAGCATAGATGGAACATTCAGTGTGCACTCATGTTTTCCCTTCGTGGTTTTAACTTCTTGGAATGTGTTTATAAAGTAATATTTAATAAATAGGTGCAATAACAGATTTAATGACAGAAAGTCTGAAACTCCTGTCAAAAAGATACTGCAGTGACTTAACACAGTTTGGAAGGCAATGAGAGCAAGCTGTGTATGATGACCTGGCCAAGTGACCCCATTAAGTTCCTGTGGGGAACTGCTGTCAGCAAAAGCCAGAGAGAGACCTCACTAAGGGATATGGCTGATGCTCAGCCCAAGAGCTCCTTGAGCAGGACTGGATCATTGTGTCAGCTGGGGCAGGCCAGGGCTAAGTCCTGCCTTGGGACACCTTAAGGTGATGTGGCTGGGTTCATATGAAGTCTTATGTCCTAGGAGGGCTCCTTGTCTTGGCTGGACACCACAAAACCCAGAATCCAGTCCTGTCACGGAATCTAAATCAAAGTGGTTTTCTTCAATTTGTTACTGTTATGTGTTGTTCTTGCCTGTCTTTTACAATCCTTTAATGTCTCAGCATCAGTAGATAGTGCTTGTGGCCTATGAATGCTAAATAGTAATGATTTTTAGAAGTTTATTACTCTTAAGTGTGCAAATGGGAGTGTGAGAGTTAATAGATCGAGAAGAGAGGTAATAGATTGAACTGCTGAAGGAGCAGTTCTACCTTTTTTAATTGCCTTGCCAGACTTTGGTGGAGATTTGATGTTTTAAGCAGGGACTTGGAGTAGATGACCTGCAGAGGTCCTGAGTTGTTTTGATTCTTGCATCAGCTGTTCAGAAATTGAATAACTTTCTAAGAACGTGTGTTTTAATCTGTGTGGCTGTGTTACTGATACTTCATTAAATTTTTCATATATGCATTTGATCCCAAGGGGAGTCTTGGATTTAATATAGAAGGGAAAAAATGTTCATAAGAAATCTTGAGATGACTGTGATTACAGAATAAACAAGAACTTTCTAGGGCAAAATCAAAACAGAGAGGGACTATCACATTTGCATCATTATATGTATAATGGACCATACACGAATGAGATAGGTAAAATGAGGGACAATCTCATTGGAGAAATTTGTTTTATGGAGATGTCTAAGCTTTCTCTTTTCAATACACCCTTGTTTTTGATTTAGGGAAGACAGAGGGAAATTTTATATAATTCTAAAAAGCCCAAAGAAAGAACAGTGGATAAAATACTACTTGTCTAATGTCCATTTTTGGATCAGACTAAGAGAGTAAATGTTTCTACATTTGTTTCCACCAATATCCTTTTTCTCTCTCATCACTTTCTCCTCCATCCCTTCTGGCAGTTCTCTTGCCCTTTCTCATTCAATCTCCCTGATGCTTATATCTTTGAATTGAGTAAATGTTCTCACTCTAGTACGTGACTCTTCATTTGTTTAATGTATTCTAGCATGTCAGGCAGGCTTCTCTTTTTCTGTTTTTAGGCTGTATTTCAAGACAATGTGACTTCACTTTTTCCCGTGGTGGTTTCTTACTTTACTGCTGTTTGGGACAATAGCAGTACTGCTAGGATGATGCTAGTCCTGCTTTCTGACAAGAGAAGCCGTGGAGGTAGATGCCAGATAGTTTATCCCAGGAGAATAACCTTGGATTATTACCAAGTAAAATAATATGGTGGCTTTCACAAACTGCCAGCAGTTCAAAAGGTGAATTGTGTGAGACAGTGAAGAAATAAGCAGGCTTCTTATTCTGAAACATATTAGCTCAAAGTCCTATCTATGTTCAGTTCAAACTGTGTCCATCAACTTTCTTGATGTATTTATGGAGAAAGAGAGAGAGAATTCCTGAGACTTCCAGGTAAATTAATGTGGTTTCAGTCTCTCTAATGAGCTGACAGATTGCTCTGGAGTTTTGATATGGAGAGTGGCTGTTACAAGTGGCCCAATTTCCTCACTTCACTCTCATGCATGAGCTCAGATGCAACAAGTGGAGCAGAATGGAATGAAAGGAGAAGTTGTTCGTGCTTTGGTGTACGAAAGTAAAAATGCTACAGATCTCAGTTTATGGTGGCGGGGGGGGAAGCAAATTTGTGTGTAGAGAGATATCTGATCTTTTCTTTCTTTCCACAGCAGGAAAAACCCAAATTTTTGGAGCCTTTGGATTATGAAGCTGTTATCACAGAGATTGAAAAAAATATTGGGGACAGCCAGTTTAAGGATCTGATATTATTCCCTGATGATGACTTTTCAGTAAGTAAAAAAAACATGTTATTCCTCTTCTTAGGTTTGTTCTGTTCATTGTTTTAATCTGCACTGCTAGAGGGAGAGCCAGAAGTTGTCCAAGGGCTCTCTAAGATATTCTTAACTCATGCCTCCCTTACACCAAATTCACTTGTCTTTTGATTGTTTTTTTCCTTTTGACATTTATATATGTGTGGCTTTACTGCTCAGGATTAGATAAAGCTTGAAGCCCTGGTTATTCCCAGATACGTTTCAGGAACTCACTAAACATGTTATTTTATAATGTATACTTGTCTCTTTGCTCAGCACAGTATTAGTTTGGCCAGTCCTAGAATCTCTCCCTACTGTTGTAGTCTAATTTAATCTGTGACTTCTGATCCTGTTCTGTTTGATGTATTTGGCCACTAGCCGGTCTCTGGTGATGAGGAAAGCTCTCATGGTGGAACACTGAGGAGCAGTGGATCCCTGACCCCGCAGCCGTGGAGCTGCCTGACCTCATCCTGGGTTCCCCATTGCTTGTCCTGGCGAATTGCAAAGACACTGCGGGTGTGGGGCCCCAGGGCAGCTCCCCAGTGGTGGTGCTGGGGTGCTCAGGAGGGTGCCTGGGCAGGTGTTTTGCCAGGCAAGTGCACGGGTAGATTGCCTGCATTAAACAGCAGCTTCTGCAAATCACCCCGTCTTTGTATAACGTTTAGGTGTTTGATGAATAGGCATTCTCTAATGGAAAGACATTTCAATTTGTGCCCAGTTGTAACTGCTCTGTGAGGGCCCTTCCCATCAGCTCGTGGCACTGCTACTGTCCTAGGAGGGCAGCTTAATCTAATCGACTGCTTTGTTCTACTAAATGGCTCTATTTCCTTGGTGGCATTAACTGAGTTAATGCGCTCATGGGATTGAGAGAAGCTAAACAGAATAGATTTCCTCATTATTGTTAATTCCTTTATCCATTTTGCACATTTGTCAATTTATGAAGTTGAAACTTAGTGTTACAAAGCTGACTAGATATACTGTGTGCTGTCACAAGGCCCTTGAGCCCTTTGATTTAGAGTAACTGAGCTCAAGGCCATGGAGCAAATCTTTACAGTGAATGAAGACTCTTGTCCTACTGCTGAAGATCTCTGTCCGTCAAGTATATTTTCATATCCTTATTTTCATTTTATTTTGAGCAGTCGTTGCCTGGATTTTAATAGCTAGTTCTATTTTGTTTCCTCTGTGTTATGCTTTGCAACTATTTGGCATAATCCATTTAAGTTCAAAAAATAATAAGAAAAAATAGATTAAGACAGATGAGGGAGGTAGTTGCATGTTAGAGGTGGTCTGCACTCACAGAAGATCAAAGGCCATGGTGGGCAGGGTCCATATCCTTGCAAGGAACCTGTCTCATCTTTGTTATCTCCTGCTGAAGTCAGTGTCAGTGGCAAGAGCCTATATCTCCAATCAAGACTGCAGGGCTTTCATCCCAGGCATATTTTCCAGTTGTAGAGTATCTATTTACAGTCCTGCTCCCTCCTGCTGAAACATTACCTGAGCACAAAAGTCTGGGTCAGCCATTTGAGTAGAAAGAGGTCTGCATCTGACTGAATTAGGAGGTGCCCAGGCTGGCTCTGAGTGGGATTTAATGTGATAATGCCCAAGGAAATGGTGCCCAGCTCTGTTTAACTCCTAATGATTACACTTGCTGCAGACTTTGCGTATCAGTGTTGATACAGGCCCAGTTTGGGGCTGTGGGTGAGCACATCCTATGGGCAAAAGCCTCTTCAGAGTGAAACCCCAACCAAAAGCAAGAAGCAGTGAAAATAGGAGAAAACTCTGCTTTTAATAATGGTTTCCTTTTTTTTAATCTATCGTGTTCACCACATGCGTCAGTTATGGATGAATTATTGTAGCTGTTTTTTAATCTCAGATTTATTTTTCTTTTTGACTCACATTCAAAGAGAATGCTGTTATTCTCACAAGACTTCCGTTGGTCATTTCCAACATCTTATGTGACGTCTGTGGAGCAGCAGAAAATTCTTTATATCAGTTTGTGCCTGATAGACCATATTCCTCCATTCCCTGCATCTCCACAGAAGAGTACAAGATGTATGCATTACAGATGGCTTCTCTGGTTTTATTCCAGTGGGGGAAAAGATATTTCACTTCTTTTGTAACCATGCTTAATAATCCTTAAAAAACAAACAAAAAAAGATTCACATCAGTTCCATTTCTTGTGTTCCTAGGAATTCCTTCCTTATAACTCGTTTGCCTGCCCAAAGTCCATTTTCCATTTCAGAAAAAGCATGTCAGCACAGCTTCATTTTTCACCTGTTCCTGGGTTCTGTGAACAAATTTCCCTTCTGGCCAGTGGGAATTTTCTGCAGCCATACATCAGTACAGAACTTACACTGTACTTCTTGGTGGTAGTAAGAGGGAGCTGATGGGCTTCCTGTTGTACTTTAAAAAAAGCTTGGTGATGATCCTGGTAGTTCTGCATCCCCACCATTGGGTTTCTTTTCTTCCTTCCCGTGCCCCAAACCTGGCCACACTCTCCTTGACAACTGGAACTGCTGCTGTCTGGGATTCCTATTTCTCACTTTTCCCCTTTTTTTTTCTGCCAGAAAGGAAGCCGTGAAGGAAGTGTTACACCTTCCTTCAAGATGGTCTGACTCCCATCTTTAACTTTTGACATCTTAGTGTCACCTGGGTTTGTTGTCATACATCCTGTACTTCTGCTCCTCAGCACTGTCATATATCCAAACAAAATACTTGCTGTATCCTTTCATAGGTCTTTTTTTATCTTTTCTTCCATGCTTTGGAAATTTACCAAATACCCAGCTGTCTTTCTTCAGATCTCCAGGATCTGAAGTCTTAAAATCACTGCTGCTCTTCCTGAATGGCAAGAGGCTCAGCACTCCTTTGCTAATGGTTTTTCTTGTGTGGATGTTTAGATACTAAATATATTAATGGTATGTTGGTAAATATAAGTTAATTATCTTTAAAAAGTAGATGAAAACATTTCACTTTCATCTATCATCTATCAGTAATAGTCACTTAAATTTGCATCGTATAAAAGCATGTTAAACTCTCTGGGTCATGAAAATTTGTTCCTCCTTCTCACATATGACTTTCCTAAATCTGTTTGAAAAGCGAAACTCAGACTTTTTTAAACAGTTTGTATAAATATGGCCAAATGCCTGGTTTTCAACCTGCAATAGAAACAATAATTCATTGCCTAAATTTAGGACAGGCTAAGATGGCAAAACTTGCCGGAATAATGCAAAAGGTATTGAAGTTCAGTCTGGTGTGCTCCTGACTCTTTGGGCTGCTGGGAGCCCTGTTCTCTCCAAGCATCACGGAGTCCTTAGACGAAGAGGAGCTGAGTTGTGAAATTGCTGTACTTGCCGTCACTGCAGGCGTGATTGTTTCCAGCCTTCTTTTTTTTAGCTCTGAACAAAAGCCAAAATCTCCCTATTTTTCAAGCTGTGAAACCTCCACTTTCTAGATGCAGTGCAGGGACAAAAGTTGTTCATTTGGATGCAGAAGTTCATAACAGAATCAGATGCATCTGTAAGGGGGGCAGCAAGAGTCATCAGGGACACTGCCTCTTGACACGAAACGTGTGTGCCGTAGGGGCAGCTGGAAGTGCAGGCCTTGAGCCTCCTTGGAAAAACCCCTGGAAACCTGACTGTTATTTCTCAGATCAGAAGAGTTACAGTGGTGAAATCATGAGTTATTTCAAATAGCACATGATTTAGCTCCCGCTTTCCATGTGAGTAGCTGCCCATTCTTAGGTGAGCAGAAATTGAGCTCGTTGCTCTCATGATTAATGGGGTTATGGGTGTCCTCGGCATGCAAGTTTGCAGGAGCAGGACAGTGAGAGGTACCTGGACTCCTGGGGAGGCACTCCAGCTGTTAAAGTACAGAGAGCTAATGCAGTCAGCAGAGCAAGCTGTGGGCAAAACATAGCCACTCACACTGAATGTGATTGAGGGAGTGATGAGGCAAACCCTGTCCTTTAAATGCGCTCTGTTCCTGCTTTCCTTTCCCTTTGCCCCCGCGCAGGGGGTGAGGTCTGTGCTGGGACTGCAGCCCGTCAGGGAGCTCTGTTCCACACAGCCTCTGCACCGGGACACTGGAACACGACAGTTGGCCTTCTATTTTATTTTGATGGACTGTGTCATTGCATGTCTTGGTAACGTTAAGTAAATCTGTTTACTTAGATGAAAGTGGGGCTGAGCAGCTTTTCTCCAGAGAGCCTGAACTTAAGCATTAGCAGGGAGGAACATGTGAGCCTGTGTGTGGTTAGGTTTCTCTGAAGTGTGGCCTTTGCAGGAAGTAAATATCATTGTTGTTGATGCCTCCCTCTCAAGATTTAACCACTGCCAACTGCTTTCAGACTAAAAGCTGTTCGGAATAGATTTAGACTGAAAACGTTTGAAATGGCTAATGGAGTTTGAGTTCCATTTTCAAATGCTAAATTCACCAGGTCACTGGGAAGTAGTCACTGCCTGAAAACATTATTCCTAATCAGTGCTTGAGAAGGAGCAGTATTAACTTCTGTGTTTCACTGTAGAAAGTGAATGTGGCGAGAGAAGGTGCTTAGTGAAATTGCATCCAATACCTGGGCCAGCAGCTTATGTGAATGAGACAGCCTGACAGTGCCAGAAATTGTGGTTAGATAGAGGATATTTATATAAAATAAATTAGAAATAATTCAGAAGAATTATAGACTTGAATGCTTTAGGCTGATACCTGCATTATTTGATTACCACAGTTTGTATGCACAGATAAGAGGGTAATTGGTCTCTGGCTTGAACAAACAATTGCCATGATTGCCTAAATATTATAAAATTAGACTGAATTCACAGCACATTTACAAATACTGAATTCTCTAAATAAAATCTTGGATTTTTTTGGATGACTGTTTCAGAAGCATATATTCTGATGCTGAAATTTAGTTCTTTTCTGAATAAAGCAGTTTTGCTGAATAATGCCGTGCCTTTAAGATCAGCCTTCAAGAGCATTCAACTTTGGAAGTAATCAACTATGAACAGGAAGAGCCTTTGTGGCCAAGCTTTTGCAGCTAAGTGGTTAAACATAACCAGTTCTCAGAAGGGAAGTGCTTTGAGTTTTTAACACAAGTTTAAATATAACAATAAGCAACATTTTCCGTGTCCCAATTCTTTGTAAATAAACATGTGATAGTCTTTGTCAAAGTCTACAAAGGCAACAATCCCAGTGTTACCTGAATTCTCAGGTTTGCCAGGCCGTGTTTCTTTCTTTCAAGCGCAGTCTTGTTGGGAAGGACAGTGGGGGAATGTACCATGGGCAGAGCAGTGGGCTTGGGTTTCCTGTCTTGTTCAGCTTCAGTATTTTTAACAAGTGTTAAAGGAGACACTGTGTAAGGAGAGGGAGGCACAATGGCCCCACTAAGACAAATATTAGCTTTCTCAGTCAGGGTGTTCATATCCCTTGAAAAGAAGTGTTGTATTAGGTAAAAAAATTGATTTGCTCTGTGTCTTACCTATAAAAAGAAGATACTGGAAACTTTGCAGATTCTGTGCAATATGTGGAGCAGGCAAGTTTTGCTGTGGGCAAGCAGAGCAGGTCTCTCTGAAGCTTATTCACCATCATGCCAGGGTCAGTGTGAGGTGCAGGGTGCATTGTATCTCTTCTCCTGTGGTCTCCCACTCTGCCTCAGTCTGGGAGGAGCAGTGGATCTTCAGCAGTGTTGTGTGTGCTGGGAGGATGGTGCTTCATGGCTGTGGGGTCCAGCCCTGGGAAAAGCTCCCTGTCATGGGCCACAGGGACATGATTTTCCGGCTGTGCTCAGGGATTGTGTCTTGTTGTGACTGCCTAAAACTATTACTGCTTAAAATGTCACGTATGTGTGAAGTAAAAGGAATAAGGTGCATTTCAGAGACTGTGGGTACTGCTGGGAAGTCCCTAAGCAACCAAGAATTCAGACATCTATTACTAAGCATGGCCTGAAAATTCATACTTCTCTGTCTTCTGTCTCTTTCACTCACAGGCTCAAAGATTTTGTAAATCACTTTGTGCAGGCATTGGTAACACAGCTGGGCAGAGCCCCGGAACTCACATTTAGGAAACTGTGTTCAGTTTGTCAGAACAATGGGATTTTTTTTTTTTTTTTTTTTTTTATTTTTTTTTTTTTTTTTTTTTTTTTTAACTTTCTGCTGTCTATGAGGCCACCATCATTTTTTCTGAGAGCCATGGCTTAATCATATTGTATCCTGAGCTCTCTGGATGAAACAGCAAAAGTTTGGGGAATCCCATGTTTCTGCCTCAGTGATTGGTGCCTTTCTTTCATAACTGCTCATGTGGAAAGTGATGGGGGGAAATCAGAGTGGTTTGTGTAAACCCTAAGGAAAAATGCAGTCAATAATTTCCAGGCACTCATCGTGTAGGGTTTAGGCGCTTCAATTCAAAAGAGAGAATACATCTCCTTTTAGTCTGAGGGTGAGGATGTGAAGGAGAGGCTCCAGGAATGCAAGCTGCTTCATGGTATTAGGGTGTAGTGATTCTTCATACTAAACCAGTTGTATGCCACGGGCCTTCCTCTGGAAATCATGGGTCTTTCTGTAAGGGAAGAGAAAATGTCTTTGGGAGGCCGGATTTGTCTGGCTTTCAGTCCTTTGCTGTCTTGAATGACAGTTACTCCATTGTAACTGAGAGCATAATCTGGGCTGCTGGGCAATGATTTTGGTTGTTTTCTTCTCTTATGGCAGAGAAGATGAGTGGGACAGATCTGCAGGTTAATTGAAAATACCCCAGAGCTTCCTCTTGTGAGCGCTCTGTGCAGTGGCTGCCTTGGCCAGCCCCAGCACAGGGGCCCTGGGTCACGCAGGCACTGCTGGTGGCCCTGGCCTCTTGCTGGTCTGCTGGGAACTAAGAGAAATTCAGGAGATCCACTTCTCTCTGTGGTTTCCTGCTCTGGGGCCTGACAAGACAGCTCAGCCAGCAGCTGCTTTCAGAAAAAGGACTTAATTTGTGCAGGCTGTGGAGGCTGGAAGAGGCTGCAGGCAGTGCCAGAAGTCCCTTGTCAGCCCTATCCCACTGCCTGTGCTCACAAGTGGGAATGTCCCTCCAAGAAGCTGCTGCCTGGTTCTCCTTGCTTTCCAGCCATTGAGCTGTCCTGTGGCACTCTTTTGCAGCTTCCTGGGGTGACTCTGCTCCTCTCACCTCCTTTCAAAAGAGTCAAAGCTTTTAGTTCTGCCCCCACATCCTGGCCAAAAAGGCATGAGGTGGAGAAGGGAAGTGGAGGAAGCAAGTATCACTGTTGGATTTGGCATGCATTTCTGGGGGAGGATGCAAGGAAGACTTGACTTTTTTTTTTTTAATCAGAGACTGAAGGAACTTTGCTTGGAACAATTTTATTCCCAGAAATCTACTTGAACACTGTTCTTACTTGTAATTAATGCCTTAGCTGATAGTATTGAATAGTGTGTGTGGGCAGGAGCTGGGTTGCAGTTGTTGGTATGCATGTGTGTTGGCTGCATGACAAAATGAAAAATGCAAGCCATGATAACAAGGTTCTTAACCTCTTCCTGAGACAAAACTGCTGTTCTGTTTGGCTTTGACTAAATTGCATATTTTTTGTTTATTGTCAGATAGACACAATTTCACTGGAAATCAGGACACTGTATCCTTCTGTACCTGAAGATGCAGAACAAAAAGCAGAAAATTTATTTGTTAGAGAGGTGAGTATCTCGTTTTAAATGAAACTCAAGAGTTTGGGGGAGGTTTGCTATGTTTATAATGAACATCTTTTTTCTTTTAATATGTTTTATGTGATTTGAATCAGGTTTGAATTTTGTAAGCCAGTAGGAGGGGGGAGGGTTAACAGCATGTCTGTGGTTGCCCATTGTGTGATGTTTGTATCTAGATAAATTGCAAATGCACTGAATTGGCCTGCCATTGTACTGTTTGCCAGCTGCATTTCCTGTCACCACAGTCCACTGATATTGATGTTGGTATTTTTACATCACTGCTAATGATCAGTGATCTGCATGTGCTTTGCACTTTGAAAATATTGATATCTTTCCAAAAATAGATATCCAAGTGACGCTGGTTTAGACTCGTAGGTGTTATTACAAGGTATGTATCTCATTTGGAGTTGTGCATATGAGGAGTAGGTGCACTGTGAAGGGTGCGTAGGGGTTTATATTTATTGTCAGTATTTAGAGTCTGTTTTACCCTACCAAAATAGAAAGTTCAACAAGTTCTTTCATGACAGTTAGAGGCCCACCAGGAGTGAATAATTGCTCTACATTTAAAAAAACCCTATGGCTGTGTTGTTTCCGTGCCTGATCTTAGATTGTAGGAGATTTCTCATCTTGCTGCCTCGGGAATATTTTGTGTTGTCACTGGTTTTATCATTTTGAAGGACCTTAGAGGAGCTGGTTGCACAATTAAAAGGAATTTACTTTAGATGGCCCCCTGAATGTTCCCATCTTTCATTACAGATGTGCAATATAGCTCACCATTTGCATTAACAAAACAGCTTTATGAAATCAAATTTTCGGCCAGCTTCTACAAGGAGTTTATTTCTGAGCACCTATAATTAGTCCATAATGTGATGGTTCTCAACCTTTTTTTCACAGACTGGGATTTTTCACACCTCACTTCTGGTCTGACAAAGTATTTCATATGCGCTATAATTGGAAGAGGAAACTCTGGAGGAAAAGTCAATCGCAGACGAACACAGAGATTATAAATCATGACATCCAAAATTAGGCAGAAATGTAGCTGTTGAATTGTATGCAATGTGACATTTTACAGGCTGGCCCTATTTCTTTTCAGCAGGTCTAAAAAGAGCAATAATAATTTACTGCCAGCTCAGATTGCCTGAACTTTGCCATCTTTCTTAATCTGGCAGCACTTTCAAAAGATAACATAGCTTGTGGAGTTATCTACCTTCCCAGAAGCCTCATTCCCTTTCAGCACTTTGGGGTCTGCTTTTTATTTTAAGGTTCCACAAGTTGCAAGGCCAGCACTGCGCTCATGGCTTTACAGAGAAAGCGATGGATCTAAAAATGGAACACGGTGCACAGTGCCTGGGAATCATTACAGCTGAGTACACCGAGGGGATGCTAATGGCAACCTGGTAAAACACATATTGAGTACATCTATTAGCTCTCTCTGCAGCACCAGTGAGCCAAGAGGAGGGGGAGAGAGGAGCAAAGCAGTGGAAAAAACAGAACTTCAGGACTAAGCCTGTGCATGGAAGAGTAGCAGGGTGTAAAGACCCTGTTTAAAGTAGTAATCCACATGTTCCAATTTGCCATAAAGACTAAAGCTCTCTCTCACTCTATATATACACACAGTAAATTAAACTCCATGGAGTGGATGGTTTCCAGTCCAGAACCAGGCAAAACTAAGCACAGGGTTTTGTGAACATCTGTGATTGTAGTGCCCTGCAGCAATTGCGGAGATGTGTACTGCCCTAGCAGCAGCCTGTTGTCTTCATGGCAGGTGTACAGCGCTTTGGGATAGATGTACAGGAGTGCGGTTGGTGGCTTTCACTTCTCTCTTGGAACTGTGGAATAGCCAACGCTTCACTCACTGAAGGAGTCTTTTTTCAAATATAGCATGATATCTTGAACAGTGAAGGTGCCCACCTTGTGCACACTTGACTGACTGTTGGTCACCTGGACTTGTGGCAACCCAGGATCCAATGCCTAATTCCTGATGAGACCCTGGGGCATGTACAGTTCCACGTGCTGAAGCCATGTTGGTATCAGCTGTGTCTGACTGCTCACGATCTCGGTACTTCAGCAAGTTGAGACAAAGATGTGGAACACGTTGGTGAGCTGCAAAAGAAGGGTCTGCTCTTGGAGGGGAAACTAATTTCCTCTGTATGGTGCAGTGTGAGGACATGGTACTGGCACTGTTTCAAGACCTCAGATCCATGATCTCTTGTCTCATTCTTCTGGCTGCTTGGTAGTGTTGAGGTGATCTTGTCTACAAGATGAGGTCGCATGTAAAGGGTTGTCAGAAGTCAGTGATAATTCCTTAGCATCCTGTCTGTTTATTCCTGGTTGTGTATTTCCCACTGGTGACAGTAGGAAAGCTTTTCCTCCACCTCTAGCCCTTTGATTGCTGTAGCCCCTCAAGGACGAGGGGTTTTTCCCCCCAGCCCTTACCAAAATCCATACAAAGGCATCTTGGGGATTTGATCAGGTTTCCCTGCCTCGAGCAACCACGGACAAGATAACTTAGAGGCACGCCACAAGATCTCAATTGCCTGGGCAGTATTGGTTTATAGATCCAAAAGAGCTGGCAAGACAGACGGAGAAGGATGAGGCTGATGTTTCTGAGGAAAGTATCTATCGATGGCATTTGATGCTGTCCACCTGTAGGGGAAGGTTTCTGCCTCTGGTTGTCTACTCATTTGTCTTAATACCGCTTTTGGGATGGATGCTCTTGGATACCTCAGGAACTCAAAACTTTCCCTGTTGGTGATATTGAAATGAAATTGCAATGGGTGAGGCAGAAGAATTGACTTTAAATAAGATGTCTGAACACCTGTGTTTTGCTGAAACTGTAAAGCAAAACAAAACTAAGGTGACAAATAAATAAATGATCCCTTAATAAGTATTTTATGCCTGCAAAGAGAATAAATATTTTACATTTTATGATTGCTTAATATCTGAGTCCCTTTATTAATTTATACCTAAGTATTAACTATATTTTAAAGTTAATAATTTGGGAATTGATTATTCCTATACCTGTAGTTGTATTAGGATATTTTCCATGTGGATTTTTCCACCTTATCTTTTATTAGGCAGGACCAGCCTGAGGAACTAAAACAGGTTCCAAGAAAGGAGAAGTTTCCAGAAACTTTTAAAGCCAAAATAATATTGTCTTCAGTGGTTTGTTGTTTTAAGTATTCCTAACTTCCTTTCTCCTGCTGTTTCCTTCCAAATTCCGAATTTTCTCACTCGTCACAGAGTCTGCTGCACATCTGCTGCATTTATGCCAGTCAGCATTGTCCTCATGGTACACAATTTTGGCAAAAAGAAACATTCACTTCACTAGAAACAAAACAAAATTCTTCCTTTTAGACAATAAAAACATTCCTAATATCACCTTTCCTAAGTGTGTATCCTGAATATGCAGATCAAATGCGAATTCTTGGGATTTCCCCCACATTTAATTTGGAAATATAAGGGGATAGTGCACTTTGCTATTCAAAGTTACTTTTAGTTTGGGGGACTTTAACTACCTAATTGCAAAGTATTTAATCCCAAATTGGCTTGCATCAAGTCAGTATTTTCAGGAAGAATACAGGCATGGGCACACAAATCATCCTGTTCGTGTGTGTATCTACAGGAATAAAAGTATAAGTATATGTAAAAAAAATGCAGAAAGTAAATATTAGTTGTCAACTCTCCTTTAAGAAATTAGTTTAAGCCAGGTGATCCTTCCAAAAAAAAAAAAAAAAAAAAAAAAAGCCAAAAAACCTAAACAAAAAACCCAAACAAACAAACAAGTATAAGTTTTTCAGAAGCATGTCTGCAGAGGGGCTGTCCCCATAAATGAGGGGCAGAAGGAGTGATCTTCCTAGGTGAAAAACAAATCAAAATGAAATGAGTGTGTAGGAATATTGCAATTTCATGCAGAGAATGGGTGTAGTTAATTTTGTCAATGATAACGCAGTGTTAACGTGGGTGTCTCTGAACTTTCCTGGTGAGGTTTTCTAGATACGCAAGAGGGAGTTGTCACTTGCAGTAAGCTTGCAAAGCCCTCGCCACTCATGTGAGGGAGTTTTTATTTGAGATTTTGCAGGATGGGTCTACAGGATCTGTAAGTAATTATGAAGCACGGGTTTTATTAATCACAATGTAAAAAAGGCCCCAGCCTCTCCTGTGTAACTTCTGAAAGTGGTGGTGTGCCCACTGTGTTAATTCTGAGGCTTTTTGATTTGCAGGCTAATCTGCAATGTTCTTACCTCTTCTAAAATCAGACTAAAATGGAAACTCCTGTTGACAATCACACACAGAAAGTTTTGTTGTTGCTCATCAAAGTGTGAATTTCCCCATCTTCAAAATCTAAATTTTTTCAGTGCTTGAAAGGGTTGTAGTGCTAGACATAGATTATTAAAGGATAGTGAGTCTTTTGATAGCACAGAAGATAAATACTTGTTAAAATGTTTGATACTTTAAAATAATAGTGTGTTTCCATGTTTTGGCTTGTTACTTGCCTTTGTTACTGGACTTTACTGTACGTGTGAACTGTTATTTTGGGAACAGTTTTGGGAGCCCCAGAATAAAGGTCCCAGTTGTCAGCAGCCACTGGTGATGCTGCCATGCTCACTTGTGGGTGTGAGGAGTCTGGGGCAGGCATGGGTGGAGGGCTGGATTTCCACCCAGGGTAATCACAGTGCCTTCCATCTCCCCAAATCCCCAAAACATCCTTCCTTTGGTTGCTGCAGCCGAGTCAGAGGAGAGAGGGGAGGCTCTGTGAGCGGGGCTGTGCGCATCATGGCAGAGCACGGAGCCACCTCTGCAGCTTCCTCTCCAGCACCGTGGCCACATCCAGCTCTGGAACACCTTTGCTTTCTGTTTGCAAGCTCCTGCACGTGCTTGCCCTGCCCTGTTCCACCAGGAACTGCCACTCTGCCAGGGTGAGGGGAGCAGAGTTTCTCTGTGCATGCAGTTCCTCTGCAAGGAGCCCACTTGTTCCCATGGACGACTTCTGTTGTACGTGCATCTCTGTTTCTGAAGACTACATACTGTCTTACTGATGATATAAGCAGGGAAGTTGTGTCTTAGTGCTGTCTTAGAGAGGATATAAGCAGAGAAGTTGTTTGTTTCCTTTGTGTTCCCCTCACTTCTCCCTTTTTTTGTTTGTTTGTTTATTTGGGGGTTTTGTTTGTTTGTTTTTGTTTGTTGTGTGGGTCTTTCCATGGGTTTTTCTTGTTAGTTGGTTGTTCTGTTTTTTCTTTCCCTCCAAAAGGTTCCTTTCCATTGCTGGGTAAATCTTTAAGTGTCTTTTTCACGGTGGTAGCCATCATTCTGTCATCACCAGAACCAGAGATAAGCAGTTACACGTGGAAAAAATCTGCAGGATTGTCTGTCCCTGTAAGGAAAAATTAGGCCATCCAGACAAAAACAAAAAAGGAAGAGAAAAAAAATAAGGAAAGACCTTAGTTTGATAGGGCCCCTGGGAATGGGCTGTGCTGCCTGCCTGGTTAACAGAGCAGTAGAAAGTTCATGCAAACATGTGCCAACCCTCCCACATCCCAAAACTTCCATTTCTCTGTCTATATTTTTCCTCCCCCACAGTTCACTTGAGCTCAGCAGCCCCTGCATTGGTGCCTCTGTTCTTTGCCAGGAACAGTTGTATCCAGCTCTAGCCTCTGCATGAAATCTTTGCCTCTAGAAGGTTTTACTTGCTCCTCAAATCAGGTTCGCAGGTATTGTTCCTCATTGCTAAAACTTAATTTCTGATAATAATTTCCAATTTAAAAAAACCATTCTAAGTCAGTACGGTTAGCAGAAGTATTTAATGGTTAGTTGGGATATTCTTAAGAGAAGATCTGCACCCTTTTTTTGGTGTTACTTTTTAAGTTAGCTCTGGTTTCCCCACAGAAGCTAGTTCAAGAGCAGTGGTAGCTGTTGCACTGGGTTGGCTTGTCTTTTGTGAATTTACTGAGTGATACTTGAATGTGCTGCTTTGTCCCCTTTGATTTTTATTTTGATTAGCTTTTTCTTGGAGGAGCACAATAAACCTTTATAGTTACAAGCTAAAATACTGTGGCCTGCTCTGTATTCACAACTGCTTTTTTGAACACACCAGCCTATAATGTTTGCAATAAAAGCCCGCATTGAGAGTTTTCTGTGGGCTTTAATTGCATCTGCTAAATAAAATACTTAGTCATGAAAGTACCACAGGGGAAAAGTGGTCCTTTCTGTAGAAGGTTCACTTGGTTTACATTTGCCCAGGAGAAAGGGGAGTGATGTGTGAATTGGAGGTTCTGGGCTCGCCCTCACAATGCTCTGTGAGCTTTTCATTGGCTTATGTAGAACAGAGTATATGTTACTCATGTAAGAGTATTCTTTTAGCCTAGGTGACTGTCACACGTTTAACACAAATACAAGAGTGACCAAGTTGTTTTATGAAGAATCATAAAACAAAGTTTGGTGTGAAGTGGTGGTTTGGTTGTTTTTTTTTTAATTATCTCTACATTCAGAGGCCAAGTGCAAACAATGCTGGAGTGGTTTTCAGGGGTAACTTTGAACCTGACCCTGGCAAGCACTGAGAGAGTCAGTTATAGTGCTATAATATGATCTTCGTTCTTGGAGAATATGTGATCATATTGTCTGATGGTCCCACTTTGTTTTGCATCCTGTAAAATTGCGAGGTCTTGTGTCAGATGAGAAGGAAAGTACTGGATCCACATGGAATGTGTTTACTGCCTTTGGTTGTGCTGCACTGTCAGGGGGAGAGGTGCCTATAAGTATGCACCCATTTCCTTGCCACCTTTTCCACACTCTAAACCAAATAAAGCTGTCACAGAAGACTCAGAATACAAAGATGACTTCCTAAAATAATTTGTGGCTGCATACTCTGCATATTTTGCTCAAGAGCTAAAAAAAGAGATCTGTTAAGCCAGTGCTGAGTAATTTGGACAGCCCATCTCAGGTTTGCTCTAATCCCCTCTCTGTCCCTCTGAGGCAGAGACCCCTGTGCAAGCAATGATTCCCATGGGCACTTCAGAAGAAGCTGGGAATGAAGAGAGGGAACACTCTCAGTTGAAGCAGTCAACATTTTTATACTAATTTATAATTGTCCTTTTATTCCCTTCCTTCTACTTTCTCTGCACAGCTTTTGATATTTAAGCACCTTTGATCTATCTGTTATTCCATTCTCCTGGAGTCTTGTGCCTTTCTGTAAGACTGTTTTTACCATTCCCACCTCTGATTCCTTTCAATCCTGCTGCTCTCTCTACTGTAGATCTCCATCCTTTTCCTTTCTGATGTGCCTCCTTTTCCCTATGGTCTTGGGCAGTAACTTCTACTCTTGGGTTCTGGGCTTGATCCCTCTCTTCCTTTCCATCTTAGGTGGGCTGGTGCAAATTTTCAGTTTGTGGAGAAAATAATGCAATACTGGGGTAAAATCTTCAGCACACTGTACAAATATCAGCTTGCAATTTATACTCTGTATGAAGAATCACTGGAAATTCTGACATTGTGTCATTTTTCTTGTAGATGTGCACATTAGCAATAACTACATATTTCATGCATCTTGTTGCCTTTCAAAATGTCACGTTTTTGGCTGCATTGATAAAATTTCTGCATCAAATAAATTGCACAGTTATTCTGGTCTATTTGACAGCACAGCCAAGCCCTTCTATTTAGTTTGGGTTTGGCGTCCTTATTTAAGGGAGATTGATGTACTAAGAATAATTTCCAGAGGAGAATGCAAAACTAGCAAGACAATTTTTAGACAGCAAAAACTACATGATGACATGACTCAGCAGATTCAGTGTGGAAGGGAAAATGAGACTGGTGAAAAATTGTAGTCCTATTAATATATTCCTGAATGTTATTAAGAGGTTAAAGATCAATCCTTAAGGGTGGAATAAGAAATAGAGAGCTTGTGCTGCAACAAGGGGGAGTGAAAAGAGTAAGGCAAATGTATGTACAGTGGAAGGCTTAGGTAGTGAAACAGGATGCAAACGAAAAATGTGTAATCAATGTCCATGGAGGAAGTCAGGCTTAAACTAGATCATGTCTTTTGAGGCAGTAACTATATAATTTAATGATGCTTCCTAGAAAGCAGATGCGAATCAGTAAAGCATGTTAAATTGCTATCAGTTCCCTCCTTCATCTTGTGTGATTCAGTGCATTTGATTTTAAAGGGAAATTGTGCTTCAAAATATGGAAACTTATGACTCTGGCTTTCCTTTAAGGGCTGAGCACCCAGCTGTAAAAGAGAAGAATATGTTCTCTAGCACATGGGCTGCTTCAGAACTTTATCAGTTCTCTAGTTTTCGTGAATTTAAATCCGTGTAGTAATTCTGTTGTTTGTGTTTCTTCTGTATAGGCTTGTAAATACTACAGTTCCCACTGGCATGTTGTGAACTACAAATATGAATCCTATTCAGAAGACTTTCGACACTTACCACAGTAAGAAATCACATAAGTTCCCTTTTTTATTATTTTTTTCCCTTTGGTCTTGTGTTATTTGCTAAGCTTTGTCCATATTTGCGCTTTCCTTTGTCTTCTACGCTGTGCTTGTTTTACCGTATTTGTAGTGCCTTGCATTTTTAAAAAGGGGAAGCAAAGGTCCTTCAGAAAAGTTCAAGACTCTGCAGAATTCATTGGTATCAACAAACTCCATTAGTGCTGATTCAAATCCTCACAAGCTTATTTGCGTTTTCAAAGCACAGTTGATACAGGAGAGGTGGCTTTTCGTTTTCCTTAATAATGCATAAATGTCGCTCACCTTTCACTGGGATTCATTCCTCTTTTAGTTACCCTGTGGAGCAGAGAGTAGGATTTCAGTGCTCTATAGCTGCATTGTACAGGAGAACTGGGTGCACTGATTGTACGAGGCTGCAGAGGTTGGGTCAGGGGCATCTCTCCTGTACTTGGAGGCACATGAACATGAAAATCACTGTAAAAGTTCTCTGAGTGGAAAGAAATTAAGAAACTGGTGCGCATTCCTACATGTGTGAATTTCTACCCATACTCTTGTTTCTGGAAGGTTTGTGTCCTGCCCCTGAGAAAGGTTTTAGAGAGTAACCAAAAATCACCAAGTGCCAGAATGAGCTGTGTTACTGCCTCCTTTTCTGGAGTTTGTGTCACTAAAATTACAATTTTACAACAAAATTACTGGATGAAAAAGGTTTTTACCTGCACATAAGACAGAAATGAATGAGTGCCCCAAAATTAGGTTGGATGGAAACTAGAACTAACTTCATTGCTTCAGGAACTGATAAAATTCATGAAATGAGTCTTATGGCCAAGTTAGATGCTGTGTTCAGAGGGTTTTGCACTGCAAACATTCCTTTAGACCTGCATTTGCTCTTGTAGGTTGGTATTTTTATGAACAGTGTGCATGGTAGTACAAAAAGCCATAAGGGCAGTTTTGCTAATCAGAGATTATAAACACCCCCTTTCTTAAGTACCCAGCCTGCTGATTGGTTTAGAAAATTAATACATTTAGGGCTCAAGAAAAATGGTTGTAGCACAGATGTTTTCCATTTAACCTTAGATGTCTTCACTCTTATGAAATATGCATTAGACAGATGTGGGTGCATTACTATGCACAAAAGTAGGTTTTAGCTGATTACATACATCCTCTTCTGCAAAGGATATTTTAGTGTGGTGCTTAATGAGATTTGCTTTCATGGGTTCATGCTCCATGGGTACCAGGGTGTCTTGCATCTTACTTTTCCCCTCTCCTAATGCATACATTGTACTGAGGATTATACTGGCACGAGTTCTTGTGTCTTGTATCTCATAGGGGAGGTTTGAGTGCCACACTTGTTGGTATTTCAGACACAGAGTTATAGCAGGAATTGTCTGCATTTTGTTTGCTGGAAACTGCCATGGCTTTTGAGCTTAACATACCTTTAACAAATCTGGTTTGAGATCCACCTCATTTTTCATTATTGTTTCCAGCCTCTTCAACCTTTTTTTGCACATGCATGTTACAAAGTTTGGTATTTTAGACTGAATCTTCTCAAGAAAAATAAAGAGGCTTGATATGTCCTGGTCATCTCACTGTTTATAGCTCTGGATACCTACTTTTTACCAGTTTCTATTTGATTTGAAGAGACCTGCTGTCATCCTTCCAGAAACCTGAACATACTCTTTTATCAATCCCTTTATAGGAAGTCACTGTGTTGGGGAACACTGGAGGAGTGTTAAGTGTTTGGCTTTACATCATGGGAAAGGAATATCATTTACAATACCAGATCTAACTGTGGCTAAAGTAATTCCATTCACTGAGGGTGTGCTGAACTTCCCTGTGGGCTTTTCCACATAGAAACAAGCATTTTGGGACTCAGCAGCTTTCAGCAGTGTTGAAGGACTTCATACTTGGCTGTGCTCGAGGCCATGCTGTGCTGGGTCACACAGTCATACAAACACCTCAAATAATGGCTGTGTGGTGTAGCAGATTTTTGCCAGTGTTACTCTTTCTGAATGCTGGCCCCTTCTGATTGGAAAGCAGTTGCTGAGTGATGCTGAGCACTGGGGCAGGCAGTGAGTTCTCAGCACATCCACTGCAGTACTGCTGCGCACCAGGGCAGAGCTCATCACCACGTGCATGACAAGATCAAAGTATTTACCTATTGCTTTGGTTCTTCTCTGAGTGTATTGCTCCTTGGAGGTTTTTCTCAGTTCTTTCTAACCCTTTAAATTCCTCTCTGTGAGCTCTCACTACCTCTTTTACACCGTGTTTGGTGCTTTGTGCCGGTGCGTCCTTGCTTCTCGAGCGAGTGGACGGGTGGGGAAAGATTAGGGGCTGCTTAGTGTGTGCTGTGCTCTCTGGGAACAGAATGAGTCATTAGCAAAATTTGTGCTGCTGTTTGTAGGAAACCTGGAACACTTGGTAGATATTTCAGGTCTGGTGCCTCTTTTTTGTAAAAGGTGGGATTTGGCCTCAGATTTTTGGTTTGGAGTCTTTTCAGGTGAGAATGTTTGTAAGGAGTTTTAACAGCTGCCCTTGGTTGCATTGGACAACCTGCAATGGTTTTCCATCACACATATTCTGACTATTAAAGCTTTACAGATGTCAAAAATGCTGGTAGATTGTAAATGTTCCTTTTATTGAAAACATTGTTCAGTTGTTTGCAGTACTGGAACAAACCAGAGAGGGAATGAAACACATATGTTCTCTGTGCACTTGTGGTGCATGAGCACATCAGGGGAACACTGATTTTGAAATGGGGAAAACAAAGAGGAGATAGATATTGCTCATTGCTCTGATCTTCCTTATCTGTAATTCATGTGTGGTAAATGAATAAAAAATGAAATGGGTGAAAGTTATCTTTTTTATTATTGTTATGGAAAAGTCAGTCTTCCTAATAGATAATAGCTTTTAGCGTGAAAACTTTTTTAGGTTTTCATATCTTGACTAAAGGTTTTCAAGATGGGATTTGTAATCTTTAGGAATATAAAAACTGTACTGGAATTTCTCAGAGCACTGAAAAATCTAATTTTTTCCATTTAAAGGTACCCTTGAATTTTTATTGTGTGTATTTGGCTGTTACCTGCTGTTTAATTCTGCAGCATGAGAAGTACTAAGTACAGTTATTTATGTGTTTAAAATTAGGCAAATGCATAAGTGCTTTGCTTTTTCATACTCACTTGTGGGTTTGAGTATACAGTATAAGGAACGTAAATGGCATCACATCAAAAAGACATCTGTGTATTTTGAAAAATTGCTTGAAGGCTGTGCTCATCATACTGAATAGAAAAAAAAAATCTTGAAATCATGAAGTGATGTAGAAGCTTTAAGATTAAAGTTCTAATGTTCTTGGTTTAAGAAATCTGTTGCAGAGCTCAGTCTCCTTCCTTCGACAGCCTTGAGTGGGATATCTCTTTGGAAATTGCTTAGGGTTTGTTGTCCGTTGTGGTGGAAGAGCAGCAAAGACACCAAGAATTGGTATTTTATCATTTGTATAGAACTGTTACAGCTTCAGAGTCTTGGGGGGAGGAAAAACATACATGTGGCTTAGGACTAAAGTATTTTTAAAAGTATAGTGATTTTAAAGGAGACAATAGGATCAAAGCAAAAGGTGTCCTGATATTGTCATGGGGGCTCAGTGTGGCTACCTCTCTGAAATAACAGGTACATGTTTTGTTTTTAATAAATAAATACATTTTCCCTCCCAGAAGTGAATGTAGACCAGAGAAACTGCCATCACATTCCTTTGAAATCGATCATGAAGATGTGGATAAGGATGAAGTATGTATTCTGGTCTTGGTGTGGGTTGGTTTTTTCCTATTGGGGAAGTTATTTATTGCTTTAATATCAAGTAAGGAATGATAATGGAGGTTCATTATCTCCTATAAAATATTTCATATTTTAAATAGCTCTGAAATTAGTGGAACAGCTTTGTCTCATGTCATCCCATGTATGGGAGGGCTATTAATAATGTCTTATTTTAAAGGGAATGAAAGGGTGATTATTTGTTATCAAGCAGATATTCACAGTTAACAGTTTTTGTCTTGGAATTCAGAAAACAAGTCTGTGTGATTTTAACCTTGTCTTCCATATAGGACACAACATCCCACTCATCTTCTAAAGGTGGTGGTGGTGGAGGAGGAGGAGGATTAGCAGCAGGAGTTTACAAGTCTGGATGGCTTTATAAAGGGAATTTCAACAGTACTGTAAACAATAGCATTACTGTTCGGGTAAGGAAAAAAATATTCTTTATTCCATTTGGATTTATTTTCCTCACAGAGGCACACTTTTTGCAATCATCATTAGCTGTTTATATCTCAGCTTTGATTACATTGCTTTAAATAATAATAAAGTGATATTTCATTTGTCTGCAAAATAATGCAGACAAAATAATGCACTCAGGAGTTATCTGTTATTTAAACCCTGTGAATAAACTATCAGAGAAAATAAGTTGCAGTACAACAATTTTCATGCTTCTTCTTTCCCACCACTTCAGTCATTCAAAAAGCGCTACTTCCAGCTGACACAGTTGTCGGATAACTCGTATATTATGAATTTTTATAAAGATGAAAAAATATCAAAGGAGCCAAAGGGATGTATTTTTTTGGATTCTTGTACGGGAGTCGTACAGGTAAGTTCCAATTGAATTTCATTGCAATGTTTTAGGTGTAGGATACATTTAAAAAGGCAAGCGGAAGAACACGTTCATTAACAGAATAATGGTCTCATTAGCCGTTTCAGGAAACGAAAGCACCAATGGTTTTGCTCTTTAATTTGGTGCAGATGCTCAGACTGACAAATGATAAAAAAAACCCCACAGCTGAATTATGGTAGCAGACCATGCACACAATCTTTGTCCGTAGCAAACATGAGAAAAAAATATTGTGAAATGTTTGGGAGGCGTTGCACTGAATTTATTTTCTGAGATGTCAGATTTTACCTCATGCTTACTAAGACCATGCTTGCTTGTTGTGAGTTAAAGAGATTCAGGTTACAAAACATTGCCTGTTGGATGAGCGTGAAATTAATATTCTATCCTGAGCCTCCTTGAAGGTCATCATTTTGGAGATGTTAGAGAGTCCTAATGGCATCAGGTACGATAGAACCCTATTGTTTGTTTGCCAGAAATGTCTAAACCGACCTATTTTTCCGATTGTTACCCTTAAACTATGTTCTTAGCTTTTTTCTCCCATCTTGTTCTTCCTTTCCTCTAATTCTAATAATATATTTCTCTTTTTTCCTTTGTTCCATTCTGAACAAGATGTTTCCTTGAGTGGTATGTGATTATTGACTGATCTAGCCCAATGTGTCACTGAACAAGGAAATTCATTTTATTTAATCCATACTTTACTACTTAAACAGTAAAGACTGGTAACAGTGCTAGGCAGGCTGATTGGAGGGTTGCTTTGAAAGAAGCCTTTCAGGTAACACAAGGAAAGATCTCTGATAAACAGGAAGTTTTCTTGGTTGTGATGTCCCTCCTTTACCTCTAAACCCCTTTGGAGCAAGATAAACAACCAGTGGTTCACTCTGGAAACAAGTATTTGCTGCCAGTGCCCAGCTCTGTGGGCAATGGCCATTATCCCAGTGCCGTTCAGAAGGGGTGGCTCTTTTTCCAAGCAGGAGTAGAGGAGGATGGAGATAAGCATGCAGGACTGTGATGTTCACCAGTGTCAGTCCATTGGCTTGAGACACCCTCACAGGTAGCTCGGAAGTGCAGCAGAAGCCATGGAGGAGGTTCTTATGGAGAAATCCTGGTTAGAGATTGCTGCTTGCTCCTGCAAGGGGCTTCCTTGTCAGCTGGGTCTCAGCCAGAGCTCCAGCCCAGCCCTGTAGGGTGGTGTTATGTGCATATTTCATGCTACCCCAGAGGGTGCCCTTTCTGCTTTGTTGTTTCTCATGACACTCCAGGATAGCAGAAATGTCTTGACTGCAAAATTTCTGCCCTTTTTGACTAACTTCTGACAAAAAAACCCCTTTGAAATCCTCCTCCCCCTCAACCTTTCACAGCTGCTCTCTGAATCTATAGCGTTCCTCCAGATTGTCCCTCACTGGTTGAATGGTAGGTTCTCCTCTTGCCTGCCCCCAGGTACAAGTTTCTGTGGTAGTTTTTGATTGACATTTAGTATGGGATTCACAAATTTAAGCTGTCTTCTCTAGAAGAAGTTAGGATCATAGCCAAGGGTGTACTAGGGTGAATACCATCAGCTGTCAAAGCCTGTGATGGACTTGGAATGATAGGGCTGAAAATCAAAACCTGGGTTAGAGTTGACATAAACAGGGAGACCAGGGAATGTGGAAAAAGAGTTCGGTAAAACTGAATTTTTAGTGAAAAAATGTGATATGTATGTTGTGATTTAATGAGTTTTAATACCAGTATAAATTCTTTAAATCTCTATGAATGACTTTGAGCTCCTGTTCGATTGAGATAGGATATCAAAATTGTAGTAAATATCCCAGAGAAATCATCTCCAAATGAAGTACAACATGCTTCCAAAACAATTCTGTTAGTTTGGAAGAATGGCCCTGCAGGCATTAGACTCAGCCTGATGTTTCATTTATAGCTCGTCCATAGTCTCTTTTCTGAATCTTCTATTAATGCTTTCTGGAAGAAATTTTTGGACTTGAAATTAAGTGTTGAAGATTAGAAGTCACGGTCCAAGGAGCAAACTGAGAAATGGTGCCCTGTTTTTTTGGGTTTTTTTCCTGTTAACTGATCAGGAAGGTAAAATAGTTGGCCTTAGATTTGAAACCAAGACTTTGCTGTAGATCTCATCTGCTTGCCAGAAGTCTGAAGGGCAGATGGAAAAGTGGATATTGAAGTTTTCCTGCCCTGCCTGATGTTTTTAAGGTTCAGCATGCGAGATATATTACTGTATTAGATAATGTCTGATAGTCTTTCAGTACCTGATTTAAAGATCTTGGCCATGTCTGTAAGGGGAAGTACATAATATAGAAAATAAATGCATTCATCTTGTGTTTCAGTACCTGATTTAAAGATTTTGGCCATGTCATAAGGGGGAATATATGAAATAGAAAATAAATCCATTAATTTTAAATGCTTTTGTCTTATCTGAAGTAAAATTGAAGCATAACGTTCTTCTTTATAGCTTGTGTATAAACTGGTATACATAATCCACTTTGCAAATAATCTGGCTTTAAAAGTTTTAAATGACCACTACCTAAGATTCTTGGCATAGTTTTGTTTAACTTCTAGCTCTTGGTCAAGCCCTTATATACTTTTATATATATATATGTGACAGGTTTTTGTGAAGTTTTACCCCTTGTTTTACGTTAGTTTGAATGTATGATTGGAGGAAAGGAGAGATTTCAGGATCAGGATAAATACTTAACACCCAAGAACCAATTGTTACAAAACCCAAGCCTATCCTTACTCTGCATTTGATGAACTAAAATTTATAAACCTGAAAGAATATTCACCTCCATAAAGTACTTGAGAGGAAAAATATTTCCTATCAAGAGAATTTCCAGTAGCAGAACTAAAAAATAGCACAAATGTACACATGTACACACAGACAACCCCAAGTCAGCTTGAAAAGCCAAAATTTGTCTGACCCTGTGGACCCAAGTAGCTAGAGAAGAAGTAGTTCAGTCTTAAGTGATTCCTGATCTGGGTCATGACATGGAATACAAGAACTGGAGCAAGTGATTAGCAACAGATTGGGTAGGAATCTTCCAAATCATCTCTGCTGCTGGAAAAAAATGTTCATGGAACTTGCAGTGTCCTGGGTTCTCATCCTCCTCTGCTAATCAGTATCAGATTTTGCCTCTGTTCCTCTTAAATAAAAGCATCGCTATCATCTCACCATCTGGCTTAGAAACCTCTTAATAACTTGTTCATATAGAGCTGTGCAAAAAAATAACAGTATTCAGACCTACAGGAGACCACTGTGATGCCATTTGAGACTGTTAAGGAAGAAAAACTGGAGTGTAATGCTCAGTTATGGGGTGGATGATTTTTTTTAATTTTTTTTTTTTTTCACTTGTCAGCATAACTCCAAGGTTAAATCTGTCAACAAAGCGATGGCAGTCTTCTGGAATATTGAAATCAAAGTCAGCTTTAAAAGTGAAACAATAGGGGATAGAATGAATTACTATTCTCTGAGATATAAGCAAAGAGGAGAGAAAATTGCTGCAACTGCTTCCTTAAGACTAAGATATGTCACTAATTGGGTAAATGAAGAGAAATGAAGCACATTATGCTAGATGCCATCACTTTGTTTAATTTTATTGAGCTGTTTCAGTAGCTTAGTACCTGGTAATTCTTATGACAGAAATTGATAGACATCATCTCCTGCAGGTAAAATCTGGTGACAGAGAACAGCTCTCAGAACTCAATCTCTTCCCAGTTTACTGGGCATTTGTTATTTTATGCTGAAAAAGGATAGCATTGCAATGACTGACCAGCACTATATCTCACCTTTGCCTTTCGTGAAAAATTGTTGAAATCCCCTAAGTTGTTTTTAAAATCCTTCTAAGACAAAATTAGATGTGGGAAGTACCCATTGTAATAGTTACTGTGCAGGAATTTGTCCTGTTGCAATCTTCTGGAAAGTCCTGTTCCCACTCTCCCTCAAATATTTATATGACTTAGCAATACTTTGATTTATCTTTTCGGGTGTCTGGTGTGCTGGTAAAGTGTCAGAGGCTTTTTTTTAAGAGCTACTCTCTCCAGACCACTGCAACCCGTGTAGCAGTGCTGCACTTTGTGACCAGAGGTCTTTTATTGTTCCACATGGGAGGCATTCCCTTCTGAACTATTGTCCATCTTAGATTTCTGTGGCTAAATATAGGACATATGTTTGGGCACCAAAGCTCTTAAATGCACAGATTGACAGAAATTTGTGGTAATATCACACTGTTTGAATTTTCTTTAAAGCCACAGAGGCTTGCTTAACTGTCATTTTTAAGGAGTGGCCATGTACAAGACCATCTTATGGATGCCTTTTTCAGTACCGTTTTGTATTAGTTCTAGTGCTTATTTTTATTTTCCTTTTGTTCCAACAGAATAACAGGCTTAGGAAACACGCCTTTGAGTTGAAAATGAATGACCTCACATACTTTGTGCTGGCAGCTGAAAATGAGCAGGATATGGATGACTGGATTTTTACGCTCAACAAAATCCTGCAAATAAATCCAGAGGGAACCATTCAGGAGAGGAAGAGTGCAGATCTAACTGATCTGAGACTTGGTAAGAGTGAAAAATCTCTTGTATTGCTGTGGGTTTTTTTTAAACAAGTGAAAGAAGTGGAACCTTTGTATCAGTATTTAATCATTTTAACTGCCTGAGTCTGTAATGGATTCTGTACTCATTGATTTCTGACAAAGCAGCACCAGTCCTGGCAATCCCTGCACGATGTCAGCTAACTCCCCTCAGATCATTTTCAAATGGCTGGAGGGGAGGTAAAAACTGTTCCCACAAAGTCAGCAGGAGCAATGTGGCTCCACTTTGCATATGCAGCTCTTTTTTAAATTTAGTCCTCTCTGTCAGTGATCTTGCTGGTACTTTGTGTTTTACTGTCCTGGAACTCTGAAGGTTTAAAAAAGTTTTGTGCTGGAGACTGGTTTGATCAGTTCTTTTTCCAACATTTTGCTTTCTTTAAAAATCTGGAGCTAATAATTAAAAAAAAAAAAAACAACACCAAAACAGCTGTGGTATATGGCTCTTTCTCTGAAAGCTTATTGACTTTTACTTCTTGCTTTTTTGAGCTTGCATATTATGTTCTCACTGTGGAAGAAAGAATTGGATGCTCTATGGATGCTCTATTGGATGCAGTTATACTGCAGTCTTCATGTGGCAGTAACTCATTCCTCCACATAATAAATCCACATACAGTTTGGATGAACTCCAGCTGAAATTCTGAGGCTGAAAACACTTGAAACCTTAATACAGATGTAAAATGCATATGCTCTGAGCTGAGTTAAAGCTTTGAATCCACATGCATCTGAATCTTAGGGATGTTCAGAGCTAATTGAACTCTTTAACCTGATGTTTATTGTGAGTTCTAATTTTGGAAGGACAGGTTACTCTTCATATGGACAAAGATATTTTTAGAACTTGGAGGCACAAGAGATTTGCACTTCAGAATCAGGGGAGTACTTTTGAAAATCCCACCCATAAGAGATATTAATGAAACAGGAAGAAATGTGTGCATACAAGGTCAAAAACACAGGCTAACAGAAAACAGAAGTCTCTATTGGTAAAAAAGCTGATAATAAGCAGCAGGAATGTGCTATAGAGCTAACTTGTCAAAGAACATGAGGCTTTCTTGGCAAAGAAGAGCCCCAAGTGACTGTGATGACTTCTTTCACAGGGGGCTGAATTTCCCTGTGAGAAGGGAGCACTCCCTGGTGAGCTGGGTGAAGCACAGGGCTTGTGTTCAGCGCTGTCCCCTGGATTCACGGGTTTGCAGCTCAAGGAGCCCAGCCTGCATCCCTCCCTTTCCCAAAGAGCAGGTCAGCTCCTGCCTCGCTGAGCGCTCCCTTTACTGGAAATCCAAAGTCTTTTGGTAGACATAAACCCTCGGTGTTACATCAGAAGGGACTGAGAGGAGGAGGTCTCTGTCATGGGTGTGAATATTTGTCATGGGTGAATGTGTTGGATGTTTCACTGAGCAGTCAGGCCTGCTGTTTGGAAGCTTAAATATAAACCAAGATACAGTGAGCAGCAGTGAGAGATGAGGTTGAGGAGGGCAGAGGTTTATATGAGCATCACTTCCATTTGGAGAGACGGTGAGTCTGAAGGGAATAAAAAGAAATAACATGGAAAAATGGTATTTTATATTTTAAACCCTGTAGTAATATTGAGAATAATAATATAAGGTAAAAATAAAGATAAAAAAATAATAATAAGAATAATTTTGTGGAGTTTTTTCTTCTCTTCAAGACCCTGCAGAAGTTTCAGTGAATTACGATTGCTCTCAAGAAGAGGCAGATTCTTCAGAGAACACCTTGCACCCAGACTTCGCAAAAGTAATGGATGCTACACTTTTATTTACACTTTTCTTTCTAGTGGAAAAAACATCCTAGGTGAAAAATGCCTGCCAATATATGATCATTAATATTCTGAAAGGTTGAAAAATATAGCACAGTCTATTACAGTGTTAAAGGCACGAGAAGTGACGGGAATAATCTTCTTTTTGAACAACTCATCCTTTTGTTTAATTTAGAAAATCTCCACCAGATGCAAAGAGAGTGGGTGCTCCACAGAGTACTGTGAAGTCAGTAAGGTTCTGGTCCCCTCAGTTATGTGTGAAATATTTGCCTGTCTGAACTGCATTTCAGTAGAATTTGGCCCTTGGAGAGCCAAGATTTCCTGTGTGACTGGCAAGGAAGTGAGCTCTGAACTGCTCATTGCCTTCTGTAACTTCATTGAAAGATACACGTGCTACCAGGGGAGGCATTTCGTCCTCTGGAGCTCATAAACCACTTCATGTGGATGAGATAATTGTATATGGTGCTAAGAAGCTTTTTAATGAAAAGCTAGATTGGAAATGCTTGACTGCTTTCTCCTAAATGAATCTGTTTGTAGCCTTCTGCCAGCATTCTGCTGTAGATGCTGTCTGTCTGCAGAGCCAAATGCTGTTCGAGGATGTTACACAGATTTGAACTGAAAGCTGTCTATGCAGTTGAGGACAGAATTTTACTGTAGGTCATATTCATATATGTGAAGTGGTCACCTAGTATGTGAAAAGCAAAAAAAAAAAAAAAAATCAAAGCAGCCAACAAAATAAAAACAAAACAGCCAACCAAATAAAATGCATCAGAGTTTTATGTATTAAGGGCAGCAGAAACGCTGGATCATCTTGTCTGTGGATAGATTCTTTCTAATGGTTTAGGTGATGCAGATATCTCAGAGGTATCTTGCAGATATCTCAAAGACTACTGGTGCCTGCAAGGATGTAAGAGATGGTCAGCCTGTTTTATGACGCTCTTTTTGCCCTTTTTATGGATAATTCCTGTTCCCCACCCTGTCTCTATTGGCCTGGTTGCAGCAGTGTTCTGTAACCTTTCCCTAGTCCATGGCAGACACACATCTTGATCCCTTCTCTATCTAAAGCAGTCTAGCAGAGCCACAGCAGGACCTGCTTCTGCAGGTCAGGCCATGGGCAGTGCATGTTAGGAGGAGAACGTGGAGCTCTTGGTCTTGCTGGGCTGCTGCTGCTTGTTACTTAATGTGTACTGGCAATATTGTGATGCTGTGGGAGACGTGAAACACTGAACGGGACCTGAACAAGAGAATATCCTGTGCTGTGTCGGCTAAGGGTTGTACTCAGTCCTAGGCAACCTGAAAAGATGGACACTTTTTTAATATTCCAGAGATTAAAAAATTCTTAAAGAGAAAATCAAAGTGCAAAGAAAGACTGAACAGTTGAAATATCCCAGGGGATCTTTAAGGGGAAGAGAATGTGTAGGGTTTACTTTACATATTGGATAAATGAGCTTAACTAGTGAGGAATAAGATTCTTACAGTTAGATATAAGGATAAACTTTTAGAAGGTAGGGTAGGAAAGCCCCAGGTGGCTTCAGAAGGTGAAGTTGGTTTCGTCAGAGAGCTCGCTATTAATTAAAGCATGTGTCTGTCGGGAAGGAAGTGGGCATGTCGGATCCTCCCTGGGGCAGGGGGTGGGTGGGAGAGGACTCCCAGCCTTCCCTTTGGGTGACACTGCAGTCTGTGTGCCTGCCCAGCCTGTGAGGCTGGGTGGCATCTGCTGCTCCCCTTTCTGCCCTCCCCTGCCACAGGTGTTTTCCTGCGGCGCTGGTTTGTTGGGGGTTTATTTCCCTCAGCTTGGGAATCTCTATAAACTGATTTTGCTGCAGAGATCTGACATCTTCCTCAATGGATAGCATATGTGAACATACAAAAACTTGATTTACTTAGTTGATCTATTTTGGGATTCCTTAGAAGTATGTCATGGCCTGAAAACCCCTGCTTCCGAAGCAAAGAGTGTTTGGAGGTGCTTGGGGATAACTGCTGCAGAAGTGGGAAATGTTGTTATGAGTGAAACATTGATCACTCATTTAGAAGTCTAACAACTCTATGGATTTCTGTTCTTGTGCAGAAAGCTAATTTATTTTCTGTCACCACAGTACATCACAGAAACAGAAGAAACAGTGAAAGCCTCTCGAAATACAGAGCGACTAAACCTGTTCTCTTTGGATCCTGATATAGCAGTAAGCGATATTTAATTTATTCTTTAATTCTCAGAAGTTTTAAAGTGCAGGTGACATGAGCTAACTGGGGTAGCTGAGCCAGCAGAGTGGGTATACCCAAGGCTTCAGCAGTGACGAGGGAGGGGAGCGGTCTGCAGCCCACAGAGAGTTCTGTGCAGACCTCGACTGCAGAACGGCTGAGGATGGCAGTGACCTCTGGAGGTCATCCAGCCAAGCTAAGCTCTGAATTAGTTTAAAACTAGCATTAAAGCAAAGTTTAACGTTTAATGTCAGGATTCAAAGAAAGTTATTTCTTGCGCTGAATGCGATTTAAATGGAAATTTTATTTTAGTTAAAAAGAAGGCTTAAGTAACATTTGGGATCAGTGTATATTTACACTTGAGCCCAGATGTCAGTCAAGTGTAAGACCTTTATTCAAAGTATTAAGCAAATTGAAGTAGTAATGTAGTATAGAAGCAATGGCAAAAGAGGGAAATGCCTGGAATCTCATTCTAAAGTGTGCTGTTAATAGTCTGAAAATGTGAGGGTTTTTAATATATATGAGGAAACTAAAAGCTAAAGCTTTAGAAACAGTAAGTAAACAAGAAAAAAGTCTGTTCTAAAATTATAGAAAACCTAATTTGCATCCCTAATTCTGCCTCTGACATTATATATGTCTCAGGCAGACTTTTTGGTTCGCTTCCTAATCTATAAATTAGGAATAACAGTCATTAAGTATAGCATATGAAGATACCAACAATGACTTTTGAGGTTTTCACATGTTTCAGTGGTTGCAAAGACCTTTAAAAAGCTTACTTAGTTTTGAAATATGATACTTTTTCCTATGTATAACAAATTGCCCTACTTATTTCAGGCATTGAATCCTCAGAAAAAGGAGTTTCCAGGGACAAACTCAGTGATAAAGCCATTTGAAGAAAAGCCTGCAAAGAAGATCCTGATTACCTGCAAATCCCTCAGTTTGAATCTCCAGGCCTGTGTTACTGAAAATGAAAACGATCCCTCAACCAACGTAAGCTTTTCTTATTTCTCTGTGATTTTTTTTCTTTTCTTTTTTTTTTTTTTTTTTTTTTTTTTTTTTTTTTTGGTTGGTTTGTTGGTTGGGTGTTTTTTTCCTTTCATGCATGTGTTAGTTTGGAACGAGAAGTGAAAGGAAAGCTGCATCGTCCATGTATAGTGCTCCCTTTGGACTGAATAACGAAACTGATTAACTTTTCAATAGCTATTCTGAAGCTGATTTACACTGCAGATTTTTAGCTGCAGTTCAGTGGAGGATTAAAAATGTTTCAAACCTTGAGAATTCTTAACAATTGCTATAAGAAGAACAAGTTTAAGCTGCCGGGACTTATGTAGGGAGGCAATGAAATATCAGATGCTGGTGACCTGGGGGGTTTTGTTGTTTTTCAGGGAGAGACAAGGAGCCAGGCAGATAAAGTTACAGGAGAGAAGGCAAAATATAAAGGACAGGATGTTTCATCTAGTGGAAAAATCCAACTAAAACCAGGACAAAACAGAAAATTTTGCTTACTCTTACTGTAAAAAAAAAAAAAAAAGGCTGGGAAAATTGAGATGTAGATGTCAGTCTATAGCTTTTAGTTAGTTCTCCTCTGAAACAGGAAAGTTATGGGACATCAGTGTCCCAGCAACTCCACTTTCATATATTACATATGAGGCATTGATTTTGTTTGTTGATTTGTTTGTTTTTCATTGGAAGATGACCTCTACAGTGAGTGCAAATTCAGCATGATGTAATCAATATCTTTTTTTGGCAGACTGGAATAACTGTTTAAATAAAGTCATGATAACTACTCCAAGGGCATACAGTATTCACTGCAGAGGCTGAAAAAGCAAAGGTCACTGTACCTGCTCTTTATCTCCACAGATTAGGTTCTGGTTTCTGGACAGCTCAGGTGGTGTTATTCTGGTGCTGATTTATTCCATCAGAGCTATGGATGCTCTCCGGAGGTTACTTTCAGTCACAGGACTGAATTCCCTGGTGCTCTGCCATAGGATAAGTGGGCACTGTCAGAGTGGTTTGAATGCTCTTGGTTTCCCAGCAAAATGGAACATGTGTTTCCCACGGAATAATACACCCACGCTTTTGTGTTTGTACCAGTAAACATTTTCCATCCCCTTACATTTGTCATCTTTGTGTTGCATTTCTGACGATCCCGGGAAAGCCCACACTCACTCTTCCCTCTTTTATAATGACTCTCAATCTACATTTTAAAAATCCTGCAGTGTGTTTCCTGGAGCTCTATTCATTTACTCTAATAATTAGTTATCTATTTGGCTTCAATTCTGTGAGTTTCTAAGCTGCCAATTCCTCTTCTGGCACCCTGATATCAAGCTTTTTTTAAAAGCCCCTAAAATCACATGGTTGGAAATGTGTTTTTAATGTATCTCATAATTTGTAAATAATATTTGTTTACTTTCTTTTTTTTCTAGTTGCATAAACCCATTAAAAGGTAGACTTTACTGCCATCCTCTCAGTTATCACTGTATTTCTGGCATTTTCTGCAGGTAGAGCCTTTCTTTGTGAGTGTGGCGCTGTACGACGTCAGGGATGGCAGGAAGATCTCTGCTGATTTTCATGTGGATTTGAACCACACTCTGGTTAGACAGATGATTCCAGGTTCCTCGAGTCCATTAGAAAATGGTGCAGTTGAAAATATTGACTCAAATGAAATGGAAGAACCACAGGTCAGAGGGTTCCCAGAAGAGTGGCTGAAATACCCCAAGCAGGTATTCCACACGTGACTTGCGTGGCTCAGTGACTCGTGTGACTTATTTTAGCTCCGTAGTTTCCTTTTTCATTGGAGAACTTTTGCACACTATGTTGTTGTTTTCAAGAAAATTCTCTTCTGTGTGTCAGTTGTATAGAGCCACTTGCTTCCTGAGCTCCCTGGACAGACCATTTACAATCAACCCTGATAAAAGTTAGTGTCTCATTTAGAGAACACACCCATGTTTCCTGTGCTCTTTGGGTCCATTTGCTCACCTCTCCCAACCAGCCAAACAAAATCACAGCTCAAGGCAATACCTAGATGCTTCAATAATCTCAAAGTGCTTCCACATTCTTGCTGTTGCCGTGAGCTGTGGGTTGAAACAGCATGTTACCTTTTCTCCTCCTTTCATTCCCCTGAGGAATGACGGACTCAGGCCAGCTCTTAGGTGCTGCCCGAGAGGAATAGTTAGCTTAGGCCATGGTCACGCTGCTTTTGGACTCGAGTCAGTCTGTTTGCAAGGTGCTGCATGTGCACAAGCTGACTTCAGCACTAGCACAAGAGTTTCTTTTCCATCTGGCTGTGTTGAATGAATAGAGATAATAATCCATAACAATCCTTTCTGGATTTGGGTTGTTACTGTTTCCATCAACAGAGAGCACTGGCAGTATTTCCTTTCTCCAGTATTGCTGTGTACTTTTGAACGGTTCTCCCTTTTGTCCACAGGCACTTTTCTCCATAAGCAATCCTCACTCTGAGATTGTACTGGTGGCAAAAATAGAGAAGGTGCTTACGGGAAACATTGCCAGCAGTGCCGAGCCTTACATTAAGAATCCTGATTCTTTTAAGGTAATGTAACAGGACCATCATTTCCAGCTCTGTGAGCTTCAGCCTGCTGGAAGCTGAGGGCATTGCAAACCGTGCTGAGAAATCTCAGCAGTCTGAGGTTGCTGAACAGGACAAGCCCCATGCTTCAGAAGGCAAATGTCCAAGTTCCACTGGCTGCATGAAAGAAGCTCCATTTTGTCTGCAACTTGCAAATCCATCCGTGGTGCATCCCTTTGCTGGTTATGCCCCAGTACAGGGATGTCCTCTTTCAGCAACCTTTTAGAAATTATGAGCTACGGAACTTTGTACAGGAGCAAAGTTGGAGTAGGTATCTCTCTGTCTCTGAGAGCAGGCACTGCACCTGCATTGGGTAATTACAGAAAACTGAAATAACAACTTCAATGAAGTGCTGAATAAAGGAGTGGTGACAGGGTTTAATTTGTCAGCAGCATCATATTCATCTTGTGATGTCTCTGCTGTCCACCTCACAACCTTTTGTTATGAACTGTATCAGGCCATATTGTTGTAGGGACACTGTCGCCTCTCCAGTTTAGATGTACTTTGTGCAACATTTAAGATGTTAGAATGATAGTGATGAAATAACTCACATTTCCTTTTTTGCAGTGTGCACAAAAAGTGTTAAAATCCAATAAACAGTTCTGCAGCAAGCTGGGGAAATACCGTATGCCATTTGCTTGGTCAGTGAGGTATGTATTTATTCCTTTCATGATTTTATATGCATCTTATAGCTTATTCCCTAGGACTTCTATCCTTTTATTCTTCTCCACTTTTTCTGCCTGAAGCTAAGCAAAGCTTTCTCTCTGCTCCAGGACCCCAGAATATCCTGCAGGCTTTTTGTTTCCTTGCCCTATTTTTCCTCACAGCTAAACGTCAGTTACTTGCTCATTAAATGTTACTCTGGTGGAGTCTTTTCTTCAGGTATGTAGTGAAGTTGCCAGGGAGCAGCAAAGGTAGCTGACAGAATATCAGTTTATCATGAGCTCCACCATTCATTGGGTGCTAAAAATTACCAAAGAGATTTCAAAGTCACAGTTCTCCTAAGAATTTCCTGCAAAGGTAATTGTGGTCCGAAACAGAGTTGCAGTGGCCACCTAGAAAGGAGGTGCCCAGTCACCTGTTCTTGAGGCTCTGTTCTTGTTTTGGTGCCTGTCAAGTTTTAAGAAAAATCTGACCAAGGACGTGAAATGCTTTGGGGCTCATATTGAGGGATTATGATTTAGGTATTCTGCATTTTTCACAGTTAGTAGGTGATGGAAAACTTCTATTTTCCAATTTGGCAGGTCAGCTGGGTTTTATTACAGCTCAGTGTTATGGCAGTAATGGATTTTTATTCTTTCTCTCTCTTCTCCTGTATAATTTTTTGTTGGTCTTGCCCTCAAGACTGAGGCACCCCTGTGCCTTTTGATCCTCTTTTACCAAACATGGGGTTTTTTTTCTGTTTGTTCTCCCTTCAAGGTTTGATGTAATTCCTTTCTCTGTCCTCTCCCTTTTTTCTTTCTCAGTCTCATGTAATTTCTTCAGTTTACTGCTGCCCTGGGATGAGAGAGCTCCCTCACAGAGACCCTTCTGTGTGTCCCTGTGGCAGCTCTCCCTTCTTTCTGCCATGTGTAGAGCAGGGAACATAAATTTTCATATTCCCTATAAAAAGGAAAGCTGTCAATTGCCAAGTGAAAACATTCCTCCTCTGCTGTGGCTTCTGTTCTCACAGTAGCAGGCCAGGTGGAGAGCTGCCTGAATCTCTCAGTAGGGAGAAAGGAAGAGCAAGTGCTGGGAGAGAAAAAAGTTGTGTTGTGGCATTGCCTGTGGTCATGAGAGAGAGCTCCGTGGGTGTGAGTCTGGTGTGGAGCATGGAGCACCAGGAGGGCACAGGTTCCCCATGACACCTGCAGGGGAAAAACTTCTCATTTTAGAATATGGTGCTTAGATGGCAAAGAAGAAAACATGCAGTGAGAGAGGTTTGGCCATTTGAAGGGTTCATTTATATTTTATTTCCATACTTTTTTGTCAATATCCAGTAAGAGCAGGAGAGGTGAGTGCTCAGGAGAAGGGCAGATAATGTGTTTTGATCTGTCATGGCAAGCTCAAGGATACTCATAAATATTTGCTACTGCTGTGTAGCCAGAGGACCATTCATCAAAGTCCTATTGATGGGCTGATAGAGGGACTTTTACCATGTAACAGACTGTGCAATGGCAGGAGGTGCAGGCTTGGCACCAGACTGGCCTGAAGCTTCCTTTAACCCTGCCTGCCTGTGCTCTGTGGCAATACCATCAGTGACAGGTTCTGCAACTCAACCCTTGCTGCAGTAGCTATCTTTGATGATTTCAACTGGTTCAGAGTCTGGCCAGGCATTTGTGGGTATAAAGAAGGCTAGAATGTTCTTTCACAGCTTGAGCAAATCCTGCCAGAAATAAAATACAGAAAGGTTTTCTTCTCATTCTGAAAGAAGAGTATTTTCTTTTCATAGGATTCTCCAAGTGTCAATCCTTTGCCTCATGATGAGGAGCAGGATTTGGGCTGTGCCCCTCTGGTTCTCAGCTGCTGGGCTGTGTGTGCACAGCTGTGCTGCCCAAGTGCCTCCCATGGTGTGTGCCTCAGCCCAGAGCTGTGCCTGCAGCTCTGCACTTGCTCTGCCTAAGGGAAGCCTTAACAGACCCCAGGGAAGTCTTGCTGCTATCCCTGTGAGGCAGGGAGACCCACAAATACCTGTTGAGCTGGGGTGCATTGAGAAAATTCAAATTCCAAACTCATTTACGTCTGCTTGTGTATTAACATTGCTCAGGTCTGACTTTGGTAAAAAGCAAAGTATAAAATCTATTTCTGTTTTCACAGCTTGAAAATAGAAATTTCCACATGAGGCTATCGCACTACAGGGGGAAAGAAATGGTTTGGCTATGATAAATAGCAAAGCCCTGGGTTTGGAAATGTGTTTTCCAGTTAGTTCGTTCTGGCATTAACCACGCTCCTGTTTTTGTGTGGAAATTTTCCCTCCTTAAAGCAGTTGCAGATGGCCACAGTGCGATCTTTACGTATGCACGCAGCAAGCCAAACTCTTGACAGTTGAGTATCGCACATGACTGAAACTCTTAATTAGCTCCTGTGGCACCAGTTTGTTAGCATTGCTCAAAAGCATGACTCAGGCTTCTTCCCTGAGTTCCTGCTGGGAAATCTGGTGTGTGTGTACTCTCGCAGGTATAATTACGGTGTGTGTTAGAGTTACAGTGTGTCAGAGCCTCATATTCCTGCCAAAGTTTGCAAATATCTGCCTCAGCTACATATTGTAGATGTGGGGGGAAACTTTATTCACAGAGATTAATTTTTGCACTCTGACTCCTTCAAACCTTCTCCACCCTCATAAACATCATGTTTTAGAGCCTAATGTTGGAATCCTTCAGCATCTTGTGCCGCTGTTGATTTGGTTCAGCTGCCCTAGGTTGGGGTAGCTGAAGGCACTGAGCCTGCACTGATTTCCAGTAGCTGCAGTTACTTCAAAAGTAACCTTCTTCAAATGTGTAGGTTTTCTGTGCTCTACGAGCTTTTAGGATTGTGGACAATCAGCTAACAATGTCAGAAGAGCGGAATCATATAAACACTTAAGTACTGAGATGATGTTTCAGTTTTTTTAGTGTGATCTATTAACTTGCTTTCCCCTAAATTACTACTTCTAGAATCTCTTCAGGAGTTTAGTTTGGTGAAATTTTTCTTATTAATTTACCTCAGAAAATAGGTACCCAGCACTAAAGGCACATTGTTAATGTGTTAGACAAATATTGAACTCCTGGACTATAGAACTTTTGAAAGCATTTCCTTGTTTTGATGTCATTCTCAAATGCCTTCAGTATGTTCCCTGTGACATGGAGCACTCTTGTTCCACCTGTAGGGGTGTAGCAAAACATGGGACTGCAGTTACTTAACTGCTGCTGTAACACATTCAATACTTGCTGCTCTGGAAATTCTTCAGATTTAATGAACCTGGGGAACGGAGGAGACATCAGTACAATTTGACCAGTGCATTAAACACTTTTTAAGAGGGGTTATCTTGTTTTCAATGGACATCTAAACTACTCGTGGTTGTAAAAACTTTATATAACTGGAAGACTATGTGTAAGCCGGAGAGATAAAAATGCTTCCCTGTTTTGTAGTGGTTTCATGCCTTTAATTTTGTCCTGGGTGCGTTATTTAGGCGGGGATATACTGCTAGACCAGTCCTAGAGGCAGAGCATGGGATAACCAGGGAGCACTGATGCTCTGGAGCAGTGGTTGTAGGCAGGATGACTTTGTAAAGCCCTTCTGACTCCAAACCAGAGGGGAGGAATAGGCAGTCATGGAATCTTTTGGGTTTGAAGATACCTTGAGGATCGTGATGAACCTCCTGGAAGGAAGTGCTCAATACCAGAATGAGCTACTGCCAGCTTCCTTTCCACCTGCATCCACAGCCCTCCCTGGTGAGTGCCCCTACAGCCTGCTGCACTGAGCAGGGGTTTGCTTGGTGTTAATGGTTTCCAGCAGAGCCTGGATTTGCTCAGCATCACATTGCAGAGCCCAGTGGCACAGCAGAAATCACTCACCCAGTGTTTTGGTCCTCTCTGTTAGTCTGGAGGAGGAAGCATTGCTGAGTCCAAGAAATATAATGTCACCAATACTGTAGTAATTATTAAATCTTTTTTCTTTCCTTTTTCTTTATTCGGACAGCACTTTAATGGGATTTGTAGAGTAAGTGGTGGCTGCCAGAAATGAGGTCTGGTTTCTCCCTAGTAAGCTTTTTGACACGGTGTATTGCTGTCGGCCTTATTCCCTCCAACAGCTGGAGGTAGAAATCTGATAGAAGAGAGTTGATCATTCTCGACAGTTGCAAAGAAATGAGATAGGGATGCTTCTCTCAGTTAATTAAGTTAAGATAACGGTGCATTTATACTTATTCTTGGGATCCTCTTCCAAAGGTTTGCTTCATTATTTTGCATCTGGCAACAATTTGTCCTGGCATCAATTCTTCTTCTCACTGGCAGTGGAACAGAGAAGTAAATTAAGGAAGCAAGATTGGCCAAATGATTCACAGAGCAGCACTTAGTGTCAAGAACATTTTACTTTTGTTAAGCAATGTTTTTTCATACTACAGTTGAATCCAAGGTCCATTAATTTGGATAGCTGTTGCATTATCCGGTCCAGCCAGCGTGTGTGACCCTTGAGGATATACAGAGGGCACTGGAATGTCTTAATTAAATCCTGCAAGTGTCAATGAGCAGGAATGGAAATGTCTGGAAATGTCTTCCTGCGCACACAACAGCTGATATTTATTGTTCTCAGTTATAGATGGTTATCCTTCTTTTCCAATTCATTGGGCATCCTTCATTCTGGCTCCTTTACAATGTCATCAAAAATTTAGTTGATATTCCACAAACTGGTTTTGTGAAGGAATGCTAAGCCACAGTGAGTTGGTGTTGTGCTCCTGGAAGGCACAGGGCAGAATCCATGCCCAGGAACATTCACTGAGGTCTCTAACCTGGTTCTCTAAAGCATGTGTTCCTTTATGTGGTAAGAGGTGGTAGTTGAGATTTAACAGCTAGCTATGATTTCCACTGTTTAAAATTTTAATGATTTTCTTTGGCTAATAACTTCTTGAATGAAATTACCTATGGATGAAACTACCCACTGATGCGTTGGATTCTTCAAAATGATTCCTTGAAATAAGGAATCAGTCTCTTTGTTGGAGTGAGGAATCATGTCCATGATGGGTGAGAGGCTCTTGCTCAAACCAGGGCTGAGGTCTTTACAGGACGGGGATGCACATGGAATAAACTGAAATTGCCTTTGTTCTGCAAGGATAAAGTTTGGCATGGCTCTCTTGGGTGAAAATCTGCAGAGAGGCCATGAATTCGTGTAAGAATTCATATCACAACCTTGTTAAAAGATTGCATGACAATTTCAAATGCTCAAATATATATATACATACATATGGATGGATGAGTGTTTATAAATGTCATTTTTCTTTCTTTATAGGCCAGTGTTTAAAGATAATCAGGGAAATGTTGACAGAGACTCCCGATTCTCACCCTTATTCAGGCAAGAAAGCAATAAGATTTCCATGGAAGATTTAATTAAACTAATAGCAGAATACAGAAGGTAAGGAAAAGTTTCTAATTTGCTTTGAAGCTTTATAAAGCTGTGCAGAATGATTGTAGCTGGGTTTTTTCCTTCATTTAACACAGTGTGCCAAAGTGGCCATGTTAAATTATATTACATTAGTGTTTTTCACATTAGGTTATTACCTGCCAAAGAGTGCTTGAGGTTGGACTTTCCAGGAAAATTGAAACGTCATTTGGAACATTAAAATAAATGTATTTATAACCTAAAAATAGTGATTGCTTAAATCAGCTTTTATCAGAGGAGATGCAGGTGAAGTATGCAACACTATCTCGGGGCTGGGGGTGGTGGGAAAAGAGCAAAAAAAGAAACAAACTGTGACAGAGATACAAAATCTTCGTGAGTTTCCCAACTCCTTGCTCTTGTTTGAATCTCCATTGCAAACTCAAGAATGGGCATCAGAAGTAAAAACCTTCTCCAAGTGTTTTACAGCCTGTAAATTTCTGAACAGAGGTTTGGCTGGGTAGTTTCCATGCAGGTATAAATCAGGTTAATCCTAGAGCAGGGTCTGTGTTTATACTGGATAAGTGACATAAGAATTGAACCATGTATTTCTCCTTGTCTCTCCTACTCTAAATGGCCCTAAAAATGAATTAATCTCAATAACTTCTGTTCCATTTATACAAAAAAGGGATCACAGAGAGATTGAATGCCAGCTGCAGGGCTTTGATTAGGTCCTTAACTTCTTGTGCCACCTTACTGTTACTGGTCAGGACACTCTACTGACTATTCATTAGTGTCACCACTGCTGTGTTTGTGTCCCTAAAGCATCTCCCAGACAAAAGAGATTTAGCATCGTGGGTTTGGCACTGCTCAAATTGCTCGGGCACAAGGGATGTGTCTTGGTCTCTTTTCAGTATGGCACTTGTAGAAGCCATAATGCTGTGGGCTCCTCTCATCCCAGTGCTCATTGCATCCCTTTCAGTTCATTCAGATTTTAGAAAGTAAAAGTAGGTCAGTTAATTCTCATAAATTTCGCTTCATCATTTCTTTTCTTTTTTACACAATAACACTGCTTGCAAAGAGAAGGCTGGAGTGAGACTAAGAAAAAATAAAGAAACCACAAACCAAATCATATTTTATTTCTGCTGTTCCACTTGATTAGAGTTTAATAGCCAATAGATATATGTTAAATGTGTTTAACATATCTTAAATAAGGGTCTGTTTTTCATTTTCCATTAATTTCTGTGATGTTATGATCTCTGTTCTAATTCTCTAAAATGCTTTCATTTATCTCATTGCAGAGCAGAGAAGATTAGCAAAATACAGACTATACCTGGCTGTTTGGACATTGCAGTTGATTGCGTTCCTTTGGAACATCCAAGTATGATTCCACTTTAATTATTTTAATTAAATAGGACATTGTCCTAAGCTTTCCATCCGTAATTGCACCTCGAGACACTTCTGAGAAAAGTGTCCACTGTGTAGGAAAGTGTATGCAGGGGAGTGGTTTTGATTCTCTGTCATTTAATGGCACCACTCTTTGTTTCATCACGTACCTGGCCGGATAGAGCCCAGTTTTCAGTGTCTGTGAAAGAGAGGAAAGGAACCACACTGGCCAGATAGAGCCCAGTTTTCAGTGTCTGTGAAAGAGAGGAAAGGAACCACACTGCTGCAGCTGGCCTGGAGCCACTTCTCCCCAGCCTGCCTGGGTTGCAGAGCACCTGCAGCATTCTGAAACTGGCAATTTCTTCTTGTACTAGGTTAGAAGGAAGTAAAATTTGGCATGGTGTATGTGAGGGATCACAAGCTTCTTCCAGCCTCCTCACAGCGTATTGGTAGAGTTTTCCTGGGAATTATTCTGTGACTAGAGGAAGGGATTTTTAGGCAGGGTCTGTCCAATGGCTTTTCCCATAAATAGTTCTGGTTGCTCTGGACATCCCTAAGTTGTTGGCCCCTCTCAGCTTGTGTTCCCTGTGAAGTTAAATGCCTCACTGCTTTAATGGTATAGGAAGAGAAAGTATTGTCTGTCCAGTTTTAATCTCTTCCAGGCTCAGTGACAGAGGGCTTATTTTCATCTTCTCTTTCTTGATCTGATTTCAGTTATCCCAATTGCATCATATATTTGATCTAGTGCTACACTGCTCATTTCTTCATTTTATTTATTATGTTATTAGATAATAGAAAAACTTAAATGAGCTGTTGAGCTGTAAAATTGATTAGAAGCAGCATCCCTCAGTACATTCTGTAGAAATTGTCCATATACCAATGGGGCTGTTACACCATCAAATGTCACCAAATACTGTGGGTGTCAAAAGAGGTTACCAGTGCTGTACAGTTTAATTCAAGTGAGAGAAATCGTTTAAGGATGATATATTGCCACTGCTCTGAGGTAGTGTGTAAATTTAAGGCAGCTCAGCATTAGTCATTTTTCATAAATTAAGGCAGGATTTTGTATGTTCCATCTCAATATTACTTGTTCTTAGTAGTAAGACAGTAAAAATAAACACAATATGTGATGGGACTCTTTTCTTTTCTTTTGAAGACTGTGTAACTTCATCCTTTATTCCAATCAAGCCATTCCATAATATAAAGGAGCATCAACCTACAGTGGAAGTTGAAGAGTTTGTGCAGGAATCAACAAAATATTCTCGACCTTACAGGGTGTACAAGAACCAAATATACATCTATCCAAAACACCTCAAGTACGACAGCCAAAAACACTTCAACAAGGTACAGTATGTGGCTGATCCAGGACAACACGGGGTAGCAGGGGCCTGCATGAGCTCTTTTAGGAATAAAGAAGAACTTATAAAGGAGAGGAAAGTGGTGATGTCACTGAGTTGGCTCTTTTTCAGCTTTTGCAATCATAAAACACTGGTACAATTTTAATGAATCTATGGGTTAGCTTTAAGTTGTAACAGTGATTCAAAGAGAGATAACGTGGTAATACCTTCTTCACAATTTTCAAAAGGGCTTTATATTAATGACATAATGTGTGCAGATTAAATTAATCTAGATAATGTTTGTAGTTCTTAAATGAAACCTGGTACCACTTGTGTTTCCATGGTGATGGAAACTAATTAAGGACAAGATATGGATAAGTCCTGGTCACTTAATAATCTGCTTCTACACAGTCATTGGCTTGCATTTTGCTTTTTTCATGGAAATTTTATTTCTAGTGATATCATTGAGACTTACAGACATTTATAAATATTGATACACCATCTGCACGTTTCTCTTGGATTCTGAAAAGGCCTTGTCCCAGCTCTGTAGCTTACCTGAGTTTTTATGGGTACCCCATTTCTGATGTCAGCTTTGATATGCTCCTGTCTCTCCAGGCACGGAATATAACAGTGTGCATTGAGTTCAAAAGCTCTGATGAAGAAGGAGCAAAGCCACTCAAGGTGAGCTGCAAGAGGAGTATATTCAGAGGGTGCTGTTTCTGAGGACATTACTTGTAAAATCCAGGAATAAGGGTGATACTGAGCCAGAGCAATTCAAGAGTGGATGTTGTCATACACCCCTCTGATTTTGCACTGTGGTTCTGTTACATCCCAGCTGCTCATAGTGATTCCATTTTGCAGTGCCAGCCTTCTGACTGGTGGAGGAGAAATGAGATAATATTAGAGAACAGAGCCATTTTTTACCGTGCAGCTTGCTTTTTCTAGAATTTATCACTTATCCTACGTTTCTCATTGAGCTCAGGAGACTTGATTGAAAAGAGTGAGGCACAAAATTAGAAGGACTTTGCCATTGCCCAAGGGCTGTTGCATAGTCCAGTTGTGGTCTAGTTTTCCCAGCAATAAATTAAGCTGCCATTACTCAGTAATCAAGAGTGCCCAGACAGGTCACTGCCAGAAAAGAGATTGTTAATAGGGATAGGTTTTGTAACATTGAAAAGTCAGTAAAAGCACTGTATTGTGTCTTGAACTGCATAAAAGTGAAATAGATTTTGTAAAGCTTTTTGCAGAAAACTCTGAAATTGATAACAGCAAGGAAGAAGTCTAAGGAGTCTGCATTGCTTAATTAAGCATAGGGTAATTTTCATAGAATCAATGGACTTTTACTGGAAGTGTGTATAAAAAAAATCCAGATTTGAGCACTTAAAACACTTCTTTTAATATTTGATAAAGTAATGATCAATTTTTCATGACAATTGTTTTAAATGTCCATGCATATTAGATATACCAATACTAGCATCTTCAGCAGAATTTCCCAATGTAATGAAAACATGTTCCTTTTATCAGTGTATTTATGGGAAGCCAGGTGGACCCTTATTTACAACCTCAGCCTACACTGCTGTGCTACATCATTCCCAGAATCCTGATTTCTATGATGAGGTCAGTCTGCTCTTTCTTTCATTAAATGTTTGCCAGTGAGACAGAAAAATACCTGTACAGAACGCTTCTGTTGCCATTGCTTGTGTATCTGGAAGGGCTGTGCTGTGTCGATTGACATGCAGTCTCACGTTTTGTTTTCTCTTCTTAAATCAACTCAGTGAATTGTTCCTTTTGTAAGATGTTCTGAGCACAGTTAAGATGCTGTAGAATTAATTAGGAACAGTGCAGCTCTCTAAAATGCATGTCTGGATTACATTAAGGGTCCAGCTGCATCTCTGAATTTAATGGAAACAGTAAACGTTAGGGTGAAGTGTGGAGCCAAGTGTCAGAACAAATCCCTCTCTGACATATAAGATCTGCATCGGGGCATTTTTGTTGAGCCCGTGGTGTGAACAGAATGTACAGTGACGTGTGGTGGCTGCAGCAGGTCCTTGAGCTGGTGCTTTTGAGGATGCAGCTATAGAGTAGTTCAAATGGTGGCCTTTGCCAAATGTTACTCACATGTGCTTCTTCGTGTTTCACCAAGACCAAGTGTTGATTCCCCAGGCTTCCTGCAGGTGAACTTAATTTCACCCTATCAGGGACTGGTGTATTTGATGGCTTGTGAATGTCAAGTCTCCTTTCTGGATTTTCCACTGCTGCTTCATGTGTAGTGATAAGACTGGCAAAGAGCATAGAGTTTATAGCCAGCATTTTCCAAACTGTTCTCATAGTCAGTACAATTTCCTTTTTTCAGTAAAAATTTACTTTGATAAAATTGCTGATGCAAGATCAAGAGATGATGTACAACTACACGTGAAGTATCAATTTGAAGATTCCTGTTTAGGAACTGAGGTGGAACTTAAAGCATTACATTTTCAGAGATTTTGACTCCTTGCTAATCCTTTACAAGATGTGTTTTGGGATTTAACACATCCAGAAGTGTCCTTCACGTCATGCTAGTGAGCCACTTGGTTTGGGGAGACTACTTTTAACCTGAATGAGGAGCTGAATTTGGACGTGAATCGCCAATTTGGCTGGTAGAGGTGTGCACCTATCCTAAATGTCCCTAGTAAAGCAAGTGCAGAATTTAAAAGAATGTAGGATGTTAAAAAAGTTGTCTTAATCTCTGTCTCTGGATGCCCATTTTATATTTGTGTTTATGGTAGAAGGTTCTTACCCATAAGCTGTTTTAACACTGGAAGCATTTATCGATGATTTCTAACCCTTACTTTAGCGTAGGATTAGCTTGGGTAAATTTCATCACAGCTCACAAGAGCAAAGAGTCATTTTTATTAGTCCTTATGATAACATGTTCTGATTAGTGTGTATTTTTATTCCAGTAGGTTAATAATGCCTGAAAACCAGTATGTAGGATTTCATGGATGGCATGGTAGGGGATTTAAGGCTGAACAGAAATTATAACTAAAAGTGAATTTTCATGTCAGCCTTTATTACTTGGTCTTTGCCCTGAAACGATGATGAAGCAGTAGCTGAGATGTTCTTTTAGTTTTAGTTTGATCATCTGAAAATATGAGCATGGGGCTGGCTATTTATGGCTGCTAAAGTGCAGGTGATCACTTCTAAGCAGAGTCCACCACTCTTTAGCTCTGTCCTCTTTCATCTTATGCTCTTTCATCATTAATGAAAATATTCGTCCACAAGACAAAGTGGAAAAAACTGTTTTAAGTAAAAGTGATAGATAATCATCATAAACAATTTCCTTAAGAGAGTATTTCTTACCCTGGGGCAAACATTATCCAGTAAAGGCAGGCTATACTCAGACCTCTGTGTAGAGAGATGTCACTCATTTAACCCATCTCTGATGCCTGGTTTAATTGATTTTTAAACTAAAGTGAGGTGTAACATTTTACATTTCAGGTGAAAATTGAACTTCCCACTCAACTCCATAAGAAACACCACATTCTGTTTTCATTTTATCATGTCACCTGTGACATAAATGCAAAAGCTAATGCCAAAAAGAAAGAGGCTCTGGAAACACCAGGTACCTGTAGTAGAATTACTTTCAATTATAAATATACATTATGTACATTCAAATAAGGATTTCAAAGTTTTTGGCTGGATGTTATTGCCTTCCTTTAAACTTTAGAAGCTTGTTTTTCCAAAGAGTCCCACTTATTTGTTCTTGTGCGCAGTGGGGTTTGCCTGGCTCCCCTTGTTGAAGGATGCCCAGTTGGCTTCCCAGGAGCACCACGTGCCAGTGGCCAGCAGCCTTCCCCCCAACTACCTGAGCCTCCAGGAGCCAGCCAGCACAAAGGTAATCACCCACACCTCCCTGCTACTCAGATGGCACAGAGCATTCATCTGCAGGTGCTTTTCAGGAGATCAGGTTTCCATTTGCATCTGCTGGGGAGTGTAAGTGGTAAATAGGGTTTCTGGTTTAGAATGTTCATTTGCACATCACTGAATATAGGAACCAATATATGCAGCTCTGAAATGAGTGTCCTACGTTGCTGATTCACAGGGCTATGTGGAAAAAGTGTATTTTATGTATTCTACAGTGGTCTAACTCCTCAAAATGTGAATCAGAGTGGTCAAAAAGAGCTCTTTTCACTAACTCAGGCCATATGACATTCATTCTCCAGCTGATGTGATGCACAGGCATGATTCATTCTCTAGTTTTGTGATGTGATATCATATTTTCCTGCTGATCCAGTCCAGCTTGGATTATTTCTGCCTCCTTGTGTTTGTTTTGCTATTGTCATGAGGACAGGGTGGGGCAGGATCTGGTCCCTTGAATGGTAGCATTGGTCTTTTGCTGAAAAGTGGGTTTGTATTGCAGTGATGGTGTTTGTGAAAGCACAGCAGCCCCATGTGCAAAGCTGTGCACTGGAAATTTGATGCAAACTTGAGTAAGTAGGAAATAGGTGGAAAAATATTTTTTGTTGTATTTTTTTTTTAACAGCAGATTGGCAGTGATATAAAATGGGTAGACAGTGGGAAACCACTTTTCAGAGTCTCTACTTTCGTTGTATCAACAGTGAATACTCAGGTAAGCCAACGTTGTTCTTAGCTCTGACCTGCTTACACACAGAAAGTGTCAGGGAATGTCTGAAAGGGGTTTTAATATCATGCATGAATTTGTTTCTATAACATTTAAAGACTATTTCAGTGCAGAAGGGCAAGATGCCAGTGATGGAATACATACTTAAAGGATACAGAATTCAAGGAAAAAAGAAAAATTGTTTAAGATCACACCAATAGAGAAATTGTGAAATATCAGTTTAAACAGCAAGAAAATAAATTATAAGCACCGGAAAGAAAAAAAAAATCTGGCTTTTGAAACCCCTTATGTTGTGAGGACAAAATTAATCACACACGACAGTGAAAAAGGATTTGTCAAAGCACCTGGAATTCAGCACGCTGTGCTGGCCAGTGGATCGGACTCAGTAAATTGATTTTCTTTCTGTGACCCCAGTATAAGATGGTGGTGACCAAGTGTGTTCATGGGTGTCATGGGTGACTGCTGCAACCAATTTCTGGCACTAAATTCTAATCATCTATAATAGACATTAATGTGAATGTTTCCTATTTTAGGATCCATACCTGAATAACTTTTTCCATCAGTGCCAGGAAAGGGAAAAAGATCTGTCTCAGACTCCTACCTCAGACTTTATCAATTCTTGTAAGGTAAAGTAACCTGCGACACAAATTGTACCACACAACTGTGTTTAGGGCTTTGTCTCAGCTGATCCCCCACTGCAGAGTTCTAACCATGGCACAGGTTTTCCAGGAGGCAGAGGGTCTGTGACAGCTCCAGTCAGATGCACTTGGTGTGACAGATGCACGGCTGGTCACCAGCTGCCTCCCATCCCTTCTCATCTAGAGCAGGGCTGCATCTGCCCCAGCAGCTCTGCTGATCCAGCCCGTGCCCAAGCTCAGATCCCCTTCGAGGATAAGGGAATATTGCTCCAGAAATGTCTGGGGAAGGGAGCTGTAGCCTGTAGGGCTGCAGTATTCCTGATAATCCTCTCTTGCCTTAAATAACTTCCATCCTTACCTCCTCTAAAAACCTGGACGCTATTCAGAGGGCTGCTCAGGGTATTTGGTGTGTATAAATCAAGGGTGTTTGATGCCTTTCAAGTTCTGAAACCCGAAAACATCTGCAAAGATGAAGCAAGAGCTGCATTGAATGTGCCTGTATTCAGTAGAGGTTAAAAACTGTGAGGAGTATGACAAGCAAATTAGAGCAGCATGTATGGGTAAGGCCCTAATTCTTTATCTATACATGACTGCTGAAATCCAGAGTTCTTGCTGTGCACTGGGCTTGTGGAACATTTACAGACAGATAAGCAAGAAAGCTGAAGGCAGATGTGACTCTGCTCCATCTCTGAACTGACTGAACCATCATGCATATGACATTTATTATATTTCCCTTTAGCATTCTTTAAAATCCAGCAGGTGTTTGGGGCTTTAGATGTCACCACCAGGCAGGTGCTTTCACCCTTTCCTTCACTGGTGATGTTTTCCTGTAGGAGTGTCCCTTAATCAGATACAAGCTAATTGGGAAGAGATTGGTTTTTTCTTTAATAAGCAAAGAATAAGTTCCAATAAATCATGGTACTTCTCTGGACAAATCCATAAGGATGGCCACTACTTTTGTTTGCAGATGTTTGTTTGTTTTTTATTAAAAACTGCAGACCTGAAAAGAGTGGCTTTGTTTTCAAATACAGTCTTGATTTAAAGAAATTATTAAGGTGTGTGTTCATAAATCAAAGCATCAGTGTTATTTAGACTAATATCTCTACAGAATTAAGTCCTTAATTTATTTTTGGAAAGCCATTGAACATAGTGGGCAAAGTTTAGGAATCCATAACAACTTCCCAATTTTCTAGACCGTAAGCTGGTTGTCTGAATCACCAGAATTTCACCGTTCTTTATCTGCTGTTTGTAGTTTACCTTTTAAAAATAATCTAGTGAATTTATTAGAAAACAATGTTGTATGCAACAAGGAATCAACTATGCAATATAACCAGAGACTAATTAATCTTCCCCAGAGTATTTTGCTTTTATTTATAAACTGCTAGTACCTTTGTTAGAAGTTCTGGAAGGATTTGGAAATACCTGAAATAAAAACCCATGAGAAATTCAAAGGATTTTTTATTTAAAGTTCAATATCTTTCACGATTAGAAAAGATAATAAAAGGTTAGCGTGTTAATACTAATTTTTACTGCTGTGCTTTTAACAAAAGTATTTTAGCCACAACAAGTTGAGTTTATCAGATCTCTGCATTTAAAAAAAGTTTTTCTAAAAATACTAGAAAATGCATTTTTTGAAAATAGTTGACCTCTTTTATTGCACTTCAATAGTATCCTTATTGAAATATAAAAATTGTTTTGGGTTTCTCTCTTTTTTTATTTTTCCCCTTAAGTCAGTATAGCACAAAATACTGTAATTCTGAAAATTGAACAATGTCTACAGTTGTGGTGATGGTCATATTTAAAACAAGTTTCATGGGGAGCTGGTTCTTTACTTAGTTGATCTCTTTTTCTCCTGCAGTTACACCAGTGGCTGTGCTGCATTTTACCTGCTGAAGCAGCAAAGCTGCATGGCACCTGTCAGCTTTCATTGCTTATACTGAAAGTCTCTCTTTCTTACCTCCTTCACAGAATCTGTTAAGGATTGAGAAGATCCATGTGATTATGAATTTTCTTCCTGTAGTCCTGAACCAGCTCTTCAGGGTTTTGGTGCAGAACAGTGATGATGAGGTTACAACAGCTGTGACCAGGTATCTGGATAACTCCTGTGTGATGTACAGAATCCACTCAGGAGCACAAATGCAGATGTTAGTCCAGCTGTAGCTGCTCTATGACATTTAGACTTAAGTAGGTGAGAACGCTGCTTCCCCTTAGCACTGGGCTCTGCAAATAGCACATGCAAGAGTGTTGGCATCACGTGGCTGGAAATCATCGACCATGGTGGACGTGTCTGTCTGCCCTGAGACAATTCTAGAGAAAGGTCTCGTTCCTGAGCGGCTAAGAGCTTCCTGACAAAGCTGGGTTTCATCTTTGGTTTATGTTTGGTTCTGAGGATGTGGAGTTCAGCACAGGAAGAGCTCAGCATCTTGCTGCATCCAGCGCAGAGTAAAACAACCAGGTCACACCGTTCAGGGGCCTTTTTTAATTAGAATATATCAACAATAACTGAAAAGCAATAGAAGCATTTTCCAGAGAGCGGGCAAACAACTGCAATGATTTGCTGAGTCTCTCACCCCTCACAAAATGAAATTGTCTTTATTGATGCTGTTAATCAGGGCAGCAGGAAAAAAATACTGGTGAGATTATTATTGTTGGTCTCTGCAGGAGGGCAGAAAGTTGCGCTGCATTTACTTGTGGCCATAGCGGTGTTTTTGTTGTACTTCCTCCAGCGGCTAAACATGGGGACTACAATACTACTAGTAGGAAAAAATTACAACTGCAACCCTGTTAGACTGATCTGCTGTCAGTAATCTTTCTTTCCTCCCAGAGATTTTACTTCAGAATCCGTTACTGAAGAACAATTATTTAGGGAAACTTAAAGGAACAGATCTTAGCCTTAGAAACCTAGAGTTTCAATATGCTTTATCAAAGGATCATGGCATTTTTCGGGGCCCAGTCCAGTTTTACCACAGCTAGGTACTAGGATTAAAAGATCCTTTCCTCACAAGTGTGTGTGATTTCATCACTGCAGGCTGTTTTTAAAGGGGGAGAGGCCACAGACCTTTTTTGGGGACACCTTTCTGGCCAGCAAATCAACTGATGTTAAGTTTAGAGAAAATGATGAATTGTCTCCCAAGGTAGAATTTCAGCACCAGTTAACTGACTGGAAAAATGCTGTAGAAGAAGCAGCTGTTTAAAATACAGTTTCAATGATTAGATGGAAAAATTGAAGGATGACTTTTTTTTTGCATGCTTCAAATTTTAACTATACACATGCCTGCCCCCGCCAAAAAAAAAAAAAAACAAAAAAACAAAACAAACAAAACAAAAAAACCACCACCAAACTAATAAAAAACCCCCCACGATTCTCAGTGTTTTTCTTGCATGTGTGGTGTCTTGTCTTTTGGGCTGGCAGAGCTGATGCCAAGGGGAATATGCATGTCTGCTGCGTGTGTGTCATTCATTGACGTGTCCTATATATACACACTGTGTTTTGTTCTGAATAGCTTCAAGCAGCTTGTGTTGAACTTACTAAAAGCAACCACAACAGAATGAGAGCATGGGTTGGCTTATATGTTGTGGAGAAAACATTATTCCTTTTATGCTCATGGTTATTTACTTGTCTGGGGGCCCAGTCGTGTCATCATTTCTCTGTCATATTTTTGCCAGAACTCATTTCAGCTTCAAATCAGAATGAAGGTTAAAAGATCAGAATGGGCACAACTAATTTTGTCATAGCTTTTGGGTTTTGCTACAAGTTTTACTTCTCCTACTAACAGCAAGAAATCAGATAAATTAAAAATACTTAAGGGATTTAGAAAGCTTTTGGAACCAATAATAAGAATTGCTAGAAGTCACTGAAATCACCAAGCTATTCAAAAGGAGTTCTTGTATGTGGACCACAGTCAGGCATATTATTAATCTATTTTAGTCATACTGCTACTATGCCTATCCCTGAATTCTTCAGCATAAAAATAAGGTTATAAAATTGCAGTCTTTTCTATATTAACTATCCTGAAGAAATGAGCTCCTAATAATCAAAAGGAAAGGATATGGTCACGTCAAAGGATTCTTGCCTAGATTTGTGTTTTCTGGAACAGGATGATCTCAAAGAAAGATGGTCCGTGTACAAATTGAAGAGAAAACTTTGCTGCAGTTCTCAGTTTCAGAATTGAATCCTCAGTTTCCTGCTGTTTGTAGGAGTTCATGTTTTGAGAGTGAGTGCTGGTGTGATCGAGGCAATTTTCTTCCCTGTTGCTGATCCCCAAGCCTGTGTGTGATCCGTCCAAGCATCTCTCCCTTCTGTGCAGTGCTGAGGGTGCTGTGCTGGGGCTGAGTCCAAGGACGTGAGCAGACAGGGCTGCACAGGGACCTGCTCAGGCTGCAGCCCAGCCTTGTGCTTGTCTTTGATGAACTCTGCCAGATAAGCAAAGTATCGGGGGATTTGCACAATCACAAAGACCTGAGAGAGCTTAGCAATAGCATTCCTGGAGAAAACTGCTCTTGCCTCTCTGTTTCATGAAAGTATTCTAATTTTTGTTATCCCTAAGTATCCAAGGCCTGCATAAAGTTCAGTTAGTTGATATTTTCTCTTGTTGTGGTAACAGTACAGTTATTATCCTTAACACTGGGTGCAGCGTTAAGCAAATGCAGATGTAACAGCACGATCCAAGCAAGTGGAAAGCCCAAGAAATGGTTGGCTCTTCCCAGTGGACAGATTTTGCACATTATTCATCATTTGGATCACATCCCTCATGTGCTGTTTTACATGGGCTTACAAGAACAGGACAGTGTGAGTATCAGGTAGACTCTCTGCCTTATGACACAAAATAGCTCAATTTTTGTTCTTTTATCTTGCAGAGTTCTTACCAGCATTGTTGCCAAGTGCCACGAAGAACAACTAGACAACTGCATCAATTCTTACGTGACGGTATGGCCGGTGTTGGATTGTTAATACTTCGTGGAGAGACGGGTTGAGTTTGGTGGTTTTGTGGGGTTTTTTCCTGTTTACTTTTAGTTGTACTTGTTTGTAGGTTTTTCTGCATTTGCATCATAACTTTCTGCCAGTGAGAGACTCTGGTTATGAAACTTTGAAACTCTTCTGTTGAGGGCGAGCAGCTGCTCGGGTCTCTGCTGCTGCAGCTTTTTTTTCCATAGAACATCAAGTTGAGCAAGCACAGGAGGGAGAAGCTGCAGTGCATTCAGCTGATAGCTAGAACTTATACTTTAGAAGCAAAACCTGGTGCAAATGTACTGCCACTGGGCTTTTAGGAGTGTAGGGTTAGTGTCAGTCTTTGTGAAATGATGCTAAACTGAGAATTTCCCACTGTGCAGGGTTTGAGAGAAGGGAAGGGGGAGATAAAATGAAAGATCATGAAACTCCAACTAGATAGATACCAGTGAGAGATATTTGATGCTGCCTGCAGTCTGCAGCACTGCTCTTGACTGTGATGAGTTTTATCACTATAAAATATCTGGCCATCTATGTTTTACCTGTGACTTTTCCCTGTTTCTTCAGCCTTTTTTAATTCTGTATTGTTTTGAAGACTAGAATATATATGGATAGGTACTGTGTATGGAGTCTACTTCTGGATAATCTGTAGTATTACTTTAAAAAACAAAGAGGTGGCCTCTTTAAAGATAATCTCCTTGTAATCTCTATCAGTTGGACATCCATTAAATGAATATGAATAATGCCATTGGCCAGCAGCTATCTCATCTTCAATACACTTGGGTAACAGCTTTATAAACTGAGAGTTTTATGAAGCAGTGCTTTTAGGCAGAAGCACAAACTGCAGCTACTGGCATGGACAGGAATATCCATAGATGAGTGAACCCCATTAAGGGTGTTACACTTATTGCTCCCTTCCCTTGCCTTTGTTGTTTTCCCTCTCTTTTAATTGCAGTGGAGAGGGATGATAGATTTTCTTATAGTCATGCTTGATGACTCAGTAGTGAGAAAGTTGTAATACCTTTGAGTGTTATGTTTGCTGATTTATCTGTGTATTTCAAAGAGCAGAATAGAGGAGAATTTAAGGGATTCAAAGAGTTGAAGGAGATATTGCCATCACTCTGTCTCTTGCCTTGCCCTGGTCGCTGGTGACAGAACTAATGGAGATCGTGATAGCAATGAGAGATACCCCAAGGTCATGGAAAGAAACTATGAGAGACAAGCAATTGTGTGGAGTGCTGTCTGTAATGACATCCTGCTTCAGTGTGCAACAAGTGGCTCTTAGGAAGTACATTTCATCTGTGCATGATGAATAGTACTTGTGACATAAGCCTGGAGGGGGGTGTTTCACTTTAGGAATAAAGTGAAAGCAAATACATTCCTGATAAACTGGAGACTTTAGCATGTTCATGGGTAGAAATACGAAAACATTATAGGAATTAGGCTGCTAAATGGGAAAACATTTTCATTTCAGTGTTGGCAACTGTTGATTGATATTTGCATGGCATGGATTGACTTTCCTACTTTATGAATGTATGTGTTTACAGGTCATGCAGCTCAGCCTCTGAGTAGTTCCGTTTTAGTCTCAAGTACCCCAGTTTTAGTCTCAAGTACCCCTCAGAATTCTGCTGAGGTCCAGCAGAGCTCTCCAGGCTCCAAAATAAATAACCTATGTCACACGTAAATGTAGGTAATTAAATGGGTATTAAAACGTCTTCTACTCAATAATTTTTCAAAATTGCCGTAGATATCTACTACATGACCAGCTAATAATCTTAGAAACTACAGGTGATCATTAATTCACACCATAAGTTCATTTGGTCTGTTTTCTCATTTCCAGCAGCAGTCAAAACCCAATAACTGGTAATCTCTTTGTTTTCCAGCTGTAAGGAAACAAATACTTACTGTAGAAATGCTGTTTTGGGAATAAGAGTGACTCACAATGCAGCAATAATATGAAATTACACTGACTTAAATAACTGGACCCAGAAGTGCCAAATTGCACAGGGAGAAGCTTATGGCATCTGCTGTGGAAACAAAGCTGAATATTAATAACATGTTTCCAAGAGAGATTTGTTTCTTTTGCCAGTCTGGTTGTATTGAAAAGATTTTTGATTCCAGCTGATGCCCTGTCAGTCCTCTTGCTTTAGGGGAGGTGCGGTGGTACCAAATGATTAGCTTAAATTGTTGAATACTTGGGGTAGGTTTATGAGTTTCTAGCAACTTGGTAGGTAAATTCCTCCTCTGGGGGCTCAGTTTGTACAAGGGGCTCAGTTCTGCCCATCAGTCAGCTGCAGTGGGTGCTCCACACCTTTCAGGATGAAGAGTTGTCACCAGCTCCGAGCAGCTGTTACCTCTGGAAGGAAGGAGCAGGTGAAATGTGACTTGCACTAGGTGGGTGGAAAACCCTCCACACTTCCTCAGCTTGCTTTTTGTTTTCTTCCCAGGTGAAAATGGCTTGAAAGGTGTCAGGATCCTATCAGCTATTGAAAAGTAAATCACAGTGCTAATTTTAAGCAGAATTTCCTCTTGAGTCACATTAAGCTGAAGTCAACAAGAAGCTGTGTTTAAAACGGAGGTTTTGTAGGGGAGCAGTGGTGTGCCAATACTGGAAATCAAACTTCATGTGAATGGATTGTTCACTCAAGATCTTTGGCAGCAAAGATTGTCAGCTGTACCACTGTACACAAATAACTTATCATCTCCTACTGAGGCTTTTTTGTATTTGTTTTATTGCACATTTTGAAAAATTTCACTTTCTCTTTCTTCTTCAGTACGTGTTCAGGACCAAATCATTTGATGAAAGAACTGTCCATGAGGAACTGGCCAAGAATATGACTGGTCTGCTGAAGTCCAATGAACAAGTAACTGTGAAACAGGTTTTAAAGGTGAATGATAGCTTGAATTAGCACATTTGTAATTTCACTGCTGGTTTTCTGCCTGAAATTCACTTATCTCTTTCTCCTCTTCCTTTTCCCTGTATGACCTTTGTGCAAATCACATCCTGCAGTGATTCAACAGTCAGACTTAGCAGAGCTGCTGCAGGTTGTCAGCATAACACGTACCTCAAGATGCTGTGATTTGCATAATAAAATTCTTCCTGTCTGTTACAGCTCAGTCAGAACCTGAGACCTAATTCTTACACAGTATGATGTGGGCAATTACTTTTAAGATACTCTGTTTTAATTTTAACTTGGAAGTTGCAGGGAAAATGCTGATCTGTATGAAATTCATACATCTGTAAGGTCTGTCCCCGAGTCTCTGGGTTATGGTACAAGAGCTACACAGTTCAGCCCAGGACTTCCCAGAGGCAAAAATGTGATCACCTGTTTAAAATGAACCAGTTCTAATTTTTTTTATTGAGCCATTAGCAAAAAATAATCTGAAAAAAAGCAGAAAACCTGCAAAAATCCTGGGCTACAAAAAAGTGCTTGTGGCTGGGTTTGCTGTGAGGTGGTTTGGGTTTTTTTTTTCAATGTATAAGCTTTTGGAGTGTATTTGTTTCACATATATCCTGAGATATTAATCTGTATTGTACCTATTCACTATTTCAAACGGTATTTGAAGAACCACTCTGTTCAAGTACCATCTTATTTGTGCCAAATTACCCATCTGATGGGACTCACAAGGCAGGTTACTCTCTGAGGTTCTCTGCAGCACACCTTTCTGCCAGTTCCCTGCAAGCAAACCATGAAGACAGTGCTCAGCAGGAATGGGAAGTTTGTAGGAGTGGCGCTTGGAGGCTCCTTATGGCAAAAAGTCACAGTGACAAAATGTCTGAGATGGCTTCATGTCTCTTAAGGATGTGATCCAGTGTTACTCAAATGCATGGCACTCAGATTTTTAAATTGATGTGTCACATAGTGTTTAACACTGTGCATTACATGCAGTCCATCTGTAAGGAGTGGTAACGCATCATAAGGTGTTTATCAGGTAATCAATATTCATTAACTCTTTTCCTTCTTTTGAACAGCATTCCTGGTTCTTCTTTGCAGTCATCTTAAAATCAATGGCTCAGCACTTGGTTGATACAAACAAAACAAAGGTAAGTTTATACACAAAATCTCTTAGGGAAAACATAAAATGCAGAATCCTGGCAAGTACACTTGAACTTTATACTTGAACTTTACAGCTTGACTGGTCAATAAAATAAATCCTGTGATACTTGGTAAAATATTTGGTTGACCCACAAAAACATTATATTACCTGCTAGGCTCAAACCTGTTCTTGATTGTACAAAGATATATTGAGGATAGGTTGAAGACATATTTCCCACTTTACTATGAACCAGATTCTTCTGTTTGTGGTTTGTTCTGAAAATGGATCCATGGAACTCTAGGAATATTTTCTTCTATGTTGAGTGCCCTGTGGTTTTTTCTTTATTCTTGGCCTGAATGTTTGATGTGCAACATCATGCACTCCTAAGCTGATGATGTATTCCCTGCTTAGGTTTCTCGAACTCGGAGGTTTCCAGAGTCATTCCAAACTGAGCTGGACACACTCGTGATGCTTTTAGCAGACCATGTTGTTTGGAAGTACAGAGATGCTCTTGAGGAAACCAGGAATGCAAACTACAGCACTGCCAAATTTCTCAAGGTGAGCTGTTCTGTCATTGCAGCACGTGCACTTATTTCCCCATATTTAACACAAACTCCAGACTAGTCTAGTCAAAGGAGGTAAAACCAATTCTGAGTGGATGATGGCTCAGTTTGCAAGTTCAGTGGTGACTGATTGTTGAGTTTTCTATGGCCTTTGGTCTTTGAGGATGAAAAAGCTTCATGTAAATCTGCTCTAAAGCAATTTTAATTCATTTCTGTCTATGCTTTTAAAGAGTCAAAAGTTTCAAGTTTTTCAGATTCTTATGTTATATTCAAATGGGTAAAACATTTGGTAAGGAATGCAACTTCAGTTAGACTTGAGCTGATACTCTTTTTTTAAATGCTGTAATTATGAATGACTTTGGGTGGATTAATTGTTACTAATCAAGGAATCATGTTTGAATGTGTGTAGCAGAAGGCTTTGCTAGTTTTGCAGAGTTCAGGAACTGGAGAGAAGGAGGGAATTCAAGATTGCATTCTCTACCCTGTAGGCTGACTCTGCAAGGAAAACACGTCAGTAACTGCAGAACCAAGGCCCTCAAAACCTTTACACCTTCTGTCAATATGTAGCCCCACCAGTCAGGAAGAGCTGTGTCCTCATCATAAAGCGATGTGGTGTCACACTTTGTACTGAGCGAACATCGCTCAGACAGTGAGCACTGTGGCTCCTCACCAGCCCCTGCCCTGTCACTGAGGGGGAGCTCAGCTCAGCTCCCATCCCCTGCCACCTCCAGGGATGGATGCAGTGCTGCCACACAGGAGTGACGGCCGCTAGGGAAGATTTCTCGAGTGCACTGTACGCTGTGGTGGTTACTTTAGGCTGCAGACACAGTGAAAATGAAAAGTTTGATGAATTCATTATTACTGAAAATGAACAATCAAGGGAGATTCACCAAGTCCCTGATGTTCTTTGACCTGCCTAAGACTTACCTCATCTGTGCACATTATTCCAGTGTACAGGTGACACAAAGGGATCAGCCAGGTAGCTGAAGCCATGTATTTTTTTCTATAAAACAGTAATTCTTTTTTCCCCCTTTCTTAGCGCTGTTTTACATTTATGGATCGTGGATTTGTGTTCAAGATGGTCAACAACTATATAAGTATGTTTGGAGCTGGAGATAGCAAGGTACGGCTCTGATTTATTTGTTTGTGTCTCTTTTTTCTAAAGTGACTGACTAGCAGAATATTTTTTATATTGAAACTATTTATGATTCCATTACTTCCCCACGCTCAGAACTCAAGTCAGTGAAAATATTTAGATTGAATATGGATTAAAACCTCCTGGGTTTAATCCATGTGCCCCCTTCTCTGGGAGTAAGTAGCCATGTGCAAACAACTACTCAGTGAGACCTGCAAGAGCAGACTCTGCACAGACTGCTCAGACCAAAGAATCCAGAAGACTGAATTTAAGCTTTAATTATTTGAAAGTACACTCATTTATAAGTATCAGCAATTGGCAGTAATTTTCTTTGAGGAGAATAAAGTAAGAGCATATGAAAAATTCTCCTTGTGTAAACTCAAGTGAGACATCTTTACTTTGTGTGAATGCCATGCTCTTACCTCATTGATAATGCAAGAAGGCAAATCTGCTCCAAATTATTTTGTGCTGGCTATGAGGAAAATTCCATGCAGCCTTTATTCTTCTATAATACCTGCAGTAGCCACTGATATGGTTTGAACAATAAATTTCAAACAGCAAGAGGTCCCCAAATTATTCAGCATGACTTCTGTGCTCTTCATCCATCAGGATGAGTCACAGGCTTTTCCTCTTCCGTGCCAGTTTATGAGCAAATATATATAGTAACACAATGTAGTCAAGATACACCCTTCGAATGATTCATCTTTCCCCAAAAAGCTCACAAACCTTTTGTCCATTAACTTTATATAATTCTTTACTGGTAATACATGCATTTGTAGCTAGAGAATGAAATTACCCCAGGTCTGCTTTGCTTTTCACTAAAACCACCTTCACTCTGAACTCAGGTCTTTCACTTAATCTCTGGAACAGCTGTAGAATGGAGTCCCTCAGTTATTAATGTCATAGCCTGGAGTCTGTAATTCTCTAAATAATATTATGCAATCTGAAAACTGTTTCCATACTTCAAACTTCCCTAAATACATTCAACCACAGAAACAGATGTTTGGTTTAAAAAGCCCATTAATGGTCAGTGGAAAAGCCTGAGATTAATCAGTGTGCAGAGCAGTACTTAGCACCTTCTTGGCAGTAAGTGTGTGAGCATTGCCAGCACCCCTCCAGATCCATCTGCCAGCGTGTGGGAACGGATTCACGGTGGAGTTGTGACAGATGTGCAGCTGGAGCAGGCTTTGTGGCACTTGGAAACAATAGTCACAAAATAAAATCATTGATTTCTGACCTCAAGGAGAGAGAGGCCTTGCTTTGTTTTCATTTCAGTCCAATGCCTAAGCAAGAGTCAAACTTCTAAATGTGTTGCAAGATTTCTTTTTGTGTGTGTTTTTGCCTCCTTAACTGTATTTTGCCTCCTTCTTTCTGTATTAAAAAAAAAAAAAAAAAAAAAAAAAAAAAAAAAAAAAAAAAAAAAAAAAAACAGTAGTCTGACCTGTCTTTTCAGAAAATTTAACAGTGCATATTGTTGCCTGAATATTTTGTGGGTGTATCAGTCTGTAGCAGTGCAGTTTGAATTCATGTTGGTTCATCCAGAATTACAATAATTTCTGTTCCACAGAAATATCCCTTATGGTATTCCATATTTTGACATTTAAATAATAGTTTTGAGAAACATTTATTCAAGAGTTGAAATCCCTCATTAGAAATCAGTTAATTGCTGTGCTCCCTCAAAATGTCACAGTTCCTCTTGGGGAATACATTTCAGATGCTTCACTTCTTCATGTGCCATTCGCATGTCCAGCTAACGTGCTGTACTCCTGAAGAGGTACTACTGTGCAATAAAACATTTTAGGGGAAAATTCCTTACCATCCCCTACTTGTTAGGCTCAGAAAAGTGCATGTTCCAGGTACCCCAGCCTGATGATGGCAGCAGAAATGCTCCAATTCAGTTTTAGTGCAAATTGGAATACTTTTACAAGTGCTCTCCAGTGTTAGGGCATTCAGAGTAACCCTGCTGCTGAATGACTGAGAATCACTGCTTTGGCCACTGAGAACAATGAGATGAGAGGATGGAAATAAAAATGTGTTGCTGGAAATGGTGTATTACCTTTATATCTCAATGACACATCCTTACAGAAGGAATGATAAATTCTTGTGGTAGGTGCAAGGCTCCAAAAATGGTCTGTATGGCTTTTTTGAAATGAGATATTAAAGAAATAATAACAAAACTATATATTACCCAAATCCCTTGGAGGTGGAGCTCATTGCTGTCAACAGAGGAAGTTTTTACTACTGAGAGTAAGCTCTGGGTGTGACCTGTGTGGCTGAAACTTTATAAAAGATTTTTAAAAAGTCATAAATATGATGGTTCAACATTTCTGTGGACAGGAGAAGTTACTTCACTATGATTCAATGCCATAGTATGTGTCATCAGAAGACCCAGTGTAGCTTTAAGGATACCTTAAATTATTAGTTTGGATCAAGCTTAGGTTTATCGCTACGTTTTCAATGAAAAATCAAAATTTAAAAATTCAAGAAACTTATTTTTCTGTGGCAAATTCTTTTGATAACAGAGTTGAAAACCACATGTTTATTGTTGGTGCTGCTTAGCATAACAAGCTCTAAGGTTTCATTGTTGGGTGTGAGAGTGAAGTTTGAGGTAGAGATAAGTAGTAGTGGTGCTCTGTCTCACCATTTTCCCTGTTTTAATGTGAACTGAACCTGTTGTGATTTTCAGACTTTACACCAGTTCAAATTTGACTTTCTCCAAGAAGTCTGTCACCATGAGCACTTTATCCCTCTATGCCTCCCTATACGATCTTCAAACATTCCAGGTAAGGCTCCCTCAGCAGGATTTCTGTACAACTGTGAATTTTTGGGAGGTTCGAAGAGCAGATAATAAATAACTCTCTCAAGAGCTGCATCTGTACATCAGGCTCAGAAACCCCAAACAATTTTTCAGGCATGATACTTAAGCAGTGTGATAAAAATAATGTCATTTCAGTATGCCTGTAAATAAATGCAACCTCTGGCAGCTCACTTAGGGGGTGGGGGGTGAAAGCTTCTCACTGGAAGTTTTAGCTGGAATTTTTGTGATGACTGATTTACTGAATCAGTAAGGCTTCTGCAGGAGCCTTAGGAGGTGGTGAACTAGGAAAAGATTTCAGCAGGTACAGCAGGGACAGCAGGGAGGGGGAGAAGCTCAAACAATGGGCTCTTCTCTCCTTTTTATCTGTTTTCTCCATCAAAACATGAGTTCAGTTTTGACACTCAGGGCTTTTTCTAACAGTAGAAACTGCTTAGTTCAAATTTGAGTCAATTTTTTTGAAAAGCAAGCAAATATTTTTATTTTTTTTTACAAATAATTAAAATTCGCATTATTTTTGACTGTTTTTGTATGTTTATGAAAAATGAAGACACTGTGACACCTTCAGAATCAGCACAGGAATATCGAACATCAGGTAGGAGCAATACAACTGCATAAGTGAGCGGAATTTTACTTTGATCACTGCCACGTTTGGCAGGCAATGCTTTGTAGCAAATCTTAGACAAAAGTTATTTATCGTTTTCAGAAGTGGAATTGCCCTTGACCTCTGTGTTTTAGAACTCTTCTAGCTTAGGATGTGGCAATAATTTGGACTTTGTGCCTCCAAGAAGTCAATAGTCTAATGAGCAAAAAGTTGAGATTCTCATGTGGGAATGTGTATATAAATCATCTTTTATTATTAAATAGTAAAAACTGCATGATTTCAAGAGATAATAATATTAAACTAGTTCATTCTGAGAATTGAAGGAGGAGAGTGAGGCTGTCAGACCAGGAAATCAAGGTTAACAATGGATTGAACATTTGGAAGATGAAAGCGGGGGAGGGAGGGGAGACATAACCTACACATTAATTTAAACGTTCTTGTCCATTCTATTCCAAGACATTCCAGAGTACACGTTGACTAATGAATTTTGCCGTAAACACTTCCTAATTGGAGTTCTGCTGCGGGAGGTTGGCTTTGCCTTGCAAGAAGACCAGGATATCAGGCACTTGGCTTTGGCTGTGCTTAAAAACTTGATGGCCAAGCATTCGTTTGATGATCGATACGCAGAGCCGGTAAAGAAACTCTTTGTTCTTTTTCATTTGCTTGTTCCTATGGTGCCTAAACATACATGGAACTTCCTTAGCCACTGCTATGTATTTATTTGTTTCCCGAGGATTATGTTGTATCTTTTATTTTTAGGCAAAACAAGCACAAATAGCAAACCTGTATATGCCACTCTATGGAATGCTTTTGGACAATATGCCAAGGATTTACATGAAAGATATGTTCCTCTTCAATCTCAATACTTCCAATCAGGTAATTCATGTGACTTTTTTTTTGGAACACAGATATGATCAAAGTGAGCCATCCTGACCCAGTGGGAAGAGGTCCAAGTTTATGCTGGTCACCAATTAGGTAGCAGAATACAGTTCTGAAATTGCTGATATATTTGCATCTGCAAAGTTTAATTTGGAAGGTCTCAATTTACAGAGCCCTGGGGGTCTGTACTGTCAAGGAACAAGGGGTTTGGAACAGATCCAGGACACTGTTATCCCACGGCTGGAAATTCAGGGTCAGAGATTTGGAGCCCCAGACAATGTGTCCAGTACCTCTGCCACAGGCTGGGGTCTGAGGTCATGTCCTCAGGCAGGAGGCTGGGACACACTGGTGTAGAGGAAACCTCCCACTGCCCACAGAGTCTTTGCAGGATTACTTTGTGTACCCAAAGATGGTACAACTGAGGGACCATAAGCTAGACCAGGAGGCAGAGGGAATGCATACAAGTAACTGAAGGAGGGTAGCGGTACAGAAACATCATAAAACAGCTTTACTGCCACAGAAAATGTCCACAGAAACACAGCTGGAGGAATATGTTTGTTTCATAGAAGATATGCTATAACCATACTGCTTTAAAAGCTCGAAGCCATTTTCTGCAGGGGTTTTGTGTTTTCCAGCAAATGAGCCCACTTCATTTGAGCGTTGCTAATGGCAATTAATGTTCCTTTCCCAGTGCTGTGTCAATGTTTCAGAACCAAACACTAGTTAGAACTGACCAGTTCTTTACAGCTTCCATTGTGAGAGAGTCTCATATTGCAGGTAACTTTTCAGCATATTATGGCAAGCCTTGATTGTTTAAGGCTGTCATGTCCAAACAACTGAAAGTTCTCAAACTCAGCGTCTTAGAAAAGCCTCCAGGGTGTGCTGTCATTATCCAAGTAATATCACCTACTGGAGCTGGTTGTTTCTTTCAAATACAGGGATCCAGGGATGACCTGAGCACGGCCGGAGGGTTTCAGAGCCAGACAGCAATGAAACATGCCAACTCTGTGGACACCTCCTTTTCCAAAGATGTTCTGAACTCTATTGCAGGTACAAACGGCAGATTGAACAGACACATAGGCAGATTTGTGTGTTTCTCAATCCATTGTGCTTTCTGCTTAGAGTTCATGGAGGATATCACTAACTTTTTTATACCATATCCAGGGAAACATGGTATGCAATGTTTCTCTTCCTTTTGGGTGTCTTTGGATTGACTTTCTCTTGTGAAGCTGTTCTACTTCCAATGCTTCACTTACCCTCCTGCTTTGGAATGATGCCAGTATTCTAAGAAATCCCTTTGCCTGAGTTCATTCTTGTATGCTCTTTCTGACTTAAAAATAGTTCCAAGGTTTCTCCTGAAAACTTCCACGGAGGCAGTAGTCATAGTTTTTCCAGGCTTGATAGAAGAGTAGAAACACAACTTAATTAGTTCACTACCACCAAATCCCATTTCAAAATTCAGGGGAATGAATTCAGGCATCTTTCCACTGACTTTTGTGTCTTTAGGTCAGTTCTTACAGAATGGAACAGGCCATTTTAATGCCATGAAAAATGGCAAACTGAATCATTGTACTTCAATTTATCGCACGTTTTCAATACTAAACATACCCATCAATAGCTTTGCTATTGAAAGTTCAGAGCACTTGTCTCAATCCAGCATGTGACACATTTTAATTTCTCCTTTTTTTTTTTGTTGGTTTTTGTATCCATAAATGTTTTCGTTTAGCATGTTTGCTATGACTTTCATTTACAGCCTTTTCATCAATAGCTATCTCTGCAGCAAACCATGCTGACTCCAGAGCTTCCTTAGCAAGTCTTGAATCTAACCCAAGTACCAATGAAAAAAACAGTGAGAGAACTGACACGTGTGAAAAGGTACATGTGCAAATGTTGAAAATGCTTGCTAGAGGTGGGAGTCCATCACTGTACTTAACGAGGCCCTTTGCTGTCACCTCAACAGATCATGAGACCTTTGTCTTTGATTGGGTCAACCCTTCGTTTTGACAAGCTGGATCAAGCTGAAACTAGAAGCCTTCTTATGTGCTTTCTTCACATCATGAAAACCATTTCAGAAGGTAAAAACTGTGCACTCACTACTTAATTTATGTTGCTGTAAAACACCGTGAATACTGAATCCAAGTGAGCATTAAATTAGAATAATTATCAGTGTATTTTACGGGCTTTGGGCTAAGTTTAATTCCCTTCAACAGATACATAATATATTTTAATATCTCCCCTTAGATGCACTGATTTCCTACTGGTTGCGAGCACCCTTCTCAGAAATAACAGACTTTTTCAGCATTTTAGAGTAAGTTTACTTTGTGATTGTTTGGTTTTTGTGTTGAATATTCTAAAGTGCTGGCTGCAAACAGTTCATCTTTGGGTTTGTCCACCTATTGTAATAGTCTGAAATAGCTCTTGTATCTTAAATTATTTTGCTTTAGTCTTCCAAAGTCATAATGAGACATTACTAGTAAGATAAATATCCTTCAGGATGTTGTAATTTCCATGAACAAGGGTCATAATGCTGTGTGTATTCCTCCTAAAAGAGATTTCATATTAGTTTCCCATTTGGTGTTGAGATTCTCTTCTTGCCTTGAGAAAAATATTTAGCTCCTTGAAACTTCCCTGCCATAAGAAAATTCACTTAATGTAGGATGACCTGCTTTTCACATCCCCAGGGTGGTTTGCTCAATCCAGTCTATGCATGACTGCAGAATCCAGCACGTAGTTGGTTTTGGAATTTCCTTACCATCTTGTAGTTGAAATGTGAGTTATTTACCTTCAGCTGGTGAAGAAGCAATGCTTTTGCAGCCAGGTTTTTGCCTTTGCCATCTCACCAGGCAGGAATCTTCAACTGTGGAGAAAGAGAACATGGGTGTGCAAAGTGCTGCCACCCTCATGTGTCCCTAGGCTGGGAACTGCTGCATTCTGTTCTGTTTGCCTACTAGCAGGTGCATATGCCATGGCTCTCATTGAGGCACTAAGATTCAGCATTTTTTTCATAAGTACAAAGCCATTAATAGGCATAAAATGTGTTGTTTTGTTTTTCAGGGTTTGTCTGCAAAATTTCAGATATCTAGGAAAGCGCAATATTGTCAGGTAATTCTGTAGTCACAGAGTCTGTGTTGCAGTATTTACACATTACAGCATTTATTAGACTTAAATGAGATTAACAGGGTATTGAAAGAATCTCTATGTGGAACTGAAGCCAATATATGCTTCACTTTTTATTGAATGCAAATGATGTTTTTGTGATGTTCTGCATATCTAAGTACGTATCTTCTATAAAGCGTGAATTGCATGATGTGATAACCATTTATAATCCAAAATACTAGAGCCATTCTTGACCACATTTCTGTGCATATGCTAAACAAGGGAGCTTTGAACACTGTATTTCCATCCATGTCATGGAAAAAATAATTTCAGTGAGCATAGATAATAGTTTCACAGCAATTAAAAAAAAAAAAAATCTGCCTCCATGAAAAAATGTGAGATCATGTTCAGCTGTGAAATGTGGAGTGCACGCTTTGTCTCAGCTGATGTTTCATTTTTAATTTTATATTACTGCTGTGAACTGGTCTATATGCCATGGAGTGTCAGAATTAAAGGTCACCAGATGAACCAGTCCTTGCTCCACGGCAGGTTTTGTCAGGCCTGCATTTCCTCTTCAGACACATGGCAAAATTGGTGTCACATTTCATAACAGATCAACACTGATTTTCTCTTAACAGGAAAATTGCAGCTGCTTTTAAGTTTGTCCAGGCCACGCAGAATAATGGAACTCTTAAAGGTTCGAACTCCTCTGGCCAGGCATCGGGGCTGCTCTCGCAATGGTAATGGCACACTGAATTCCTGACTCTGTAAACCCCCAGCCTGGGTCGTCATCCTCCACCCTCGTACTCTGTCACAGCATTGACTGAAAAGAGGTTGACAAAATATGTAACAAATTTCAGAGGCCCCAGAGCTTTAAACTGTAAAAAGTTGAGTCTCTTCATCTTGACTTACAAGCTGTTGGTTATGTTCAGGGAGTCATTCTATCCTAGAATTATTTTAATCATGTCAATTTATGAAATTACATTTTTAAAAGAAATAAACAGGAAGAGTATTCTTAAAAGTTACCTGAATTTTGAAACGTTAAATCTTCCTGAATTCTACACTAGGTACAAATATAAAATCCTTTCAAAAATTGTAATAATCATTGGCATTTTAGTTCTAAGCTTCTCGTTATAAATTAATGATGTGTTTGTCAGCATCAAAGAGGATTAAAAGAGTACATGTATTTTTACTGTCATTATCACTTTGTCATCATTTCTTTCACCTCAGAAACTGCATTATTTCATTCTTGAACAGGATAAATTTTTCTTATATTCTGAGTTTAGAGAATTTTTACCTCAGTTTTTCTTCACCCAAAGACAGTTTTCTAAACATCAGCCAGTTATATAAGCTGATGCTTTTTTTATTAGTGCTTAATGGAAGTTTTGTCCCCTGTGATTTCAAGAAATCACAGCACATGTTTGTTTTGTACACCTCACTGACTTTCTTCATCTTTATTTCTCTGAAGAATTTTTCATCATTTTGTTTAATTCAGCCATTGAGAAGTACTGCAGTAACTGACATGGAAAATTCTGAGTAGGCACAGTAATTTATTCTTTTTTTTTCTGTTCCAATGTTCTGTACCTTTCAATTGCAGGATGCATTCTACTTCAAGTCACGATGGCCACAAGCACCACAGATCTCAAACACTGCCAATGATCCGGAGCAAAAATCCATTTTCTAACCCCAAACTCTTGCAGATGATAGACAGCAGCACTGCAAGTAAGTACAGAAATTATTTACTTCCCTCTGGAATCCTGTGGGATTTAGATCAGGCTCTGTACAGACCTTTTCTTGACAGGAGGCTCTTAAAATTATGAGATTGGAGTCATCTACCCCACTTCCCAATTAGGTTTCTTTCCTCCTTTGAGGATGAACTGAAACGGTGAAGGGACATACTCACATCACTGGTGCAGTTGGTGAGAGTTGATTCAAATCTCCTCCCTTTTCATCTCCTATGAGCAGTTTTCTTCAAAATACCACTTTGATTAAAAGTGCAGTTAGGACCCCATCTCTGCTGTGATGAGACTTAAGGACCAGGTTGCAGAATTAAATCATCTTTAACGACACTCAGGGGATTGTTTTTCATCTATCATTTTTTTATGCTGAAGGCACCTCCAATGAAACAGACATTGTACAGTATGTTGACACAGAGGCAAACATTGCTACAGAGGTTTCTCTCACAATCCTCGACCTGTTGTGTCTTTACACTCTGAATCACCAGGTATGTTTTGCTGGTTTTCTTTTCTGCTTGAACTGATGGGATCTGGGGTGAAAGGAAGGCCTGAGAGAGCAGGCACACAGAAAACTTGAAATGTCCAAGACAGCAGGATTGGAAATAACATATGCTAGTCCTTAGTGAACGTCTTGTAGAAGGGAATTGGTTCATAGTACCCAAACTGAATAGAAGGAGGTGGAAGAAGAATGTCCTACGTATCCTGGGTTATGTGCAACCCTGCTCGGAAGTGTCTTGCATCTAGTATTACATCACCTTGTCTGAATCATGCTTAGCCCACTAGATTTCAGGGATTGTCAACGACAGATTTCCAAACTGCTGATTATCTCTGTCTCTGCAAATCAGCAGGTGAATCCTCTGCCTCTTTAAGAACTGCTCAGATTGCTTCAGCAAGCCCTGACAACTTGCTGAAGGTCCCACAGCCACACTACAGCAAGCAGCTCCTTTTGCACTTCAGTGCTCCCTCTCTGCCTCCCTAACCCTTAAACGTAGTGTACACAATCCATGAGTAGTACAGGCATAGCAAAGTGCTTTTCTTGAAAAACTGCAAGAGTCCACAGCAAGCTGGGAAAGCATCATCTGCAGAAATCTTACATTGAAAAAAGCATCTCTCTAGGAGCACTCCGAGGTAATGCCCTGCAGA